>NC_134293.1:6475909-7077045 GCF_949628215.1 Phalacrocorax aristotelis | reverse complement strand
GGACTTTGGGGTCGCTTCCCATAATTGAAACACTTGCTGCAAATGAACCATCAATGCTGAACACAACACATTCCATTCCTCGGGGAAGCACAGTCAGGTAACTTGCCGCACTGCTCTGGTCCCCTCTGGAGTGTCAAAGCAATACATGCATTTTAAAAGCAAAATATCAGAATGTATTTTGTGCATGCTCTAGTTAAGACCTGAAATTAGATCTGTCTGGATCTAGAGCTTTAAAAATCACTGTCAAGTAGGGCTTCTGATTTCAGTCCTATGTAGGGCAATTAAAACTTACACTCTTAGGAAATAGCTTTCCAAAGAGAAATTTGGAAGCTGACTTTAATAAGAAATCACATGCGTATAAGTACCTAAAAGAATTAGGGAAAAAACCCAAAACAGCCTGAAGTACTCAAACATGCTACCTGTCTATACATGTCTCTGTATAGCTATATATGTACTCACGTAAGACATGAACACTATATATATGCACACATACCTGTACATACACGCATAGCACACAGACATTAGCTACATTTTATTTCTGGCAGTCTACAGTTACTGGCAAACGACCAGCTATGACAAGGGAAGAGTTGATACACATCTTTTACTGGCATGTTCTTACACAAATCAGTTCTCCATTAGACAAACATTTGGTCATACTAGCATTACCCATCCCTCTACCCTTACAAATTACAATGGGAATGCCAATCCAGAAAAGCCAAGGCAAAAAAAAAAAAAAAAAGCCCACCCCAAACCAAACCTAAACCAAAAGAGAAACGCAATCACAGATGGCTTTTCTCATGGAAAGGCAAGTGAAATGCAACCTTCTCCTCATGATGCGTTTTCCCTGAGAAAGATGCTAATAAAGCACAAAGTGATGCAAAGCTCTTGCCATCTCATGACCTCACGTTCCCTAAAAAAATAATGTAATCTGAAGACCACATCTCCTTTTCTCTAGAAAGATATTTACTGTATGATCTAGAAATTTTTATCTGGTGATGAAGAGTCTTACAATACGTGTGCAGAGCTTAAAGAGCACAGACAGGACAATTTATTTCATTCCTGTTTGAAACTTACTCCTGCAGTCTAAAAGCCCATGGGAGCTTAGCTTCTGAGTACACCTTAATTCGCTTTTAAGTAACTCTCTGTTCTTGAATTGTCTGTTCCATTACACTGAGGTAAAACATTTCTTCCTCCTCAGTCAGCACTACGTAAGATTGTAAATTGACTTTGGACTTGGTTAAATGGCAGGTAACAACACATTCTGTTTCAGCTAAATTCATCCCACTGATTTAGCCTCCGAAGCAGGAATCCAAAGGAAGCTGTAAAGCTACTTCCTAAGTGGGTAGGCAATTTAATTCTACATGCAGTATTAAACTAAAACTCTGCATTAAATCAAACTTGCCTATTATTAAACATAAGATTTTTTAAAAGCACAGCTACCCCGTCCTGCACCCAGGCCGACAAATTTTATTTCACACATCCTCATCCTTCACGCTTTGCATAGCACAGAGATATTTAAGAAATACTGGAGAGCAGGAGAGCTGATGGATTTTACTTCAATGAACTGTTATTTTCAGGTGCTGGGGTTTTTTGTGGGGTTTGGTTTTGGGTTTTCTGTTGTGGTTTTTTTGTGTTTTTTTTTGATTTTGTTTTGTTTTTTTCTCCCCTTTCTTTTTCCCCATTTAGGATAAGCATGGTCTTGTACAGAATTAAGGTAACTCTTTTAATCAGCCTGACATCAGATGGTGGCTGAGAGCAAGGCAGTATATCCTCTGCTATTAATTTCCATAAGAAAAGCTTATTATCAGTCTGAAGAACACAAAGCTATACCCTTCAGCAGTCTTTTCCCCAATGAACAGGCTGCAAAATATGCCAGGTCATACGTTCTTCCACAAGAAGACAGATTACAGTCACCCAGTCCCCATATTTTGCAAGACCAAGTGCTCCAAACTGGCCAGTAAACAGATGATCACTGCTTCAAACCTAAGCTGACACCACAG
The DNA here is from genome assembly GCF_949628215.1 of Phalacrocorax aristotelis. Lineage (NCBI taxonomy): Eukaryota > Metazoa > Chordata > Aves > Suliformes > Phalacrocoracidae > Phalacrocorax > Phalacrocorax aristotelis. The sequence goes on along the minus strand of NC_134293.1, from coordinate 7,075,045 downwards.
TGACACGACCAAGAAAAGATAACTACCTGACCAAAATCTCCCTCCACACCCGCTTCAATCTTACACACCTCAGTGTCTTCCTGATCACAACCTCCCATCACAGCTGTAGTTCCAGCTTGGAGCTATTACCTGACCACCATTTTGATGGGATACACACCAACCCTCAGTCTCTTCTGTTTGGGTATGTTGTAGGATATCCGGCCACTGCTGTTGGATATCTCCGTGTCAAAGTACACCCACCTACCCGAAGATGGCTCCGTCATTATGAAGATATCAACCTGCAAACCCAACAAAACAGTCAGCTAGTGTGATGGTAGGCAACACCTCCATATTTACAAGGCTGCCAAGCCTAGATCACATTGGTGTCTCCAACTATAGCTCGTACTAAAAGCTTACAAGGAAGATTGAAGTAACTTCAAAACTCAGTAAAGGCTTCACGGAGTGTCCTCTCAATTAGAAAATCCTTCCTAACACACAGCACAAGAGTTCTTTGCCTTCACCATTTAAAGCACCCAGCTTAGCACTGCAGGTGTCAAATGAGGCTCAGAAATTTGGCAGGCACCTTAAACTAGAAAAAATGATCATTTCAGCTTGCAGTGTATATTACATTTTTGCATACTAAACCTACAAAATGGAAAATTCCATCCGGTTATTAGCAAAATGAAATCTTTCTCACATCGTAACCTTGCCTACAAATGCAAAACCTAAACACTTCAAATTAGCAAGATTTTTTTTCCCAAAAGGTTTCATCAATATCATTTTCTTAAATGAAATATTTCATCAAAATTAACATAAAGGATATGAAATACTTTGTTTGACTTGAAGTGGCACTTTGTAGCAATAAGTACACCAGTAAATCTGAGGGAGGTATCTGCAGAGCTCTCCTCCTGTACTCATTTTTTACAGAACTTAGGCATACAAGGTTTATGTGGACTTCTTCAGTGATCAACATGCAGCCAGATGCTCTATGAGACTGGCCAGCAGCTTACGAGCTCACGCTGTTTGTGTGGATATCCTTGCTAACTGCAGATACACAATATTTCTTGGACATAATGACGTTACCTGACATTGGGATGTAACTATAACTAGCGCTGAATTTATTCTGAACTGATGAAATTCAGAACTGAATTTTTCTGAGGGATGAGCTTTGCTGCAAGGGAAGAAATGACAGGTATTGCTGAATGAGAAGTGTTACCAGGATTGAACAATGGATTCACTCCTTTCTTCTGCTTTTTGACTGCAAAGTAAATTCACAGTTTGAATACAGATGTGTACCAACTGTCTCTTTAAAGTCTCCGACGGTTTAAGTAGGAGAAAGCTTCACTTTGTACCCTAACGGATTCTGAATTTCCAACTTCCAAATGCACCATTAGCGAAGAGAGGGCCAAGGAAAACATTTTTTATGATTTGCTAGGGAAAACCCAACTTCCTTCCTACCTGCAAAGGAATATAAGATCTAGCAAGAAACAGAAACATTTTCTTTTGAGAATCATACTTCTGACTTCATTTTATTCAGCCATTCTGTTCTTACCTTCTATTCTTCCCCTTTAACAAATTTTCTCAAGTCGAGCCATTAAAGACGGGGCAGGGCGTGTGCGTGTGTGTTTGTGTATGTGTGGTTCAGAGAAACAGTTCCGAAGTTTGCATTGGATGTTCTGAAAAATCTGCACAACTACAAGCCCTTTCAGATTAACATTTTCCAACATCAATGAGAAAGCTACTAGAACAGCATTCTGCTGACTGTGGTCACTGAACTGTTCTGGCTCAGGTTTCCCTCTCCACATCAAAAGATTATGAAATATAGCCCTTCATAAGTTGCTTCAGATCCTTGGAGGGACAACATACAAGTGTAAAAAAACCACAGATAGCATTTCTGTTAGCTTTAAACCCCTCACAATTAAAATGAAAACCTTCAGTAACTCATCACTGAGTGTGGAATTCTCCCCAGTGCAATAATCAGTAACAACCTTAATGTTTTTACTTAGCAATTTCTTTCAAGAGGTTTTAATGACAGGATTCTATTCAGTACCCAAGCAAAATATGAATCTGTTTTACCACTGCAGAAACACAGCTTATTGTTCATCCCTATCCTTCTGAAATGGGAATATGACTTCAAGGCAACCAGCCAGCGCAGAATAGTCAGTGTAGGGAGAAAAAAATATTAGACTATAATGCCCGGAAAATAATGGGCTAAGTAAAATCCCAGAGAGACACGTCTGGCCTCAGGAAAAGCACTGAAATGCTGAAATGTATCTTCAGCCTAGTTTGCATTTGCACACTAAAATGAATCCAGTCTACAAACCTGTAGAAACCCCAACAAGCCCATTTTAGGAATTACTGGGAAAACACGGGCAGACTCCAGGACCGATCCTTGTCTCAGTGAAAATTGGCATGTCAGCATTTCAGTTCTACCCTCCAGCTCAGCAGCACGGCTCTGTTAATTTCCACACAAATTCTTACGCTCTCAGTGAATATGAACAAATGTGTTCACTTAATGCTTGGCTTTGTTAGCTGTAACCCTGGCTACTGCAGACAGCTTTAGGAATGACAGTTCCAATCGTGTCACATTACTACTTAATTCTAAACCTAATCTTTACTCTTCCATGTATAAGAGAAACAGCAGCCGCCTAGCCTTTAGAATCCCTATTCCTTTATCTAGTTGTCTTACCTCGATAGGACGATATACATTTTTCTTTTAGTGATTTGCCAACCATTATAAAATTCTTTTTCCTCCTTGCACAGAAAGTTAATTTTCACCAGTAGGTGGTACAATCGGATGGCAGGTTCAGAGATCACTGCGCAGCACACTCCTCATTAGCCAGAGGAGATGGGCAGCGTCATGTAAGGAGGATGAGAGCTGGGAAAAAGGCAAGCTATCAGGAAAGCCCACTTACAGCATAGTTTTGCAGAAGTGGTGGGGGCTAGTGACATACTTCCCCTCACTGTAAGGCTTTCTCTGGTACTATACACGTGTGCCACATTCAACAACTGTTTCAGTAAAAGCTGGTTCAAAAAAATAAGGAAACTGATTACTCAGACTTTACCTTTTCACCTGTTAAAGCAACCATGTCCAGAGGTCCATACATAAAGCGCCCGACTAGTACCTGAGGACCATCTTCCGCCGCAATGACGTCATTAGCTCGGTGGTTGGCAGTCACGTTCTGAAATAAGAGCAGAAGGTGGGAAGGGTGGCATTTGCTTTTGTAACGAGGCTACTGTCTCCATTATGTTATTATGGACAGTGACACAGAAACACAGTCCTGGACAGTGTGTATGAGGTACGTCACAGCGCACCTTAGAGCACCTCGCAAACCCGTGTTCCTATTTCAGCTGGAGCCTGGTTTCCAGTAACGGTGGGTTCCTGAAGAGACTGTCTAGTGAGAGGGCTCAAGATGACCAAGAAAGAGGCCATTTAGGGGAATGCCAATTAGCTTTCACTTCAAGAGGTGCCATAGATTCACACAACTGTATGCAAGAAAGACACACACCTCTTAATTGACATTAACTGAAGTAGCATCTGAAGAATGAAGAAAATACTTTTTCTTGAGTTATGGATTCATCTAGCATAGAAGAAAATAGAAGAACAACCTCTTTGCTTAACTGAAACTTAAGGCCCCTCTGTTATTTAAAGAAAGAAATATACTTTCTCCCAAAATGTAGTGATAATCCAAGAATAAATTGTTCCTATTCCCTAACTGTTAATTTGTTCGTCTCTGGATTACATTAGGAGATTTCAGCTCTTTAGTAATATTCAGCTATGTAAACCCAGGCTTTGGGAGATCAAACTCCATTTAAATTCCCACCAAACCCAAGTTTGGCTGCCATAGATATTCAGATTTATACTTACTCTCAATTTCACATGTGTCCTTTTGCGCAGCCATTTTTCTCGGGGATTGGATGGACTTAGTGTTGCTGGATCCAGGTTGTCATTTTCCTTGAAATTTACGTTTTCATACCTCATCACCTGAAATTATATTAGTATTTCAATAAACAGTGTGGGGCTTGAGAAGTCCTGGTACTTGCCAAAGGAAGGGAAGGTACACTGCTGCCCCAACACTGCAGAGCCAAAAGCACAGAGACCAGAAAGAGGTACAGGCCATATATTCACATTAGTTGTACAGACAAATAAGCTGCTTTCACTCTGTTGGCCAACACAATCTCAAGTACTTAATGAACAGCTTTTCCATTCACAACAGAGCTTAGGATGGTATCAAGTGACAGTCACATTGTCTGCTCATGGTCTGCAAAGTCAACAAAGCAGCTTAAGACCACAAAAGTATTTTTGATGTCCTTTATGGGGCAGAGATCAGATTCCTGACTTCATCCATATTGATTTGTTATACATATACCCAGACAGAATGGTTCTTATCACCTTTTGGATATTACTCACAACTGCAGTAGGTGATAGGCTTGGGATTTGGCTTGGGGCTAGTAACATCTGAAGATAAGAGGACTGTAACTTGTGAGCATATGTCATACAAGCTACGCATTCTTACAACCTAAATATCACACGCTTACCAGGAAACATGCATGTCCAACCCAGATTTCAGGACACAATGCACAGATTTCAGAATCTGTGGGTTATGCCCTGTTTCAACTGAAACCACAAGCCCTGTCTTACTGAAATCTGTGGGTTGCACCCTGGGATCATGGATAGCTGAATGAGAAGCAGCTTAGTCTGTCTCTTTTACCAGCTAGCAGAAAAAAGTTGAACAGTTGGTTTTCCTTGCTGAAGCTTTCCGCCCTGGGTGCCCTCTCTGGAAGAGTGGCCTAGAATCCCTTTGAAAGATGTCTCATATGAAGTTCCTTGAGTACAATCCTGCTGTATTCAGCCTTAGCAAAGCGGTTAGCTTGCAACAAATCATAGTAATGCTGAGAGGTCAGTTTGTTTTTTTACGAAATTGGCATAAATTCTATTCACTGGAGGTCATGTGCAGGAAATATAGGCGACCACAGTGCATTCAAGAGCCAATAGCTTTAACCTTAACCCCCAGCAAGGGCAGAATGTCCAGGATATGCTGGAACTAACCAGTCCTTTACGTAGTGCTGTAAGCTCACATATTGCTTTACAGGCACATTGCAAATGCTTGAAGGGCTAATTAAATTCTAAAAGCTGTAATGCACATACAAGGCTAGGTAAGACATAACAATGCAACTTGATATGAATGCAGAGAGATAACAAGTAGAATAAAGCAGGAATGATTGCTAACAGACAACTGGGCTCAGGGATGCATTTGAAAGGAAAGATGGGAGAATGTTCCGAGCGATTCAAGATAAAACACATCCTAAGAGAGAAGATGAGATGACAAGAGCTAGAAGAGAGCTGCAAAACAGAGGAGAAACATCTGTGTACAATTATCTAGGGCCCCTGAACAGCAAAAACCAGGGATGTGCATCCTGTCACTTCCAGTAGGAACATCTCCACTTTGGGATGAGCACCAAATAAGATTCCTGTTCTGGAGATTGTTCTCATTCATGGAAAAACTCGTCAGCAACTTTGGCTTTGCCTTTATTAGTGATGCTAGAGATAGTTTTTTAAATTAGCTTTTAAGATTCTGCATTTCTTAATGATATATTTCGACTGGAATCAGATCTACTGAAGGATGCTGTGAAAGGAAGGCAAGAGGTTGAAGGACTCATAGAATTTCATCAATTAAAAACAGCAATCAAAAACTCCACAAGTAGTGTGGTCACCAGCCAGATCGGCCGCTGCACACTCCCCTCACAGGCTGCCATACGAAGACGGGGACTTGGTACAGCTGCGCAGTACAACTCAGCAGCAGTTCTGGACTGGAGGGAACTCAGCTACTGAGCTTCCATTCCCAGGAGCTACCAGGTGAGCCCTCAGGGAAGCAACATCTCTGACACCAGCACTGGGAGTGCAGTTTTCTGCATTACTATCTCTGCTGGTTGCCTGGCAGCAGCTGTTTCATCATTCACTGGATGTAAAAAACCACCCTGATTCCTGGGTTAATCCAAATTAAACTGATGGTGACTGGTTTTTGGGTGAGGGTCACTTATCCTGCTGGTTTCGCATTATCCTTAAGTCACTGCGAACTGCTGTCTCATTACTGACACAGTAGGAACCAAGAGACCCATCACATGACTCAGAAAAAAATTCTGAGACAGAGCACGCAATGCCTCAAAATACTCTAGTATTGCTACAGGAGAGACTTGATTTTCTTATGGGAGCAGTACTTTCAAACCGCTGGTTTATTAGCAAATGTATGCTAATAATTTGATCTTCAGTAGGGAAATACATAATTAAGTAAGGCTGGAGATGGCATATTCCTTCAAAACCAGGAGAAAATTAATACATAATAGGGGGTTATACTGATCTGGGCATGGGAGGGGTGAGCAAGGTGCGTGTGACAGTGCATCGACCCAGTCACACAGTCAGTAGTAAGACCACCAGCCCGCAGTGCTAATGGGGGGCTCACTGTCCCCTTCACCTCTCCAAGAAATCCTTGTGTCATTCCTTCATCCAGTGGCACGTGATGCAACCTCAGTTGGCCATCTAACTGAAGTTAAAGATTAAAAGACTGATCGCCCTTGGAAGACGCAATCGACAATCACAAGGTTATTTGTTGCAGAGGAAAAATAAAGAGATCGATGACCTGTCTTAAAATGAAGGCCACAACGTCCGTTGATTCCCAGTAGCTGGCATGGAAGAGATGCGGCAGGGCCACAGTTGGAAAGGCTGTCAGCACATCTGGACAATACAAGGCATAATCTATTCGTTTTGTTCCCCACCACTTTGCAGTAACTACGAGAAACCCAAACAAAAGAGCATCACATTTCTATAGGGTATCTTCATAATTTAGAGTCTGTTAAAGGCATCTCTCAAACACAAAAGTAATGTTTTCACTGGCTGCATCATCACTTAAATGTCTGCAATCTAAACCGTTCTATTGGGTCCAAGTTTTGGGAAGCAGAAATCACCTCAGCGTGATTCCCATTGCTTCCCAGTGCACGGAAAACGTACAGTGAGAGACTAGTACTTTCATTATCACGTTATAGAGTAAGAATGGCAAATGGTTCCCAAATAGTGAACAGAATATTGATATATGACTACAGTCTGTAACAGGACAAGATAATGATTTATAGCACTTTTGATTATGGGTAACAAATCTTATTTATCTATATTTCTTCATGCCTGGAACATGCTTCTAAACCCATTAGTATGAAGCCCTTAATGACTATTTATGAGTGGCACCTTAATATAAAGCTGTGACTTCACTTCTATTACTTTATCTACTTAATTACAAACAGAAGAGGAAGCTAAATTGTGTTATTTAAAATTGCAGCAACTCAGGCTGTTCTCATTCTCCCCAAATTTCCAAGCAGGTAATTTTCCTTTTCATAATAGGGAAGAGTTGCTGCCACACAGCACCAGGCTTCACTCACTGTTGGTGAGGTATGCTGATGGCAAGCTTTCTGTCGACCCTGAGTTTTCACTGTTTGTGCTGGCCAAGCTCAACTTTCTTGTTTGTCCTTGTGGTTGATCAGCTGTGTTTGGAGATCCAGGACTCTCCTGAGAGAAAGGGATGTTCAAAGAACTGTTCTCAAGGAAGAGAGCACTGTGGTTGTGGATAGCATCACCTGCAGGACACAGAAATTAATAATAATAAAAAACCCCAAGGGGATTAACAACATGGCTTTGAAACTTGTGGTTTTTTTTTTTTAATAGAGAGCTAATGAGCATTTTCCCGAATAATATCAGATTTAATGACCATGGATGAAACTCACTCTGAGGGAGGACAGCATGAGACAGCATGACTAAATAAAGGAAGCACATCCTACTGCCATCAAAATGCAATAGCAGCTGGGTGCGTTTGGCCAAGATCTTCCAAACTGGGTAGTGATGCTGGGAGGCTATTTTACTTCACACTCAACCCCATCTATTTTAGTCATTCTCTGAGCAGAGGTACACAGCTCTGAGAGTCTGTGATACTTCTCTTGTCCTCTTCCCAACACGAGCAAAATGACTTTAGAAAGAGAGCCTTCAGCAAGGCTATCTACTGGTTTGCATGTTTCCAAATGGAACAGAACTCTCATTTATTCATGCCACCCTGACAGATGAGCTATGGGCCGTGGCTAATGCCTCTACTGAATGAAACAAAACACAGCCTTCCTCCTGAGGTGTTCTGAAACATGTAAGAACAGACATGCATTTAAATAAAAGCATTAGTGACAATTTTGCTTGAAGCAGCCAGCATATCCCTCCTGTACCTAGGAAAGGCAGAACCTCAACTGAGAGACAGGATGTACAACAAAGTGCACATCAAAAGCAACTGGCTCCTCAATGCTGTTTTTCAGAGAAGAAACCTCTTGGAGAGATTAAAACAGTGAACAAAAGAAAAAGGATAGCCATCAACGCACATAACACAAAAGAAAGCAGAGGACGCTTGATGATGTATTGCTCTATTTCCAAGTGTATTTCAGACCCACTCAGACAAATTACTGTAATCGTGGTGTGCTCATCTTTCACATGGCCTTGGGTTGGGGACCATGTCATATGATTCTTTACGTAGTAGAGGCCTGGAGTAAGTTTCTCTTCAACTTCTCAAGTCTTACCACTCTCAGTGCAAGAATACCTCAATGGTGCATACGGAGAACAACAAGAAGTTGCTGCTTTTAAAGACACAATTCCTTTAAAAAAACAAACCTGGAATCATTAAGTGTTTACAGATTATCAGAACTGGTAAAACATGTCACCATTAAATGAAAAGGAACAGCAGCATAGCTCCCTACAACCTCCTCCCTTCCAAAATGCAGGCATGGCTAGAAAGATTCTGGCTTGTTTTGACATAAGCCTGAATATCTCAACTGCATGAGACAACACAAGGGGCTGCCCTGCAACTGAATCAGAGAAACAATTAAATCCTAACATTTTGTGATGGGTATGCAGTTTGGACAGAATATGTTCAATTGTAGTTTCCATGGGAACATGTGCTTTGAGTTTTCATTAAAGAAGCTGCAATGTACTCTTCTTTCAAAGGAATCTTGTTGATGCCATACAGTAGGGAAAGCTATGTGTGTCTGTAGAAAAGCTTGATGGAGGTGAAAAGAATGGAAGGATAATTTTACTACTTCCCCCGTCTCAGGCAAACTATAGAGACTCCAACACAGACAACTGAGAAGAAAACACAATGCTGCTTTCTTATTACTTACATCATAAAATGAGCAAGTATTATACACTTTTTGTAGTGAAAGAAGCAGCACAAAGAAGTAAAAAGTCTGTGTGTCATACTAAATACTGAACAGCAAGGCACCTGGTCCTTCTGACATAAAGCCCAAATCATGTGGCTTAAAATATCACAGCACATCACCGAAGAGAGTAGCAGAATCCATGGAGATAAGCAGCCAGGAACAGGGAAGCTGCCAAATTGCACCCCATTAGGGGTCTCTCTGAAGCAGTACCTCGATCCAAACATCAACCAACAGGAAATTTCACAGAGGAAGATGCAATGAATCCCATATATGAGACCTATATCTCCATGAAATGCTCCCGATTGGCAGTGTTCTGATGAATACTTTCTGCTTCCCCTTCCAAAAGATTTACTGAAATTAAAAAGGTTGTGCTTTTAAAATAAATTTTCTGCTTCTGAATTGTTGTTGCTCTGCTGAAACAGTTGTAAACTGAGCCTCATCTAATCCTTCCTTCCCCGTTATAATTTTGTACGAGTTTTGGTTTTTCATTCCCACTGAAATGGAGATGGAGAGAGAAGTAAAAATAGTAACTTTGCACAGAATGGAAAACATGTTGTCAGCCAACACATCTGTTAGCCTTTTCCATATTCCTGACTAGTTTAAGACCAGCTTGGCAAGGGGTCTAGTGCCTTGAAACCTGTTGTTTATTTTGTAATACTGTTATTCTAAGCTGAGTAACCCTTCCCCCTACGAAGAGATCAAATCAATAAAATGGAGAGCATTTCTGGCAGTTTTTTCTCTCCTGTTTTCTGAATTACCTTTACTTTAAACAGGTAGGGCAGCCTGCCTTCATCTCTGTAGGTCAGGTCTTTGTTGAATTGTAAAGGAGGACAGAGAGTACTGCATAGAGACTAATAAAGTACATGTAATACTTTTTTTTCCTAAAAGCTCTGTGCTCAAATTTAGACTAGGACAGTCTACTTGCATAATTCTTCTATTTAAATAACTGAAATGGATACTTCCAACCCAAGACAACCTTTCTCGTGGCTCTGAGGGTCAGTAAAGGTTTTTACCATTTAGCCTACTAATCTAAGTTTACTATCATGCTTGATAAGAAAAAAAATAAAGGCAGATTGTTTTACAGGGTCTCATCTTGGATAATTATCATAGTTACAGCCAATAAAAAGAGGCAAAGCAAATTCCTCAAGGCCACACAGTAACCGTCTCCAGGGAAAATTAACAATCATTTATTTTATGCTTATACCATTCAAGAAGTACTGGGCTTTTAGACCTTAACTTCTATCTATCCATAACGAAGCAGACCAGTTGGATCAGCCACAATCTGGACTGGCACCCCTGCACATTCCATATAAATAAAACTTTGAAAAAAAAAATTTTTTTTTGCAATTATTTCAATTGTGCTGCAAAGTAAACTGAGAGGTAGAGGCTCAAACAGTGAAGAGGATTATTATCATCTACGTTCTGCTATGTCAAATGTCTAAAAAGCAGGACAGGTTGAAACCACATATTTTTAATTAATATACAACAACCATATTTTTAACCCCCAAGCAGATAAAATGCATCATGTCATAAGCAGTAAAGTAAAAAAAAGAATGCATTAAATCCTCCATGTTATTAAGTGTCAAAAGACATGACTGGTGGTAGGTCTGAGACCTGTCACAAAGCGAAGGCTCAATTATAATAGCTACAAAATCACTTTGATTATGAAATGTCAAGTAGGCAGAAGCTGAGAAAGCTGCTGTTTAATGAAAGATCAAGACAGCATGGCTTTCTGTGGGCTGTGACATAACCTGAACTTCGTACCTTGCCCCTATAGCAAAAAACCCCCACTAATTACTAAATCGCATTTTTGTCTCCATGTAACATGCCATGTTTGTATCGATCCAGTGAATAGGTCAAAGATATCTCAGATATTAAACTTAATCTTTGTGAATTTTTCCTTCTCTTTGCATATAACGTGCCGACTCTTCTATACGTTCAGACAACTCAATTTAAAACAGGTCTCAAATAATTTAAATTTATTAAGCTATTTCATCACTAGCCCAATAATGTCATCGCATCCACATTAGGAATCGTATCAACGCAAGATACAGTTGCAACTGGCCAAGTAATTGGCAGAAAGAGGAATAATTCTCTGGGCTAGTCAAGTCTCCGTGATTGCCAAAACCAAGCCTGATAAGAGTCAGCTTTCATCATTATTAAGCTCTTATCAATCCATCACACACAAACAGTACCACATTACTGCAAACAGAGTGACCCTGGGGGCAGCCTCAGTGATAAGTATTGATGCCTGCTGGATGCAAAAGGCAATTGTCCAGATAAAGTGTGCCCTGCTCTTTAAGTCCTGCCATTTAAGTCTTAGATGTTTCCTGAATCTCAATGGAAAAAGTAAATTTGATAAACTAAAAGCTTCAAGATAAACCCTATGCACAGAGCAGGTGGCTCCAACAGCTTCATTTGATTGGCAAGAACTGAAAAACAAATATTGAACCTGCCCTGCCCCAAGTTTTCATCGTGTTCTCCATGGGTTGTCGCTGAACTGTCCCTATGAATTGTGTGACGAATGGTGAAATTCTCTTCTAGAAATAATTTTTTTTTCATGCGGCTTCCAGATCATAATTTTTTTTCCCCACAGAGGCACCTATCAGGAGCGTCAGGCAGACAACAGAGTCATTTTAATCATCAGTTCTTACAAGAAAAGGAACGGGGAATGAGATTGTTTAATGACATGAAAGATTATCAGAAAAGGCTGGTTTGGGCAGTGCATAATAATAATCAGAGTTTGGTGTAACTAGGTCTCATCATAACTGATTAGTAAACTACCATTACAGTTGACACCATGAAGGCTTTCATTTTAAGAAATACTTTCACAAGCCCAGGTATCACAGAAATTAAAAAAACCCCTCTACAGTCACTAGAATTAATCCTTTGTGAATGAAGAACCTTAAATTCCAGAAGCATCTCAAAGCACTTGCACTTAAATGGGAGTATTCCACGTCCACTGAAATATAACGCAGCTTGGGTGTAAAGTACGGCTGTGATTTAACTCTGCACGGAGATTTAAATACTAAACCACACCATGGAATATTTGCTGATCATTAGCACTCAGGCATTTTTATCTTATAATACATCCAACAGACAGGGTTTCCAGATTTACATGATCTGTAGGGAAATCTTCTGACCCTGTGCCTTAGATGAATTCCAAAAGAACACCAGTTGTTCCCAAATCACTTACAAAGTCTCTGCTTCAAGAAGCACTGTATCTGAAGGGTTTACTTTTACACACCAAAACTGGTAAAACGTACCAACACAAGGTTTTCAATTGGAAAAGCAGCCTAAGGGAACTATTCTTCCTATGACAGCTATTTAAAGGAGGGTTCAACTTTTCAAGGCAGCCTTAGATATATCTCAGTGACAAAATTTGTGCCTAACTAACCAACCAGCAGGATCTCCAGGTGCACAGTCAGGCTTTATAATAACTCAGAATGCAAAGCAGGGTATATATTTCCATCGAAAAAAATCTCAGAAACAGGGGTGAGGAGAGAGCCCATGTTCCCTAGTTGGACTGTCCCTCACCTTAGCTATTCCTTAAGTCAATTCCTGAGGAACAGCCAAATTTCCATATGCTTCAGTGAAGCCAACACCTAGAAACCAACCTTCTACAACTCAAGATCAACCACTGCTTTTCAAACATTGATTTAATCAGATTCAAACTAATTTGCATCCAATGTATACCATATTTGAGTAAATAAAACAAAGGAGTTGGGTGTACCCTACTGCACAGAACAGGTTCCCAATGATAGGAGCCAACAAATAGAAAACACTGCCATTTTACTGTATTAGCCTCCAACCTAAAGCTCTGAATCCTGAAAAGCCTTTTGAAATATCCTGCTGAGGCTTAATGTCTGAAACTGTAGCAAAAAGGATAAATCTGACGTGCGTGCATGTAAAGATACACACTGATCAATTCCTTTTTTGCATGATAAGACAAGTCAAGATACTTTGCACCCGTATGATTTTATCTCATTTTCTATAAAGTCAAAACAGCACAATTCCTTCTACTAGCACCTTGCTCATCCATGTCTTCCTCTTTCCTCCCCACAAATCAGTCTATTCCTGTTTCTTCCTGGATTCAAACATTTATTACCCAGCATAACTATTGTTTAGTAGCCTACCTAGGAAAAGAGTAATCAAAAGACAATTTGCCCAGTGCTCTAATTTGTCCTAGTAGATACCCGCCATAAAGCAATGACAAGTGACCAAGAAAAACAACATGTGAAGATTTAGCCAAAGGTCAGCTAATAATAAATTATTTCAAATGATAGTCAAAGACATGGAAATTTGCAAGTGACATTTCAAGTAAAGCAGTGGTATCGCTACCAAACCCTCTTTAACACGACTAGTATCACAAAGCTCGTATGTAAAAAACATCTTGGTAATCTTTGGTTCCGCACTTGCTAAATACGTCTGTGCCACTGTCCCAGGTTACTTGTTTTTAGCATGTTAGCACATTGGTATTTCAAATCCTCTTGAGCTGTGTAAGGAGAGAAAGCCTAAGAGAACAACAGGTAAGGAGAGTTATGAAAACGGGCACTGTACCTAACTGGTGAGATCTTCCATCCCCAAGTGGGTATCTCTGGTACCGTGGGACACTGAACGGAGGCAGGAGATGGAATCTTTTCTCCAGCAGCGGTTCAAGTCTGCAGGCAGAGGGGTCAGCAGAATGAAAGAAACTGTACACTTGGCTGCAAGCTGGGCGGACCTGGCACACTTGGATGAGAAGGAGACAGAGTTTAGTATTGCCCCTTTACAAATTTCAAAGAGTCTATACAGAAACATGGTTAATATGGTCTTTTGCAAACTCCAGACTAGCATGTATCTGGCCGCAAGAAATTTAACTAAATTGTCTGCTATTTCTTATGTAAAGAACACTTCACTGCAAAGGAGTTTACAGAGACATCACAATCTGAGACGCAGACGCAGCGCGTAGCAGACGTGAAGACCAGCCAGGAAATAGACAGTCATATCTTCTCAAAAATAAGTTTAAAAATCTTGTAAATATATTATTGACCGTTACAGCTATGATGCTCAGCACTTCAAATATTTAGCAGCAAAATGGTTTGATGGGCCTATTACATCCAGAGGACTTAAATCTAGGTGACAGCAGGATCAGGTAGGTGACAGCAAGCACTGCAGTTTCTGAAGTCACCTTACGGAAGCTAACGTACAGAAATGAGGCCGGTCGTACTATAACAGCAAAGCAATGTTTATGCTTCTTGCTGAAGGTGTGCAGCTCCTGAGGTTTTGGGCTGTAACTGTGAATACAAATCTGAAAATCACTTACTCGGCTAATAAGACATTCTTTTGACTAAATACACAGCACCCAAGCAGAACTTGTACTCAGATGGGCAATCACACAAGGCTGCCATGGTCTGTAAAACGGTTGGCGTAGTCACTTCTCACCACACAATTCAATCACACTGAATCTTGACAGCGTGAGCAAACCGACTCATCATAGGCTCATTAAACTCAGTACAGTTTGGTTAGCACTGCATTACATGTTACAACAGTCAGTTTATTAACTACAAGAGTAAAGGAATGACTAAAGTATTTATAAAACATGTTTTGGAACATTACGTCGGCTCCCCAGGAGCTCCATGCAAGCAAGACATGTCTTCAAACCTGCTGTGCTATACAATAAACTCTAAATGTTCTTTTGATAGAATTTCTATTTCCTTGAGGTGACAACAAAAACCTGGTAACATGCATGATGTTTTTCCTCAGAAGACATGTTTGGTCCAGCATTATTCCCATGCACAAGACAAACACATGCTTAACTGGAAACCATGAAGAAAGATGTTAGAGTTTTAATATAAGGTGTCATGGAGTATTAGATCTAATGGAGTCTATCCTAAGTGACGTCTCTCACCAGAGACCCATCATGAAACTAAGAAAATAATCAAAAACACACTGCTGAAGTTCCTTCTCATTTTCAAGAGCAACAGTCAAGGTATTTGTATAGAAGCAAAACTACAATGAGCAAACTTGATGCGGTACGTCTTCCTCTGCTGCAGTCACAGAGAGTCACGAAGAGCTACATCAGAAAACACTACACTCTTACAGATTTTCTCAAGCGCTTTTTCATGTGGCTGGAAGGACTCTAAAAATTCATATTCTGGTGCTTGCTGCTATTAATACGGACAAATCTTGGTATAGACTATGTCAATGTTACCAAGTTCTAAGCTTAAAAGATTGATACTAAGTTGTGATACCAGCATTGCCCTTAGCAGGTCAGAACACTGCTTTGTTCTGTTCTATATGAATGTTTGTTCTCTAAAGGCTACAGCACAGGCACACCATGTTTTTTTC
Organism: Phalacrocorax aristotelis; assembly: GCF_949628215.1. Taxonomy (NCBI): domain Eukaryota; kingdom Metazoa; phylum Chordata; class Aves; order Suliformes; family Phalacrocoracidae; genus Phalacrocorax; species Phalacrocorax aristotelis. The sequence goes on along the minus strand of NC_134293.1, from coordinate 7,059,502 downwards.
TCACACTAGTAAGACAATTAACCTTTTATTGATCATAAAAAAAACCTTCTCAAGATACTTGAACATTGAGGCTCCAGTTCAGGAAAACATTAATTCTAAAGATCAGGCACACATTTATGTACCTTTTTGAACGGGGTCAGAAGCAGGACTCTCTGAAAAGATTCAAGTTCAGTTGCCCAGAAAAGTGCTAGAATGGGCTCATGAACAGGACACAGTGCAAGACCCTGAGGAATTTGTGATGTGGGAAAGAAAGAAGTCCCTCTAATTTAATTTTCTACCTGCTTCTCCAAATAATCCTGCTGGTAGAGTGCCAAATCACACCCAGCCCAGGTAGCTGTTGAAATACGGTATTGGCAGATATCCAAAATGCATTAAACCTCAGAAACCACATGTGTACCCAGCCCACATCTGTACAGGCAGGCACCTTGTCAGCTCTGGTTAAACCTATAACGCAGGGAGAACGGCACAGTCGTTCAGAGAGCAGCTAAAAACAATCCATTGGCAAAGATGAAGGCTAGACCGCTCCTCACATGGCGCCTGGGTTCACTGCCTGAGGTAGGTGTGATGAATCACATCCGTGGGGCCACTTTATTGCATGTGCTCTGTGCTAAACCGCCTAGGAGACTTATCTTCATGTCATGAAGTTGTCAGTACTCACAGCCTCTCAAGAAATGCTCTGGGACAAATCTTCCAGTAAGAAGACACCTATATACGATCCAGTTCTGCCAAACCATGACCTTTTTTCCTTTTTGGACATGCCCTGTGCATTGTATTTTGCATTCACTGACTCACTCCGAGGATGGTGCAACATCTCTAATTCTGCAGGATTTTTGTCACACAAAGTGACCAATGTGGGAGTCTTTGGGGGCACTAAGTGAAGCTTTATGGGCTGTTTTTTTCGCCCCAAGCTCTCTTTGTAAAATGTTTTAAGGATTGTTATCATGGTAATTAGCAGGTTTCCAGCTGCAGGATAACCAAAACCTACTTTTGATGACTGTTGTATGTTGATTTTTCTAGAAAGGGTGGCTCTGTGCATCAATCAGCACACCTGGTAGCAGATGAAAAGAAAGTAGGAGACAATAAGACTGTTTGTTGAGGACACTATAGAATCTTTTCCTTTCCCACTATCAAGTAGATAGGAGCTTCATGCCACCTCTGTCCCTTTCCCACCATTAAGCCAGACTTATGTAAAAACTATGGCCTGTGAGATTCTTCTGTGAAGTACCCTTCCACAGTTCTCCAGGAACCACTATCAAGTACCCTTTTTTTCTTAACATACTCTCCCAAGTAGGGTACAAAATGTGCCCATCAGTTTATTGTGCTGTGAGAATTGAGTAAATTCTCCCATGAATTCCAGTTAATTGCATCACAAGAGACGCAGAAGTGAAATACCAGCAAGACTGCAAAGATCCAAGACTACTTTTGATGGCTTTCTTCAAGCTGTATTTTGTTCTTAGTATTTGCCAGAAAAAATGGAAACAGGTCACCTATTTGAGAGCATTTAAGCACAGCAGAAATTAATTCTTTGCAAGGAAAGAATATCTCTCGCAGAGCCCAAACAGTGCGAAATAAATTCTGTGAGGTAAAGAATTGTACTGCATTATAATTAAAACTGTATTTTGCCAAGCCTATAACTTTGACGTACGTATTTAGGGATCTAGAGCTTATAAATTAGAGCAGTAAACTCATTATACTATCCTACAAAACCAGAGCTTCCTTCCCTAGTGGGTAGTATATTGGTTTATTCTTTCTGACATTTAATATTAAGCATGACAAGAAAGAGCCAAACATAAAGGAAGTACTCAATGTAATTAAATCAGTTGCCTAATTGCACCTTCTAATACTTCTTGTACAGGAACTTTTTCTGTGTATGTCTGCCTTCTGTATATACACAGAGGGCAGAGACAAAGAATGCCAGGAATGCAAACAGCAGTGTTATCAAAGTTGTCAGCATAGGGCAAATCATGATATTTACTGGCAACAAGAAAGCACGTCATCTGAGATATCAACTGTTTTCATGCCCCTCTTCCAACTTGGCAAAGGAATACAGCATGTCACGTTCCAAAGGAGATCACTTCCTACTACTGTGGCATTCAGCAGTATTAAGTTCCCAGCCTGATCACTGAGGGCAAGTGCAAAACACCCTACCACTACCACCGTCCTAAGGTAGAACAGTGCTGCTTTGTGGATGTAACTGAATGCTCGTTATATATTCAGAATTCTGAAAAACACTGACATATTCATAGGGCAGCAAGTCTCTTCCAAGGATGATCAGCGCAGAGTGGAAGAATCTGGCAGAGCACACAAATGATCAGTACTCTAGAAAATAAGAATGAGACTAGATAGCGGGAGGACCACAGAAGAGAGTGCTAGAAGGTAACCAGAAGAACTGTCAAGGAAGCACTAAGGGACCAACAGAATATTCGACAGGAGAATAAAAAGACATTTGACAGGGAAATAAAAAATTGGCACGAAAGTTTGGTTTTAGCCACTCTCTTATTAGTGTAAAGATAAATATTCAGGAAGTAAGACACAACAAAATGCATCTGTTCTGCAGACAGAACAGGCAAACCTCTGGATAGAATTTTCTTCTCTTTTATTTTAAAAACTGACTCTAACAAAATGAATAAATAAAAACATCCTGAACTTTACTTCTCACATTTCCAGGTAGCTTTCTACCTTTCATTTCAGTAAAAAGGGCACCTGACTCTTCTCACCGAACTTCCAACTGTCTGCATGACAGGTTTCTATTTGTCTGTTTCCCTCTCAGCTGCACCATAATTATCACTTTAAAATGGGATTCTCTTACCATATGTACCTCTAAAGACTAATTATGCTTCACATAGCCTCTGCTCACCTTGGAATGTGTTTGAAATGCCAGTCAGTTGAGTTGCTTTCAAAACGTGCTCCCTGCAGGATACCAGAGGGAGGATGGAAGTGAGAGCTAATTTGAAGAAAATAGTTTAAAATACTAGTGATTAATGTGAAATTTTCCTGTTAGAGTGTCTGGAGGTACCAGAGCTGAGATTGGGGAAAGACAGACTATTGGCTAGAGAGTTTAGAAACACACAATCCCAGTCCAGTGAAGTATTTAAGCATTGAAATCTGCCATCCACCTCTGCCTAATCCCAATTCTTTGGAGTTATCACACTTATCCACTATAAATTTAAATATAGATGAGAAGGGAACTTTGACCTGTGCACAGAGCTGCTACCAAAATACAATAGAAGGACTCAGAAGTTGCATTTGCTTTTTGCTTTCTGGTATCTAAAGGTAAGAAGGTAATTGTACAGTACATCAATTTATTCCAAACTGGCAACAAAAACACTTGCTGTGCAGCAGAGCTTGCTTTAGATTCCTGTAGCAAGTGGAAAACTGTGGAATAGACACATTATACCTTGCCCCAGTCTTATCAGTTTCACTGTCCATGAGCCATGTCTCAGACACCTTGCTGAAGGAAGCTATCAGAACTTAAAGGCATTGTGTTTTCTCTTCAATAAATGGCAAGCAGATACAGTAATCAGAGCTGTGGTAACCTTCAGAAATTCCCTTCTTACCAGTCAGGGTAAAGCTGTCTCTTTTCTTGTCTTGCCTTGCAGCCTTTCCCAGTAACACAGGCGAGTTTCAAGTTCAAAACAGCATTATGGCCTCACACAAAATATAGTCAAAATATGGTAAGTCACTTTGTTGTTAAAATTACGACCTGAGACAAATCCCAGTAGCCTCATTTTTACCTTGTTCATGCATTGTCTGGATTTCAGACAGTGAAAGGTTACGATAAACTCGCAGAGCTTCCCCTGTCCCAGTGATCCTGCTGCACAATAAAAGGTTTCAGGAAGGCAGCGCTCATCTCTGTGAATCCAGTTACTTCTAAAGGGCATGTTTATATAGGCAAAAATGAGTTTTTAGCATAACTGTCTCATTCTTGAACACAGACGCCTTCAATTGCAGCACAGCATTCAAGGGAAGACTTTCAGATTGCACAGGGAATTGGACACAAAAACTGTATCACCTCAGAGCAACCCCTCTTGCAAAAAGCCACAATTCCATTAGATTTTCATGTATTTTCGATACATTCATACATTCCCTTGAAGTGAAATGTGAATTTCTTTTGTGCTCATCAGGACTGACTGATGGGAGGGCTTAAACGCACAGGCAACTGCTGACAGCCACCACAAGGATGTGTCAACGTCTGCCGCTGAGGTACTCTCATATCAAACACTGCCAGTATTTTCTACTTACTGTGCAGTAACTGGCATCTGCTCACCAGTATTTGTCCTCAAAGACTCTAAAAAGGTATCTAATGAAGCAGATGCATCGTCTATTTCATGTGTGATTCCAGAGTAAATGTGTCCACCCCGATTCATTAAATGGAAACCACAACACCTTGCAAAAATACGAATTCTAGCTCAAAAAATTTGAACCCACGCACGCAAATTAATACTGATAGGTTTTCCACGTGAAGTTGTACAAACCCCCCCGAAAAACCCCCACCACCTTCAGAGGGAAGTGTTGCTAACCTTGTAAAGAAATCCTTAAGACAGAAAAAAAAAAATTGCAGTGCAGTTTTCAAAGCCAGCCATCGCCTATGTGACTTTGGTTCATTTCCCCAACAGCTCTTTCACAGAAGCAAAAAGCCTTAGTTTGTGGTAAAATATATATGAATTCCCATTCTCTTTAGCCGAGCTTTGTGGGGGGGTTTTTTGTTGATTTTTTTTTTTAATTTGAACAAAACTCTGTACTGCAAATATGAGGAGTGAAATGCAGATTTAATTATGCTCTCTTTTAAGTCCATGGAACTTGCTAAACAAATCTTACCAGATTTCTAAAGGCTCTGAAAGATATGGGTTTGGTAATTTTTTTTTTAATTACGGCAGGTAAAATAATTTTCAGTTTATATTACATTCCACTTTTTTCCCCACAATTAAATGTGACTTTGAAGGCTCAGTCAAATGACACTGCTCAAAAGTCTATAAATTGAGAAGGAAAAATATTGGGAGTCTTGAATTGTCTCTTCTCACTGCTGCAACTGATTTTTCTCCCTCACCTGATAAATGAACAAATAATTTCCTATGAAATGCTGTGCTATTCAAACCTCATACAATGCAAAGAGGCAAATCACACACTGAGTTTTGAAAAGTAAGCTCATACTTTGACTGAAAAATTGAAAAAATCCAGATGTGTTTAGAAATGAAACAAAAAATCCTGTATGTGCCTGATGACTAGGCTCTGTCACCAGAGAGGAAAAAATGTCTCACAACCCACACACCCCAGGCCAAATTTACCCACAAAGCCCGACATGAACAAGATGCAATGCTAAACCAAGCACAGATGTTATTTTTGGTATCTTTTACAAGGACCAGCCCTTGGTGAGGTGTAAGCTTCATCTTGTATGACATGGAATAGATGATTAACAGCAGAGCAAAAGACACACTACTGTAAACGCGTGAGCAGTGACACCCCTGGAACACCTCGGGACCTACGTACAGTAACACTTCCATCTTTTAAAGGAAGAAACTTACCTCACTCCTCAGTCTTTAACTAGGCTCTTTTATTTACCTCCTTTCATATGAGTCTCTTTGTTTACAAAGATCATTAAGCAGCCTGTATTCTAACCCCAGAAAGAGCTTACCATCCAGGCTGGGCAGCACAGTACTCCTCATGGCCAGCACCAAGCCAAGCGGTGATCCAAAGAGGAAGAAATCAGACACCTCGAATTCAAATCGGCCCAGGTTTACTTCTGAGAGACTGGAATTCACGGGAGGAAAGTCTGCACCATCTTTCAACACACTTGAGTGGATGCTGAGCAAAGAAAATGCACTGATTCAACAATAACGAAGAGGGCATCCAGAGAAAAAAATCCATTCCCAAAACAGGCTGCTGAGAAAGCTCTAGTATCTGTACCTAGACCCAAGCAACACGCCTTAAACTGTAGATAGATATTGCAGAGTAGCAGCCACTTATCATGACTTCCAGTGTGGCTGTTCAGTAAATTTACTACCTTCAACATGCAAGTGTTTTCTACAGTTATTCTACAGAATACTTATTGGTAAGTTATGCAAGGCCTCTGAAGATTGAAGTTTACCTCCCTCCCCTTTTAGCAGTACAGATGTACATAAGCTTATTCTGAAGCTTCCTGCTACAAATGCTAACCTACTCAAGTTGTATAAGGACAATGATATTAAAAGGTTACAGTCATACAGTATGTTACGAGGGTACATAAAAAACATTGTTTTAATCTGCTCCTTGAGCTATAAACTAGAATTTCACTACTTTTCGACTCTTTATTACAGATTAAAATTAGTAATGCTTATAGACAGCTTTAAATCCTTTAAGTGATTAAACACTTTCATTTACTTTGTATGCCATGTATGCGTGAAGTAAACACAGATCACCTATCCCTCATTGACAGAGAAAAGACTCGTCACTCATTTAGTTCTGCTGGAGATGAAATGACTCCATCCAGAAGCAGAAAAGTAGCATATGCACCTGCTGTCCAGACACGAGACAGAGCAGAACATGCCTCCAGGGCGCGCAGAATCTGACTGAGAGGTGCTGACTGTGCTGACTTCAACCAGAGCTGTAACTGAAGCCCTCATGAGTTATCTGCACACTACGCTACATCAGCGGCCAAGCAGGGATCAGAATCCAGAAATCCTGAAGACTGGTCCCAAATCAGGCCAAGTCACCAGGCCTCTCTTTCAGTCTGAGAACATAGTGACATTCTCAGTTTGTAACCTGATGCTATTAACTGAAACTCTGGGGACCCAGCTTAGGGCCCCTTTAGGGTAGAAACAAAGAAAGCCAATAATTAAACCCATCTCCAGCACAGCAGTTAGGAGTTACCTCTCTACACCAAAAGCACTGGGACAAAAAGCACAAGCTGACACACTGAAACACAATCACAGTGTGTAGGACAGGACATTTCTGGGAAAGGGCAATCTTTGTAACCTCATTACTCACACTGACACACCGCCTCTAAATGGCAGTAAACGAGCTCATGGGGAAAAAAGTCTTAATGATCTCACGCAAGTGTCTCAGGCAGGAGATGAAAGGTTTGGAATCTCTCTCAATGTACAGGGCGGTCAGAGGATGACCTGGTTTGGTTTGTGGGGTTTTTTCCCCTCTCTTTACTTTAGCAAGGAATTTTTTCTGCCATCTATCTGCTGATCTGCCATTCCCTCATCATTTTCCCCAACTATTCCTCAATAAGTTAGCAACAACAAAAGGTTTGAGGAGTTCAAAATGTGAATGGAAGATAACACTTTTCTATCTGCCTATTTAAGTACAGCTGCATGTAAAGCTTTCAGTTTAAAATCAGAGATACACAGGAAATGAAAAAAGGCTTGGAAGAAAACTGTTATCTTTGTCTTTTAATTATCCTGCTATCCCCCAAGTCTGAAGGACTTTATACAAGCCAATGCTGTGCTTTAAACACAGTAACACAGTACTCCTATACAAGAACCTGAAAGTGACTGACAAAAAAAAAAATAAATCATGTTTTCGGTCATGGACAAGCGAAAACCAACCAATCTGCCTCAGAGGGAAGATACTTTACTATATATCAATATCCAGAAAACCCAATGGTTTGAAAGTAAAAGTAGAATAGTTAACAAAAGCAAAGCAAAGTACAGTCAAAGCGAGAAAATCACCTTAAAATGGTACTAACAAAACTGCCAGATTTGAAGTAAAGCACAGTAGTAAGCCTGCACTATACTCGGCTCTAGCAGAACTGAAACTTCAACACACAATAAGACTGCTCCCTCCGCATCACTCCCAATGAAATAAAGGAAATAAGATGATGGACAGAGGGAAAAAAAAAAGCACACAAAGAATTCAGGTAAGTAAAAACCAAATAGCCTAGCACAGGCAGAAACAATGAGACATAGGGAATTCTTATCTTCTCATCAAATCTGTGTTTTAAAGGTTTCTTAGGATCCAGGAAAGCTAATTAAGTTAATTCTCCTCCCATAACCTCCTCCTCATTTAAGCCAAATGTTTATGCAGGTTTTTTTTGTTTTAAAGCTAACCTGGATAGCTCATAGACCACTGGGAGCACCTAAAGCAATTATCTCACTTTTATAGAATAATATAAGCCTGTAAGAAGGATCTTTTGAAAGAGAAACATAACAGAAGTTTAGAATTATAAAGAATTGCTCCATCTTGATTTGCGCAGACTGCAGCAAAGCAATGGAACTACTTGCTTTCGGTTTTACATATTCAAATTTCTCACAACTGAATAAATATTAAATAAAAAACTCTCCATGTGTGATTAAGTTCATACTAGACCCACTACATCTATGGTTTTCTCTAAGGGGTACCCACAGACTTTACGCAAACCTCCAGAAACACGCCACAAACAAAAATGATTGTGTTGCTCTGGTGCTGACCGGCTCCGTTCAATGGCAAGCCTATTTCTTTTACTCAGTCATCAAACACTAGTTACCTAGACAGGAAAGCATGATGTTGGGTTATAGTATCACAGTCATAGGTGGATGAGTCACTCTGTTTCCTAGGCAACGGCTGCCTTGGCTTCTCATCCTCCATGATTCCCGAGATGTCAATATTGCTTTTGCTCAGGCGTTTGCTGCCACCCAGACTGGAGTCCTCTGCTAAGAGGGGATTATCCTTCAGAGAATGAACAGAGCAAAAGGAAGATTTAGACAGTGACCAAAATACGACAGAGCTTATATGAAATGGCTGCATTTATACATTTGACCTTACTCTATCTAAAAAAGGGTGGAAGGGGTTAGACTTTCTCTCTGCAGTAGAAGATAAGCAAAGAGGTGAAGACTAAATTCCCCTGTAAGATGTATAGCCTAAAAGCTGGAAGGAGAATCAGGAATTACAGTGGGGCAGGGAGGAGGAGTAACACAAAAGCTTTGTCCCTCATGACTGCATAATTCTTAGAGAACTGTAAATATCATAAGGTAATCAGAAAGGGTCTTACCTGAGTGCACAAAATGACCATTAAAATATTAATGGTCTTGCTCATCATGTTCCATGGATGCAGGACCTGATTTTTTAAGAATGTGAACTTCTGCGGGATGCAAGAGGAGACCAGTGGTACCATATATTTAAGGTACCCCTTAAAATAGGAAATAGGTTTATTTATTGTTCACTTCCTCCAGCACTTCTGCTGCTTGCAGCATCCTCCTCCATGACGTATCCCTGTCATCCCCAGACTTTCATTCCTGCATCCATTTCAGTAGCCAATGCAAGCGCTGCTTTTCAAAACAAACGCCATTGGACTGAATCCGCCATTCATGCATGAGATCTGGGTGCCTAAGACATGCAAGATCTGGTTCTTTCTAACTGTGTAATCCAATTCTGTGCAAATCATCTTCTCTTCAAATCAACAGAACAAGAAAGTGTGAAAATGCCTGATGTCTGCTTTTCAAAGATACGAACACCAACACGGCACACTGGGAGCACAGATACTGTTAAACCCCTTTTAATTGAGTAATTATTGCTTTTCATCCATATTCTACTCTTACAATGCAGTACTAGAATTCATGGGATGATATGATATAGCTAGGATTAGTATCTTAATGACTTGCAGAAGATTAGTTTAGGACCAGCATGTTCACAGACAATTATTTCTGTGACGGCACAATGAAACACTTAACATGCGTGTAGGAATCTCTTTCTGCGTTTCATAGTAATGCAGCAAAATTCACACCATGCCAACTTTCATATTAAAGTTGTGCAAGATTTGGGACCTTGCTTGCCATAACACTAATGCATCTACAGTGCTAAAACTAAGCCTCACTTCTTGCCGTTGTCACTGTTAATGAGCGCAGAAAACCATTTTGCAGGGCCGGGTGGGAGGTGAGGGCTCCTGCTGTGTGTTGGCAGCTGACTGCCGCCATGGTTTTGTGTGTTGACGTGGTGTAAAACCAAAATAAAGTCTCCACCTAAAATATGTGCTTCCACTGAGTTCAAGCCAGAACCAACTACAGGCCCTACTTGTATTTTTTAATGTAACCAGTAACCTTTTTTTCAGCCTGACACTGACTCTATGTGGCTTGATTTGCCCTGCAGTTTACAACCTTATATCGAAGCTGTGTTGTACCATCAGTCCTTTTTAGCACCACTATCTATTCTGCAGAACACCAGGGACCTTACAAAGCCAAAATTCCTATAACCAAAGTGCTCCTGACAGACTTTCTTACAGGACAACTCTTTATAGGTGAATTCTGAAGAACATAAGTGAACAACTTTTCTTTATCTGCTCATGTCTCATGATTATCTCAAACTGATTCAGCAAAGGTATTTATCACCTCTTAGGCTTCATCACGAGTTCCAATCTCTAGCTTGTTCCCAAGCAACAGTGCCATGAAAATGCAATATATTTATGATTTTAAATTGTAACTTGCATGCTACAAATATTCTGCAACCTTTGCCTAAAATTCCAATCTGGTGGCTTTACCTTGAATAAATTTATTAGAATGCATAAGAATATTCACAACGGCACACAAAACCGAGGTGAATCCACATACACAGAGCTGAAAGGGAGTTTTTAGATTGAACCAAAGGCCATGAAATGCATTGACAAATCCACTGATCTAAATGGGCCGTAGATCAAGCTCTTAAACATCATACCATCAGTGACTTCTGAAAAACATCTTGGTGCTGCCAAGGCTCAGAGGTTTGATCAAAACCCTGGTGACGTTTTAAGGCTCTCTTCATTAAAAATCACATGGCAGATATGTCAGCATCTCAGCTCCCATTGCTTTTTTTAAAATGGAATTCTTGTCAATGGTCTGAGAAAAATGGGAACCCCTTGAGGGTGCCAGAAGAAAGCAGATGCAAGGAACTCAATGTGATTAAATCTTTTTGCTTAGGTCTCTTGATTTCCTCTTGGTCTCAGGAAGGTTGGCTGTTGGAAAGGCACAGAGTTGACAGCAATGTAACACCAAATGCTCTTCTTTTAGTCACACGTATTTCTCCACGGTGTTTAAAAACTAGTTTGTGTCACCACAGAACTAGCTAAGAAGTCTTTTTAGTAATGGAAGCTAATATCTTCATCCTTGAAAGCTGGCAACAATCCACCTTTGTCCTCTAAGCTTCAGGTTCTCCTTGCAGAGGGCGTGTTACTCTCTTGAGTCACAAGACAATCTCAGACAGGTCAAGTTTCGCAGGAGCTTGACAGTCTCAGAACAATATTGTGTGGGAAAAGCATCAAGCTCCCTCTTCTGCATCGCTATCATTAAGGTTAACCTAGCATACCTCGCATTTCAGCTGTGCATGTTGATTTACTGGGCACGATGTTTCTGTCAGAGTCACAGTAGAACGCTAGCTGCTTTTTCTTCTTTTTTTCTCTAGAATAATACCCGTCACCTAGAGCGAGTTAACAGGACATGGCATGCTGTTACTGCACTGCAGAAAGTCTTTGTTTTCTTTGGTCAAAATCAACACATTTAAAACTTGTTTTTCTATGGGTAAGACCCAGGTCTTCCAAAGCATACCTGCCACAGACAGTTCAATGAGCAAAGAAAAAAGTAGTTTCAGAAGGACAAGGCACTAGATCCCTGTGAGATAACCCTAGCGAAGGTCACTGGGAAATTGTCTAGGCATTGTACGAGAGCGCAGGATTCAAAGTTGTTCTTTTCCTTGTTGCATATAACTCTCTCCCCACGCTCATTTACATTTTCTCCACCACTGCTCCCTGCACCCGTCTTCTTGGACATAGCATTAAGCCACTGCATTACAGTGTTAAAGCGTCATTGAAACACTCTTTGCAGTTCATAAGAGCAAATGCCCCAAGTGAAAACAGCCCTTACCATGCTCAGTACTTCTAAGCGACTTGCAGAGTGTGTAAAATCCAACCAGGCAAAACAGAGGATGTGAGAAAGAGTGCAAGGCAGGCAGATGAGGACTGGGGCATGATAGATCAAGAGATTTGACCAAAGTCATGCAGACAGGCTATGGAAAACCTGCTAACTGAATCTATTTCTCTGAAGCTACAGAAAGGACAAGTTCACAGTACAGGTACTTCCCATAACCTCGCTCAGCACTGATGCACATTAGCAGCCCTGTGCACAGGGGGTGAGATTTCATCTCACGAAGAGATGTTGAAGAACCTAATCTGTTCTCCAGAATTATACAGGTGAATTGCAGGAAAATGAAACCAAGACAGCAGCAGTATATGACCTATGAGATGAACCTTCCCACACTGTTCCACCTATAGCCTTCAACAGCCAAAAGGACCTCCTGGCTTCCGTGACAAGTGAGTAGTCTTACTCCTGAAAACAGGGAACCCAGTTAGTGCCAGTTCTGGAGCTGGCTTTTATCCCATAAACAATCCGTTCATGTGATAGTCCCTTGGGGACTAAACTGGGACCAAATTCATTTTACACGTTACTGAACAGCCATTCAATAGGGAAAGCCTGACAACCATTTCACAGAGACAAAAGGTTATTTGGTGAGAAGAACTATCACTGAGAAATTAACTTCTCTAAGCCATCTGGGCCTTCTCTGCATCTGAAAGGTGAAAATTATATCAGATGCTAAGTGTATGTCAAAATGTCAGCAAACTGTGGTGTGATGGTAAAGAGAAACTGCTCAAAATTCCAGTAGTCCAATACTTTAAAAAAAAAAAAAGCCTTGTTAAAAAATCCCGTATTCAAACCTATTCAAAAAGCCTGGCCAGATTTTAATCTCACTGGTTTGAGCATTTAGGTTCACCTTCATGACAGTCTTTCATGTATACTGCAAAAGACACTGAGCCAATTCAGCATTTATATTAGCCAAATCAGGGAGTTAGGAATAGTTCTGAAAAATATACTAAACCGTTTAAAAAGACATTATGCAACACATTAGAAGAAGGTTGAGGTGATCAGCATAGGAACTATTTGCTGCATTTTCAACATTTAAAAAGCTTGTTTTCAATTGCTACAAGCTCTTTCAGCTCCCCCACATACCACAATTAAAACCCCATCTGCAGTAAATTGGTATCAATACTGGGATCTGAATCAGTCACCCACAGGTGGCTTTTATTTATCCTTGATCCACATGAAGCAAATTGTCATCTTTCTCCATTCGCCCTTATGAAGCGCTGTCTAGCTCTGAATTATGAGTATTTTAGCTGTTGCAACAAAAGAGAATCGTCTTTCTCTTCTAAGAGACAGCGTTCCCAACCAAGGACACTGATTGCTAATGTAAGACTTTGCATTTCCGCTTCTGACAATGGACCAAGTTCACTTCATCCTTCTGTCCTTTAATAACCCAAGGAGTGATATGATGACGACAACAACAACGCTGGCTTTCTTTGTTAAGGATTTTGACATTGACAAATGTAACTGATTTTTAAAGAGCAAGAGTTATTAGTCTGGTCTGAGCAGAGTGATATTCGCTCTACTACAGACTCTTTTATTCAACGTGCAGGTAGATTTTTCAAATACTGCCCTGTACAAGCATGTACCCGCAACAATCATCATGATCTCAGTAATCGTTCACATTTCTGCCTATACTAGAGAAGTCACTACCTATTATGGTTAATCCTGACTTGATTATTTAGTGTATATAGGAAACTAAAATACAGAAAACAGACTACGACACACAAACCAACAAATACTCACCTGGGGTAGCAGAAGACTGTACCATTTTAATTCCTTAAATTGCCTCATTAAAAATTAACAGATCCTCTCTCTCCAAAAGGAAGTTTCTAGTGCCTAAAACTGTGAACTATTCAGAGAAGATAATGGTCACTGCATCACCAATCTAGATTATTATAGATCACTTTGCAATAAACAGAGTAAGAAGGGTACTACATAAACCTAATTTACTCTATTTTCACTGTTTATAACCAGAACGTAAAATGCAATGGCTGACCTCAGTCTCATCCTGATTTCCAACTAGTTTCATTTCACAAACGCCCCTGACACTTGTGAAATGATAAAGTGAACAACTCTCATATTTCTGCATCTCAAATTCTTCCAATGAAATCCATTTCTACTGGAGACACCACGGAAAGTAGAAAGCCCCAGTAAAAAAAAAAAAGTTCTCCTGAATGTGTTTCATAGGAGCAAGCTGAGAACAGTGGACAGAAAGACAAGATAAGGAAGGAAAGGAATACCTAGTTCTTCTGAACACACAGAGGAGTAGAGATAAAGACGGGAGGAAAAAAAGACGGAGAGAGGAATGGAAAGAGAAGCTCTGTGGTATCAGCAAAGAAAGGAATACAGGAAAGTTGATACTATAAGCAAGAGCAGGGAAGTCAAAAGACCCCTTACTCCCTTAAAGCCTGATCCCCATCCTCAGATTCATCAGCCCTTTGCACGATCAGCCCCACTGTAGGACTGGGATCCAATGCAATGTCCTCAGAGCTGGTACCATCAAAGCCTGGCTGCTGAGAATCCAGAGCCATGTTATTAATGGTCAGTAATTCTCCCTCCTGGAAACATTTAGAGGATGTCTCTTTGCTCAAGAGTACTCCCATCACACATAGCTCTTAACTGAACCAAGCAGGTTGGTATCACTGAGCCCGTTTTTGGGGAAAGAGGTAACTACAGAGTCAAGAGATGAAACAGTTTGGCCAGGGTCACAAAACCACCAAAGAACAGAGCGTGGGCACCTCACCCAGTGTCAGCTCTAATACACCACGCCCCCTCCCCATATCCACTTGAATCTGACATATATAAGAAAGAAAACCGAAGTTCAACTAATCTTAAGTGTTGAACACAAAAATGAAGCTTACATGCTAGCATTACTTTAAAAAAATTGTGCTTTTACTATTAAAAAAAAAAAATCTTTCCTGGATCACAGTTAGAATTAATCCTCCCTTCTCGCCACATGTAGCACTCACACAGACACTATTATGCTCAGTGGTCCATTCACAGATCCTCAGGTGATTGCATTCCTTATCAGGAAGGAGGCATTCTTTCACCAGTCACTACAACTTATTGATGAACACATCTTAATGCTAGCCTACCCCCAGGCAGTAGCATAATGAATTCCAGATCCTATGTGAACAAATAAAAAAATTACAGAAAGATAAAAGGTTTTGGCAAAAACAAGAGCCTACCAGAGATTAATGAGGAGGACATGTTTGCATCTACAGTCAGGAATACAATAAAGGGCACTTGGTAACTCTACTTTGAAGATTTACAAATAAAGCGTTCACTAGTGATTTCTGTATATCATAAAACTGAAGCTGCAGACCTAATTTTCAGACAGCAAATTTTTAATATATAAGCAAAATCCCACGCTATCATGGCAATTTACCAAATCCTTAAATTTTCTCTGGTTTATATGGAGCTGATCTCCTCCAGGGAATGAATCTATAAGGTTTCAGCTGTGTGGACTTTTTTCTCTTCACCTGGATGCTGCCGATGCTTCCTCTCCTGCTACTGTTCCGACTCTCATCAGCTGTATTAGAATTATAGCAGATGGCGTCAAAGCCCAAAATTCCTCCAATGCAGTCACCAATGAGACACACCTGAGGAAATAAAAAGATTTTTTTGGGAGATATAGCAAATGTATTAAAAGAAACAAAAAGCATCACAGCACTGCAGAAGAGTTGCTGCCTTACTTTGCACCTTGGTTCTTGTTGCAGCTGAAAACGTGTAGCTACTTTCTCCCACTTCCTTTCGCCTCCAGACATACACCCTATTCCAAGAATATCTGTCCCAGGGGCTATTTTGACCAGCTGGGAGTTCTGCCAAACGGGCCAAACTCTCCCAGCCGCTTGTGGCCAGATTCCAGCTCAAAAAGTCCAGATCCAGGACAACCAGTCTCACACAGATTTCAAGCCACATAACATTTCCTTCAAAGTCATATAGGGAAGAGGATTTCAACAGATTAAAACCAGACTGGTACTCCCCTGTCAGGACAAGGGAATGGAACTTCTAAATGAGGCATTAAGGAGAGAGATTCACTCTTGCTTCACCTTTAATATATACATGCTACCTTCGAAGTATAGACCTGGGAATTACAATACATAGAGTACTAAAATTGGGAATTCAATAGTTGGAGTCATTTTATGGCACACTAGAATATACCTCACAAGCCAATTCCACTGAATCGGAGACGATTCTTTCTCCCTGTCCTCCTGCCTGTGTCTGAGGACGAGTAATAGCTGTATTACCTTTCTCCCTGATAGCAACCCCCATGGTTCCAGAGGTTCCAGCAACCCTTTCCCTCCAATTCTCAAACTGAAGCAAACTTCTAGTCTGTTGTCTCAACTCCAGTTAGTTTAACAGAAGACATTACCTCTCCTTACAAATCTTAACTTGCTTCTAGCCTTAGCTCAGCTTGGCTACAACACTAAACTACAAGTTTCAGGTAACAGGATGTTGTGCTTGATTTCTTCAAAGTGAAGCACTCGCTTTTCCTAACACGCTTCAAGATGCAGGTAAGGAAAAACCTCAAACTTCTCTTAGTGTATCTCCACATACCACACACTCTTAGTTGAGTACTTTTCTTGGGATAACAACTTTTAAAAAATAAAATATCAAAATACATGAAGGCAATGTCTACCCTAAGACAATTCTGGTTCTAAAGTTGTATACAACTGAACATCCTGCTGATTTACTCTCTGATTTTCAACTTCCTAGGCCACACAATGAAGTCAAAGAACCAAAAATTACATGATACAGGAAACCTTCATAAAATTAACAGCATGTTTTGTGGGGTAGTAATAGCATCTCCTTCAATTTACCATTCCATTTCTAATCCTCATTAATATTGGCATTAAGATAATGGAGTTAACTTGTTCCAGACACTGTATAAAACCAAAAAGGCAATCTCCAAGCTAATGAACTTGCAATATAAATGGACAGAAGAGACCAAAATATGAAAAGAAAGATACACACAGGGTAGAGGTCAGGTTATATGGTACATATTCTAGAAGTACAGGACCTATTCAGAGGTAGAGTTAAGATTTCTATCTAAGGACCAAAGCAAAGCACTGTAGACAGCACAGAGAAGTCACATCCATTCTAACAATGCCAGTAAGAGTTGATGGTCAAAATTCTGTGGACCATATAGAGGTCATGCAGACTTTTCCATGTGAAATATTAATATATATAGTTTGTAAAACACACCAAGGAGACTTTGTAGTTTTGACAAAGACAAAATCCCATTAACACTCAATTTCTATCGAGGGAATTGTTTTTACAATTATTTCTGTAACTTTTTTAAAAAAAACATATTCTTACAATTCTTTTTTACATAATCTCACCTTTCATAATGTTAGGTCACAGCAGCTGGGCTGTTTTTATGCTTCAAGCAAGAACAGATTACCATGGATATTAAAACTGGCTTCAAACCAGATTTTAGTCTAAAAATACTGATATGCCACAGCATAATCTTATTACTGCTATGGAAAAGAATTTGTTTCTGTAATGACACACGTGCTTTCCTTCAAAGATTACACTGTACTCTATATTACTTTTTTTTTCTTTTTTTCTGAAGTCTGGAGGTCACTGTACTTTAAGGAAGTGCATGTTTCCAGCTACGTAGAGGGCCCCATCACAAAATAATTTCAGTAACTCACACAGGGTAGCAGTATCATACTTATTCTGTGTGAAGCAGGAAAGTACTGGTTTGTGTAGTCTAAAGGTGGAGAGGCAGGGACAATAACTGCAACACATCAGCCAGAAGTCTG
Source organism: Phalacrocorax aristotelis (assembly GCF_949628215.1). Classification (NCBI taxonomy): domain Eukaryota; kingdom Metazoa; phylum Chordata; class Aves; order Suliformes; family Phalacrocoracidae; genus Phalacrocorax; species Phalacrocorax aristotelis. The sequence goes on along the minus strand of NC_134293.1, from coordinate 7,041,891 downwards.
CAGGTGACTTTACTGGGGAGTGGGTCACACCAGAAAAACTGCATGACTCTCCCAAAGTTACACAGGAAATCTGCAGCACTGCTGGCAACTGAGTATTTGTCTTCTACGTTTCTTTACTGTCAATTGTTTTATTACTACTGTGATAAAGGCACAGTAGCAACACTGGCAAAAATACTGAGGCAAAAAAGAAATAGCAATAGTTAAATGTTGGATTCCTTATGCTCTTAGTCACAGACGTCCCAACTTTTCCATCAGCTATAGCAGGTGTGTGAGGAACTCAGCAACACAGATGATCATCTGCCTTGGGCTGTCATGCTCCTTCACTGGTTAGCGTAGCACACTTACCACACAGCTAAGGCTCTCATACGTTACCAAAGTCCATAACAATACTTAGTAAGAGCTTAGGGGTCAAAATGCTTCTGGGAGAAGGTGTAGTATCTTCTACCAACTAAGTCCAGGTTAGATACTGCACAGGATTCCAGAGTGTCCTTCTCATGCTGGGCCCTGAGAAAGCATTGTGTGTAGATAATCCCGTGCTAACATTCATTCATCATATTTGCAGGATTGTCCCAGACTCATAACTCAAAGCCCTCAACACAATGGCCTAAAAAGTAACAGCCTTGCTCCAAAGAATTTTACTTTGATATAAGAGAAAATAGTCCTACCTGTCCATTAAAACCAGCCCCATCTGTAGATTTGAGAAATTCATTGTAAACTTGATTGGCTCTACTGATCACCATGGCAACTGCATCCTGGTACTGTGGGGATGAAACAGCCAGCAAGGGCAAGGCAGCCAGTGGGATGTGGTCTTCACTGCTGCTGAGACAGCTCTCATCATAGCTGTAGGGATTTAGGCTAGAGAAGGACATGCTATCGTCAGGAAAAATATAAGAGGCAGCACAAAGCATTAGAGAATGAACAGTTAGTTATTAACAGATGTAGGTTGGGCTACTGCAGTTCACAATGAGAGAATACAGGAATGACCACTTCCTCACAGTATTCAACTCCTTAAAAAAATGAAGTAGTTACTGCTTTATGTGAATGAGACCATGCTAGAAGGCATTTCTGTAGTTCAACATACTTGGTGCAATTTTTCCACATAGAAGTAGACGTAAATTAGAACACAAAAGAGATTATTCTGTTTCAGCCTTCCCCCACCCCCCCCACCCCCCCAATATAACAACTTACTACATCAAAGAACAGGATCCAATCACAATGGGACACTGTTTCCTAGAACACAGGTGTGACAAATGTATGGTTCAAAAGCATATAAAAACATTTTTCCCAGTGTGCCATCCTTTCAAAAAGGGGGAACAAAGCCGCACACATTCTGAAATCATACATAAATGTTTGCACAGTAAAATTTTGCAAAAGGAGGTGACTTGACTGAAAACACAAGCTTAAATTTGGTAGGATGTCAGTTTTATTTTAGCTTGGATGTGCACCCTGCAGGTTTCTCTGTAAATCTGCCAATCATGTCTTGACTGATTTTTATTGATGAGTGGGGAAAACAACTCAGAGAGCCAAAGACGCAAGGCATGTTAGTGTGTGCCAGATTCTCTTACAGTAAGTTGACTGTCCTTCAGAGATCAAAGAAAAGTCAGAAGCATTTTGGATAATTCAGCTCATCCAAAGTTCACCCAAAGCCGCAGGCAGGCAACAGCAACACTATTCTGTATTCGCTTTCTTTAGGAACTTTGTGGGCTATCACAATATTGAAAAGCAAGTCGCCTGAAATGGAATTAGAGCCTGTCTTTGCCAAAACCTGCATCCTTGAGACTATTGCTAGGGTAACAGAAGAAGAACAGACAACTTGCAGTGCTCAAGTATGGAAGTTGGTCTGTGTTCATGTTCTGAGCCTCACTGGACATTTCCACACTCGCCTCTTGCTGAAGCACTCCAATGATTTGGTATTTTTCATCCAAAGTAGTATAACGGTTCCTATGTCCTGGAGCTGACCTCAGCTGGTCTGCCAAGCTGTGTCGATTTACCAATTAACACAGCTTCGTTTTGCCAGCTGATTAGATCATCCAAATGAACAGCAGACATACAGTTATGAATACTAACTTCCAAAAATGAAAAATGAACCTTAAAAACCTACATAAAAAGGCCTCATTTACTATAACAATTGGTAGATAACACCTCAGAAAGGGAAAGGGAAAAAACACAGGAGGAAAAAAAATTATGAAGTGAATGTTTGAAAAGGAAAAAAATACCTACATGTTTTTGTAATACAAGTATCATGCAAACAATATTCACAAGAGAAATACATGAAACAGAGCCAATGGAAAAATGCACAGCTGGTAATATTTTTTTGTGGCTAAGGGAATATTGATAAAACTGAAATTGAGCAACTATTGTCTAGACAATTAATCAGAATTAACTGTCTTAGAAATGAGGCTTTGGGTGTTTTTAATTCCAGTTTATTTTCTTGTAAAGGTTGCGGCCACAGAGGCCTCCGTTGCTGTCGTAACCACACGCAAAGGGAAGAAAGATCTGGACCACTGGAATAATGTATGGAAGAGATGAAGTTGTTTATCACAGGGAACATGCTAAGTATTAGTGCTGAAGCTGAGACAAACAGGTAAAATATCAGCACTGGAGCTGAAAGGAGCACAAGTCTTGGTATCTCGATGCATTGGCAGGACACTGCAGGAGGTCATTCCAAAGCACCAGCTTGGAAACATCACACTTGCACAAAGGCTGGAGAAGGAGAGGGAAATCACAAGGAAGCAGCTGAAATCACTAAGTGTAAAAGCCAGATAAAGTCCCCCGTGTTAGAACCTGAGTCCTCCCTGGTAAAAGGCAGCAAATGACTAGGCTGCAAGACAGAACTGGTCTTCCATGGTGGGTGATAGTACACCTGGCTCCCAGGGGAGAGCGATTGATGGCACAGTGACATCTGCCAGCAGGGATAACAGACTGCACCGTGGAGATGGGTGAGGGGTTACTGAACCTGGGGAGGGGTGGGAGGAAAGGAAGAACAAGGGAATAAAAGCTTATTCTGAATGCAAAAAGCATCTGGCTAGATGCAGACTAAGACAAAACACTGGTCCCTCCTCAAAACTTCCTCAGGTCGGCAGTCCTAGACCATGGCAGAGGTGAGAGGAGAAAGCAGAGGCAGAAATCACCCATACGGTAACACTTGTTTGGATAACTGTCACACAACATTTTTTTGACATTTATGGTTCGGCTGTCGGCACTCTGTGCTGACAGTCCTAGGGACTCACTACTGCTGTTTCTAAATGCCAGAATATGCTTTTACTTCCTCCACTTTAAAGAAAAACAAGGAATAGAAAGTACTCAAATCATAATGACCAGACTTCTCCATACACTTTCTAATTAAATTCTAAAACTATTTTAAAAAATTGCTTGGGAAAATGCAACAGCACGAGCTTACATTGCAGGACCCACCACTGTGCTGGGAGCATGCAAGGGGCTGAGCACTCCAAAACTCATCCAACAAAACGCCATCATCTCATTTGATTATTCATATGCTTCCTAACTATAACTTCTGTTTTGGCCTTGTTTTCCTTCTCTCTCTCCCCACCAAATTTGCAATTACTACTCTCCAGTTTGGCTAATACTGTAATTTAGGAGCTCTAGTCTGAGGTGTGAATCAATGTATGCTCATCAATTTGTGTGCTATAAAAACCACAATAGTTGATCCTCTCTGGCATAGTTTTCTCCCTGAAAAGGGAGGAGATGGCTCGCAAGTCATCTAGATGAAAGAAGTATGTGACTTAGTTTTAACTCTTAACTGTCTTTAGCAGCAAAGATGGAGCTAAATGTCACGGGAGATCAGTCATGCATTATAAATTTACACAGGTTACATAAACAGTGTCTTTCTGATTTATATGAGAGAGACAGAAAACTGAAGGTAATGGGAGTAGATGGGAGCATACCAGATTAAACAATCTGAAACGTTTACTAGATGGAGTGATTTTGCCCTGAAAGATGCCTTGCCTTTAAGCTACTGTTTGTAAGGCAGGGAGGGCTGCATAGGTGCATTCAGATGAAAAGCCCCAGTGGAATCCCTCTGAACCCAGGCACTCAGCACACAGACACAGCATAATTCAAAACCTGTGCCAAGGTGAACAGAGGGTTGTGCTACCTTGGCACACGCTATGCCTGCACATTCAGAAAATGGAGGATACATTCAAACCAAACAAGAAACCTTGTGCTGCTGCTTAGTCAGTCATCTGGCTCACCCTCGATGAAACATTACAGTAATTAAAAACACACTTCCTCCCCCACAGTTTCCTAAATGGAATGTTTACCACAAGTTTATGTTCCACAACTGCATCCTGGAGTTCTGGCTGTGAAAGCTGCTGGCATGAAGCTGCAGAAATGTGAGAGCAGGGAATCATCTCTCCTTTTGTCAGCCCCAGATGGGCACATCACAAGCAGCTCCACAAAAGAACATACCAAGGCAACACCAATCTTATGTCAGTGCTGGGAATGATTCTATAGGACATTCAAACATCCAGCTTGGCCATTTTCAGTCTGACTGAATACCATGTGCTGCAACAAAAGGGGATCAAGAAACAGAGAAAGAAAGTGGGACCTCTGTTCGTTTGGGCTGCCAGCACATACTCTTCCTTCCACTCTACCAGCTCTTCTTCCAGATGGCTGAGACCTGCAGGCACTGCATTATGGCTTACCTAAGAGACACTACTGAGCCCTGTGTCAATCAATGGCCCAAATGGGCAAGGATGATCTCCCAAGCATTTTTTGATGCTTCACCTCCTCTTCTACTATCAGTCCTCCTGCTTTACAGGGCAGCAACTTGGATATGCGCACGCTTTTCTTCTCTTGGTTGTTTCAGTGTATTCCCCCTTGGTGTGAAGTCAGGCACACCTTCCACCAGCCTGGTCTGCACCCTGCCACCTCTTCCTCCTATTGCCTGTCACAGCTTTAAGCCCAGCTAGCATTTCAGAACTTTAATGCATTCCCTGTCTCTCCTCTCTACCTCCGCCATCTGGACAGCAGGCATCACCATTCCCTCGCCTTACGGTCCAAAATGTGGCTGTAGACCTCCTCAACTCCTCGGCAGAGTTTTCTGCTCTACATGAGGTTCATATGTATCCTTGGGCACTACAACTGTAGCAAAAAGACTATAAAAGCGACCACTGCTTACGGGGAGCCCCCGACAAAACCAAGAGAAGTTTCCCTTTGCTTAGAAAAGAAGAAATCAAGCAGGTCTGATTCTCTCCTCCCCACCACTGCAGAGTTCACTAGTTATTCCGGGTTTACACTTGTACGAGAGTTGAAGCAGGCCCAAGAGCCTGTGTTTCTTTCTCCTTTCTCCATCATGCCATTTAAAATATTTATGTCAAGGAAAATATCACTAAGGAAAGAAATGTTAACTGAAAAGGTTCTCTCATTTAATGAGTGAACTTCAAGACTGAAAAAGCAGGCGAGGAAGAGCAGCTACTGAAGTGGATACATCCAATGGAAAATTCCATGTGTTATTTCTAAATTCATTTCACTAGAGCCATGGGGACAAACAACAACATCAAAAACATTTTAAGATTTTAATTCTTTCCCTTACTGAATATTCTGTATCTCCTCAGCTACCCTCTAGAACACTGCTTGGGCTAGTACCCAAACTAGAGTGCGATCAGAACTACACTACCAGAATGACAGAATATAATTCGTTATCATTATGACGATGTGGAAGCCAATCGTACAGCGCTCAGTAGGAAGCCTGCTCACCACCTGCTAGAACTTTCACTCATTTATTGTGCAAGTAACGCTGCATGGAAAAGTTGTTTCAGTGGAGGGAAAAAATGTAGTAAGTTGGTTACACTATTGCTCCTACGGGTCCTTGTTTCTGCATGAACCTTGTAAGGCTACCTGGCCATTTAATAGGCTTGGAATGAAAGTGTAACATCTCCTCAGTCATATAGGCTAAGATCAGCTTTTGTTCCTTGGTGTTAATAATCTGACAAACAAACACCCAGATCACTCTCCTTCCCTCACAAATCATCTCCTTTCATGCTTAACAAGGTACCAGTTGTCAAAGTAAAGTCTCAGCATCGCAGTTTCCTTTCTAGCTTTCAGGGCACATGCCTTAACCACAGTACTCCCTTACTCCTACATCCCTTAAGCTTTCCTCATATATCCTAGGCTAGAGGCACAATCCAGACAGCAGAAATCCTCCTGTTTCTTTCTCAGGCTTTATGTTAGGCCTTTGGTTAATGACAGAAAAATTCCTCCTTCTATCATTTTAGCCTTGTTTCTGTTCAACAAATTTGAGAAGTGACGCACCGACAGACTGATGTTCTCATTTAAGGTCAACCAGGAAATCCGTTACAGACACAGGAATAGTATCCGCATCTCCTGATCCCCAAGTGGACACTGAAACCAGAGTCATATTTCCTCTCCCGAAGGAGTTGCTACATGTCATTTTTCACATCCCATAGCATTGTCAAAAAGAGCACATACCTGAAATTGTTACCGCCGTACACATAACAATTGTTAAAATTAACAGTAGTGGTTTTGCAAGGCAACGGTACCTTTCACACGAGCATGCACACGTAACTTCAGAAGGTACCGTTGTTGATGCACAGTTAGCAGCTCAGAGTTATGTTCTTGCTCTGAGGACAGAAGTGTTGGAGTCACCACCCCCGGAGGTATTTGAGAGACATGTAGATGTGGTGCTCAGGGACGTGGTTTAGTGGTGGGCTTGGCAGTGCTGGGTTTATGGTTGGACTCAATGATCTTAAACATCTTTTCCAACTGAAATGATTCTATGATTCTATGAAATACTAGACTAAGCAGGTCTCTGAGGTGCAGTTGCAAACTACTCTGACAGTTGCACTTAGTATTTCATAGTGACTTGGTTTTGTATTGAAATATTATCACAGCTTTTTACACAACAATAATTTTCACATGCAGAAGTGACTCCCAGGAATCTCAGAAAGCCACTAGACTTAATGCCAATGTGATCCGATGAACTATATATCTTTAAGCTAGACACTAAGAGACATGTACTAAAACATTTTTGTGAAAATTTTCTTAATCCTCCCTGCAAAAAACAACCTCCTCCAAAAAATCCCAACACCCCCAAAATTCTCCCCAAATGCCAAACCCACCAAACTATTATTTTTTCAGTTAATAAGCAACTTCCTAAAATGAAATCATTATCTCTGCTTCATATAGCAACTAGTAAGTGTTTCGTAGCAGATCCTGGTCTCAGACAGAAACAGGACCTGACAGCCAGAAATCTAAGTGTGAATGTCTTGTAGCATAACCATACAACAGCTCAGTGTCATCTAAGTTTGCAGAGTTATGCTAGCTGAGAAATTTACTGATTTTATCAATGACAAGGTGTTTGAGATATTCTTGCCTAGCACTCTTCATTAGTGAAGAGCTGATCCAGTGTCCACTGTAACGCACGGCACTCTCTCCCAGTTGCTCTCTAGAAGCCCCAGAACTGGGGTCTCTACCTTTATGCAAGTGAATTATCGAATTGCTTAAAAGCAAACCACCCATCTGCCATGTTAGTAAGGGCAACCTCGTGGGTGCCATCTCCATTTACGTCAGTTAACAAATGGATCTGCTCAGACAGGAAAATCCATCAAAACTAATGGAAGCCTCTCTGCACGCAGCCAAATTGTAGTTGTACTGCCAGCTGAAGCCTTCAGGAGCCAAAAGCACTGCTTCCTAGAGATGCACCCTTCGTAGCCCATTCAAGACAGCTCTGTATGTGTCATTCTTATAGGTTAACGGCAATAAATGAGTGGCCTACCACAAAACACTACAGGACCTCAAGGAGCAGTAGCTGCTATCGGGAGTGAACAGCTACTAAAGTTTTGTCATCTTAAAACGTAAAAAACCTGTTCATATGTAAATTCTCTCTAAGATGTGTTAAATCACTCTTGTTTTAGATATTTATTTCTGCTCTCAATTTCCAGTGCAAAGCAGCATTTACTTAAATCGGTCTAGGTTTCTCAGCAACGCTTCACAATCTCCACTTTATTCTTAAACCAATGTTAGCAATATGCCATTTTTGTTTCTAAAACAGGAAACATTAAAACTGTCGGGAAGGTTTTCTGTAACATCCTGCTCCTACAATGCCAAATAATGAACAGATAAGTAAGTCAGACAAACGTCAGTTGGCATGTCCGCAAGCAGATCTAGCTATGTTTCAATTTTAAAATAAGATAAAAGTTGACTACTGATTTTTTGGGGTCAGATTTGGGGGTGGGAGGAAGTCAGCAGTTTTCACTGTTTTCTTCTGTCCAGATTTCTTCTTGATTTTTTTTTTCTTTTGGATGCATGTGGACAATAGGCTGTAGTCCACCATGGGGTTTGGGGTTTTTTTGGCTTTGGTGGGTTTTTTTGTGTTTTTTGTTTTGGTTTGGTTTTTAAAAACAAATAAATCCACTTTGAAAAGGTTGAAAGATCCTTCCAAGTCTTGCAGTAAGCAGAAGATTAAGAAGGATTCACAACATTTCATTATGAAAAAGACAGGTCACAGAAAGCCATTCAAAAACACGCTGCAGAGCCAAACATTAGAAAATGCAAATCAACTTACTTGGAAACAAGAGAGAAAGCTGCTGAACAGATTGCTGGGCAGGGAACAAGTCTGATTAAGATGTGGCCCAAAGCGGCCGGGAAATGGGCTCGGGTCACTTTCTCAAACACAGAGCTGAAGGTGTTGATGTCTGCCAGCTTGCTGCTGTGGTCCCCACCTCCAGTGTCTAAGATGTTCCCCCCATGTAGGATCAAAATTAGCACATGAGTTTTGCAGTTCTGGTGTTGAACTCCTTCCTGTGAGAAAAACAGGGAACAAGAGGGAGGAAGCGATTTTATGGGCAGTGCTGGAATACTCGGTGTCAACGTTCACACGCAGTTAGCAGTGATTTTTTTTCTCCCACCCCCACCATGATCTTTTTGTGATATTTGCCTTCACTGGGGGGGCGGTGGGTGGGTGTGCCTCGTGTTCCATTTAATTCAAGTACGTCTGAACCAGGTAGGGCACACTATGCTCTGCCAGAAAACCCTTGCAGCACAGATGTAGGTTTCAGATTAACAAAGATTATAAACAGCTTTGTGTACATCAAAAGCTATTTTAAATATATTGAGACTGGAGAAGAATTCCAGCATCCACAGACAGCCTAAGCAAACGTCTAAGTATCATGAACAAGGCTGCTGCGTTTACTAGAAAGGTTCTAACTCAAATCGTCACAGGTTCTGAAAAGACAAATTTCTCTGCCAATAAATACATCCAGCAAAAGCAGCTGATACAGTTAACTCAGCATTTTGAGACTGGCAACTTCTTACTGAAATTAAAAATGGGGCTAAGTTGCTTAGACATTTTCTGAAAGAGTAAAAAAAGTATCATTGCCAATATTCATAAACCTCACAAATACCTTTGTGAATATGTGCACACACAGACAATAATCAGTGCACGCCATAGATTGAGACTGGAAAAACATTTTGAATGTCTTTAATGTCTCACAACTCCACTTTTTTTTCTTCTTTACCCCTTGAGAGTTATGTGCACTCAAAGAACTCAGTAATACATTAAAAGATTAAGAGATTTTTGTTTTTAAATCTTGATTGCCGTTTTCTTCTTTGCTTTAGATCACATGATTCCTGGAGACTTCTAGTTCCTGACCAAATATGAACACACAATAAACACAACAGTAACATTTCTTGCATTTGTCTGAGGATTGTTAATTGCTAGATTGTGCAGTTTAGTGAGAATCAGGCAATATTCTGGACACTTTATTCTTAAGGTCTGGAACGAAAGCTACAATCTTCAATGGTAAATAAAAATGAGAAAAATTGCTCCGAGTTTGACAATAACAACATCAATCAGAAAAGCTGACAAGTAAACCCACCCCCCCACGCACACATACATTTCAGTTTAGTGAGGGAATGTTTTGACATGAGTAAGACAAAGAAATTGGCAACTTTAGCACCTGTATAAAGGTGACTGAGAAAGGGCTGAAAATGACAGAATTGTAAGTTGTTCCATAAAGCCACTCTCTCTGTTAAGCCCATGATTTTTAGTATCCAGTAGCAGTATTCATTGTGAAGGCATTTTGCTGACCCGCCTTGTATCTGCTTAAGAACTGGATCTTATAAGACTTTTTAAGGTTCTACTTTTCCTTGCTCTAACTTACCATTTCCCTCTCCATATTGTCCCATTCCAGTTATTCAGAAGAGGAATTTAATTCCCTTTAAAAGCTAAGAATAGCTCCTTCCACAGCCAATGCCAGCTTGTAAATAAGCGGCAGTGCTGATGGTTTGATAGAACTGAAAGCTTCAAAACAGAGGGGAAAAATTCAAGCAGGTCAACATTGCTAAAGTCGCTGTTACAAAAACTCTCTCAGCTGGATTTGACTGGTATCTGTCACAAGAGGACTCAAAGGGAATGAAATTAATTTGCCTCTCAGCAGTTGTTCAGCCATGACTGAGACAAGGGGCTCCAGGGCTAATCAAAAGGACATCTGAAGTCAGACTGTCATCATTTTCAGGGGGCTGTAGGACTGGAGTTCTTCAAAAATAGAGAAGTAGATATTTCCATTGCCTGTCCTATGTGTGGACAGAGGATCTTAATCAGTTAACTGGAAGGAACACAACTTGCTTAGCTTCTTTGCTGCTTTAAAAAAAAACAAACCAATTCTGTTACTATCAATTTCACAACTGCTGAATCTCCTTCACAAAACCTGCATTTCCACTGAAGCACTACGTAGGCATAACAATTCCTCTTCAGAGAACTGGTCATATTTCCACCTAAGTAATTATGCAATGCTTAAAAAAGCTTGTGATGATTTTCAGTGATTGCATGTGCAATTACTGAACGAGGGAAAGACACACTAAGCCACCAAATGGGTTTGTAATTCCATAATACAATATGAGAGCATTTCCACGTGTCTACTCCTTGGAAATCAGCACAGCTTGTTTTGGGAAACAATCTCACCTCATTGTCCTCGTGTATTTCAATACTGCCTTGTGCCGGGAACTTTTGTTTTCTTGAAGAGGTTCTATATAATTCACCTGAAAGGAAAAGAGACATAATTGATCATATAAATATTTGGCTGCCTCAGCTTTTACAGACATTTAGGAAGATAAGGCACATTCCTAGTTTCAAGACTGAAAGATCTGTTCACAGGAAATCCTGTGGACAAACAGAGAAATACACAATGTTTCTTGCAGCCCTGCATATTAGAGGTTCTTCTACTCATAACAGCAACATTTAGAACAGGCTCAGGTCCTTATACAGAGGTGTGTAGTACCGGTACAGCTGCTGTTGGTCACCTGTGCCTTTCTGGAGCAGAAGTAGAAGAGGTCACCCGAGGTTCTGTGTCATTTCTGCTTATCCCATACAGATATCTTAGATGCTCTGGTATATCTTTAATGGCACTAAGCACCTATATATAGGCAAGTGAATTAAGCCTTTAAGGTTTTCCAAAGACCTTCAGGATCCAGGTCTCCACAAACCTCTGTGACTACCTGGGAAACTCCCAGAAGTAACTGGAGCATTCCATTATCAGAATGCAAAATAGGTGTAAAAGACTGTAGAGTAAAAGACCATTTTTCCTCAAAAAACCTTGTAAACTGAAAAATAGGAAGTGGCATCGCAGAGGAACACAGAGCTTGGCTAATACCTTTTCACAACAGGATCCTGCGTGCAATATCCTCTGTTATAAACACAACAATGAAAGGCTCTGCATCGACTTTGGGTTTGGTCACGCGCCGAAGACCCACTTGTGACTACTTCTTAGGCAGCAACCTGCTGTAAGCGGTGGAACATTCACGACACTCAGCACTTAGTCCCACTCTACTCAGCGCTTGTCAGGCCACACTTGGAGCACTGTGTACAGTTCTGGTCCCCGCTATACAAAAAGGGTGTGGACAGGCTGGAAGGGGTCCAGAGAAGGACCACCAAGGTGGTCAAAGGACTGGGAAGCTGCCATACAAGCATAGGCTGGGAGAGCTGGGTTTGTTCAGCCTTGAGAAAAGGAGGCTCAGAGGGGATCTCACCCCCACGTACCAGTACTTAAGGGGCAGCTACAGAGAAGATGGAGATGCCCTTTTTACAAGGAGTCCCATGGAGAGGACAAGGTGGGATGGACACAAGCTGCTCTTGGGGAGATTCCGATTGGACACAACAGGGAAATTTTTCACAGTGAGGACAGTCACCACTGGAATAATCTCCCCAGGGAAGGGGTCGACTCGGTCACGTTGGACACCTTCAGGAGTCGCCTGGACAGGGTGCTGGGCCATCTTGTCTAGGCTGGGCTCTTCCTAGAAAGGTTGGACTAGATGATCCCTGAGGTCCCTTCCAACCTGGGATTCTGTGATATCAGCTTTAAGACCATGACACTGTCCACTGCCTGCCTTAGGAGGCAAAACTTACAAAGCTTTTCTTTGCAGAGAGAATGGTCAAACACTGGAACAGGTTTCCTAGAGAGGTGGTCGATGCCCCATGCCTGTCAGCATTTAAGAGGCATTTGGACAATGTGCTTAATAATATGCTTTAACTTTTGGTCAGGTGTGAAGTGGTCAGGCAGTTGGACTATAAAATCATTTTATGTCTCCTCCAATGGAAAATATTCTATTCTATAAAACTTCTACAGCTGGATATGAAAAGACTTGCCCTCTGAACAAACATTCTCTGTCCTTGAGGACAAAGGAGAAGATGATATAGCATTATCCACTCCCCCCGCCCCCCGCTGTGTTTCTTCAGTCATTGAAGAGAATTGCTACAGGATCATTCTGGTCTCTTCGTAATGCAGTCTTTTTTTCTACAGCTGCATGTGTAGTTACCTAGGAAACAGCTGGAGGATGAAATTTGATTAGCATTGTTGTCAGCTTCATTGTCACGTTTATACATAGGGCTAATCTCTTCCTTACAAATTAAAGGTATGTTCCACACTCCTGTCTCTTACAGCACTTAGGAGACATCTACATCAGAAGTTAGCAAAGCTTTGCAAAAAACACACTGAAGCCCACTTACTCACATTTTAGCTTACAGGGTTCTGCAATCAGATCCTGGAATGCTGATTTCTCATGTAAAGAAAGAGGAGGCAAGAAGAAAACATCAAACTTCTGATTTGCTGCTGTCTCTACGAGGTATCCTACTGGCCATTGTGCTTCATTTCCAAATGTAAGGACAAGAAAGTGACTGCTGGTAGTTAGCAGGGATTCACGAAGGGAAAGTCACGCCTTACCAACCTGATAGCCTTCTGTGATGAGATGACTGGCTGGGTGGATGAAGGAAGAGCACTGGATGTTGTTTCTCTCAACTTTAGTAGGTCTGTCAGACACTGTCTCTCACAGCAGCCTCACAGAGAAACTGAGAAAGTGCAGGCTACATCCAAAGACAGCGAGACAGACTGAAAACTGGCTGAACTGCTAGGTTTAACGGGTTGTGATCAGCAGCACGAAGTCCAGCTGGAAGCCAGTGACTAGTGGTATACCTCAAGGGTCCACTACTGGGTCCAGTCCTGTTTACTATCTTAATTAATGACCTACATGATGGGACAGAGTGTACTCTCAGCAAGCTTGCAGACAATACAAAACTGGGGGGAGCAGCTGAAACACCACATGGTTGTGCTGCCATTCAGAAGGATCTCAACAAGCTGGAGAAGTGGGTCAAAAGGAATCTCATGAAGTTCAGCCAACTGAAATGAAGTCCTGCATCTGGGGAGGAATAAGCCCACTTAGCAGTACAGGCTGGGGACCAACCATTTGGAAAGCACCTTTGTGGACAAGGACCTGAGGACAGTGGGTCCTCAGTGTGGGGGAAATCTTATCAATGTGTACACATGATGCGAGGAAGTAACGAAGATGGAGCCAAGTCCTCTTCATGAGGGTCCGTGAAGACAAGAGGCAATGGGCACAAAGTGAAATACAGGAAATTCCATTTAAATATAGGAAAGAACATTTGTAGTGCGAGGGTGGTCAAGCACTGGAATGGGTCACCCAGATGAGTTATGGAGTCTCCATCCTTGGAGATATTCAAAACCTGACTGGACATACCCCTAAGGAATCTGCTCTAAATGGACTTACTTTGAGCACAGGAGTTGGGCTATAAAATCTCTAGATGTCCCTTCCGATCTCAGTCATTCTCTGAATTAGAAGACACTGGAACGCAATAATTAGGTTTTTATGGCCTTCAAAACATAGGAGTTCTTTAAAAATTAGTACCTGATGGCCACTATAACCCACAAACCAGATATTTGGTAGGATACTCCCTTTGAATTTCTAGCAGTATTATGAAAACTCCAGTTCTACAGCAATCAGCTGGCTTTTTTAAAAAGGCTCTAGAAAGAGTAAGAAAACTGAAACCTGATGTTTTTCCATTTAGAATTTAAAACATCTTCAATGTGATTGCTTCTGCTACCATCTCAGTTTCCTAACAGTAACTTTTTACTTAAGATAGGAAACATAGAACATATACAAGTAAACCTGAGAGGAAGACTTTAACATCTAAAACATTGTCAGGTTGAGTTTATTTGTTTAATCTGCTAGCAGTCTATGAACCAACCAATATTGACCTAGGAACAACAAATCAGTTCCCTTTGAAATACAAACTCTAGTGATACCTATAGTAGTAGAGATGTTTTCTGCTTTATCTGTTAAATTCATGACTTCTCCTATGCATTTCGCAATGCTTCCCTCTTTACCTTATGTCATTGCTCTCCAGAATATTAAGATACAGAATTTCAAAAGCTACAAATTATTTGCCTTTTATTAAAACATGCCAAAATGGCAAAATTGCCATGATTTACTGATTTACTGCTAAGCCCAGCATCTCAACCTCTCCCTAAACATAACCGCTCTCACATAGTGAGGAGCAGCAGTGACCAGGAAAAGTTCTTTATGAGACCTAGGGCATGGCCAAACTATGGCGTGGCCAAACTATGCCAGTTTTTGTTTAAAAGAAAACAATTAAGACCTGAAAGTGCCAGGCTGATTGAGATAACACCTTTTATTCCTATACCTCAGTGGACTTAAACAGAGAAATTAAATATTGCAACATGTCACCGAAGGGGAATTACTTCAGCTGAAGTCATGGGGGTCAGTTCTTTGGAGCGGACAAACATGCTTTTCCCTTCTATACTCAGCACTGAAAATTCCAGACAAGATGTGAATCCTCCCATCTCTGTAACACCTCCTCCTCCCTCTCATGGGGGGAGGAGGCGGCTTTGAAACCCTTCTGAATGTCAATACCAGAAATTTGTAATTTAAAACTTTGGCTGACTGCAGTGGTGCAGCCTTAAAATTCTACTCATCTCACAGGGGTTAGCTGTTCCAAGAAAAACTGGGAGGCCTTCCTCCCTCCATGACAGATGCAAGTTTTGGGAGTTAATGAGAGAAGATTGTACTAAATAAAAATACCAAAGTAGTTCACTAACAGCGTCCTGGATTTAAACACATTTTTCCTCTGTTTCTTCCAGCACGTCGGAAGAAAATAAATGCATCGCATAAAGCTGCAGATGACTCAGTTTACGCTTTTTTTGGCGTTCTGAGTTCACACCCTGTTTGTAGTTCCACTCCATTTGACGTACAGTTATAGGCAGCCTGCCAGACCCTAAGAGAGCGGACTGTAATTTTCACCTCACCAAGAACACTGATTAAGCAGGGTCTGGGCAGGTTATTCTAAAAGCACTGAATTTAGTCCAAAACACATTTTGAACACTCTCTACTCTTCTGCATTAGGATTAAGTGCTAATTCTACAGCGGACTCTACCACTAGCTTTCCTTATAGTCACTAGAAATTTATTTAACATCTGTGGCTATGTTTCTCCATATTTAAAAACAAGGTAATTATTCTTGTCTTTCTGGCAGGCAAGGATTTAAAGGATTAGTCATTTAATACTTCTATTAAACAAAACAATACAACAACAAAACCCAATACACCAGAAAACAAACCCAACAGCAACAACACATACCCTTGTATTTGCATTTGGTGGAAGCAGAGACACCTGGAAAGGAATTGCATTTGGTGGAAGCTTTCCTTTCCAAATGCAATTCCTTTCCAGGTGTCTCTGCAATTTAAAGCCGCTTCTAATTAAAACTGTTGTTTCCAAAAGCCTGTCCAGAAGACTCACTTTTTTCTGAAGGTCATCATATGAAAAAGTGTCAGTTTTTTAACATGTAAGCTCACAACAGAACCATTCGTTTCATGTCATGCAAAAAGGATTATTCAGGGCCATGAGACACTACCTTATACTGAAACACAATGTTTATCTTCAAAGGAATGGTGAAACAGGAAACCCAGGACTCCTCAACAACATGCTCACGAACCTCTTTGGTTATCTATATGGTGCAAGGCACTAGGCGAACTCTTCCTCGGATTACTTGTGTTCCTTTTACTGTTCCTTCGAAAATCTTGTTCTAGAGAGATGCTTTTAGAAAGCAGAAAGGGTGGTTTGCTTTTTCCCTAATGCATCAAATGTCAGGTTGCAGGATAGTTCCTGGCTTCACACACAGAAAAATATCATAGGTAACTGGACATTAGGATTCTAGGCATTGTTTTAATCACAATTGCTATTCTGTCATTAAAGTAGCCCTCTGTCATAAAATTGGGCTTCATTCAAAACAGCTTTCTCACTTCAGCTGAGGAGAAGAAAGAAAAAAGCATTATATCAACGGTATTAGAGATTACAGAAACAATGATGCATAGATCAGTCTGTGGAAGCATGCAAGGTATTCTTTTCTTTCAGACATGCCAACACGCACAGTGCAACTGCCTTCAGAACATGGCTGCTCTGCCAAAAAATTCAGGCTGCAGTAATGTTAGAAAGTATCCTGTCTTGTTTTGAAAATCTGCACCCAGAAGAACAGTTTTAACATAAGAACAAGGAGATTTAAAAAAAAAGAAAAAAAGAGCAAAGGCAAAAGGGAAGCCAGGTGTTTTTTGCTGATTTGCAGCACAAGTCAGGAATGCCAATGGACAGACCTTCGGCATTGCGCTGCCCAAAGGAACAAACTCGCCTGAATTCAAAGGAGTCCCACAGTGGGGTGGCAGGGGGCTGTGTGTCACGCGTGTGGCATGTGTAAGGGGATCAGCTCATGCCTTTATTTCAAGAGATTTGCCGATTACATACTTTGGAAGATAATCAGATTTTGGGTCTACATCAGTTCAGCTTTGTTTAGGTTAAATACCAGAGACTTAAGTAAGTGGGAAGCCTTCTCTGTCCTGATGACAATATAAAAGGTAAGACTATTCAGCAGCTAAAGCTCTGCAGGAGACAGAGACAGACAGCATGACCTACTAAAGGAAATGACACAAATTTAATTAGGCACTGAAATGAAATGGATTACAGAGAAATTATGTGTTTTACTATTTACTGGAAGGGCTTTAATGAGCTAAAATAATAATACCATTTTGCTGGATCGAACCTCTCTGATGACATTATCAACATATTACACATTTTTCCAGCTGTCTTGATTCATACCTTCATTATACCAATTTATGCTAACTGTATCATTATGTAAATTACAGTAACAAAAAGGGTACTCAAATCCCGTACAGAGTCAGAAACCAGTGGGTTGTAATAGCTTAAATTGTAACAGCTAGTGATGCAGTCAGGAACGGTCAGGGTGGGATAGGATTAAAAACTTTCTGTTCATTTGTTTTGTCTTGTTTTCTAATTAACCTGCAAAACCCACCAGCCTCAGAGTCCACGAGGCTTCTCAAATCTTGCACAAAGAGAGGAGACACAGGACAGCAGAACATGCTGAAATCTTGTTCCTCAAGAAGGTCAGCTTCTCTGCAGGCACCCAAACTAACTGATCGGTAGTGGGTAGGTGGTAGTGCCTAGTTCCAACTGTTGTCCTAACGCACAAAAGCAACCAGGTCTCCAAGCACACTGAGACCCTTCAAAAACTCAGACTTTGTTTTAATGCTTTCCTGGAAGCAAAACACTTGAAAATCTCAATCTAGGCAGAGCTGTTGAGCCACCCTACACTGCTCTGGCTCACATTACTGAGCAGAGCGAATTCTTCGGACTGTTGAGTGAACTTGGCCTCGTATCACATTTTTGCTTCAGTGTATGCTGATTCTGTGGTACCTAAGTGTGGTGGATTGACCTTGGTGGGACACCAGGCACCCGCCTGCTGCTCTTATCACTCCCCTCCTCAACTGGACAGCAGCGAGACACTATAACAAAAGGCTCATGGGTCAAGATAAGGACAGGGAGAGACCACTCAGCAATTACCGTGATGGGCAAAACAGACTCACCTTGGGGAAATTTATTACCAATCAGAGTAGGATGATGAGAAACAAAAACAAACCTTAACACACCTTCCTCCCAAGATCAGCTTCACTCCCAAATTCTCTACCTCCTCCCCCTGAGTGGCACAAGGGGACAGGGAATGGAGGCTGCAGTCAGTTCGTCACACATCGTCCCCGCTGCTCCTCCCTCCTGATGCAGCCCAGGATGCGGTTCGCCCTCTTGCCTGCCAGGGCAGACTGCTGGCTCCTATTGAGCCTGCTGTCAACCCACACCCCCAGGCCCCTTTCTGCAGGGCTGCTCTCCAGCCACTCCTATCCCAATTTATACTTGTGTCTAGCACTGCTCTGTCCCAGGTGTAGAATCTGGCTTTTGTTTTGTTAAATTTCATGCCATTGATGATTGCCCAATGTTCCAATCTATCTGGGTCCCTCTGCAAGGCCTCTTGTCCCTCAAGAGAGTCAACAGCACCTCCCAGGTTGGTATCATCAGCAACTATATTGCAGGTCACACAGGTAACGCATAATAAATTTCTAAATCTGGAGAACTAACACAAGAACAAGCTTAATGCAGCACAGAAAAAAAAACGTCTGGACACATATAATCTTGTAACAGTAACTCCATTAATATTTTACAATAACGCTTCATACTGCCCAGCAAACCCCTACAGAACACTCCCTGCTTCCTCTCACTATGTACTACAGTGTTTCGCACTTTTGCCTTTTCTGCTAATAAGGGCTGTTGGTCCCTTTAGATACTGGAAGAGAGAGACAAAACAGTCTGAGTATAACATATAGTCTGTAAAACATTACAGCGGTGTTCTGAAGTTTAAGACAGCCACCAGACCTCTTATTCTGTCTATGCATCAAGTAATCTCTATCCACTGCAAACAGGCAGTGTGAGAGCAGCACACTTCCACCAACCTTTCTTTGCTACTCTCAAGCTTTGCTACCCCCATTTTCAGCCTCACTTCCTGATCAGATCAGAATATATCACTATTCCCTGCTTCCTGAGTTCCATGAGAATTAATAAGTTAATAAAAGAAGTAAAATAACAATGAGCTCAGTTCTAAACTAATATGCCTCTTCTCAGAGAACCAGATTATCCATAAAGTTAGTCTAATACTCCATCACACAGGTATTTACTCCACATTTAACACTAACTCTGCTCCAGTTTCATCTCCTCCACACAGAACACAGATGAAAAAATAGTGAGAGGTTTTAATTCTCTGCATCACTAATTCACTTACAGCAGTGAAAAACTAGCCATGCTGTGAACCAGGAATACCAAGATCTGCACATATTTCTGGATTAGGCATCACTCAGAAATTTTCCCCAGTAAGACTTTAATAGTAGCTGGAAGGTCTAGTATTTTCAAATAAGGCTGAGATAACATAGAAATCAGAGGGCAGAGTACAAAGTACTCCTCACCCCCCTCCCTGGAACATTCTGGTATATCAGAATAATTTACTCAGTTCCTTTACAAAATCTAACAAAAGACCTTTCTTGACCAGCCTTGTCTGTTCAGTCGCTATAGTCAGGCTCCAAATCCAAGAGTCGGGCCAGAGATTTATACTCGTATGCTATTCATGTTTTGACAGCATACAGTCAGAGATCAGGGTTCTACAGAGCTGGTTGTTGGACAGACAGGAAACACAGTGAGAATCTTCTAAGGGAAAGGTTCTGAAAATATTATTGCTGATTAGAAGCAAATCCTACCCTTTGAAGACAAGGATGCCTTTTTAAAAGTGTTGCCATCTCTTCAGGTGCCACACCTCGACTGCAGTGTCATTCCTTGGCTCTTCAAGAACAACAGCTACTACAGTCCACATAAGTGGGAATAATCCATGTTCATTAAAAGCAGGCTCACCTGGAGCTCTTCACGGCTGTTTTCGCTTGGTTAGTTACACAGCAGATCTATGTGGCGTGAGGTGAGAGTCAGCATGCCTGTGGGAGGGGGAGAGGAGGACCCGTTCAATCCCAGTAGCTTTTGTACTGTGGCAAACTCAGCAGAGGAGCCTTTCATTATACTCCCAAAAATTTAGTGACACAAAGCAGCACTTACTCCTTCTCAGAGCAGAACCACCCAAATCACAGGAAACAGGATTGTCACTAACCCTGATTGATCTACATCCAGAAAAAACACCACTTTGTACTGATATGAGCTTGACACTTTGCGTGGGCTAAGGAGAGACAGACCACATTTAGGAGACAGAGGAGTATTTTCTAAATGATTTAATGATGAAGTTTTGCTTGAAGTTGTTTATGTGCTTCAAAGGTCAGGAAAAAACCAGAGGGAGAGATTATCAAGCAGAAGGCTGCAAAGACAAAAATATGTCAGCAACTACCATGCCGCTTGGCTATTTATCACACAGACCCACTGACCTGTGACCCTACCACTCCTCTGATGGCTATGATGTGTCTGTCAGACATGCATGGATTTTGGGTATCCAACATCACCCTTGGAACAATATTCTCTGCGAAACACCATAGAAAACCATTCACATCCTAGAAATATCCTGTCTTTATTTACCTCTCAGTAAATGACCAAAATGAAACTGCCTGTAAAAAAAAAAAACCAAAACAGTAGGGCAATACAACGCGTGGAATCTCTCTGTGATGTAAAAGGTCTACCAGACCTCAGTTTATTTACGTGTTTCAGTTTCTGCGCTGTGACAGGTCTCTCACCCGTGCAAACAGCACAGTATTTGCATGCAGTGCTGCAAGGCAGAATGTAAAAAGTTCCTGTTGGCTGTAATGAATAAATTACATAGAGCAATACCACTGTAGCTCCTGATCGCAAGCCTGAGAGAATGAAATGAAGGGTGGTGTGTTTTATGTAAGAACATGAATGAATGCATCCCTTCCAATCACTCAGTTCAGAGTAGTCAGAACTGCTCCAGTGACAGCAGTGCGTGCAACTCAGCTCTATGGTTTGAAATCTTCCTGTGACTCTTGTCCTCTTGCACTAAATCTGCTGGTGCAGGTTTTGCAAAGCTAGAATTGTTAGGAAGCCTGATGCAGAAAAGATAAAACTGACTTTGCAGAAGAGAAGAATGGAAAAGGTTTTATTCATCATAACACAGTCAAAGACACATGGCGCAGGAAACACTCTTATTCGGCCAGGAAATTCTAGCTCTATTTGGCAGGAACATGCATACAGAAACACTAACCCACACATCTGCAGACACCTACCTAACCAGATGTTTGTGTGCACGCAAGTTCTCAAGTAGCAGAGCTGCCCCCAGTGCAGACGCACAGGGCTGTTCTATAAGGAGGTGGTACCACAACACTAGAACAGCTCTAGTGATCTCAGTGCTGTCGTGTTAAGTTCATCCCTCCTCTCCAGGTGACATCTAGACCAGGAGACAAAATGGGACTGTAATAAAAATTGGCCCCTGAAATGGGGTCTAGCTGCCTTCCAAAATACTATGGAAACATCTCCTATTTCACAGCACCTGCTAGCTTGAAATGCAAGAATCTCTAGTAACCCTGTTTTATTTAAAATTTTAAAAAGAAAATCTAAGAAAATCTATTGGTTGTAAAATGCTACGACAAATCGGGATTACCCCAGAAGTTATCTGGGCTGCTTTGGACTATTCAGAACTGCTTCAAACACAGTCGTTATCTACCAGCTCCTACCTCTTTGCCAGCCTCCACATCCAAAGACAACAGGAGCTCTTCCTCCTTTCAGTTCACCCAAGGGTGGACACAAAGTCCTCCCCTGGCTTTGTTGACAGTAGGGTCTGCAAGGAGCCCTCACAGAGACACTGTAGATGGACACTTTAACAATCTGCCACTCACACCACAGATGAAGACTCAGCAGTCCCACCAGGCACATTACCAGCCATTACATTCATGTCCTGAGCAGCCACAGCTCATGACTCCTGCAAGCTCTGGGAGACCTGCATTATACGGAAGGGTACCTCAAGCACAAGTTTCCTATAGTATCAGACTTGGCTCCATGCCTCAGCACGTACTGCATCACCCCTCTCTTTGGCTGCAGTTCTATCACAATAACCCAGAGGAGAGGGGAAGAAGAGTGGCAGGTCCCTGACTCCATAATTGTGTACCTCCCAGCTCAATCTCAGTTTGGTATGCACCAGGAACTCACTGTAAATAAACCTCTGGAGAGGCCATGGAGTTTATGTATCAAGTGTTTTTTGCAAGGAAAGAAAGATCTCTGCATTTATACAACTTTCACACAAGGGCTTTGGAGTCCCTGTAGAAAAAAAAAAACAAAAAACTTAGTAATGTTTTTTTACAGGAAGAAGGGTTGACCTCAAACATCCCTGCTGAACCCTCCCTGGACAATACAGTGGAGGCACAGGTACAATCCTTCCAGAAGCCAGCAGAGCAGGTAACTCCACTGCAATAAATTAATGGAGAAATTAGATGAATGTCCATAATTAATATTAGCATTTGTTTCTTTTATTATCAAAAACATGACACTAAATAAGCATTTTTCAGTGTTTCTACCTGAGTAACATCTCACCTCTGACACTGTTGTACTGTCTCTATGTTTCACACACTAACATAAGTCATCCACAGCATGCTGTGCCCAGTATAAAGAATATACAAGGGTGGAAGCCCATGAAGACCACTGGCCCTCATCATTTTGAATTACCTGCAAACAGGACAACCACTCTTGTCAATTGAGTGAGCCCAGTGTGGAAAGCGCAGTCATCCTGGAGAAATATATCAAGATGCTTTAACCATTTTAATGCTTCTCTTTAATCATGTGCAGTTTCAAATTACGTTGGACTATATGATCTTGAAAGGTCCCTTCCAACCCACACCATTCTATCATTCTATGAACTCAGAGAAAAGGATGCAGATATAACTGTTAGCCTCCAGTGACTAGATCAACATTCTTCTGAGTAAATAATTTCTTCTCTTCCCTCCCTCTCTTGTTATATTCCATGTGCTATAAAGGAAACAGCAACCAAATTTATCCAGAGATTTCCTAAGAGTAAGACTTTTCAAAAGCCACCAGGTCCTGTTTCCTAATGTCTCTGTCTCCTCAGTACCTTCCTCACACAAAATTCTGCTGGGTTCAGATTATGTTACTGTGGAAGAGTGCACTCCTGATTAAAGCACAGCACAAGAAATTACATAGGAATGCAAGCAGACAGGTTCAGCTAGGCAGCATTCAACTGCTGAGAATCCATCTGAAACAATTCAGGCTGACGGTAGCAGAAACACTGGTTTAGGTTTGTCTCAGGTGCTCCATTGCCTAACACGCAAATCTGCCTTCCCTGAACAGCATTTTTTTCCAGGTGAGACACCATCACCTAGTCTATCACAACTGGACTGTAGTGTGAAATGGCACTCATAAACCTTTCCCAGGTACCACAATAACTATATCTGGCTGCTAAAGGTCAACAGCTACGTGAGTATTACCAGTCATCTGGGGAGTGCTTATGATTCAGAACTGGCTTGCAAAGATGTGGCATCTACAGTTTAAAAAGAGACGGGGAATCTCTCCTAACCTATTGTCAAGTCACCTTTCAGGCAACTTAAAATAACAAAGCAAAACAAATCAGACCAAAACTAATCCTGGGTTGCCAAGTTTTCTAACTCTTTTGTGCAAGAGAGATATACACCAACAGTGAGCACAACTCCTGCTCCTCAATACACTTTTGGGTCTGCACGATTAGATGTAGGTCTTGGTGGGTGAGGGTGAAGGTTAGGGGTGGAAGAAAGTCAAGGAGAATGACACAAAATACTGTTAGTCACACTGGCATCTCTAAAGAAATGAGACAGCCAATCCAGGGGGCACGACACCTGAGCATCTGACACAATCTTCCATTGCAGGGTTAAAAAAAAGTTAATTTATGGAAGTGGCAGAAGAAAGTGGCTATTTTCTGATAAGTTATCTGAAAAGCTAGAAGGAATTTTTTAAGCACTCTTATACCTCAGACAAAATTCTGGGATGTTTTCCCAGCAAGTTTTGTCAGTTACGTATTTGTTCTCTCCCTCCCAATTAATTAAAATTAATTCATTAATTCATTAATTCAGGGTAGTTGAATGTGGCTCGCTGTGCTTCACTTGCTAATGCTTTGTTACTTGGGGAATTCCACCGACAGTTTCAAACTGGCACAGAACATTAAAGCCTGTGACTGGGATTCCTTTTCATTGAATGAACAGACAAGTTAAAATATATTTTTATATGTATGCATCACCATATTTAAAGAGAGTTGACAGAACACTGTATCCATGGCATCTGCTGTACTTCTATGTACTCTATTTCCAGAGGTGAGTCAGTTAACGATCCACAGCTCAGAAAAACACAGTAATATAAGTCAGTTACATACAGATACCTCCCCCTTCAAATATATCCCTTAGAATAGCAGGAAGGGAAAAAAGAGTATTACCTGGCTTTCCATGAAAACTCCAGAAGTTATTGTTAGAATATGTTCAAGTGTCAGGCCACACCTGGAAGCACTGTGTACAGTTCTGGTCCCCGCTATACAAAAAGGGTGTGGACAGGCTGGAAGGGGTCCAGAGAAGGACCACCAAGGTGGTCAAAGGACTGGGAAGCTGCCATACAAGCATAGGCTGGGAGAGCTGGGTTTGTTCAGCCTTGAGAAAAGGAGGCTCAGAGGGGATCTCACCCCCACGTACCAGTACTTAAGGGGCAGCTACAGAGAAGATGGAGACGCCCTTTTTACAAGGAGTCCCATGGAGAGGACAAGGGGGATGGACACAAGTTGCTCTTGGGGAGATTCCGATTGGACACGACAGGGAAATTTTTCACAGTGAGGACAGTCACCACTGGAATAATCTCCCCAGGGAAGGGGTTGGCTCGGCCATGTTGGACACCTTCAAGAGTCGCCTGGACAGGGTGCTGGGCCGTCTTGTCTAGGCTGGGCTCTTCCTAGAAAGGTTGGACTAGATGATCCCCGAGGTCCCTTCCAACCTGGGATTCTGCGATTCTGTGATTCTGTGAAGTGTTGAGTAAATGCTTCAGTGTTCTTACCTTACGATTAATTATATAAGAACATTACAATCTACCAGCTGGAAATACATACTGCCTTAGATTTTGATCACAGATGAGAACACACAAGCAAGCACACATGCAGAAAGCAAACTGTATTTCAACGGCATCCAAACAAGTTCAAATAAAGTCACCATATGGTTGAAATGTTTAAAATAGCTGCTAACAGCACAGGGAAGGCAGATGATTTGTTCTCTAAGCAGTGCTAAACCTCTTGGACTGTTTTTATAAACAGACCTGAAATTCCCTTGGGATTCAAAGGATACAGGACTACGTTAAAACAGCTGCACACCATAATGGGAAAAAATGTGTAAGACCAACCCCCAAAACTTTACTCATACATACTCAAGCACACAACTTGGCCAGTTTGGGACTGTAGTAACTGCAGTAAGACAGTACAACAATCTAAAAACAGAAACGAGAACTCTGAAACAGATCAGATCACATGAGTTCAGACAGTTTTGCCCACGTCAGGTTCTTCATCTTCAAAACAGGACAGTTAAGGCACTTTTGATAAAGATAATAGGCCATCTATAACAGAATAACCGGAAAAGTGTAAGGTCTCATAGCCTCAGCCCTTCAACTAATCTGTAATTTACAATAATGAGAATGAGTGGACAAATTGAGCAGGGCTCTCCTGAATGAAGATGAAGTTGGTAATCCAGAACAGCAGACTTAATCTTGAATTCCAAAAGAACAGTGTCAAATGGGCTTCAATACACCAACAGAGAAAATCGGTGTCGGCTTCATTTCATCAGACGTGACACACATTACCACTATATACTTCATGATGTTTATGTCAAAGACAGCAGCTCTTCCTTTTAACCTCTCATCACTCAGAAAGATGCCGTGCTGCATTACACCACACAAAGCTCTGCTTTAGAAACACACGCACTAAAGTATCTCCACAGGAAGCCACTCCGCAGACCAGGAGCAGGTCAAGGCACTATGCACAACGACAATTAAAGAGAGAGAGAGCGAGCATGTGGGGGAGAGGTTGCAAGAACAACCCCGGTCTGTGTCACAGACTACTGAAATTTTAGCCAAATTCTAATAGTTGAAGGTAACACTTAAAGTAACTTTACAGATTTTACAAGGTTGCCCCAAACAAAATATTTGTAACAAGCAACACAGAAAGCCACTCACTAGCAGTAATTTAACAATGACCAAAATATATATGGAACCAGAGAATCAATTCTAATGCCAATATAGATTCTTGCCTGAAACCTGGGCTGGTAAAATCCAGCTCTGCTTCTCATGCATGGCAGAGAGATTTGTCATGATCAGACTACAACATCACTTTAAAGAAGCTATCTGCCAGCTGAAACTTGTAAACGCCTTGCTGTCACAACAATCCATCAGAAACAAAAATACTTTGCAGAAATGTTAGCGTTTCCGTTAAGTCATTTCTCATAGAAGTAATTTTAGTATATTTCACATTTCAAACTTTCCCACCCCGACAAAACTGTGGATAGGAAAACGTCAGTTTTCAGCAACTAACATTTTATTTTCAAAACCCTGAAACCATGTCAACCAGTGTAAAAGCCAACGTATTTTCAGATTTTGATAAAAACCAGAAGGTCTTCTGCAAAGTTTTTTGTAGATCAGGAAATCTTTTCCTGGAGGAAAGCAAAGCAAAACAAAATAAAACCCACAAACCATAAAGCAACACTCATTCTTTATCACAGTACAACAGTCAAACACATCGGTGTTCCTGGTGAACTAGTGTCACGGGATCCATGCTATTTCAATAGCTGCTAATGAATGTCCATCATAAAAGACACTGTAAGTAGCATTTCTGTGTCAATGAGGAATGCTGTCAAAATGCCTGGGTCCAAGTGGAACATATTTAGAAATAAAGCATCTCAAAATGCCTTTTTTGAATGGTCGTTTTCTGCCACTGGATTTTTTTTTGCAATTATCTTGGTCTGTAAACATCACTTTCTCTTTTTCTGGTTTTATTTGTAAGTTCAAACTGAACCAGAAACTAATTATTATACTTTCTCTTTGATGCCATTTAAGTATACATTAGTGAAGATGATATTTAGCAATTTTCTCATCATTTCTTCATTTCCTAAAGTCAGAGACACTCTTCTTATTTTACTCCTATAGATGGACTTTTCTTGGAAACCTCTATGTTACTGAGGAAGAGAAACTCTGCCGACCAATTCTGTTGTCCAGAGCAGCAACAGAGCACTGTTTCTTACACAAAATGAAATGAAGAAGGGATTTCATCATTACAGAAGTAGAGAGCTCTCATGGATTTTCACCAGTTCTAAGCCACATCAGCGAACCTACATAGTACAAATCACACAAGACTCCTGGATTATCACTAATGGTGCACTGCACATCGTCAAAGCACATCATATGTCGCAAGAGACCTGTATAGCCTTCCTGTCTTACATGGATGCCAGGGTACTCTCATACTTCACTTGCAGTCTGGGTGAATCGTATGACACGAGAGAGACCTTCAGTCTAGTTTCTGTCCTGGTCAGCAAGACCCATAGCAGGAGCTCTTGACCCCCTCTGCAATCATTATGCCTCCCTCCTTTCATTGCCCCATATTGCTACATACAGTACTCAGAAGATGGGATCTGACCAGTCTACATGGAGCCATGTATTCTACGATTTCATTTGCCAGAGAAGAAAAAAAAACCAGGAAAGGCACCCAGAACTCGCTGTCTACTTGAATATCTATCTCAAGTAGAATAAGGGTTCTTGTAGGGTGAAACAATTTTAAAACGCAGAAAATCAATACACAAAACCAACAAGCAGGAATACAAGCATATAGAAACACAGGTACAGGTTTTGCATATCATCAGAATGCTTTTACACATTGCAGAAGCTAACCTCAGCACCCAGTAACTCTCCCACGCTACAAGAATGATGCTGACAAATGCTAAGAAAGTAACTACTGTCTAGCTATTCAAAACCTCACTAGTCTGCTGAATAACAAATATATGGTCAAAAATTAATTGTTAGAAGCACAACACTGCCTGTTCTTTATCCAGCAATATGCAGGTATTATTAGCTCTCAAATCTTTATTGCTTCTTCAGTAGCAGAAAGTTTCAAAACCACACGCTGAATGCAAGGAGAGTAATTCTGCTATCCCTGCCTCAGGTACAGCTTCTCCCAAGTCTTTGGCTTACGCGTTCGTGTAATTGCACCAGCTGAAGTGATTACAGGGAAGCGGCACTGCCGTTCCACACTAAGCAACAGCCTCCAAGATACCTCTGGACAGCTGAGCTGAGTAGTATAAGCACAGGGTGGGATAATTCAGCATTCTGGAACAGCAACAGCTGAAATATGGAAAGGGGAAGGAACACTTTCATTAAAAGAACAATAATTTTTAAATTGTTCAATTTCCCATTTCCTCCCCAAGGAAATTTCTTGATGTTTTAATACAAACTCTGCTCAGAAGTTGTAATCCAGGCTCTGACAAACGCCTTTTGTAACTTTCCACAGGTTTGTAGTCTGATACCAGAAACAGAGGTATCAGGATGGAAAGAACAAAATTAGTGCTATTATATCCCAACTGCCACAAGTCAAATTAAAAGAATAAATGTCTTCCATTCTCTTGTGGGGGGGAGAAAGTGAGAGAGTGATCCTGAAGCCTTGGAGAAAGAGTAAACCCTCTCAACCCAATCTGAAAACTGCAAACAGAAAATCACGCGTCTGCGAGAAGATCTGAGACAAAATAGCACCCGGGAGATACATCCTGTAATCTGGGGCTAACTCAGCCAACCTGGAATACCTGGTAACCTTAATTAAAACAGGTGGCCAAATATAAGTACTGTAAATGATTTGATTTGGCTGAGTTCATAGTAGGTGCTCAACTATCACATGGGAACGGTGACCTCATGATGAAACAACTGTGTCAAGAGTACGAAATGTAGAAGTTCCATCTTTTGGGAGGTCATCAACTGATACCATTTAAAACATAAAGCTGCATTATAAAAACCAGCAGGAACTATTAAGCATTTTTTGTGAGGACAGCCACTGGACCATATATCAGCTCATAGAGAACTACTACTATTGAGTAGTTAAATGGCTCTTAGAAGTATGTGGTACCAAAGCAAATTAAAGTGAAGGAGGTGAGTCAAAACAGTAACTGACACTTAGCTACTGCTGATCAGGTACTAAACTATAAGGAAAACAGCTCACAGTCCTAAATTAAATGCAACTACAATACAGAAATTATACTGCTTTTCAGTCTAGCAGTCAATACCCAGGAACAGTGTCTGCCATCTGAGCCAACTGATTTAATGACTAGGGAAGAGATTTACCAAGTGTTTCAGGAGACAGAAACATACACTGCTACCTCAGATACCAATGAGCCAGCGTCTCTGGCATGGATTGTTTTGGACTCGAATTCCCACTGGAATTGTTATATATAAAGTTGCACAAGTTCATCAGTGACTTACAGAGACATCAAGCAAGCTGTGTATCTATAGCCTTCCTTGAAATAACCCCCTGCCCAAAGTCTCTTCACATGGAGTACCTCAGATCTCAAGATCAGCCATGAGCATGAGAGGAGAGCCAGGTGAAAGGAAAAGCTCAGAAAGCGATTCAACACCTCAAATCCACCATGAAAAGCATCAGTTCAATCCCCGACAAAAAAAAGAGTACTCTGAACCTAGGAGAAAAGAATTTGCATGATCATTCCCAAACTCCTGAGAACATGAGGTGCAATTCAAACCTGTACTAAGAATCAAGCCAGGACCATCTTTAATATTTTGGCATGTTAATTAGGGAGGAACTCAGAGATAAAACAAGAGAACTTGCTTTAGGTACAAAACATAACATGGTGATAGTCTCCAAAGAAAACTGTTATTTCCATTATCGCACTCCTATGAGAAATTACGCCGCTTCTTGCCATCTGCTGTGCTATTACTAGCCGTTTATAATGACAAATCCATCATGAGAAATATGTTCACATGAAGGCTGGAA
Organism: Phalacrocorax aristotelis; assembly: GCF_949628215.1. Lineage (NCBI taxonomy): Eukaryota > Metazoa > Chordata > Aves > Suliformes > Phalacrocoracidae > Phalacrocorax > Phalacrocorax aristotelis. The sequence goes on along the minus strand of NC_134293.1, from coordinate 7,011,732 downwards.
CATATGCTTTCTATTAACAAATGATAAAGAATATTGTAATACACTGCAGATGCAGTTTCGCAAACTGCACTGTTTGGAGGAAAATAATGGCATGCATCACTGAGCCCAATCCTGTTCTGTAAGCCACAACATGAGATAGTATCTGTGTCAACTTCCACACCGTTTCTTCATTGAATGAGCCTTACTCACACACGCTGCCAGATCTTGTACGTGACTACTATGGAACTTCTACTCCAGTAGTCATGGAGTAGAATACACAGGGTTTAGGCGCAGATCTAGACTGACTCCGTGTGCTCCTCAGCTCCAGCTCTCAGACCAGGCCAGACATAGGCAACGGACAAAGCATGATTTCCAAGGGGAAGGGGTTGGCACAGAGTGACAGTGTGTGCTTCTGAGCACAGCTGCAGGAATAGCAAACGTTTCACTGCAAACTCAATGAGGGCAACCGGCAATCGTTCTCAGAGAGAACTGTGACGGAAGAAAATACCCTCATTAACACCACTCTTTCCTATGAGCCATTTTGCTCTCTTTAGCAGGCAATGCAAAAGCATAGAGAGATCAACAGCACAGTGACACGCGAATACACTCACTCCTCAAAGTGGGGCACCAGTAGCAAAGGAACGCTACCAATGTCAGGCATTTGCACTACTTTTCATTCCTGCAGCACTCAAACTTCAACAGCAATACCTCTTGCACCTCTTTAAGCAGAGATGGGAGAAGGAAGTCCAGAGCACAGAGCACTGAAGGCTTCTATGCTCCAAATTGAGCCACGTTGTACTGTCCTGTACGAGCTATCACGTATACCAGCAGCTTCACCCCCCAAAGCTTTACCTCTGCCACTCTAGCCAACGCTATAAGGCGCTATCTAATATTACATAACGTTACAAGCATTTTATTGGTACGTTTTCATGATCCATATTAAAAATAAATACATTTAACACAAAACTCAAAAGAACCCTAACCCTGGTCCCTCCACATCCATCTCCCTTCTCAACCTAACACCAGACCTGTGCTGGTTAACGTTTCCTTTCTATTATTATCTCTAGTTGTTGAGCAGCCCCCGTACCAAAAAAAAACCCCAACAAAAAAACCCCAAAACTTAAACTCACGTTGTTTTTCCTGTAGAAAGGCATATGAGCAAAACGTAGATTCTTCACCTGCAGAAGGAAGAACCCACAATGTGACACGGGATTGCTTTACGTGGACATCAAGCTCTTTGCTTTTCCTATTGTATTGCCCTAAGTATTTTACAATTGACCACTAGTTATTTCTAGAACTCCCATTGGCTTCAGTGGGAATAGCTTGGCATATGTACTTGGAAACTGCTCTAATCTGTTCATCCAAATGGTCAGTCTAGAAGCCAGATTTTACTCTTCATTTCAGGAAGGGCATCATAAGCAATGAAACTGTAGCTAGGAATCTGTTTGATTACCTGTATCATTAGCCACTGAATCTCTAAATATCTAAGAATTAGCATAACTTATCCAGCATCACAAACCAGATTCTTATTCTAAATATTTAATTAGCAGTATTTTTAAGAATGTCTCTGTCCTTCCATTCCCTCCCACAGTCCACCTGTCCAAGGAAAGCTGCAAGTACAACAGCATTTTCTCAGATCTAAATACAAAACCTTAAAATACAGAGACACATGGATACAGGAATAGAAGGGCTTTTCATTTAGTTTATGCATATGAAGGCCTCCTACGGGACTCAGGAGAGTAAACACCTTTGCCATTATTCTATCAGTACAGAAATGGAAGCCCAATGGTACCAGCCCACAGCTACCATCAGAGCTGGGATGGGAACACAGGTCTCTCAATCCCTTCTCTAGATTCCTTCTTCAGAGATCTAGGCAAAATTTACTGGTTTTCCTGGAGCCTACCTACTGTTTGGGTATACTCAAACAAGCGACAGAGATGGCATTCTTCTGCTGAGACACGGTCTGAATAAACAACACACAACATTATGTTCTCTGTATTTGGAAACAAGCCCCAGATTGGTCAGGTGACAAGGACCAGGGAAGCTGGTGCCATTCCACTACGTGGAATAAAACAGTGCACGTGGTGTAGTCACCTGCCTGCCTGCTTTCTTGTGTTCAGTGAAAGCTTCTGCTCGGTGCCCTAAAACAACTATAGAACTTGTATGCACTGTCTCAGATCCCACGGATTAAAAATGCTGTTACATTAAAGCCCACTAGGGTTACTATATCATGAATAATAATAATTTTTAACTCCTCTGATGGATGCAGCACTACAGAATAAGAGCTCTGCCACAGTTCTCTTCCCTCAGTTGCCCCAGCTATCACAACTGACAGCTTGGCTTTTAAAGGGAGTAAAAGGCAAAGAAAAAATGACAGGCTCTTCAATATACAGCATCAGAATCTGCTCTTCTCCATTCTTTGTGCTGGAACCGCAAGCAAAGAGACCACCTGGGTACCTGACTTTTGAGGAATGAAAGAGATTTGAATTAACCACTTTCCAAACTTCACGTACAATCTCTTTCATTTTCAGTTCCTCACCAGGACAATTCAGAGACTGTTGTTCTGCCGAAGAGCTTGGGTCACAACTGTTCCCTGCTTTCAGCTTATTAGGGGAGAAGTATTATCTGCAGTAGCTCACAGGGAGAGTAATTGTTGAGGCAAAGCAAGTGTTTGCCTTGGGAAGAACCTGTGAGGCTCTCATGAATGTGAGAGCTGGAAGCAAAACCAGGCCTCCCTGTCAAGAGCACAGACCAGCCTTCTGAAGTGCCTGCATACACAGCTCTTAATTGCAACATGGCTGGAAAGCAACAGGATTCACGAAGAAAACTCCTTCCAGTGACAGCTTTAAATGGCTCTGCAGATAGAAATTCTGCATCTCAGACAAAGAGCTCTTGACAGAAAGTGAAGCCGCTTTCACTACAGAATTGAAATTAGTTTTTATTTGGTAGGTTTCAAAACCAGACAATTAGGTTTTTTAAAGCTTTACAAATAAATTTCAACTTTGCATGTAAGTTTTTAACATTTAGATTTAGGTCTTTCAGTATGCATTACTGTGCCTGTCCCACGTTTTTCACCATTTAAAGGAGAAATAGAAGAGGTCAGGGAAAAAAATTAAACAAAAACATGAAGGTAAAACAAAAACACCAGAAAGAAACACTTGTTTTCAGATGCTAAGCAGCATATAAAAGTCAATAAATTCAATCTGCCCCATGTTTTCATGCATGTTTTCTAGTTCTTTTTCTGTAAAAATCTCCCATCACATTTGTGCCACTGCCTTGCGCAGGATATGGTGGATGACAACCACTTTGCAGGCACAGCACGTGCTGTTAAAGAGCAAGTGCAGCAAGGAAATGTGATAGAGGGGATACAGGTATTTCTCAAGGTTCTTATCCTATCCAGAACCACTGCAATTTTAGAGTTAAATTTCTTCATAGTAGCTTGTATGGGGCTATGTTTTGGATTTGTGATGATAAGTGTTGATAGCACAGGGATGGTTTAGTTATTGCTGAACAGCACTTGCACGGCGTCAAGGCTTTTCCTGCTCCTCACGCTGCCGCACCAGCGAGTAGGCTGGGGGTGGACAAGAAGATGGGAGGGGACACAGCCAGGACAGCTGATCCCAGCTGAGGGAAGAGATATTCCATACCATATGACATCATGTTCAGCAATGAAAGCTGGGGAGAAGGAAGAAAGGGGGGACCTTCAGTTTTAACATTTGTCTTCCCAAGTCACCATTACACGTGATAAAGCCCTGCTTTCCTGGAAATGGCTGAACATCTGCCTGTGGGTGGGAAGTAGTGAATTACTTCCATGTTTTGTTTTGCTTTGCTTGCACATGCAGATTTTGCTTTATCTATTAAACTGTCTTTATTGCAACCCATGAGTTTTCTTACTTTTACCCTTCTGATTCTCTTCCCTGCCCCACTGGGGAGGAACAAGCGAGCGGCTGGCCGGGGCTGAGATGCTGGCTGGAGTTAAACCACAACTGTCACGAAATGTGATAGAGGGGACACAAATATTCCTCAAGTGTTTTTAAATCTAAGCTTAGATTTCTGATTCTACAAAATCTCTTTGCTTTTTTTCAGACTCAGTACCTTGCCTCAAACTCATGTATGATCTGCAAGATGAATGCTGAAGAGTTGTGACAGTCATACCCATCTGCCCCTCAAAAACTAATTGCCAGCGTTAGTACGACTCCATATAAAACCTTGCTCTTTAATGCTTTCATGGTGGTGGCAGGGGGGAGAAGGAAGAGTTATTTATGACAAGTTTTTCAAAATTTGACCCAGTGTGTGAACTTTCAGTACACTCTTTAGTCAGGTTTTTCTCAGCACTGTTGCAAGCCGCTCTACAAAATACTGAAATACTTATGGAATCCCATACTACCACTGAAGCAATCTGCAAAAAAATATGAAATACCTCCACACAGTCGGGTTTTAATTTCTTTCCTACAAACTTGCGTTATTTCTAATGTATAAGCATTGCCTTCATTTGTTCTCTGTTGATGTTAATGGTAATAGCCAAAACTAAGAGCACCGTGCCACTTCAAGTCACAGACTTTTACCTGTCTTGACAAACAGGCAACAGGGTTGATAAGCACTAGTCCCCAGCAATATTGAAGGCAATATTTTCATGACATTTGTCAGACTGGTGTTGGATAGTAGTTTCTTTTTCATTCTCCTTTTACATATTCCTTGATCTTGCACTGAAGTTTCATAGGGATTCCATGAAGATGTGAGAATATTGCCCTGTTTCATACACTTTGAGGAACAGAGGCCACCTTAGCAGAGTTCTACCACAACAGGGATTGTTCAAATATAGTAAACTACCTGCTACAAATTCCTTTCCAGCTTAGAGATAAGGCCTCAAAAGGTCAGCAGAAATCAGCAGAGCTGAGTGGAATGTGTGAAAAGTGACAAAACAAACAGGTGATGCACAATCATTAGCCAGCTGGGAGCAGAGTCATGGTGGAGCACTTCTGTGAATGCTGTTATCCTCACATTCAAAGCTACTTTGAAATCCCCACATTCAGCAGGTACAGTGCTACTGCCAGGAGATACGGGATCTGGCTGCCCTGCCTCAGTAATGAAGGTGAGTGAAAGCTCTGTTGAGCTTCCATTCAGCCCTAATTTCTGAGTCTGTGACGAGCCTTTCCTGTGTTATCCTACTTGGCAGTAATCTCCTGTCATCTCTAGTCCCTCAGTCCTCCAGAGAATTCATCACCGCCATGCTGCTGCAGTATTGTGCGTGTATGTAAGAAAAAGGTCCCTTTACTGAGAGAATTCGAATACCTGCTGAGCAGATTAATGCAAATTGCATTCAGCTGCATATCATCTCCTTTCATTTCACAGCCTCTGATCAGTGAAGATCTACATAATTTATAAACCTCATTTTTAAACAGTTACGATTACATACAAATCATCTCTCTATCATCAAGCCTGTTCTCCTGATAAAGTTGGACTAATTTAACTTTCAGGCTGATTGGATTGGTTTAAAAATTCTAAAAGCTCACATTGCTCCTAAAATTCCTGCTTACCTCCTCTACCCTCTCAGCCTTCTGGCAAAATAGGCATAAAGCACATAACTGGCTACGCACAAAGCAGTGTGTTCCTGGGAAACGCAGAGAGGGAAAAATGGTCACAGTTAACAATACATTTATTCAAGGGAAGCTAAATCCTTGTTAGTGGGGATGTAAGTACAGAACGCCAGGTTTATGACGCTAAGCACGAATGCACTAAATCAGCATTACCAGGTAATCCCTGCATTCAGAACCTTCCAAAGGGGCCGCAGAGCGCTTTTGGCTGCAACTCAGCAAGGGACATGCTGCCTTCACAGCTCATCACCCACTCTGCCCTGGGCTTCCTTTTAAGCACCAAATATTCTGAAAATTTGTCTCTTTTTTTTTTATGTTAAACTCTTGGGGGGGGGAAGGAATAAAAGAATTTTTCTTTTTGCCATTTTGAAGACCTGTTCTGGGAGCTTATGGGCTCAATCCACCAATCTAATGCAGTAAATATAATTATTGGCTTTGGAACAGGGCATATTCCCTTAAAATTTCAAAAGCACTTGAAACTATTAGGTGCAAAATACATCCAACTTGTCACAATCAGTTATTTCACAGCACATTATATTTTAAGCACATGTGCTCTCTTTATTGCTAACAAAATAAGCAAGGGCAGCCACGAATTTCTGGATTTCTAAAGAAATTGAGAGATCTCAAAACCATCTTAAACTATACTTAGATTGTGAGCTTTGATAGCTTTGAAATTTCAGATACCACAGTTAAACATCTTGTAAAATCTTGCCCCTAAAAACTTATTGACACAAAGTTCTTTCCAGCACATAATTAAAATTTGATGTTATCCACTTTCAGAAACATTCACAAAAGGTGCTTCCTAAGAAGGCAGATCCAGAGAAGTAGGTTCATTAATGGCTTTCAGCCACAGGTTCCTAGACTTAAATTATCTTCTCACTTCTTCCTCCTTCTCATGAGTTAAATGTTCTCCAGCTTCAGGACACATGCCACAGCATGGGCTACAGCACAAGTCTAAAGGCCCCCTAAATCACATTAAGTTTCTCTTCATATAATCACCCCTCAAGAGGTCCAAGGAAGATGAACATAGCTTGAAATGCCAACCTGGCATATTATAAATAACCCTTCTGAAGACATTTACTCTGATAGGATGGGAAAAACTTGGCGGAAAAAAACTTGATGGGAAAATGTGGTGCCTGATTAACCACTTGAGGGCATTCTACTTCATCTGTGTAACCATGCTCCTTGAAAACGCGACTACTAAAGGGCTGAGCTGTTAGTCCTACATTTAGAGACAAATTAACCAAGACAGTTTAGTTTGTGAGGAGTCTCATCAAATTCAAAGAACCTGATCAAACAAAATCATGCTAGTGAAATTAAGGCAGTAGGAAGTCTATGCTGTAACGGAGTGTTAACTATGCTCTCATCAGAGGGGTCCAGATATTTTCATCACACAGGAATTTCCACAGAATCTGAAAAACAAAACAAACCAAAAAACCAACAAATAAGTGAGCAGTTTTTTGGGCAGTGTTGAAACCAGAACAGAACGCACCTTACTTTCCTGCAAAGGATTGGTAACACCAGTAGAAATAAACCTATCTATTCACCAGAGAAAGTAGTTGCTGGTAAAAACAAGATTCACAGAGTTACCTTTGGTGTCATGCTCTGTTACGCAGTCATTACACATACATGTACCTCTGCAGACCTGTGCTCCTGAGCTGTCAGAGGGTATTTTATACAACTCCTGTCTCTTGTTTTGTGCTCCGCCGGGATTACATTGCTAATGGGATCAGCATCAGAGACAGCGCAGCAGAACAGAGTTGCATGCCTCAGCACCAGTGAGATACTAAGGGGGTTCCTTCTTTGCCTTCTTCCCCCCACATCCAGTCGTGCAACGTTAGCTACTAGAGTGCCAGTGGGCTTTATGGCGTACATTACTTTCTCTGCTCTAATCTGAATTCATCTAACATCATAACCATACCACTGGAACAAACAATGCTCATGCTCCACTTTAGAACGTGGCTTTCGCCCCAGCAAGAATAGTGTGAAATTTAACCTCTGAATAGACAAATCAGTTTTGTTAGTATTTTTTTAATACCATGGCAAATATAATACTGGCGTGAGCACAATTATGTCAAACTTGGGAAAGTAGGGGGGAAGAAAGGAGGTAATACCTACAGATGGTACGACCCTCTGGATGGCAATGGCAGCCAGGGAAACTCTAGGCCCAGTGAAACTGATACAAGAACACATGCTGATTTCAGCATGTAGACCGGATCTTAATAAAGGTCGAAAAAGGAAAAAGGAACCTGTGGATGGGCTGCAAGAAAAGTAGGACTCTGCAGCAGGACTCAGCTCTTAGCTAAAATCTCTCTTAGCACTTAGTTTAAGCTTCCTCCATCTTGCAGGCATTTGCTGAGCTGTATTCTAGAACATACAGCATCACAAAATTAAATGACGGCAGTTGCAGAACACTGGTAACCTGCCCTAGTATAAACTGCTGCCATGGATGATTTGCAGGAATCTAAGTCACTGTTTCTCTCTAAAACCTGCTGCTAGGAGTAAAATCTGTTCTTTACACGAGCCATCTGATGCGTCTTGGAACACTGTTGGCTATTCTAGTTTCCATCCTTCCCTTCCACTATTCTCTCCACTAAGCCAAATTTTCTGTTTGCCGTTCTTCACGTTATTAGTCAGTGACAGATGCTATTGCAATAAATTTAACAGCAGTGTAAACACTACAGTCAGCTATGTACAAACACCCTTTAATTAATTATACTATTCTAGGAGGACATGACAAGGAGGGGGAGATAACATGCTACTGGGGGGAAGGAAGTGCAGTTTGTTTACGGAGAACATTCTCTGTGGCAAAAAGGGGAGAGAGGGAGAGCACAAGAGCGAGCGAGCGAAACACTAGTACAAGGTCACCATACTGAAAGCAGAATCATGAGGGTGTAGAGATTCTTCTGTTATATTGAGTATTTTGACCATTGTGTAAATGATGGAGAACCTCTGAGATGCATGGCAGACATAGCAAAGGAGACTGTATCAGTGAGCCAATGAGAAATGTGACCAGATGAAGACCTCGCTAAAAACATCTTAGAGCGCAGCCAGTCTTGCACAGAAACACTAGTTTCTTGTAGGAGTTTAATGGATCCAACTCAACATAGCTCAATTTCAGATACCGTGGGTTAGCATCCGCATCACAGCTGACACGCATCTTAATAAAAAGTCCAAACCATTCAATGCAAAAAAATTAACCATTCCCATTTTAGTGGAAAAAGCTAATTCCCAGCCAAGTTGGCATATCTGCAATATTTTCTTTGTTCTCTTGACCTAATCATAGAATCTAACTTTCTTTTTAAACATTAGAAATGCAAAATTCAACAAAACAATTAAGACCCACATATAGTTAGGCTGAAAAGAAATCCGTTGACTCCATCCCTACAGATTTTATACACAGGAAACAACTGAGTGAGAAGGAAATATATATGTTTCACATTATAATATAAGTAAAGTATACAAATATACAAATTATGCAAGGAAAGACAGTGAGAGAGAAAAAATAATACACCCCCGTCTTGCCTGAAAAAAAAAAAAAAGACCTTAAAAATCAAATTAACAGCTGCCTTCCCACCATACTCTGCAGTTAACTCGGCGCTGATTGCTGGCACCTTGGTGGTTTTCCTTGCCAAAGGTGTATTTAACTACTGCACAGGGAGCTGCAGGCTCTGCTTTACTCCTAACCAAGCACCATATGTACAGATTTAAACACTATACGAGCTTTACAATTGGCTTAAACTGAGATGAATTTCATTTTACGAGAAGCAATAGATGGTTTCCAGACTACAAAGTCTTTCTCCTTCTGCAGAAACATCAATCTGGAGAGCAATGTAGCTAAACTCTCCTCTTACACTTAGGGTTTGTATGTGTTTAGCAACAACCCAGTTGAAAGTTTGAAGACAACAAATCTCCTGAAGTTGATTAATTACTTCTCTCTCATGTAAATGTTTCTCCATAACACATGACCGGTTAGACTCTTAATTTGATTGAAAGATAAAGCAATACTGTTCCAGAGCCAAGTGAAGAACTGCTTATGCCCTATTAAGTAATAAAATATTAATTACTTTCTCATTCACGTCCCTATCTCTCTCTACCTTCCACTACAGGGTGATATTAGGGTAAATTTTTGTAGCAGCTGTCAGCGTATCCTACCCCTCTGTCTGGTGTTGTCTTAGCTAGTGCTGCATCACGTTAGTCTAACCAGAGATTCAAGAGGTCTGGGACAAGGACAAAGGCATTTTCCTAAGTGCTTAATGCTCTTGAATGCCCAATACGATTTATGGAGCTCAGTGCACTCTGAAAAGCTGGCCCTTGTGAACAGCCCACTCAAAACCAAATCAAACCAAACTTTCTCAAAACAGAAAATGACTCACCATCATCGGGTTAAGTTTTTACAGCAGCCTTGTGCACACAAGACAACAGAAAAGATGAATTCCAATTAGTGCAACGAAAGCTGTCATGAATTCTAGGACTTTAGAATTGCAATGGAAGCACCAAACACGAGGGTGCCCAATGTGCTATTGTGGAAGCAGCCAGTGACTGACCATCCCTCCCGTGCAGTAAGTTTCTGCCAAAAGCTGCTAGGATAGATTCTGCTCTCCATGTTACTGCTGTAAGCCCAGGCTTTTCAGCAGTTACCCTTTTTCAGCAGGGTAACTCTCTAGCAGTAACCTTTGCAAAGAATCAAAAGGTACTTGCATCTAAAGGTACTGCAATTGAGAGATGACTGCTGCACATTTTCTGGAAGCATAAATATGCTGTAGTAATGCTTGCTTCCAATTAGCGTAAAATACAATAGTATAATTGGATGATGCTCTTAGTCATATGGTTTAGTGGTAGGTAGTCCTGCGAGGAGCAGGGAGTTGGGTTTGATGATCCTTATGGGTCCCTTCCAACTTTAGATATTCTATGATTCTATGAATTAGCTTACTCCACAGATGTATGTTCAATTTAGTCTTAACCAAAAACGTTATCCTAATCTTTCAGTTCTGTTCAGTGCCTTGTGGACATTAGGACAGGAGAAGAGAGATAGCCACTGAGGGAATTGACAGGAAATTGCTCATCATCTCAGAAATGTGCTGCTTCACATATAATACAAGCTTTTTTTTCCCCCTTTACGCTAGAGAGAAAAAGATGAGATCCAAAAGGTATGATTTCAGAGGGTAAAAAAAGTCACCACTCAGTGATGTATCTACTGTACGTAAGATCTCAGGAATTTTTTTTTTTTTTTTTTTTTTTAAAGGGGAGTCACACAGAATAGCTGGAGTGGTGGGGAGTCAGTACATGCTGTGAATTCAACAGAATTTTATGGTCCACCATTCATAAGCCACAGACTTTGGAGAACAATGATTTTTAAGTTTTAAGGTGAGAAGCACAGCATTTGTCTTTTTAAAAAATCAGTAGGAATTACACAGCTCAGTCCTAGGTGGTGCAGAAAGGGCAGGAATCACAGGCTTCCATACACAGACCTAACGCAACTTGCCCAACAGCACCACCTCCCAGCTCCAAAACGCTATCTTGTAATGGGCTGCATGTGAAAAATAAAAGTTTAATCTAAAACAACAATTCAAATGATGCGTCCCAGAAAGAGGGCAACATTACTGTCAGCACTGTTTTCCAGAGAGACAGTCAACGCATTAAAAGATTAAAAGATTTGAATAACCTGATCTTGTGCAGTGGGACCAAGAAAGGCCTTTCACTCACCTGATGTAAAAATTTCCAGTTGTGAAAGCTGATCATGTCCATCTGTTTTGCTGGTTAGCAGTAAAGCAATCCATCAGTCTGTATGTGTGGCATATGGAGCACAGGAAAAGTGAATTTCACACAGGCATTTTACAGTCAGTTATGTTTTAAACAACTAAAAATTAAATTGCATTTCGTCAATTGCCTACCTGACAATTCATCCTCATTTGAAGCATTTTAATTCAATTAGCTGAATTTGCAGAGTAAAATAGTAGCATATTGCTGACAAACTCGACTAATGGCTCTTAAAATTTAATTAGGGTATATTAAATCAATAGTCATCCTTTGCAGCAAGCTGTATTATAGAAATTACACCGTTATTTGTTTGCTTGCTTGCTTGTTTACTTTATATTCTACAAAAATACCACTAATGTTGTTCAAGATCTTTATATTGCAGAAATAAGGTTGCAAGCCCAGGCAGGGTATCCAGCAGATTTTAGAATGTCTTCTTGGTTTCAGTCATGAGAAACATATTGACAATTCCAATCTTTCCAATTTAAGGATGCTGCGATTGGGGAACTAAAGATGACTGCCTTAAGCCTGTTGTAAAAATTCAGTTTCAAAAAAGAAACAGTCAAGGTTTGTTGGGGTTTCGCCTGTTTCACTTTTTATTTTTGTGTGCATTTTTGGTGGTTTAATGTTTACATTTTTGAAAATGCAAGTGCATTGAAACCAAAACTATCCACAGAAATATGACCTTTTTTTGCCCACAAAGACTTCAACAAAGACAACCATGCTGCAAAACAGTGTTTATGGAACCCTTCTAAAAGCAGCCCAAGTTCAAGCCCCTGCTACAAATCTGGTAGAACTGGCATTTAAACCTTTTCACAGAAAAGTTAAGTAATTGTATTGGGTTCAGGTAGCAAGGTCTTGGTAGTGGGAGGCTACGGGGTGGCTTCTATGAGAAGACAAAAGGAGCTGCCCTCATGTCCAACAGAGCCAGCTCCGGGACTGACCCGCTGCTGCCCAAAGCTGAGCCCATCAGCGACGTCGGTAGCACCTCTGTGATAACGTATTTAAGGAGGAGTTAACAGCACTGTGCAAAAGCTGTGAGTGAGAGAAGCGAGAAAATGTGAGAGAAACAACTATGCAGACACCAAAGTCAGTGAAGGAGGAGGAGGAGGTGGAAGTGCTCCAGGCACTGGAGCAGGGATTGCCCTGCAGCCCATGGAGGAGAATGTGGTGACACAGGTTGTCCCCCTGTAGCCCACAGAGGAACATGGTGGAAAAGATATCAACCCTTCAGCCTGGGGAGGGCCCCACGCTGGAGCAGGTGGATGTGCCCTGAAGGAAGCTGCAACCCATGGAGAACCCACATCAGAGCAGGCTCCTGGCAGGACCTGAGGCCCATGGGGGACCCACGCTGGAGCAGTTCTTGAGGAACTGCAGCCTGTGGGAAGGACCCACATTGGAAAAGTATTTGAAGGATTGTATCCCATGGGAGGGACCCCAGGCTGGCGCAGGAGAAGAGCATGAGGAGGAAGGAGTGGCAGAGACGAAGCGTTAAGAACTGACCACAACCCCTGCTCCCCATCCCTTTGCATTGCTGTGGGAGGGGCGAGAAGAGTTGGGAATGAAGTTGAGCCTCGGAAGAAGGGCAGAGTGAGGGGGAAGGTGGTTTTAGTTTTGTTTTATTTCTCACTAGTCTACTCTGTTACAATTAATTGACAATAAATTAAATTAATTTCCCCAAGTCAAGCCTGTTTTTCCTGTGATAGTGATTGGTAAGTAACCTCCCTGCCCTCATCTCAACCCATGAACTTTTAATTGTATTTTATCCCCCTGTTCTGCTGAGAAGGGGGAAATGATAAAGAGATTTAGTGGAACCAAAAAAAGTTGTCTTTAAGAAAATCTCCTGCGGAGATTCCGATTGGACACCAGAGGGAAATTTTTCACAGTGAGGACAGTCACCACTGGAATAATCTCCCCAGGGAAGGGGTTGACTCGGCCACGTTGGGCACCTTCAAGAGTCACCTGGACAGGGTGCTGGGCCATCTTGTCTAGGCTGGGCTCTTCCTAGAAAGGTTGGACTAGATGATCCCTGAGGTCTCCCTTCCCACCTGGGATTCTGTGATATAAATGTACTTTCCATAGCAAAGGGTGGAATGATGAATCAAGAGAGAATAGTAAAATTTGTAAAAATCCTACATTAATTTATAATTATTATTTCAGAATATGGGATCTGAAACTTTTTTGGTTTTTGCTACAATGAGGGTGGTTATAATGAAAAAATTTTTTACAACGAGGGTGGTGAAACATTGGCACAGGTTACTCAGAGAGGTGGTCGATGCCCCATCCCTGGAAACATTCAAGGTCAGGCTGGATGGGGCTCTGAGCAACCTGACCTAGCTGAAGATGTCCCTGCTCGCTGCAGGGGGGTTGGACTAGGTGGCCTTTAAAGGTCCCTTCCAACCCAAACCATATTGTGATTCTATGAAACCAAATCCCCTTCAACCAGCTGAAGGCATCAGAGCCCATTATCGCTCATCCCTTTGGAACAGTTTTCACCTGTCACTATGGACCAACTGACCCTGCAGAGCTTCCTTTCATATGGTACACTTCAGTCTTGGAAGCTCTTGTTTGACTACTCTGGATAACATCCTGGTTGATATTTCTCTTCAATGGTCCAGACAACCACTTTACACACTCATGAACAAAACACTGTGTGACTACAATCTTCTAATTCTCCGTGGTCTTTTTGTGATGTGGCAGTCATCCTAGATACCAAGATTTTCTGAATTCTGTACGTGCAAAAAAAGTGACTGAGATGAACAAAGTCTTCCAATTCATTCAGAAGGTATGACCTACTTGAAAGGAAATTGCTATCCTCTTAGGTGTACCCTTGCACTAGAATCATCAATAATATGACCATCTTATGATAAGGACATGCACAGTTCACAATTAATACTCCCAGATTCCAGCCTCCAGGACCAGCTCCAATAGTTCTTCTGTGCTACCAGGACACCTTGGTTCATTGGCATATCCCAATGAACCAACCCAAGTTATAAGTTTACACAAACATATCCTCATAGTTGGGGGAGACAAAACAAAAAAACATATCCTCATAGTTGGGGGAGACAAAAAACACATATCCTTATAGTTGGGGGAGACAAAAAGTTAAAAAAACCCCCATATTTTCAAACGTGATCTATAGTAGGTAACTCAATAAAGTATATGTCCAATATGTTTGAGTATGAGCTGCATGGAAGACCACAGAGTGTCAGAAGAGATGAAAGAAAAGAATGAAGACTACCAAACTTCTTTACTACCAAACTCCTGCCCAGGACACAAATCTACTCTGCACCAAGTGTAGGTACATTAATTTCACTTACGTTGGACCAACCTTAAAGTAGAGGAGCTTCAGGCACCTGAACAGGAATGAAACAAATTAAACAGAAGGTAATACGTGGTTGAAACCACGGCATTTCGGCAAGAACTGCTTAAAAATACACGCATGCAAAATCAGTTGTCAGAAGAAGTATTAGTCACTCTGATTTTCATCAGCTTTTCAGTTAGACTATTTTAAAAGGCAACAGAGCGCTCACTACATTCTCGCTAGTGTAAAAAATATTATGTGAGGTATGCCAAGCATTGACTCTACAGTTAGAAAACAAGGGTCTAATTATAGAGGAGCCACTATTCAGTCATGAACCATTTTTCTTTTACTGCAAATAATTACAATAATGCCTGTCAGGATTACAAGTGTTTCACCAATAAGGACCCAAATTTTATGTTTTGCCTTATGTGCAATATACACCACAGTCCCTTTACTCGGACTCCATGCAGTAGCCAAGCACAAAATTTGGCTCTTTAACAGAGTTGTCTCTGGAATAGAAATCTGCAGAATGATACTGTTGTAACCAGGGCCTTCAATAAATACACCAACTCTCAAACACAAGGTAAGCATCTTTCCCTTGCTTTAACAATAGCCACACCTATCAAAGCAGATTTACTTCCATAAACATGATATTTCAGACTCCGTAGACCCTGAAGCGCATCAGCTCCTTGCTGGAATGTCCAGCTAAGTGGTAGTCAGTGTCAAAAAGCATTAATTATTTGGGGCTGGACAAGGAGCGTGGGCCCACGGCAGGGAGGGAAGTGTAAGCATTGGCAATGAGAATGCCTCTGTTTGTTTCTTAGAGGTCACAAAATGACCTCAGATGGTTATAACTGTTGGCACTCACGCAGCTAAAATTCTAACTGTTGTTCTAGATGCTCAGTTCTCTGCATGGCTTGGCCAGGCCCCAGACCTGGCTAAACACCTTAAGGAAACATTACAGTCATTCTCATCAGAGCCTGCAGCGAATGTGCATGAGCAAACAGACACTTCCATACATCTCCAATAAATCCTTTATGAACCAGAAGAGCAATGAAACTTGACTGCTTTCCAAATGCGCTCTTAATCGTCATCTGTTACTTAAAACACTGGAGGTCAACACACATCCTATCATACAACATGGTCTTTTTAGAGACAAAGGCAGACAGATTTATTTTTGCTTTTTGTACTGAGGTCAAGGTTCCCTTATCTGTCTTAAGTCATTTCATAGCTTTACTGCAATATAACTTTGAGAAGGTTCAGAACAAGAGAAATCACCTATTGCCATTTGAATGAGCATTCAAACTTTATCCCCAACTGATCTGCCCTCAGGTATTATGTACATCCTCTGGTGAAAGCCAAAAATTGCGAGCTGCTGAGAAGCACAAGTTGTGCAAGAGGAGACAGTCAAAAGAATCAGAAATTGCACACAGTGATTTTCACATATTATCTAATTCTATCACATCTTATGAAGATGTATATTTCATTTCCTTAGAAGAAATAAGGATCAAACAAGAACATGACAATTACCTATTATCCCACAACTACACCACAAATTCACATTACTCCAAATGTCCTGCTATTGCAATTTTAATACATAATCTAAAATAAACCATTTCAACCTTCCTACTCACACATCCATCTGCCTTTCTGGAGATCATCTTTACATCTCTCTAAATTTCTAAGGGAAGGTTTCGTAGGAAAAAGCTATTCACATACAAGAAAGCTACACAAGCACTTTCCATTCACTGCTAGACAAACTTTCCTTCAGGAACTCTCCCACCATCGCTAAAGACAAGAGCTCTCCTTCCACCCATGCCAAGGTCAGTAAGCAAACCTGTTACATGTACAACGCATTCCTTTCGCATGACTGAATAATTAAAAGCAGTATGACAGGGCAAATAGACAAAGGAGAGCCGCAAAGATTGCATTCAGAGCTCAAGCTTGGCATCTGCTAAACTCTGAAATCTTGACTTTTGCAAATTTAGTTCTAGGATACTTGGCAACTGTAATGAAATATAGCCTTTCCTGACCTGCTGGTGCGTTGGGCTCCTGTCACCGCTGCAAAGGGCTGAAAACGAGATCTGCTACGGCAGCCACCCAGCTGAGGAGATACACTGTTTTCACATCTAAACTGCTTTGCAGCAGCCCAGGGACAGCACAGTCCCAAAACTCACTTGAATCATAAAAGCTACCAATGAGCTTAGAAATCCACTGCTCTTATGGTTTCTAAGGATTGTTTTTGTTTTATAAAAAGCACAGAGCTAAACAACAGACAATGAAAAATTAAGCCTCTGGGCAAGAGGAAAAGAGACCGATGTCCGTCAAAAGGCAAGTCGCTCACCTTTTGTTCAAAAGGGAACCAGTTGTGCTAAAAAATGCCACTGACAGGAAAAACAGATGGAAGAAATAACAGAAAGGAATGGTGAGTAGCAGCACAAGCAACAAGAGCCCACAGTCCTTAATGAACGGAGAGTTTGGATGCCTTCAGCAGAGTCTCCAGACAAATGTTTTTCTGCAAAGCAATTTTTAAATTGTATACATTCACACTGTTCTTGCTTGCTTTTCTTGCAGAAGAGAGACAGTCAGCAGTTAGAGGGTAGCAGAGAGCTCAGCAAATAAAAATCCCTACCAATTAACTGCAACACGTAGCGATGACGACTGCACCGAGAGACAGCAGTACCTCAATGCTAAAGCCATTCAGAGGCTTGAACAAAACTCTTTTTTTGTTTCTCCAAACAAAATTTGGAGAAAACAAACAGTAAATAGGAAATGTTAAACAGGCCACTCCATTTCAACACAGCTGCCTTTCCCATCTTGCCACGACCAGTCAGCCCTGGTTGGAGTATTTCACTGTACCAAGAAATAGCAGCAGGAGTACAGCCTGCAGCGAAAGGAACGTTACTGTGGTCACGAAAAGGATGCATACCTTCGTTGGTCAGCTCGACCGCTTGTACGATCATCATGCAAGCACCTAGGCCATTGTGAAAATTTTCCACAATTGTACCAAGGTCAGCTACAGGTGGAATTCTCTTCTCCTTGCTGCACGACACCTGCAGTATATAGTACAGAAGACCTTTCTCCTTTCCAGACAACTTCTACGTCATCTCTCAGTGAAAGAAGGCAGTGCAAGAAAAGCAAAGTCTTGCAACTTTTGCCTAGCAGAAACCTCTCTGGCATTTCTGGCATGATGTCCAGAAATCAGAGTTGTCCAGCAGTGGTTGCTGGCTCACTGAGGGCAGGCACAAAACCAGGGAGCCACAGACAAAAGCTCAGGAAGGGCAATCTGATCTACCAAAGCTGCAGAACAACACAACCTTTTTCTCACTGCAGTTCAATGTTATTAGAGCTGGTTCACGTTCATGGATGGGTGATGCTGGCCAGCTGGCAAAGCCCAGCTACATTGGCACTGAACTGCATTGCCTATTCCCTGACAGCTGCAAGTTTCTTCTACTCTTTAGAAAAAGAAGATGGACAGGGGGACAGGGGGAAAGGAGGTGATAAAATGAAGGGTGAAGAGCAGTAAAGCCTGCTGTTTGTGTATGGAGACTAAATCATAGCAGGACTGCTGATCTCCAACTGCAATAGCAAGCACTTATCTCCCTGTGTTGCTCAGGTTCTTCACCCATTTCAGATGTTTCTGGATTCTCTCATACTTTAATTTGCGTGTGTGAGAGAAGAAAAAAAAGAAATGGTATGTTAAACTCTTACAACACTTTCCAGCTTTCAAGTCCACATCTCAAAAAGGGCAAATAGAACAAGAGATGGGCAACTGAGGGAGAGAGGACAATCCTACTATTCATGTGACCTTATTTTAAGTTTTATGCAGGTTTGGTCTCAAACATGTTTTGACCTCACAGGTAACGTCTAATCCAGCTATGGCATTTTTTCCACCAGGATTTCACCCTTTGAAATGCTGACACAGGTTTAAATGTACATGTCAATGACTAGCTTGGATTGAATGACATTTTTTTCTGTGACAAGGATTTGCCTGGTTTGCCAGTTAAAACATATAGTAGCCTCATCTCCCGCTATAACGAAACTCAAATAACAAAACATAAATAGTCTTTGCTGTATTTGCAAAGACATCTTCACTTTCACTGTGCTGTGTCAAGCGTACAAAAACAAACCAACAACTTCAACCTTACAATATGAACTCAAGGTAGCTGGAGGAAATGCAAGGCACTGAAATCCAACAGGCTGAGTTTATTCCTAGTGCTCAGTACATGCAATTTTCCTTAATGTAAGGGACTGATACTTTGCACCAGAAGTGAATTTAAATGCATGACCACAATGTGTGAAAATGCTTTTGTTCCACAACAGGGAAGGCATCTGCATCAACATAATTTATGCAGCCGTATGAGTTTCTAATTCAGCTTGATTGCTGTTTGTGTTATTTTCTGTAATGAAAACTTAATAAATTTAAATGCTGCAGCAAGTTTTCCCCCAAAGACTTATTGCTACCTCTGATGAGAAAGGTTGTGCTGGTCAAGTGCTCTCAGTTGTACTTAACTGAGAATCAGTGACTGAGTTAAATTATATACTTGTCATTTATGAAGTTGCTGAGGACCTTGTCTGTCTCACAACAGAACTGTAGCATTACTTAAGTAGCATCCAGTTGGTCTTCAGCTCTGCCCAGAGCATGCTGTATCTTCTCATACATCTTCATTTTTTGAAAGAGCCCATAATTATGTGCCTTATTAATCAATTTATTAAACCATGAAAAAGAATGAGTGGTCTGCTCTCTGCACAGGCACCTGGGAAAACTACTGGCCCTAGAGAGCGACTGAATTGTAACAAAGCTCTCTGCAATCAAAGCCAATGAAGTCCTCATTCTCAGAGTAGTGGTGGTGGGGAGTTTCCCTGAATCAGCAGAACATAATCCTCACATCTTTCCATTGAACAGCTGAAGCACCCTGGGAAAGAAGCCATATAGGACATCTTTCTCTTTTCTACATAATGTTTTTAAAAGAGAGAATCCAGCTTTACCTATCTTTTGACTATAAACAATTGGGCTAAGGCTGAAATATCTTTCTACTGTGGCACAAAAGACAACGTAAGCCTTCCTTCAGACATCCTCCTCCCCCTTCCCTCTTTGCCTTTATCATTTGTATCTTGTGGTTGCTAATCACAGACTTTTCTAAAATTGCTGAATCAGTAACACTATTCAGTCTTGTTAAGCTGTAACAAAAGCACTGTACAGTTATCTGCACTAACACCACCGCAATACAACCTATCAGCATTTGGCAGATAATTCCATGAAGATAAGATACAGATGAGCACATGTAAGGTTAAAAAGGAAAAAACAATTAAAAAAAAACCACCAAGTATCTAACCAATAGGACTAAATCTGAGAGTATAAAGGTGGCAGAAGAAATAAGGAAATGCATGTAATAGCCTCACCTATTCAGAAATCTGATGTGTTTAGTAGGGGTGCATCAGGGAAAATGTCTAACTGGCAGTGCACATTGCAGCCAGAAATCTACTTTGTGTTACTGAGGCAGTGAAATCACATTCTGGCATAACGAGGTATGGTACATGTAATACTGGCTCAGACTTGTGCTAGGCCAGTTCTTAACAGCCTCAGTCCTTGCCGGACATTTCTATCCAAGAACAGTCAGAATCAGCACAATGAACCACGACCTAAAAGCCACAGTTCACTTGCAGCGTACATGAAGCAATAACAGAATGTAGATGCATCTTACATATAGGCCAATTCATCAAATGCCTTGAGTGAGGTACACTGGCTCTAATGCCTCTTCTAACAGCTGTGTTTGAACAGGAATTAAGTAAAAGAAGAGAATGTTTCTTTTATAAAACATCAGAGAATTAGATTAAATGAAAATAGAAACCCTTTGTATGAAAAAGGATGGACTAACTTAGGGGACTGCTTCATTTGTTTCTGCACAGATCTTCCATGCAATCCTGGGTCTCACGTTCTCTTCGCTGCAGCTATTCAACTGCATAATGCAAACAATCTTTTTACCAGCCTTGTTTCTTAACAGCAGAAACGCTTAAAAACAGTCTCTTACAACTATTCCCTTAGTGCCCAAGACAAAGGGTGCTACGAAAAGAACCAACCAAAACCATCCTCATATTACGGGTGCTAAAAGGGGAATAAGCATTCTAAGTCTTCACCAGCCCTGGAAGAAAGAGAAATATCTGCAAGAATGCAAGGAGAGCTGGTTCTTGGCAAGTCATTTAGAAGACTAACTCATATTTGATACAATACTGCATTAATTAAATCTTTGTAGAACAGAAAATAGCATATTTACAACACATATAGTATCTCTTGCAAATTGCCGTTGAATCTCTGACTCCAAATGAAGTTACCAAGCAACGTGAGGCCTTGATAAGGCCCTTGCTTGTAAAGAGCAAATGCAAAACAGAGAAGTTCTTTCTTCTCTAATTACCTATTTAACAAGTGTAAATACACTGTGTGTATTGTGTCTACCTGTCACTTAAATACTATCAAAATAAATCATTCTCATGGTAGGTAATCAAGAAGTTTGTGACTCAGATAAAGGTTACTTTTATATACCTGTACACTAAAATAGACCTGTTCACAGCTATCTTCAGGATTGACTACATGTAGCAAATCCATAAAGAAAAGCATTGTGAAAAGGCTCTTACAATGGACAAATCAAAAAAATTCTTTAAAAAGCTGGATTAATTAAAAAGCACCATTATACACGAGCCCGATACCATTGATGGGTAAGGAAGTTAGGTCCTTCTCTCTCCCTAAAGTCAATGAGGTAATTTTAATCTTCAAACAACCAGGCAATTTAGGAGCCAAAGTAACAATTAAAGGAAGACTGCTTAGGCTTTTGTCCTAGGTCCTAGATTTTTATTGGTGTACCAGTGTCCATTTCCCACTCATTTCAGTGGCACACAGTTAACCTAAATGTGTACCTAAAACTGGCCTCAGGTACTCCTGAAAGTATGTGTCCCCTTGAAAATTCCAGAGAATGTTTTGCTGACTTTAAGGATCAAAATAACCCAATAACAACGACCAACAAGTCTCTCATATATGTTGATTACAGGAAACATGTGAAACATAAGTTGTGGTCTTGTAATCTATCTCATAGTTGTCGAGCTGAGCCCAACACTGACTTCCCACTGAAGTCAATAAATTTCTATTACCTGGCCTGCCAGAGAAGTAGTTTCCTCCTGAAAGAGATCACTGCAATTAACTTCCCAACAGTAAAATACTTACATGTCTATGTAAATCTTAACTATGGATGCTGTAAATTAT
Organism: Phalacrocorax aristotelis; assembly: GCF_949628215.1. NCBI lineage: Eukaryota > Metazoa > Chordata > Aves > Suliformes > Phalacrocoracidae > Phalacrocorax > Phalacrocorax aristotelis. Next base: position 6,989,843 of record NC_134293.1, on the reverse strand, counting down.
ATCTCTGTTGAGTATTTACACAATATCTGACAACTAATTGCTTCAGTACTCAGATTTTCTTGGTAACTTTAAATAAATAAGTAAAGGCAAGCTAAACATTACCTTGATTTTCTTCCAGCTTCCCAATCGTCTCTATCTGCTCAACAAGGTCGTTTGAGTTCCACTGGCTCATGCCTATGAGAATGGCACTTTTTCCTTCCACCACCTCTTCTGTAGGAGGAAAAAGGAGAAGAGAATAAAGTGCAGTGATGAGCAAGAGAAAAAAGACAGGGTGAGAACTAGTAATTGAGAGAGAAATAATCACTCACCACAGTCCCTAATGGGAATATGTAACAGGTTAGCATATGCAGGACCCTCCAGGAAAGCTTCTTGCTTACTGACAGGCCCTAGAGCATACCTACATGCATCATTTATTGTATGCAGGAAAACCATGGAAAACAAGAGGACTGCCTGAATTTTTGCTCTTACCTTGAGCAGCCACTTAAAGTTTATGATATTAAACGCTCGAAGTGATTCATTAAGTAACAGAATGAGTCAAAATTGTTTTCTCCCCTCCGCCTTGGAAAAAATTTTTTTTTTTTTACTTCTTTTGCGAGCATTGCAGAATGAAGATCAAAACCCCCTAAAATAATTATACACATATGTGGTTTTTCCCTAACAACTGACAAAAACTCCACTTAACCTACCAGTTTTGCCCAACCCACAATTCTCTTTCTTCAGTTTCTAAAAACTGAAAATACTTTCAGTATTAAAGCACCAGCCTGTAATTTTTTTTTCCACAAAACTAACATGTCATGAAGGCTGACAATAGCCTAGAACTATTTTCTGACCAGAATTCACGTAAATATTTTTATTTAATATTTACACCAGCCCTGTGAAGCAATTTAGTAGGCTGGAAGCCTAGGGATACTCTCTTATGGGACTGGATGGAGCAGAAATGCTTCAGAAGTACATGCACTAAAAAAGACAAAAGCTTGCTAGTGTCAGTATCACTGTGAGCTTCTTGAAAAACAAACAGCCTGTTCTAAAAGCATCACACCTGATACAGGAATACAAACACTGCACTTACACAGATATAGTTCAGTCACTACTAACCCTGCCTCCATAATCCAGTAGCAACGTGAACAAAAAAACCCTGGTTTTCTGTGGGTGATATGTCAAAATGCTTTAATAATACTGTTGAACTAGGAACTCTATCTAGCACTGATGTAATTATAAAATATATATTTATAATATACTTATACTATCGAGTAATCAAAACAGTCCACAACAGTCAAACTATGAGCTGCTCAGAACATGAATACAACACTTCCCAAGATGCAAGGGAAACCTCAGACAACATACTGGGACTTCTATCAGTCATACACTGGCAATTCAACATTCATTTTGGCCTCAAAATAGAGCTACAAATGTGGCTATAATTAAAAGCATTTTGAAAAGTTTACTATATACACAATTGTAACCTGTAATCAAAAGAAGTACTTTCCTACTCTAGACTAGCCTGAAGTGAGAGTCTCTCTGTAAAAGTCAACATTTAACCAATATTAGCCAGTAGATTTCAATATCCTAAAATTCTGACTTCAGAACATTCAAAAGGCAGAGCAGGGGGAAGAATGGACACACAGACCAGTTTAAGGCTTTTCAGGCATGTTTTTCTCCCTTTTTGTCAAGGCCACCTGTGCTACACAAAGCTTTACATTTTCATCCAGGGACACAGAATCATAATGGAATGGTGCCGAGCCCACAGCACAGCGAACCAGCTCTTTTAGTGGGATCCCATCCAGGGAGGGGTATGGGAAGAGCTGAAAGCACAAAAACACAAACAGTAGATATCCTCTCTCTTAAAAAAACAAACAAACAAAAAACAACCAGGCCTAGAAGCTGCAGGAAAACATTTTCCTTCAATTTAACAGATGTTTGGCAAGAAGGGTGCACTAGTCCTTTCCAAATAAATTTACTAAAAGCATTTCAGCCTGGCTGTATACAGCCCAGAATGGTATTGGTACCTAGGGCGAGTACACAGTAAAAAACTGGAATTAATAACCACGGTTCTTTACTTGTTAAAGGAAGATTCAGAGAATGGGTCAAATTCTGTCCTCTCTTACTGCCTTTTGTAGAGAGAAGGGCTCTATTACGGGAGTAAACACAGAAGAATTTGGCCAGAACATTTCTGGCTAAAATGATGCACATTTGCAAACAAAAAAGGAAACGTGAGTTTGTTGCCAACCAGGACTTGCAGTGGGCCTCTAAGTGATATTTTAAAATGTATGTTCTTTCATGGTCTCTCATATGTACCCCTCTCATTTAGAGAGATCTTGGTAATGGAGAGGACGACAGTGGATCTGTATAAAGGCTTTAAAATCAGTTCATAGTCATCACCACGTCGTCGTCGTCTCCCCCCCCCCCCCCCCAAGTCCTACACACACTAATAAAGGTCATTTGTCTGATTTATCAGAGAAGCTGGATCCAGCAGAGTCCCTGCTGGACTTGATGTAAACTCAGCTGCTCCCTGAGGCAAAGAAAATCAACCACTCGGAATAGCATTTTGCTCCAGTTTTTGCCACTTTCTCTCATAAAGGCTGATTTATTTGAAGTACTGTAAAGAGGGAGTGAACATGGGGCAGCTCTGGAGCACCCCGACGGTCTGGCTGAAGGCAGCTTGACGGCACTGCAGATGGACTGAGCTGCCCCAAGGACATCCTATGCCTCCTGTGACCAAGCCAGCAACTGAAACCTTCGCCTAAAGCTCAGGGGCAGCTCGTCTGCTGTGGGACGAGCTGCTTCTGCATTAACTGTTATCATGAAGTGAAATGAGGGAAGGCGAGACCAGGCCATTAAGCTCCTGCATGTCAGCGTGGAGGGGGCAGCTCTAGCCTTCTTCGTGCAGTGTGCCTCCCGAGAGACCTGCCTCACCCGGCAGGAAAAGGCTGGGCAGCCTTTTAGTTGTATTTTAGACAGCTGGCTTTGGGGTGAGGATCTGCCCCGGTGCTGGCTTTAGCACTTAGGAATTGTATCACGAGGATGCTGAAGAACTGTCCGTTGCAGAGAAGTAGGGCTCCGAAATTGTTTGAGCATTTAGATCCAGTATTTCCTTATCACTTTCGCTGATATGTCATTTACCAAGCCAGGCATTCCAGATGGCCTTACTGTTTAGCAGAACGTTGAAATAAGATTAGAGGTCAGGCTCTGTTTCTCATTTCTATTGTATTTCTGAGTTGGATAGAAACATTAAATGTGGTCTGGCATACAATGGTATTTAGTCCCAGGTACCAGTGCCTCATCTACTCCAGACCCTGGCCCTATGCCCATTCAGAGGGGAGGCTGTGGATCACCCTCCAGCCTTTCCATCAGTTTTAGGACACCTTTTCCTCTCCCAGCCTAAAGCTTTTGCTCCCTCTACTTAGAGAGCTTATTAACTATCCAGGCATGAAATTCCTCTATAAATACACATGTGTGCTTTTCAAACTGGAGTTCTGCCACGCCTCTTTCCCCAGACTAAATAATAGGCTCTTAAGGACAAGCATGAGAAATTAACCACGCGCAACCGCACAACACTACAGAATATCCACACTCAAACGCTTGTGGTCTGGTGGACAGCTATGATGTTCATCAGTATCAACTGCTCCCACAAGCATTAACATTAACCACCTCTGAACACTTCGTCTCACCTCATCATCTCGGGGCCCTCTGAATTGGGTGAGCCTGCAGGTCTTCAAGGTGCACTGTTCCCAGTTGTTTCAAAGCAGACGAACGAGGATAAATGCGTAAGCCACTCTGTAAATGTCTGCGCATACATTCTGTGTGTTGGCAACCCAAAAAACGGCCAGACAATAAAGCCAAAATCACGTGGTAGTGCAACTAAGTCAGCAAGACAGTTTCTCAACTGGAATAAACTGATGCATAGAATTGACTAAACAAGGTATCTGGACCTGTGACTTTTCAAAGCAGTTTTATGACTTGTGGACCACTACACAAAAGGATATAAACACTCATCTCTGCCTTGTGAAATAACATTTCAAAGAAAATCCACTTAAACGTACACAGAAGGAAGGGAAAGGGGAGAAACAATTCACTCTGAATTTTCTTATGACTTTCAACCTCAAGCAAGCATCAATGAAAGGGAAAAGAAAAAATATTACATATAAAAGGTATTCCATCTCCTTACCAGGCTTCCTACAAAAACGTCAAGTCTCCACTTCTTTGCCTGTCTGTTTTATAAGTCTGATAAAATGGCCAAATGGGAACCTGCAGGCTGCTTTGAGCAGCTTCAGAAATCTGAGAAGAAATGCTAAACAGTGCAATTTCATACTCTGACCATTTTGTGAAGACGTATTCAGCTGTAACTTTTACCTTCTGTGATCAAACAGGGTATGTTCCAGTTAAGTGCAAAACAAACATTTAAATCTCCTGTAGGTTAGGATGTGATTAAAGCAGGCTCTGGTCTTCAGTGTTGCTCCTGCAGAACTGTTCAGGTCTGCGAACAGTTCTGGAATGTATTTGGGGAGGGAATGGCATAGCCTAAAGATGCCGACTCTTTTTAATCACCCCTGTTTACTCTCAGCCCCAAGACTTTTAGAAGAGCAACAAAACAGTTTCTTTGAGTTGAGAAGGAGCAGACACAGACCTGGATGAAGAACTAGCAGGGACTACACTGCCCACCAGCTTCCCTCCACGGAAACTCGAGAAAGGAGTTTTACAGCACTGTATCTTCCCTGATTGCTAGGAAATGTATGCCAATTCAGTGGCTGTTAAATCAGACTTCAACAACAAAAAGACTTAACATTCTCCACATGGCTATCAACATGAAAAGACCAGAAAAAAACCTGTGATACACAACACATTCCGCATGCTTTGCCAGCACGTGCAAGAAGAGTAACACTTGAGCACAGCCTCAGTAGTCTGTTTTCTGCCTCCCCTTCCAGCTCCCAGAGCAGTTACAAGAAGGGCACGGCTGGAAGGGCAAGCAGAGACTTCAATGCATTTCCTCTTGCTTTTGTGGTAAACCAGTTTTCATATCGGCACGAAAAATTTCAAAGCAGAAATATTTCTGATTCTAGCGCGTTCACGAGGAGAATAAACTATTAAGGTGCCTTTGGTTAAAGAAACAAGTCTCAGGCAACCTGTTCAGTCAAACCAACACTATGTGGTTGTCACGGCAAATATTAAAAGGGTTACAGAGAAGGTCAGGGGACAAGATAGAGCTAAAGGACACTCAGCAAGAGAAATTAAACAAAACAGATGCACCCACAACAAATTCTGCAATAAGAATAAAAATCAAGCTTAAAAATGTGGATTTTACTCGAACTACAGTGATTTATATGTATTGTAACTGAAATGGATTTTGAACTGCATTAAGTTAGAAAGCCAGCTAACTTACATCACTACTGCTGCTCTGGGCGCAATGAAGGTTTTTGTAGATGAAAACCAGGAGGACAGCCTGAGTACATCCATGACTACCAACAGGTTGCTATACTTGGAAAAGAACATGTACCTGAAATTCTTCGTTCAAGTATAGTTTGCTTCAAGCAGAGCAAGAGATATATTGTTTTTCACACTCAGGATATAAATATATACTCCGTCCTAAGCCTAACTCACCAACCTTTTGCAGAAAGTATCATGAGTTTGTGTCTCCTGTGATTATCGAGGATGATTTTTATCTTCTATTTAAATGCTTCAAGGAGAAGATGGAAAAAACCACAAACCTTTAAGTTAAATTGAATGTTAATATGAATAACACTGTTTACAGCGGGGAGATTCTTCTCTGCTCACTGTAAACAAAGATTGATGTTGAAGAGCTCAGTATAGCATAGGCAGTTAGGGTAAAAGATACTTTCAAAGAGGAGGCACAAAGACAAGAACTGCTGAAAGGCCTTCACATTTATCCTGAGCAGTCTTCATGTCACACAGTTCTCTGAAGTCAAGAGTAGCCCTCTACTTTGAGCAAGGGCTGGCACCTTATTCCTGGGCCCTTCCACTTTAAAAGTCTCCTAACAAGCAAAGGGCTTCTGAGCGCACAAATTTGAGCTTGAGGTTTTGTCCCCATTTAAACTTTTAGCATGCCACAGTGTTTCTGAAACAAAGCTTGTCTGAGAAGAATGTAACTATATCTGCCTAAGGAAAAGATTCCCCCTCCTCTCCTCACCTGTTTGCTCATCCCCACACCTCCACTGCTGAGGTGACGGCAGCAGAATACGCTCAAAGTCTGAAGGACGCAGAGGGTGCTAGCACATCTAAAGGCAGCTGGCTCTTACTCAGAAGACCTGGACCGTCTCTTTGGCTGTCGCAGACCTGGAGTCCTGCCTGACCCTGGGAAAGCTGTCCAATTTTTCCTTACCTCCAGCGCCTTGCCAGCAACCACAGGATGACCCTGCATCTTTCCTTCCATCCCTTGCCTGGTCAAACTGCAAAAAGCTTTCTACCTTGTTCACACACAGCTGGAAGTTCACAGTGGTGGGACATTTGATACACAGAGAAAATATTTTTAGTGATCATCATTTACTTGAGGAAAATCTGCTCGCACCAAGGCAAAAAAAGTCTAAGCCTACCGTTTCCAACATGGAAGCATAACACAGTCCTGCTATGAAATCAGAACCTTCTGCCTAACTTAATGCATGCCACATGGAAAGCAAGAAGCAAAGGAAAGTTGGGCAAAAGAAAACTGTAAAATATTACTTCTCCCTTTGGCTGTGAATTTCATTAAATTAAGTGGATAAGTCAAAACATGTACAGCTGCTCCATCGCAAACACAGGTGCTTGATTCTCTGTTTACAGGGCTCTCAGCCGGAAATCTCTTTGTTCAAGGAACTGGGGTTTGACCCCAGCTGTTTTTCAGAACACGAAAGCAGCTCACTGATGTCGTGTTTTAACTGTGCCCACTGCTGTGCCCTCTGCCTCCTATTTCAGGCTGTCTATGAAGTGCAAATTAGACATGGGTAGATGTAGAGTCTGGGATAGCTTCCAAATTCTCCCATAAAGAAATATAGTATTCAACTCCAGCTGCACTGTGCAGAAAATCCTTTCATCTGCAAGAATATCAAGCATTGATGAAGCACTCTATAAGTAACAGAGAATAGGTGAGAAATACAGGGAAAAAACATTGCAGGAAACATAATGCTGGAGGCAGAATATGGGTACCAAGCTACTTCATTTCAAGGAGGTGAAAGCTGCAGCCTCTCTCCTAGACTGGTTCTGCAGATTCTCCTCACTCCAGCACAAACTCCTGTGGTTTCTCTGGTGCTATGTTTAATCCACTGATAATGCCAGTTACTTTAGCCCACACACAGCCTTTCCTCTACCAAAGATAAAAGCTCCCTCATCACCCAGAGAGCTTCTGAGCATAGAAACCCCTTCTGCCTCTTTTGCTAGTATCCATGGTTTTGTGCACATTTATCTTCCCGACATTTAAACACGTCATTATTCCTGAAAGACTGTTTGGGAGAAAGCAGAGTTGATACTAAAATAGGAGGAGCTGTGGAGAGGCCTTACAGAGAGATGTGGACAGACTAGAGAGCTGGGAGCTGGATTCTCCACCTGGAACAGGGTAATCCTGGTTATACATACGAACTGGGGGACAAGAGGCTGCAGAGCAGCCCTGCAGAAAGAGATCTGGGGGTTTGGGTTGTTGGCAAGTTGAATATGAGTCAACAGTGTGCCCTGGCAGTCAAGATAGCCAACTGTGTCCTGGGGTGCATCAAGCACAGCATTGCCAGCCGGTCAAGGAAGATGACTGTCCCACTGCTGCACCCCACCTTGAGCCCTGTGTGCAGTTTTGGGCACCTCAACATAAACTCAGCATCAAGCAATAGGAGCGTGTCCAGATGAGGATGACCAAGATGGTGAAAGGTCTCAAGGGTAACACTTACAAGGAGCAGCTGAGGTCAATTGGCTTGTTCAGCTTGAGGAAGAGAAGGCTGAGGGGTGAACTCATCGCAGTCAACAACTTCCTCAAGCGGGGCAGCAGAGAGGGAGGTGCTGATCTCCTGTCTCTGGTGACCAGCGATGGGACATGAGGAAATGGGATGACACTGCAGCATCGGGTTGGACGTTAGGAAAAGGTTCTTCATTGAGAGGGTGGTCGGTCACTGGGACAGGCTCCCCAGGGAAGTAGTCACAGCACCAAGCCTGTCAGAGCTCAAGGAGCATCTGGATGATGCTGTTAGTCATGTGATTTAGCTTTAGGGAGTTCTGCAAGGAGCAGGGAATTGGACTCGATGATCCTTATGGGTCCCTTCCAACTTGAGATATTCTATGATTCTATGGAAGAGTACAGGCACAAGAGTGACCGAACACCAAATCCTCCTTTCCTTTCTTTACCTCTCATAGATTCCCTATTTTTACTTACTTTTTTCTTTTCTTTGTTAATTGCTGATGCTAATCAGGAGACAGATGCTGGAGACTCTCTCTTAAAATGGACATTTCACTCCCACCCCATCTTTCTAAGAGCTGGTACACCATTTCTGCTTTTTTTTTTTTCAGAAGCATAAAAAACAGCAAAAGGCTTATATCAGAATTCTCTTCTTCCAACTTATAAATCTATTGGAACAAGCAGATATCAACTTCTGAACAGAAAGTATTAACATCTTTCTTGCACACTTTTCAAAATTGGTTATACTTTTCCTTCAAGACTCATTAATAAGAGATGCAAGGTTCTAACAGCTGGGATCTGTTGATAAACACATATCTGACCGCTTAGGCTAAAACGTCACCTTGGTGCTGTACAGACACACCAAAGCCGAACTCCTGCACGTGTCTTTGCCAAAGCACATGCAAGGGAGTCAGGACTAGTACAGTGCTGGGAAAGCCTCTACATTTGCTTCATTGAGGCCAGTGATGGACAACAGTATGGAAACGGGACTGTTTGATTCTTTTTTTCTTCCTTTTCTTCCTTACATACTTAAACTTAGAGAAATGCCCTTACAATGCCCAGCTCCCAGCATTAAAAAAAAAAAAGAAAAACTGAAATCTCAACCTTCTCAAACAGGAATTTCCCATAAAATGACACCCTTTTCCATCCACTCCTCTGCAAATGCATGAACATCAGGAGTTCTGATTACCTATGCAAGAGGTACAGGAGAGCAGCAGCTACCAAATCAACTTTAGAAGTACCTAGAGTGGGAGCTTGACTATCACAACAACAGTTTGGGTAGTGAAGGAAGGGGATACACCATGCACTCCCTAGCACATAGTCCATTTCCTGAGGGAAGGGTCAGCTTCACCCTTGCTGTTGGACATGTTACCTTCAAGTAATGACAAAGAGAGGCGTGGCAGCATGACCAATTGCTCAGGTGATGGTGTCCATTTGGACGCCCCAAAGGGTAGGATGATTTCTTCAGCCTGTCTCCACCCACCTACTCAGAGCAAAAGGTGACAAAGACAAGGCTGCAAAAGACATCCCTTATGCATTCACAGAGAGTTTAGTATAATAAGGCTTTTGTACTGGCCAAAAGCTATATGTGATCATTATAACATACTACACAAACCACCTTATCTTTGGTTGCTTAGTAGACCAATGACACTATAGAAATGAAGGAGTCCATTTCCCCTACCACATATTTCTTCTGGAAATCTATCTGAACAGAACTTGATTTGAAGGGCATTTTTACAAACTAACTGATCAAATCAAAACTTGGAAGCACTTATGTCAAACTCTCTTGGTACAGTGGGCAATCACCATTTATCATTTTAGCCTCTTGCAAAATGTATTTTAAAGTCTGTTCTATGGCTTAGCTTAAGTAAGGACTATGTTCAGCAAATGCCAGTGAATTTTTTTTCTCGTTAGTTTATGATCCTTGTCTCAGCAACTCCAAAAATGCAGTCGTTACACTGACCTTCAAAGTATTCTTGAACAATGGATGTTGACGATTCAAAAGAACATTCCGTCAAGCATAGTAAGCAATCAGATTCCCAAAGACAGAACCAATAACATATTTTGCATCAAAGAAACTACCTGTCTGAATCATTTTAGTTCTTTTTATAGAAAAAAATCTGAAGTATGACTTGTGCTCAAAGTTACAATTCCAGTTTCACATGGAATTTGGAAATATCGCTGAAACCCTCAAGACAGCTGTTTTAAGCACATGGTAGGAGATCACTGAAAAGCATTAAGGCAGCATGGAGAAAATCAGCAGAGGCTATTTTTCTTTTCTATTTCCAACTCTTCCAAAGCATAAGATTTCAATGCAGCTTATACAATTTAGGTATCCTATTCTCATTGAACACCCAGTGGGAAAAGAGCACCATCTCTCATTCTCTTCATGCTTAGATGTCTCCTATACACATTTAATTTTGATCCACATAAGCAGTTTATCACATATTAAATTATTATCTCGCACTAAAAGTCTATTATTAGAGGATTAACAACTCAGTAACAGATGTCGTTCATTATCTATACATAGCAGTTGCTTTTTATTTCAAGTAACAACTCTAAAAAGGATAGCTACTGTCTTTACAAGCACTTCAGACTACATAGACTGCTCCTGACATTAAAAAGTGTAGTTAATGAAAGCTATATTACATACTAAATCATTATCCTTTACACACAGCATTCTGTGCTCAAAAACTAGGAGTATCGTGACATTTCTCCCAAATATATTTAAAATTTAATATGTAAAATATTACACATACACACTTACCCTCTTGCTTCCAAACTTTGGAAATCATCCTGCCATGAGACAGCGGACAGCATTAGAAATGGAAAATTATTGCACAGACATTCTGCTTTTAAAGTACTCAATGTCAAAAAAAAGAGGGATTAAGAGGATGGAGGCAGTGGACTGGGACAAGGAATATTTGAGACTGCCTCCATTCAAAAATCCAACGCGTGATATACAAAATGTTCTTGCTAAAGTTTGCCACTGCAGTAGCCACACAGCTAAAGAGCACTGGCTAGCACGTGGAATACAGCATACTGGGTCCCAAACTGTTATTGACAAAAAAATTCCCCATTTCAGTTGGGCCTGAGCAACTCGTGCTACCTCCTATTCCAGCCAAATGCAGAGCGAGCAGGGTTTTGGGAGGAAAGGTTGCATAAGCCTTTGAATCACTTCAGTCTGACAGAAATGTAGAGAATATTCTCAAGCATAAAGAGGAAGAGGGGCTTGATGGAAGCATGGGACGCTTTTCAAAAATGAAGATTAAGACGACTTCTTTCGTTTTTCCAAATCTTTCCAATTTGGGGGTTCTCAAATTAAGTAACTTTCAGTATTCTTGATTTTCAGAACACGGGTACTCTGAAAAAATAGACTTTAAAAACCCCTTCAAACTAGACACCTCAAATTTATAGTACTTAAGCAGTCAGCATAGCCTTGGTTTTTAATTTCATTTTGCTTTTTCACCCAAAAAAGATCTAGACCAACTTCAGTGAACTATGAGGTTTTTTTAACATGCGTGAACTCCAGGAAAACAGTATCTTTCCTCACATTTCTGAAGTGTTGTGTGAATCTGGTGCAGTAATAAATTGCTGCTCATCTGCCCTAAACAAAATGGGAAACGTACCACATGTTACAAGAAGTGACGACTCTGGATAAAGTCAGCACCTTCGCACGATCAACAATAAACGTATTTTAAATAAATATTGGAAGCATCAAAATATCAAAACTGATATGACAGTGTCTGCTCTGGAACAACTTAATTCCAGTATCAAATCTGCCATGTGACAAAAGACACCACGCTGGCTTTAAATTACACAGCTAAGTACCTGTAACCAAGAACAGACACTAGCTATCTGTTTCAGGCAACAGCTAAAAAATATTTATGAACAGGGAGCTTTAGAAGACTGTTGCATACAGTTTGCACAGAAATATCTGGAAACATTAATCCCTATATTTATCTCTTGGAAAGTCCTGTAAATAGAGAAGGTGATGGAAGACTGAGTGGAGTCCATAGATATACTAGAAACACCAAAGACCAAGAGCTACTCTAATGCGCAGATGCAGGAGTAGCACTAGGAACACCAAGCACCTGGGTCTCTTCCAAACGGACAGTAAACCACTATCATCAGCAATGAATAGAAAATAAGACATGTACAGAAGTGCCTTAAATTGATGTTTAAACTCAGACAGGAGAAGGGAAATGACACCCACTAAAAACAGAGGCAGGAAAAGATAGATATCTTGACATTAAGACATTCACAAGCCATCTTTATAACACAGCTTTTTCTTAAAATTCAGGCACTTTAGTGAAAGACAGTCAGCATCCTCACACCTTGAGAGGCTTTTTGCTAAGCACAATAGAATTTTACATCACGCATTAGAGCACAAACACACTGAGGACCGTTTAGACCTCCCAAACTTCCACTTTAGTTCATTGGCAGCATTTCCAAATCATACTCAAGCTACTCAGCCGAGCATTTCAAAATTAAATAAATGAGATCAGTGGATCTATTTTCAGAAGAGGAAGGTGCAGCAAATTAAGAGCATCTCTTAATTAGCAGAGAGCTACCATAGTGTCTTTCATGAATAAGAATCTTGAGAAAGCACACACAGAGCCTGGCCTGAAGTATACACCACGTATCTATTGGCTTCACCTTTATATGAACATAGTAATACAGAAGACAGTGCCATAAGACTAATTTTAAGAAGGCAACACTAATGACAAAAGTTTTTATTCAGACTAAACAAACTCAGCTGGAGAAAACGAGGCAGCTGTATTCCAGGCCACCTCTTCAGTCATTAGCAAAGCTGTCAGCAGGCTTTTGACTACAACATCTGCTACAGTTACACACTTAAGGAAGCAAGAAAAAAAAATGCCCTCACATTCTAAATTGGAAGCCTAATGCACAGAGAAATAAATGATGAAGAAGGTGTATTTCTGATAGGTCAGATTCTCATCTGCTGGACTAGTTTAAATCCAGAATAACTGCTGAAGTCAGAGTTCATTTGAACTTAAAGTAGCTCAGAAAGTGGCTACAGGTTCCCCTGCAAACAGCAATACTACTATTTGCACCTCACCCAGTCACAAACATGGTATCAACTGTTACCTTTGCTGCTTCTGAGGGAGTCCAAAAAAGCCTGAAATCACCTCCCTGGTACTTAAATCATAACCATCATCAACAGCTTCCTCTTAAATACCACGTTAATTTCCAGCCACCTGCCAAAAAAGATTTCTCATACTTTACAATTGGAAAAACACACACCTAGAAATAAAATTAATAGTTTTAAATGACTCAGAAAATCAGCGCCCTAAAAGAGACCGCATGTTCCTGCAGCCCATCTTTTTTATCCACTTCCTCCTGCTGCCTCCTATAAGGAGTCCACTGCCAATGGGACCCAGACTATCACACCTTTCTGTCATATGGTGTGATCCAACATGATCAGTTTTGCCATGCCTTCTCCATATTATTCCTGAGCCATGTCTTCAAAGTCTTTCTACTCCTGGAGGGGAGATCATGCTAACTTTGTGAGGCAGTACAAGGAAAGCATTTGCTGAATGAGAACTTGTACCAGAGCTCAAATGCTGCAGGGAACATTTCTGTCAGTCCACAGGGCATGGATAAAAGGCTCATAGCAAGTATGTAGGTGGGAGCTTAGATACACTGGCTTTATTTTCATTTCCAAATGTATGGATTGCTACTTGTGCTCTGCTCTGCCAGCTGCTCCAGCCAGTAGGCTCCATGTTGAAATTAGAGTTGCAAGTTGCTAGACTTGTCAACAGCACATAAACTCCCCCAAAAGGGCAAGGAAATAAGGAGAGCAAATTTTTAGCACAAAATCAAGATATCAAGAGCAAAACTGAACAAGGTAACAGGGCTGGAACAAGAAGAAAAACCTTAAGTTTGCCTTCATACTAGTGGTTGGAGTCTAGGTTATAAAAAAGAACTGGAATTGTTCACTTAGGAGTGTGAACACAACCTACCTTGCAGTATATGGGTTCAAAGAGAAGAGTTACACAGCAACTGGTAAAATAAATGCTCATAGCCTGTGAAGGAAGCAGTACACTGACCAAGGGAGGGGAGAGGGATGCAGTGTGTCAAGAACACTCTTCCCTGCTTCTGCATCACCACATGATACCAAACCTAACTGAAATGCTCACCAGCAATGCTCCAAGACGCCCCCCCAGACACACACCCACCAAAACACACAACAGTTTCTGTTCTTAACGCACATGCATCCTGCTTCTACACTTCTACATTTAGTCACTGTCTTCAGGAAAAAATAGCACTTCCACAACTAGCTGCTTTGGATATGACCCCAGCCTGAGACTACCTTTGGCCAGTTTCCTACTCTCATTTTGCTCTCAGATCTCCCGTTGCTAAAGCCAAATTATGCTTCTCTCATGACTAAATCTGGCTGCTATTTACAACGCCAGGGATCTGGAGTGGTAAACATGCCATGTTTTAGCGGCCTGACTAGCAAAGACAGTATCACCGCAATGTCAGTACATGCTGCCGAGTTCTCTCCTTATTATCAACTTTTGCTTCATGCTCTCAAGTGTCAGCCATCAGGGAGTATCAGCTAAAAGGGAGGTTAGAGGGTTTTATTATTGTTTATTCACACATTGGAATAATGATGCCTCCCTCAGCTTTGCCCTTCGACCTAATTTTCTAAAAAAGTTATAGTCCTAGAAACATAATGAAATTACAACAATTTCACATTATGGACCCCCTTCAGAGCAGCACCCTGTACAAAAGCTTACAGGCCATTCCTTCTCAAGAAAGCACAAAACCTCCCATATCAACAGCCTGTAAGAACTTCCAAGTCCTTCTTTCATTGTCCACCTGACAGCAGCTGGCAGGTGATCACTGCTCTTGACAGCTTGTGGCAGTACACAGAGCCACAGCCCCTTCAGAAGTCCAAAGTAGTCTATTTGCAACTTGACGCAGCATTTACCTGAATTACAAATACCCAGTAAACTACTTGCTACATAGCACACAGTTCCCCTGCCCAAAGACAAAAAAAAATACCCAACAAAAAAACCTCAAATGAACAAAAAAACCCACAACAGAAGACCAAAAATCCCAACAAAACAACCCACACTGAACAGCCTTGTATTTTATGCTTCATTGTCATGCTGTGCAGCAACTGTCCACCTGCCTTTTGGTGTAAATTCAGCAACAATTTTCAGTAGTTGAAGCTCTCTTCCCGCCTTCCAGCCAAGAGGCATAGCAACATTAACTGCAAGTTCTCAGACCATGAAGCATGTAGTATCGAGCAAAGCAGAGCCATTTACCTTAGCAGGACTCAATGCACATGGGGCAGCAATACCAGAGTAGCAAAGTGCCAAGAAAAAAAATGAAAAAGTTTAAAACAGTGGCAAATTCTGAATGGCAAATAAACTATAATGTCCTGGTGATTCCTTTCAGCTATTGTTACTGCCTGGAATTTGATACTGTCCACAATTATCTTACCATCATTATTTCACTACACGTCTTTCATGAAATCTAGCCATAAGCAGCCCCATGGAAAGAACAGAGACTTATATTTCCTTGGTAAAAACCCTGGAGGACGTTATTTCTTCTTGCCTACTCCTCACTGCCAGGATCTGTGATCCCCTTAAGGCATTTTCTGCTCCACAGTAACATCTCCCACTTAGCGTCTTCTCCAGTCTAGAGCTTGGATACAGGCAATATGGATTGTACTTCAAAATGTAAGCAAGATGGCAGACACCGCATCAAAAAGATGAAAATTAAAAAGTAATCCTACCAACCTGAAAACAGTGATACCAAAATGACCCATGTGATGACAGGCTTGAGGAAAATGACCCAGCCATAAGCAATGTCCCTGGGAACATGGACAGTACAGACCAAAGATCGGAGAATCTCCGCTTCTACCTGTTATCTTAATCCAAAGGCAGCCACCTCCCCTAAAATTTCCACTCATTTTTTCATGCAGCAAACACAGTTCAGTCAGCAACACCAAAATTATACCCTGACTCTGACAGAACGGGCACGAGCTCCTGCACCCCTGCTCTGAGGGGAGTAAAGAACCACATCTGCAAATTAGGTGTAGCCAAGTTGCTTGAGGAAATGGCAGCAAGACTTCTGCACTGGGTTCACACTCAGCAGTTGAAAGCCAACATGGGGCAAGCAGGAATCCCCATTTAGGGCTATATGAAGGAAAGAATTTAAGAAAACTCATCAGATTAGACTGTACTGGACTCCTCTGGCAGTCCCTCATCTTCTACACACACATCTATTCTTGCATGTCATAGCTTTTAAAAATACAAGTAAAACTGAAATCAGTCTTTCACATGCAAATATATTTGCTGGGAGAGACTTCATTTCAGCAGTGATGCAGCTTTTCCAGTTTCTCTAACTTAACTGACAGTCCAAACAGATTAGAATTCCGGATGCCCTCGCTCTCCCTTGCTTTAAATGGTTCTGAGCGAAAACATTCATGTTACTCATTTTAAACACAGAAATCCAAGGTCTGAGTCTTCTGTCAGTCGCACTGTTTCCCTTGGTTCTTCTCCATTTCTGTCAGTACAAAGGAGGAGGGAGCCGCCTGTTTGACAATTGTACATAAGATTAGTTTTTGTCAGGTTTTTTCTTTCCTTTTTGACGAATTAAACAGCAGGCTGAATTGGTGCACGTCCACTCATTTCCTCCTTTCCATTTCCAGCTCTCCTGATGCACAGCACGTATTGGCCCTGCCTGCACCTCTTCCTACAACTCTAACAAATAGCTCTTTCTTTGTGGATATGTATTTCAGAAACGAGAAGGTGCACCTCAAACACTGATTTAAGACATCACATTTTTATTTTTCCAGTCTTCCTATGGAATAAGATTTGCAAATCTGTACTAGAAATTATTTCTTCTCAAAATCAATCTAGACAGGCTGCTTTTCATAAGCTACTCACCTAGACAGCCTGCAGCACCTTTTTATAACCACAGTCTAACCCACATGTCAGTCCCAGAAACCCAGGACACATTTCATCCAGGGAACCACACATCGCTGTTACAGCAGTGGCCCTGTTTCCGTATCACTGTGGCTAGAATCCTTCTCTCCTTATTGCTTAGAAAAATTGAACACGTTTCTCAAAGGCTGTAGAATTTACCCTTCCCAAATAGCACTACAATCTGTCATCCTTCAAGGGTCAAATATTCAACGACAGTTCTCAGACAAGTTGTGGTAGCAAACTCACAATCAGGCCAAGTTGGCTGAAGTTTTCCAAGTGAGAACACAAAGATTACAACATCTGAAATTATGGTCATAAGCAATCAGTGAAAGTGATTATTTATGGACTGCGAGGATGAAGTGAAACTCTCCAAATAAGGCTTAGAGTACTTGTATGTGCAAATGCTTGCAAATTTGGCCCTAGCCCGTCAAGTAACAATATTCAACCCCAAAGTCTTGGTGCTATAGTCAATCCTGTGGACTAGGCACTAGGACAGATGCAGCAAGTCAAACTTCAGCAGAGTGGTCATCATCTTATTTAATATTGTGCTTTCTCCCTACAGTGACAGTTTTTCACAGTGCCAAACTGCATCAGCAATGCAGAACAGCATCTTTAGCACCAATTTTCACGTGTGTCACAGAGTATTGCTTCTACCACATTACACTTCCATTACTTAGAAGCATGCAATTCTGCCGTAGCTAAAGCCCTTCCCAAAAAAGCAGACTTCCTCCTGACTGGCAAAGCGAAACCAAGCTTGGAGACCAGATCAACATCAATGTAGAAACTTTTTCTGTACTGGTGAATTAGTTTATTGCTTATTAGTTCTTTCAGTGCAGGGAGACTTCCATAGACTGCAACGGATTTCAAGGACATGGATTTTCATGAGACATGACACAAATACCTTGAGATTTTGGGTTTGACCCCAAACCACAAGACTACTAGCCGCCATTCTTACCATTAAAAAAGCAAATAAAACACACGTCTACACACTTATGCCACACACAGCCTCTCCCGCAAAACCTCAGCTACACATCCACATCAGCTTTGTACCTACGACAATTTACAGCACTCATAGCCTGATGTTAAGTTCCCATAATAATGAAGCATCCATCTACGGGAAGAAAAAAAAATAAGCTAAGTTCAAGGAGCATCTGAGTACCAGCTGCAGTGTCTGTGTGCCTAACCACTGACAACAAAGATTACAAGGGACAAATCAGCTTATAACATCCATATTTCTTTCCTCTCCCTGTGAGGACAGCTGGAACATCCCTGTGCTAAAAGTCTCTTTCAGATAAGATAGCCGTGTGGTTCAGAACAAAGAGAAAATAATCACTATTCAGCAATGTATTTTCTGAAACGTGCAGTCATGTGCATGCACACACACAGAGCTCAGAGCGCTTCACTCAGAGCTCTCAGATCCCTCTTCAAATAGAGATGGGTTGCCAAATCCCAGCTCAGAAGTGCAGATCTGAGCTGATTTCAGGCTGGGCATGAGCTGGCATTGTGACATCAGATAACATATAGTCAGACTTTGTGCCTCAGCCTACCTATAAATTTTTTTAAAACCCTCTCATTTATTTACCTTTCTGGGTCACTTATTCCTTTACTCTTCTGTGGACTGCTTCTTGATTCTCAGATATAGAACCTTCTACACCAGCCTAGCAAGCCTAGCTGTACAGAAACAGGAAAGAAAACTGGTATTTGATGCAGATCTCATGTCTCAGACTTCGAAAAGGCTCTGAACTGAATATACACCTTGTTAATACAGGCAACAAATGGGGGAATTTTATTTCCCAGAATGTACTTTAGAGTGGGTTGGGTTTTTCTAACCAACCAACCAAACGAAAAAACCCACAAAACACTAACCTACCATAGGACATTCTTTCAAATTAACATCTGTGTCTCTTTTTCTGCACAGTGGCTGTTGCATGCTTGTACTCATTTCTAGCTGTGGTAAGACAAGAGGATGCAAGCACATTTCTGAAAGAACATGAAGTCCACAGTCAATTTCACATATTCCAGACATAGAAGGAGCCATCAAATCATGTCACCAGACTTCCTGAACAAACCACATCAAATAGCTTCATCCTGCTATACCTGCTCAACCAAACACAAATTATTTGACTTTCATAAAAACATTATTCCAATATCCTGCTCCATTTTGAACTGCCTGGTTTCAATGGACAGTTGTAGTGTGCTAGGAGAGGCCAGAGTTTTGTGCCAAGTTTTCAAATTCCATTTTACTTATAGCTATAGTAGGCAATTTACAGAAAGGAAAATGGAAAATAAGTGCTTCACCATCAGATAAAGTCACCATCATTGTCTGGACAACTGACAGATGAACTGAAGTTGAGGCATCCTGGATCCAAACCTGTACTTTGAATAATACACAGTAATAATCTTATTAATGTTAATATGCCTCTGCAAAACCAGCTTGTTTAGGAAAATAATATTGCAAATTCAGCCTCACAGAAATAAATCAGTGAGTTATCAGTGAAGCTGCTTCAGAGCTTCCAAACCATTCAGAGCACAGAGCCAATGCCCCCCCAAAAGCTGTTTAATTTTCACTGCCTGCCTCCTACCCTCTGCATTTTTAAGGCAACTGAAAAGCTCTTGACGTAACAACTCCTTCATGTTGAATTTCAACTCAAGCTTATGCCAGCATGAAAACACAGGGGTCGGTCGCCAACCCTTCCTGCAACAATTCTACCCACAAATAAAATTAAAATATGCTGAAATATGAAGTTCACTGCAAGACAGCAGACATTTAATGCCAAATACTGCCTTAAAAACACCAACTGCCATTTGCAATACCATGGTGCGTCTCCAGACATCAAATCAGCACACAGCAATGAGACTAAAGCCAATGCAGCCCTATAAAAGAAAATTAATTTGCTCAGAAACAGGCCTTATTGAAGAAGAACAGAATGCTGGGAAGGGAGGGGATTTTCTCTCTGTGCCATAAATATCAACAGAAGGAGAAAATGAGTGACAATCTTAGCCATGCAAATGTTTTTGCACTTAGACACCAGCAGAATGCCTGCTGAGCGTGCTGTTAATGAAGCAAGCAAACTAAAAATAAAAAGCACATCCAAACCCAAGCCAAGTTTCCCATGGGACAGTTGAGTTTTCCACTTTGGTTTAGGTTTACTTTAAACTAGAAGTCTCAACAAAGATCTGGGGGGAGGGGAATCCCTCTCCTTTTCATAGACTCATAGAAGCGTTTGGGCTGTAAGAGACCTTTAAAAGATCATCTAGTCCAACTCCTCCTGTCATGGGCAGGGACATCTTTCACTAGATCAGATTGCTCAAAGCCATAGGGATTGCTCTGTACTTAATAAATCCAGGTTGCTACAAAAGCCAAAGGACATTCAACATGTTTATTCCACCTCGCTTCACTCCTGACTTCCAGGTAACACGAGGACATAAGGGCAGCTCAATCTGACCTCAACAGCTTACACTATGAAAGAACCTACAGTTGGACTTCACAGTAATAGCAGAATTAATCCTCCCTTGCTGGTTATTCTCTTCAGAAAAGCAAAATAAAACATGTCAGAAAAGCATTATATTTGGCTCCTGCAAACAAAACCAAACACAGAGCCCCCATCTCCCACTGTAGGCAAGATGCTGTCTGCATACAACCTACAAACTTTAGAATCATAGAATGATTTGAGTTGGAAGGGACCTTAAAGATCACCCAGTTGCAACCCCCAGCCATGGGCAGAGACACCTACCAGCCCAGGTTGCTCAAAGCCCCATTGAACCTGGCCTTGAACAGTTCTAGGGATGGGACATCCACAAGGTCTCTGGACAACCTTTTCCAGTGCCTCACCCCCCTCACAGTAAGAATTTCTTCCTTATATTTAACCTAAATCTACACTGTTTCAGATTAAAGCCATTACCCTTTGTCCTATCACCACATGCCTTTGTATAAAGTCCCTCTCCAGCTTTCTTGTAAGCCCCCTTCAGTTCCTGGAAGGCTGCTGTAAGGTCTCCCTGGAGCCTTCTCTTCTCCAGGCTGAATAACCCCAACTCTTTTAGCCTGTCTTCATAGGAGACCTACTCCAGCCCTCTGATCATCTTTGTGACCCTCCTTTGGACTTGCTCCAGCAGGTCCACGTTCTTCTTGTGTTGAGAGCCCCAGAACTGAATGCAGCACTCCCAGTGGGGTCTCACAAGAGTGGAGTAGAGGGCCCCACCTGAACTACTGCATTCAGCTCTGGGGACCCCAACAAAATAAGGACGTGGACCTTATGAACAAAACTCAGCATGTTAAAGGGCATGACAATATTCAGGGTCTCATCAGATATTGTAGGGAGCATTGCATTCTGGATTCATCTCATTAAATCCACAAGAATTCGAATATTGCTGCTTCTTGAACAAGCAGAGGTCCCAGTCACTTCAGTGAAAGTTTTGCCAGAGCGGAAAACCTAGGCCACTGGTTTTGAAAGTTGGCCGTCAGTAACACAGACACTCATGGCTTTCACCAGGAACTGGTGCAAGAGCACTCTAACTGTCACATCATAAACTACCTAACAAGCTGGGCCCAAGAGACCCCATGACACTGTACTCTTGTAGTCAGGCTGCTTCTGATGCCACATCCAGTTCACAGCAGCTTGCTCATCCACCCCAGCACTTCACCCATCTCCCATAAATTTAGGCCCATTCAGAAATCTTTGAGGGAAGATCTGATGGGTTTTTTCAGATCTCAGTCTGATAAGGACAATGTTGTCAGTTCCCTCCCAAAGGAGTTTAGTTACTTGCTACAAAACTGGGGAAAGAATGGGGAAGGGATGACGAAAACATGTACTGACCTCGTGCATCGAAGTATTCATCATCGGAGCTCTCCACAGAGTCTTTGAGGACGTTCTGCGTGTGCCATTGAGCACCACTGAATCGGCGCAGGCCAGCTGGAAATACAGAGATACACATATTAACCAGAAGGAATGCTCACCTCTGTGTCAGGCTTAAGGGAAAAAAATACATTATTAAACAGTTTGTGTAGATGGCTCAGGAGGAACATTCTGGTCAGTGCACAGACTTTAATCTCAACAACAAACAGTCTGCCAGAGTTCTCAGGATGGCACAAAAATTATACCTCTCGCTTCCACCCAACAAAAACGATTAAAACAAGTTCTCTTCAAGATAAGCCTGCATCACTTTCAGCTAATGTAGTGACTTGAAAAGGTAAGTTCTTCCCTGTTGAATTGACTAGGCTGTTCAATTCCAACACCCAAACTGTACATTGTTTCTAAGACACGAAGCAGCATTTCCCCAGGACATGGCAGTAGCTCCCATTTAAATTCCATTTCCCTTTTAAAAGAAGTGCCATCCTATTTGGCTCACAGATTTACAAAGTACTGAATTCTCACTGAGCTGTTTTTATCAGACAGCTTTGTTTTGCTGAAGCCTGGGGCTTTTATTTGAAGCTTGCCATTTGAAGGCAGAAAGGCAAAACCACATTAGAATCAGTACAGTAACAGATAGAGTCATGGCAGCTTAGATGGACCCAATGGATTATCATACTGAAGTTGATTTGTAATTAGTAAACCAGACCTGCCTAACTATATCAGTTTTTCTTACATCTACAGCAATCCAAGACTAGAAAGTAGTAGTGGAACATATTGCCTTATATTAACAATAAATTCTCCCCCAAACCAGTGGGGAACCAGGGGTCAAATCCACCATACCCATAACAACACTACTGCTGTTGTAGAAAGGACCCTCATGACCAACCAGAAGAGTGTCCTTGGTTTTAGTCATTTCTCCAAATGATGACATCAGACCTGAAATCTAACATCCTGAGGCCCTGTCCACAAAAGCATTCTCCTCCCAGTAGTAAAAAAAACAACTCAAGCAGGAAAACATGCCACAAGGTCACAGCCCTTTTGTTCTACTTTTACTCCATCTATAGCTGAACTAATCAGACATATAAATGAAAGGTACTAGGAGGAAGCAGCTTTTAGCTGGCCAAGGTGAGACTAAAAATAATAATCAGTTAATAACATTTTAATAGCTTAAAAAAAACAATACAAAACCAAAAACATTCAAAATAATTGGTGATTAAGTAGTCAGTGTTGATTACCGGAGTACAGTGTGTATTGGGAGGGCGTCCAGTGATATTTGGCAGCTACCAGAGAATGCATACAGATCATTACATTTACTGTTACAGATTTCTGGAACATTTTGCTAACGATAAAGAACAGCAAACTAACTTATTCCTTTCCAAACAACAACTTCCTGTCCCTCCATTCAAATAGATATATCCTGAAACTTATCACTATAGTCATCAAAACAGCTGCAGCAAGAACACTATTCTGAACTCCTAATGAAGAAAAGTCTGCATTTGGTCAATGCTTGGAAAAGCAGGAATGCCAAAACTTCACAGCACAAGAACGGGAAGCACCACAGAAATTACAAAGTGACAGATGGGAAAGGGAGAATTTGCAAAAATTCAGTCTTTGGATAAGAGCCCATACACTACACAAAAGAGCGGAAGGAGGGAATAATCTGCCTCACCTTTGGAGATGCTAGATCTGAAAAACAAAATATAATGCTATTAGTCTCAGTAGAGAAATTCTTCAGTTAACTACTCTTTTTCAGCGTTCTGTAGAATATTAGATTCCTGATCACAGGCCTTAAGATCTATGAGCAGCCAGAAGGAAGGCAGTAAAGTAGGAAATTTATGAAGAACCTATAAGTGAGAGGCAAGTCTACAGAACATGAGAACAAAAGTGGGACAGAAAGAATGATGAGAAGGCAGAAGACTGCCTCAAATCCCAAAGCGTTCAGAATTTTCCTCCACAAGAAAGCAGCTCTTTGCTCAGCTACCCTGGTCAATCAAGTACCTGTAACTGAAGCTGAATTTCTGTGCTATAGGTGTTTATTACGCCATAAGAATATCCAAACTAAGACTGATAAGACTTCATTGGTAACACACAGTGCCTTTTGGGGTCCTGTAGATGCAGCCATTCCTATACTGAACATAAATTTCCTACTGAGAAAATTGTGCTCAGATTTTTCAGACCAGATGTCTGTATTGATGATAGTTCTTCCAAGGCTAAAAACTGAGGAGTCTGATTTTCATATATTTTGAGCATTCCGTGACTCCACAAGAAGCTGGAGGGCTACATTTGCAGAAACAAACAAAAATGCCACAACAAAAATACCCTCTTATGGCAGCAGATAACTTATTTTGAAGAGACATTTAGGTGCATGACTTTTAGAAGTCAGCTTCTCTGCACTTAAAGCTGTATAACTGTAGGCCTCTACTCAGGCACCAGAAATGCAGGTATCCAAAGCCAGCAAACACTGGGAAAAAAGAACAAACAAAAACAAAACAGAAGAAACAAGTATTTGGCATTTTGAATAATTATATTTTCAGGATTTGCCTTATCATGATTTTAAAATTCTCCAATTTTTTATTATGTCAGTCAGCTATATTTCCCATGGATTGGTGAAATCCCATTCAATGCGGTCTTGGACTTCAATAATTTCTTGGACTTTTGCAAGAGAATTAAGACCAGAAGGGTCCACTCGTTCTTCCTTTTCTTCTTTGCCTTTCCTGTCCCCTTGCAAAATCCACCTTCAAAAGGACAAATACTAGAAGTTGCAGGATTAATCCAACACCTGCAACACATGGGCCACTTCCCTCCATTTCATGGTGTATGCCTTCTCACCTCAGTTTTGGTTTGGTTCCTCTGCTGAAGACAGCTAGTTCTTCTGGAAAGAAGCAGTGTGCTCCTGCTTGTTTTTATTTAACAGATTTTGAGATATTACTATGACAAAGACAACAAATGACAAAAAAATACTGAAGAGTAAGGTAGTTTAAGCATCTGGATGATTCACTGATTCGTATACGATAATAACAAATGCATTTTTAGCATGGTTTTCTTAATCAAATAAAAATTCATTCAGATCAAGACATACATGACTGTGCTCCACTTCTGCATACCAGAACTGAACTAGAATTTTGAATTAAAGGATTCAGAACACAAGCTATTTATCAAGGAAGTCTCCTGGCACACAGGAAATTTTTTTTTTTAAAAAAATTGCTTTTTCATTGCAGAAATTTTCAACTGCATTGTGAAAATAATCTGTTCTGCATTTGACTGGAGGGAATAAAGCACTGTTACAAAAAAAAAATCTCAAGAGAACAACAAAAGAAATCCCAGTGAACTCAGCCATGGGACAAAACTTCTTTTCTTAAGGACTGTATTCATTATGTGACCTTTTGGCTGTCAAACACTGATCAATTTGGAGCACAAAAAAAAACCAAGAAGTCAGACCTCAGTCTCTCAAGAAACCAAGTATCTTCAGCTCCCGTGCAATAGGACCCACAGCCTTCACATACCACTGGAAAGGCTAGAGCCAAGCTCCATGGATTGCCCATCTCATCCCCAATCCTGGGTTACAAGAAAAGCAATAGGACACATCTCTATGGGTGCTTGCTAATCTTTAACAGTTCTGTGAAGCAACGGGGTTTTCAGCTGTCAGCAAGTGTTAGCAAGTCATTACCACATTTACTGTGGACTTTGTTTTCACAATGCCCTCGAGAACCCAAACATTTGCTCCCCATTATATCAGAAATGACAGCCACACCTTGGCAGTTTCCACATTTAAAACACCTACAATTACATGTTACATATTATTATCAACCACAGTAACTTGTCATTCAGACTCCCTCATATTGCCACCACCACTCCCATGCATGTTAATTTATGGTGTCTCCAGTGGAACTTCAAGGTCTAACTTGCATGCTGAGGTAGTAATTTCCTAGGGAGCAAAAACAAAAAACCAGTTCTCTGGATACATTGTTCTATGACAGATGCTATTCACAAATTTTACTTTCAGCTCACCTTGCCAAAGTTCCCATTTATCCCTGGGATAAAAGCAGACTTTGGACATTGTCATCAACAACCTACTTGAATCTCTTGATGGAATGTAGGATAGCAATCCTGAAACTGCAGGTAATGGAAGAGGGCAAGATTTTTGGTAGTCATACTCGAGTTCCACATATTCTTAAAACAAAAAAAACCACCCCATCCAATTCTAATTTTTGCTTCTTAATCCATTTTTTTTCTTCTAAGTGAAATTAAATCCAAGAAAAGTCAGTCCAGAAAGCACATTTATTACCTCTACAACCTCCAGTGGTATAGCTTCTATACATCTCATAAGCACAAATGCACTTCCCCATAGAGCACTCCTATCAAGTCGGGTGCTGCTTTCTCTCCCATTCACCATGTAGGGAAAAAATGCATTCCTAAGCTTACGGTAGTTAAATTAGTACAGTCTCTCACATAGACAAGACCTCAGGATCCCTACAGACACCTCGGCATTATTTCACTTGGGCTCCGATTTTTAAGCGCATAAGCTTTCATGCAAGGACCTAATTTTGAACTTGCATTTAACTTCAGTTTCAAGTCCAAATTCTCTTTTGGGTTAATAATGTCATCAGGCAAAAGCTGCATTGGCCTAATGAGAACAAAATAATTGCTCAGATGCTTCTAAACCTGTTGTAATCAGTATGTCTAAATGCCTTTGAGATACCACCTGAATTGTTTTTCAGCAAAAGGAGGTAAAACCAAAAAAGTAGGTTTACAGAAGTACAGAATGGTTGAGGTGGGAACGGACTTGTGGAGTTCGTCTGGTCCAACCACCCTGCTTAAGCAGGTCACCTATAGCAGCTTGCCCAGGACCATGTGCGGACACCTCCTGAATA
Organism: Phalacrocorax aristotelis; assembly: GCF_949628215.1. NCBI lineage: Eukaryota > Metazoa > Chordata > Aves > Suliformes > Phalacrocoracidae > Phalacrocorax > Phalacrocorax aristotelis. The sequence goes on along the minus strand of NC_134293.1, from coordinate 6,963,289 downwards.
TCTCCAAGCAGGGTGACTCCATGGGAAACCTGTGCTAGTGCTCAGTCACCCTCACAATAAAAAAAAAAAAAAAAAAAAGTGATTCTTGATGTTCAGAGGGAACGTCCTGCGTTTCAGTTCGTGCTCATTGCTTCTTGTCCTGTCACTGGGCACCACTGAGAAGCTGCTGGCTCCACCTTCTCTACAGCCCCCCTTCAGATACTTGTTTGGCTGGTGATAGCAATACAAGACCACTGACCAAACACCTCAGATACAACAGAAGAAATCAATGAGTACTTGCTGTCACCTCACCTCTCTAATTCCAAGACCATCTTCCCAGTCCACTACACTAAAAACCAATACACTTTCAACTTCTACAGACTACCATTAAGTAAAGGTACCATGGCTGATGCCTGTTGTTATATTTCCTAGCTGCTGCAAAGCGTATTCGTCCCAGCAAAGCAGAGAACATTCTCCCTCCTCAGTGATGCGTATCTTCCCAAGGCCAGCCCAAGTAACAGTAATTACAGAATACAGTTCACTGCATTTAAATCCCTACAGGGTGCAGAAAACTGTTTGCTATTGAAGCCATGTTTGACCGCCTCATTAGAAAGAGAATGCTAAACAAAATCTTAAAAACTGTTTCTTCTAACCGAAGCAGTGGTACTAATAAGTGCTTATTCCACATTTTCACCTTTCTTTTTTAACCTCTGTTTTTGTTTAACCTCTGTAGCAATATACAATGTTTTTAAAGGCTGCAATTTTTTAAATCAACACACCAATACAGACTAGTTATTTCAAGCTTTTAGTTAACACAGTAATGTGCATATTGAAATTGTTTATTAAAAATACCACTGCAAAAGCCTCACACAATACAGCAGGATCACACTTGGTACTGTATTTTTTTCTGTCAAGCATCCACTTGAAAAACTCCAATTATGCATTCACCTGATACACTAAGTATGATTCATTGAAGACTCATTCCTCATTATTCTGCATCTATTATTATTCACTGATACAGTAGAGTGACTGCTTAAAGACTTGGTAGCAGCCACTACTTTTCCTCAACTCTCAGTTCCCTTAAAAACATAGATAACTCATTTCAAGAAAAAAAAGAAAAAGGTGATTCTCACCCGAGCTGTTGCCAGACCAAAATAAGGAACAATAAAGCCAAGACAGACAATTGTGCACACACAGGTGTTTGCAAGCGTGCAGATAAGAAGCCTTGTGACATGAAGTGTCCTAGGGAGACAGTTCTTATCTGTGTGCCTCAAGCTCACGCTGCTTAATTGCATAAATGGCACAAAAGGGCATAGAACTTTATTGGAAAGGGAGCAACCTACAAACTCCATAATGGCAATGGTGATGGGGGAAGCTTAAGCAAGAGAAGATATGCTGGTAGGGAAAAAAGGCGCTGGAGATGAAGGAAAGTGAGGACAAGTACAGACCTGTGTATGAAAAGCTCTGTGTGCTTTGGCTAGGTCAGACAGTGTAGCCCAGTAGCAACTTCGTGGGCAGACCTGAGATCTACAAAGCAGGACTCTGCCCAAGCAGGCAGACAGGGCTCCTCAAACACCCTTCATTTAAGAACCTCCCAGTTAAATCTTTCCTCATCACCTTGATGTCCAGCGGGTCAGATCTTTAGCCCATATACACTAGCAACCCCAAGAAATCAATGTGTCTATGTTAATTTGTCCATTTGAATATGGAAAAGGCATCACACAAAGTTGAAAACCCCCCTTCATTCTAGGAAAAAAAAACATAAAGCTGCATATGACAGAAAAAGTTTTAAATATAATAATGAAAAAACAGCCTACTGCAGTAGCCCCTGCAGATTTTTCACACTGCACTTAACTTTGCCTTTTAGTGTTTACTATGAACAAAGAGTTCTGAGATTAGAATCATAGAATGGTTTGGGTGGGAAGGGACCTTAAAGATCACCTAGTTCCAACCCCCCTGCTATGGGTAGGGACACCTTCCACCTGACCAGGTTGCTCAAAGCTCCATCCAACCTGGTCTAGAGGATTCTAAAACTCCAACAAGTTTTATAGAAGTTTTATCTTTTTTAAAATCAAAATGCTGAAATAGGACACAACTGCTTTGTGTTTAGAGGACTTTGATTTGAAAATATAGAAAAGTTCATCTTCCTAAGATTCTAATCACATCCTCCCAGTTAATAGCAGTTTTACACGCTTACAAGAAATGGAAGTAGTGGCAGGTCTATTTTACAGACAGGCGCTCCCAGGCACACACAAATGAAGTCGATGGATCCAAGTCTCATTTTTGTCAAGTAACTTCCTTCCTATACAGTTGCCTGATGATGAAAGGCTAAGGGAACAGGGCTTGCTCAACCTGGAAATGAGGCGGCTTCAGAGGGAGCAGACAGCAGCCTGCCAGTGCCTGTGAAGAATGTGTCGAGGAGACACAGCAAGACTCTTCAAAGTGGTGCAGGATGGGAGAACAGGAGATGCTGGGTGTAAGCAGAAACTAGTTTTATGTTGGGTTTTTCCTTAAACATTTTCCCCAGAACAGATGTCATTCTTTGGAAACAGCTGCCCAGAGTTGCACAATCTTCATCCTTTGAAATTTCCAAGGCTCAGCTGGATAAAGCCCTGAACAACCTGATCTGCTCACGCAGCTGACCCTGCTTTGAGCAGGAGGTTGGACTCGAAACCTCCTCAGGTCCCTTCTAATCTGAACTGTCCTATAATCCTAAATCAGAAGGGGGGGGGGGGGGAGGGATCTGCTGGGGTAACAGGAAGTAACAGAAACATCTGTAGATGCACTGAAAAAAATTTATGGCAGAGACCACATTCATTCACAGATTACTGGCTGGAAATGTTTCTGCTCAAAGAGTAAACAGGAGGTAGTATGAAAAATTGGCCTTGGTCAAACTACTGGTGCACTAGGGCAACCTCCAAGGTGAGATATACAGATATTGGGACTACGGACTGTACTTAAAAGCAGGCTGGCTCTATTACTTCGTAGGTTCAGAGCAACCAGCCAAGATTGTTCCAGGCACTGCAAAAACACAGAGCAGACGACATACTGTTACCCTGCAGAACACAAAATTTAAACGCTTAATTCAGAAGAGAAGCATATTTCCCCAGCATTCAGAATTGAGTAGGGAAGGTCTGATTGTTTGGTTCAGGCCTATTGTTTCAAGTGTATTTATTTATGTATTTTTAAACACAGTTATCTATTCTGAACATATGATTAATTTTGAAAACGATCAGGCATGATTCTGGGAAACAAGAACTGGATTCCATTCTCGCCCAACTCCAGACTCCATTTTCATCTCACGCAAAACCAAGGTTAATATTTCCAGAAGAAGCACTAATACCTATACAGTAGAAGCACAATGGAAAAGTGCAATTGTCAGACCTTGGTATTACATTTTAACTTTATAATCCATTTTAAAAGTCAGCTAACAGTATATTCTGTTAAAGCATTTTCTTCCCTCCCTTCTAAAGATAATGGAAATTAACAGGTTTCTAAGCATTAAATATGTTACAATCAAATTCTCAGCCAGTTTTTCATTTCGGTGTTTTCACTGAAGAGAACAGATTTATCTGCTGCGTGTTTAAGCACATCAGAAGCACTTTGTCTTCACTGTGCTGAGGCCCTTAGGACACAAAGCTATTTTCTAGGCCAAGCAAAGATCATGAGACAGGTTCTTCTGTTTGATTGTTTTGGAGTTTGTTGTTTTGTTTTTACCAGTCAGGTTTAAAGTGGGTTCTCTGAAACACAGGTAACAGCTACCTGGATCAGGAGTACTACACTACAACTACTCGCACTTTCTGTTCCACTTTCAGACAGGGCTACGCTGCATTAGAAGACACAGAGACAAAAACAGAAATGAAAGAAAACTTGGTACCAAACTCAAAAGTGACAATTACTGTTTCAGGTACATCTCAACATGGGCAGGCAGCAGACTATTATGGCTTATCCTGTAGATAAATACATAACTAATAAATGTTTAATAAATTCCTAAACTAGTTTAGTTCTACCAGCCTTATTTCACCTTTTCAAGCTGCCTAGGCTATATAAGGCTTCATCATACGCACAGAAAAAGCTTTCAGCTGCATTATTACAGCTATCCAGCCTCCTAAGATATTCATTACTTGATTCATTAGAAGAGTAAAGAAGTTAAAATACAGAGGTGAGGAAGGTACAACAGGGATACATTGTACAATGGAGGTAGGGGACAGCGTGCCCAAACACAGCAATCATTTTTAGATCACACAGTTGATGTCTCCACCCTTTTATAATAACTAAGGTGAATATAAACCAGATTTTAACACAGACTTTGAAAACTGAAGTTGGAAAACCTGCAAGCAGCTTCTGTTTTTTTCCCTCCGGGGTCCTTGTGAGAGGACCAGCATTTTCTTCAGTAATCTTACTGATAATGTTTTAAAGCTAACATTTTGGTTTGGTTTTCAGTGACAAGTGCCTTCCCCTCAAGTCCATTTTCCATAATGGACTAAGAGTTACTCTATAAAATATCCAGTCTTTGATCTCCAGCCAAACAAACTACTACTATAGCTAACAATGTTAGTGCATAATAAGCACTGAACATTATTTAAAAGCTCCTAAAATTTTTAAAAGCTGCAAAAACAGTTTGAAAAAGATATAGTCTACTGTTTGGGCTTTCCTCTCTACTTCTGACCTATGGAAATTCAAAATTGGGCTGATAGCTGCCACATTGCAAATCAAGCTCTTACAGACACATGCCTGAGGAGAACGGATGCTCTTTGCATGGAGTTAAGAGTTGAAATGCAGCCATGTTATATGAAAGACAGACAGAACACACTAAATCAGGATCCAACTGTTCTGAAGACTGTACAAAGACTCAAGCAAAAGCTCTACTGCTACTGGTAACAGACCCCAACGTAGGTGACAAACACCTTATGTCCAACACAACCTTATGCCTTTCCAAGGAGGGGAAAAGATCATCACACGCTTCAGTTCCAAGACAGTGGTGGGATTAGTCTTCACAACCAAAATCCTAAAAAAAGTCTCGCCTTTAAATAGTAAGCTAAATACAGCTGTAGACTTACACCTTACAAATGCAGCGGGAAACAACTGCAACTCCTCCCCGTTCCAGTGCTCTGCCTTTTTCCATCTATTTATTATCCACGTATGACAAAGGCAAATATGTGCAGTATTAAATGAGGCTAACAGCATCAAATCTGTCTTCTGGCATAATTTCACAGAGGTCAACAGTTATCTAAGCAGGGACCCATCCTGTACAAATGAAGTCAGCATATCAAGTGAGCTCAGCAACCATAATGAAGCCATAGCTCTGTATCAGCCTCCTGTAAATAACTCTGTCCATTCATGCAGGTGTTTAAACAACTGATGCAGAAATCTGCCTACAGCATCACTTCACAGGAAAACCCCTCGGGCAAACTCAGATTAGAAGAAATATGTGGATAGCCTCAGAATATATGCAGTGATTCCATACAATTCTACTTCATGTCCTGTTACTCATCATCTTAGCGTGCAACAGGACAAGCTTGCTTTCCTGCAAACCAGACCAGCAAGAATCTGGGTCTCCTTAAAACTTGCACAAAGGAAAACTGATGTGGAATAACATAATCATTAACCAATATTAAACACGTATCTGAAGCACTCCAGAAACTTAAAAAAAAAAAAACCAAAACCAAAAATAAACCAACCATATCTTCATGGCAGGTTTATGTTCACTGCATAAGGCTAGACAGATATTCCATGGAAACAGAAGTAGTACTAGTACAGTAAATCATAATTACATCTCATGAAGGGTGGGGGGGAACTAGATGAGCACACATTAACTTTTTCCAATCAGGTGAAGACATAAAAGCTGCAAAGCCCCTCCACGTAACATTTTCATTTATTTACTGCCAATCAAATTTTACCATGTAGGTCACAATACAGGAAGCAATTAAAATAATCGATCCATCTCCTTTTTTTTCCCCTCCTAGCAGCAGCTTTTTGTTCTGCTTTTGTCTGTAGAGCAAATATATCTTAAATCAGATTGGTACCCAGAAAGTTGGCAGAGGTGGGGAGGGAGAACATTTAAGCACATGTATGCACACGCACAAGTGTGCAGGTAAATGGAGTTGTGGTGTAATCCCTCCAACTTCAAAGATAAAAATACTCCCTGCGATGACACATAGCACACAATGATCGGAGGGAACACGTAGAAGAGAATGCCAATAAGCTCCTATTGCCGCAACTACACCGACTGCATTTCTGAGCAGGCCAAGTTTCTGCACGTTGCGAGTACCTCATTTATGGGCAGTTCTGCAACACTCTGCCCCACCACAGAAAGGGACTGGTTCAGTCATTTCTAGAAAAGCCTCTTCTAGAAGAGGCTGAAGCCCACTGTACACAAAGCAACCAGAGCAAAAACCTGCAAGGTAAAAACATGACTTTCTTTTCTGGGGAGAAGCATTAAACATCCATAACCCTGCTACAGATTTAAGGACGCATGTATGTCAAAGGGATCCTCGGACTCCTGTCCGAAAGGGTGTGCTGCCCAGCAACAACAAAAAGAATAGTTGGAAGAGCAACAATCTACAGTAAAAACTTTGTTCATATGTAAAGAAAAAGTCTCATGTATGACCCGAGATGATCTTTGTAGCTAGGGACGGTGGTGGAAGGCAGGGAAGAAAAGCAGACACCCTTCCTGAAGTGAGTTAAAGGAATTAAGAGAGATTGTGCAAGAATCCACGGAGGAGCAAATCCATTTCAAAACCAATGGTATGACAATGAATTGAAAAAAGGATGGCAGCTCAAAGCTGAAGCTAATTGTAGCATTAACATTTCATTGCATCTATTTCCATTCTTCATTTTTACTTCCTCTTTGAATATGCTACCAAAAAACATACCGGGACCCTGTCCAGTTCCCGGTGGCACCTGCTGGCTTTCAGACAGCTGACATAGCACGTGACATGCAGGTCTGTTAAGACACAGAACTTGCCCAGATATCCTTTCAAACCCGGTATGTTGTACATGGAGGCAGAGCAAAGAGGATGCCAATAGCTCCATGCAGGCTTCTACCTGCACCGCTAGTGCATTGTCTGGAAAGTCACAGGCACAAAGAGCACCACAATCAATGCTGCATCCCCAAATGCCATCCTAAATGCTTAAATACAGCAGAGAACAACTGGAGTCATGTGTTCTGCCCATTGCATGGGAAACTTAGCCAGCAGCTCCCACTGACAGCCACAGATGCAGTTCTCCGTATCTCCAAGTACAAGACCAAAGAAGTCCCATCAGTCCTTCTGTGGAGTCACTTTTATGTTCTTCTGACTGACTAGCTTAGAAACAAAATGTCTGTCTCCCCCCCGCCCCAGGCAGATCACAGCCTTGTGCAAACCCACTGCGTCTCTGGCAAGCAGGAGATGAAGCACAAAGAGGAAGGAATGGATGCACAGGGTACTTAAGTGACCCTGTTACACAACAAATCACTGCAGCACTCAGCACAGAGCCACCAACTTGAAAGATAAATGCAAGAGAAAAAGGACAAGCTATAGGTGGTTTGAATACAGATGAAGAAGAGAAAAAGTCTCATGTCTGCTCATGGCCTCTGCTATAAACTCAGCAGGGCAAGTCACTTGCAGCAGGATTTCTTCAACAGTAGCTAGTGATGACCCACAGCTGATCACAGAGTCAGACTGCAGCTCAAGCCTGTAACCTGGTTTCCCCAAATTGAAACAAAGGTGCTACAGCCACGTGACTCTGGTGTAGTGTAACCTCATAATACAAGTTCCCATCTGTCAAAAACATTCTGGAGGATTAACTTTGGTACCAGACAGCTTCATGACTTATCAGGCATTCTCTGCCTACAGTCAGAGCAGAAACATAAAGCTAGTATAAGCACTGTGTCATGTGCTTCAGCTGGTTTGATGGAAATGTGATGGTGTACCCCACCTGACCCAAACAGATGCTATGCTGCAGGGTGACAACACACAAATTCATGATGTCCACGACCGACCAGTTTTCAGAAGTGCTATGTTTGTTGTCCATCTCTCTCCGCAGTCCTTAGCAATGAGACAAGGAGAAGACTTGATCACGTCTTTGCTCTGTCATCTATTTTTACTGGTCTCTTTCCCCGAAGAGCCAACACTGTCCAGTGGGTGCCCAGACCTATCAGAATTGGATCCCAACCTCCTTTGCAACCTCTGCAGAGTACACCAGTATCAGCCTTATGATAAAAAAAAAAATAAGTACTGCAATTTACTAACAAAGTCCTTGGCTAATTTCTTTTTTAAATCTGGAATATAGCTGCAGTAAAATTGTTACTTGTAATGAAAACAGAACGCTAATAGTGCATTTGTATTAGAAAGGAAGTTATATGCTAACATTTTTTTTCCAGCTCTATGTACGTTAAGACTCAGTTTCTATCGTTTACTCCCTCCAACTGTTCAAAATTCATTGCTTCATCCTGAAATATCCAGGTTATCAGTCTGCAGGGAATTCATACTTCATAAGGCCTCTTCCTAAGGACAATGTACCAAGGCTACCAGGTCTACTTCAAAGACATAGGAGTAAAAAGGCCATTAAAGAACATCCTTTCCTGGCTACAGGATTGGACTTCACTCCAATCTCATAATTGCCATTGATTTGCTGGATGACATTGACTGTATTTTCTCTTTCTCCTGTCCTTTACCTGTCTCATTCACTTGAAGTTCTGACTGAAGGGTTTCTTACAGAGCTGAGTCCAGTAGCCCCAAGGCTTGCCTGGATCCTGTCAATGTTGGAGAAAAAAAATAATTACCTAGTCTTGTGCAGAATGACTGCTACCACAGCCACAGCATTACTGGATTCCCATTCCTGGTTTAGCTTGGAAGAGTTGAGAGGGTACACCACAAGGAAGCCCTGATAACTCACTGAGGTCAGCAAAATATGGTGCCCTGCTGACCCCACCTGGCATCAAGGTCATACATGTGAGCTGGAGATGATAAAGCTGCTTTTTTAATGTTCACAAAGACAACATGTCACCTACAGGCTGTTCATTATAATGGAATTCACTCTTTGAGGAGCTGTGATGCCACAACCTCAGCAGAAGAGGAAAGGAATTAGCCGAGGAAGTGCACCAACTGTAAGCAGAAGGGGCAACATGCAGAAGAGCTAGAGAAGCTGAGTACAGACAGCTGGGCAACAGCAAGCTTGCCACCGACTGTCACAAAACAAGCCTGCAATCCTCAGAGCAGGCCTGCTGGCCTGAGAAACCTTCTGTACCCTAGCAGCAAGCACAGAACAGTATGGCATAAGGATGCTTGGGCAACATTAACTCCTTTGACATGCCATTCCCAAAACTGATTTGAGTCAAGCTGGCCTTTGCCTTAATGATATACAAGGTAGAAAACACAGCAAAGCTGCACTAACAGACATTCTCTGCTGTGCAGGTCAAGAAAGCCAAGAAACAAGCTAAAATCCTCATAACCTTCTGGGAAGAGCCAACTGTACAAGCTGGTCCCATTAGACAGCTCTTGGAAAATATCTTATTAATTCTCATTCTCCTGTCTCAGAGCCAAAACTCATCTTCATGCCCTTCTACTGTCAAGGCATGTCAAGTATCATGCATGTGCCTGAAGAGGCAAAAGGCCTTCCTTTTAGTGAGTCATGCTGAGAGAAGTTTCCAAAGTCATCACCTTAGGCTTGAAAAAGCAACAAAGGAAAATAAAATACTTTGAACTCTTGTTTCTTACTCATTAGAGGGGCAATTAAAAAAAAGAAGTAGAAAACAAAAACAAAAAACCCTCATCACATTCACAGTCATTCGGCAGTACAGGTTCTAACACAATGTTTATAAAAATGCTGTCTCCATAAAATGGAAAAGAATTACCTTGGAACAGCAGGAAAACAAAAGCATGAGCATCAAGAAATTGAAAGGGAAGATGTTCCAGGGAATAATTTTTCTTCTTCCTGTAATGCTATCAGCAGTTTAAGCCAGGCTATCCTCCAGAAAATAAAACTGCTTTCCATGTTTTAAAACATGCAGAAAAGCACAAAGTATGGGGCAACCCCAGCTTTACTGTAACACCAAGGGCCTAGTTCTCATACAGAGAGATGGCCTCACTGCACCAAGTGTCATGAAATGAGTATGAAGATCTATCTGCACTCTGAAAGCTTTTTTTTTTTTTGAGCAGCTTAATGTTCTCATTCTTGGTAACACAAGCATCCTGCCAGCTTCTGCTCTATAAAAAGTGTGCTTATGCAGAGTAATTCAAGTGACAAATCTATTTCTGTATCTCTAGACAGGCAGATATCCATTCACATATGACAACACTTTCCACCTGTATATGCCCTCTGGTTCATTATACTGACTATTACCAGGGCTCTTGGGACAGAGTTTGGGTTTAGCTCACATTTTCATATCCACATTAGAGAAGCTTAAGCTCTTGACCTTTCTTAGTAATTAGGTCTAAGTTATATTGATAAGACCATAAAATCTGAGCTGGAAGGCTCTCCTTAGCTTCCCTCAGTTCAGGTTACCATCGCACAGGTATCAAAAGCAGGATTGGAACTTGGAAAGACAAAATCTGACTCGGATAAAAACAGCAGCCCTCTAGACATAGTTGTGCACACTCAAAACACACTGAGCCTACTGTGTTACTGCAACTACTTAACTCTCTTGTTTCTCCACTCATTCAACTGTTCAGCAAACACGCTCTGGGGAGGGAACAGAAGCAAATGAACTTTGAAACTTATCCGTTCTTTGAAAGGGAGCCCATATTCCTATATCTAAGGGAAGGAAAACAAACCTTAAAGAATTTCATTCCCACTGAAGAACAGTTCCGTAAAAGACATTTGCCCAATATGTTTGTGATGTACTTTGGAAGCAGCCAGCCAGCACACAAGGTGTAATAAAGACAAAAAGGAGTGAAACCAAGAGTTTGCTGTTTTTGTTATGGTTTTCTTTCTTCTCTGCAAAAAATTACTGGAAAATTTTGAGTAACAAAGACAGCCAACAACTCAAGGTGCAAGCAAAGTGGATTCGGATAAGTCAATGCACACCCGACAGCCACAATGCACTCAGAAAAGCTCACTGATACTGCATAAATTCATTGCCTTGCTTAAAATTGATCCATACCTATCAATAAGCAGCTATGCATGATGCCTGTGCGTCATCCGCTCATATTAATAGCTGTTCTTTCCTGTACATTTCTTACCACAGTCTATCCAATTTGCTTTGGTTTTGCTCTCCTCCTGACCCCCAAGTTCTTTTGTTTTCTCTTGGTTTTTAATTTTCTTTACTCTTTTGCAGTAGGGGAGAATATCTTCTAATTTGTTCATTTTTAGGCTAAGAGGTTGTTTTGGTTTTTCAAGGCAGGGAAAGGCAGAGGACAGCTGACTTCGAGCATGGCAATTTTAAAATGTTTCTACAAAACAGTCCTGTTTCTCAGTAATAACCTTAAAATAAACCCCTCCAGCCAGGAAAAACGTGAATCTTGAAGCACAGCAACATAATGCAGCAATGAGCACATGCAGGTTTTCACATAATCTGTACAAGCCCCAAATATAGACAAGTGAAAAACTGTACCTCAGTCCCTAATCAAAGCCCTTAAAAAGATGCCTAAGCACTTAAGCACCCTTGAAGTCCTAACAAAGGTCACTACTTGCTTTCTCCGATCATCAGCAGAGTCCTGCTCTGTCCTGCAGCTCAGCCAAATCTCATTGGTAGCAACTTAACGGGATGCAGAAGATGCCTGAGTTATGCAGCATTTACCAGAATCAAAAGCTGTTCTCTATAAGTTTTTCCTACTCTGGTGATGGTAGTAACTGCTCTCAGGACTCCTGCCCTTTATGTCAACTGTCTAAGCTCTGATTTCAAGACCAAGGTCAAAGAGTTTATCTACATTTACACCAGAGACAGCTGTGAAGTTGTATTGGGCTTACGTGGCAAGGTTTTGGTAGCGGGGGGCTACAGAGAGCTAATCCACATCCTGTTGGTCACACACTATCAAGCTCCCAAGTCTTGAGGGAACCGTATCATCTGCACAGCAAAGGCATGGAAGTCTTGACATCTGCCTACAGAGGCTTTTGTGAAAGCACACAGTACAGATTAAAAAAAGAAGAAAGTTTTAGAAGTCTAAAAGCACTTCAACATGGGAAGAGATAAACGTAGCAGTACGGAATTCCAGTGCCAGCACTGCAGTGCTGCGAGACGCGTGACCCACAGATAAAACAGCTCTAAGGAGTTTCAGGTCATTCGCTTTATCTAATCATTCCCATTCTGGAGGCATCAAGATATTCAAGCCTTCTCTTCAAATCTATTCACTTCTAAATTTCACTATTTATGTTTCATTCTGTAATTTATATTTCACTATGTAATTTATTTATTAAAAGCAGCAGTAGAACATAGAAAGCTGTTCATTTCCCAGGTTTGTACTTCCCCAGTGTTGGATGCAGTGGCTTTCAGGAATGTTTTACACATGGAAGTAAAGGCTTGTCCAAAAGTGGAAACTGCTATTTCCCTCAGCCACAGAGCCAACGCTGACATGCCAGCTTTAAGGTGTTCACCTAAAGCACAGCGTGCTGCCCATGGAAAATGGAAGTACACAGAAATGCACCTCCCACGAGGGGGGAAAAAAAAAGGCAGTGGTTGCACTAACACTTTCAACTTAAATTCAAAAGACCACAAGCACGTCCCTAACCGACACCATGCTAGTGTTAGTTGATCTGGATTAAGTATCTCCTGATGAATAACGTAAAGTTGAAGGAACTTCTGGCTGAAGAAAAGCCTAAAAGGACTTGCAGGGATTGCTGGTTTTTTTGCCAGACTAAAAAGCTTTCCATTTTAGCCACAAGATTTTGCTGGGAAGGAAGGGAGAATGCTATATAAATATAAAATTGTAAAGACTTCACAAGTACTCCGAAGGAAACAGCAGTTCCCTGGAGAAGAACTGCCGCTAGCCTGGCTGGAAATCAGTAAAAGTACTGGCCCCACAAAGAAAACTCATGCTTCCAGTGACCTTGGATTTTGATGCAGAAGGTGAAGGGAGGGCAGAGGGAAGTGTCACGAATCTCCAGGCATAAATTCTGGCTACGAGAAAAGCCCTCAGGAGCATCAGTTTTACTGTATTGCACTAGGAAAGCATCTAGATTTAGAAGCAGCTTAAGCATAGCCACAGTCAGCAGCGCAAGTCTGTGTAAGCTCACTGCAGCAGTTCTTCACATCTACTTCTATATGCTGGCTGGACTGCATTGCATCGCCCTAATACATTAGCCTTATTGAGTCTGCTTCCTTCTCTGCCAACAGATTAGCATCAGCCACCTTAACAGGACTCTATTAATGTTTCTTGATTGCATTAGACACCGGCACTGCCTGGATTCACTGATTTGATTTACTGTGTCAACTGCTGCATATTTTATTTCATTATTTTTTTTCAGAGAATGAAAAGACCAGCCCTACTTCAAAATACAGGCTAACTCCTCAGTAATGACACTTGATGTTTCAATGTCAGCGAACTTTCTCTTCATCAGTTTTGTTGACTGATTCTTAGCAGCCAGATTTCAGCAATTTTTGCAAGCACAGTAGCAATTTACATTTCATTTCAGTTGTTCAGTATCACAGTTTCTGAGGATAGAAGTGGAAACCATGTAAAAATGCAATGCCTTTAACAGAAACCCACTACATCGCTAATTCACCAGTCACAATAGTTGAAGTAGAAGCACACGCAGTAGTTCCCATGGACTGTTGGGGCAACAAAACAGACTGACAGTAGGATACAAGAGGAACACTTCCTAGTGGCACAAGGAGAGTTCACAGAAATGCACAGGTGCTCATCTTCTAGGAGAAGCAGAGGCCAGGTTTCCTATCTAAACTGATTTTGCATCGTACTGCAGGTTGCTTCACCCGCCTGTTACAGAGGGAGCTGCCAGAGGGCCTGCCCTGAGTGCACAGCCACATTAAAAGCAGGGGAGAAGACAAAAGCAGAGCCATCTTGCCGCACCATGCACAGATGATTAATCCTCTAGTTAGGCTAGTGTTAATTTTAATTACTTGTAATTAAGATTACAATCAGTAATTTTCTTCTGTAAAAAAGTCTCACTTTTTCTCTTCAACAAAGAACAGCTGGAATTCCATTGGTACTTCGCTGCATCTGTGATCTGGTGACATGAGATGAACTGATGTGATGCATGAGTAAAAATGCAACTTCAAAAAGCCCTCTCGACTCACCCTGCACTAAATCACTTCACATTTTAATTTTTCTATGGCTGACGCTATCACATATCTGCATGAAGACAACTCTTGCAGGACCTACAGAAAACAGTTTTCCACCTCATGGATATATCAGATCTGGGTTTATGATTCATCATACACCCCAACCTCACAGTAGCTCTCATTATATAAATTTCTAATTAAAAGCAAAGTTGCTTCCGAATGTTGTTGAAAAAGAATCAGTTAAAGTAAGATTTTTAGGTTTATAATATGCTCATTAGCCAATTTACCCACATTAGAGACTGATTTCCTTAGCACTAAGATCTATATATGAGGATCACAACTGACATCTATCTCCTGTAAAGCAGTAGCTTCCATAGGGGCGAGAGCAGCAGATACAATTAGTTGCATCCTCTTGTGATAGGCATTAAAATGGCCAACCAAACCCACGCATGAATGAGCGCCTAAGCGCATCCCTGAAGAATGCTCAGCTGCTCTGACCCTCATTTACAGAAAAAAAAAATCCTCTTCCCAGGAAAATCCAGGATCTTACTTGACTAAGAATTGCTACAGAAATAGTTCCACGTCCTATTACGCGACGCTCGCACTTCTGTTTGAGGACAAGAGACTCTCTACCTGTCATCCAAATTTAGGTGCGAGGCAAATATCATCCTTTACGTTTAGTGACTGAACATAGTTCCAGCAACCTGCAGAAGAAACAGCTCCCACTTGTGCATCAGCACTTCTAATGCTATCCATCCACAGAAGAAAAGACCCACTATGATCGTGCAACCTCTGATACGTTCCACAAATAGACCTAAGGAGCAGGACACCCACGGGAAAGGCCAGTTCCACTTTCACCCACAAACACCAGCAGAGCTCATTTTCTCACAGTACCATGAGCAAATTATCCTGCTGAAATCAACAGTAGTTGAAGAATGTATATACGAGAAGGATCGGGTCTGGTTTCCCCCTGGTCAGGAGGCACAAACCCAAATTCTTTCCAAAGGCAATTTTTATTTATTTCTTTTAAGAAACACAGCAAACTGGCAGTGTTATAACAATTAAGCAGTGCATGAGTGCACTTCATGTCATGTGATCTGAGGGTGTTTCTAGAGGAGAGAGAGAGAAAAAACAAGAGGAATTAGGGTGACCCAACTGGTTTGTAGCCAACATTCTCAGAACTAAGGAAATGGAAGCAGAAACACAGACATGAAGTGAAATAAGGCCTAAAGAGGCTCTGAAAAGCACTTTAAAAGAAACAAAGGTCTTCCTCTGAAAATTGAATAGCTAATGCTGCTGATTCCTGATTTTAAAATTATATAGGAGAATGGTTAAGTTAAAAGGCCCGTGCTCAAAACCCACTCATCCTATAAGTCCCAAGCATACTAAGACAGAACAGCTCACCGTCACTCAATAATTCCACACACTCTGCTCCCAGTACCAAAAATGCCGTTTAAATATTACTTGTTATGCAAAGATCATATTTAAAATGCCTATCAAGTCAAGAGAAACAAAAGGCATCTACTTGTTCCATTCCAGGAACTGGCATTACCTCTGACTTAGAATAAACCAATACTGCACACAGTAGGCTGCAGTTCTTCAGGTGCAATACATGTGGTGATGAAATGTGTGCAAAGCACAGTAATACCTTCTGGAAAATGGAAGGAAGGTTTTTCTGTGGAAATTATGTCCTCCGGTGGACAGAACACTTTACCAAGATACAGGGATCTGCCATTGGATCTAATGAGTTGAAAAGTCATTTTACAAATGCACCAGGAAGTAAGCCTATCCCTGCTGTGAAACCACAGACGTGTTACCTTTCTTCGCAGGTTCTGCCTTCTCCTCAGCTTGAGTTAGCTCTTACAAACAGTGACTGTGGCTGAAAAAGAAAACCATGACTCGAGTCGTCACTGTTTACAGCAGAACTTCACCAGCAGGATGAGCACAAACGCTTTTGGAATGAAATAGCAATGAATTTATACCTGAAGCTTATTTGTGAGAGGGTAGAGTAGCAGAACAGTAGGCACAGTCCAGAAGCATCAGTTTAAGAATCACTCCAGCATCCCCTAAAGGCCCTCTTCTCCTTAATGACACAGGGGTCAATAGTCCCCTTGTCAGACAAACAGGATAGATGGAAAGGAAAGCAGACTGATCTGAATGCCAGTCGTACCAGCCCTCAGGTGCACTGGCAGTGCCACTCTGTACCAGGCTGGTCCAACAGACCATCCCGGCTCAGGTGGGCTTGTACCAGACCTTCCAGCAAGATGTGTTCAAGCAGCCTGGGATAAGAACAGCAGTTTTCATTGGCTGTGATTACACCAGCGGGCTCTCCTGTAAAACTAATTCACGTCACTGTCATAATATTACAGATTTCAAGCTCTGCAGCACGCCCAGCAGTTTGCTACGTCTTTTGCTTGGTAATAAGCATTTGCCAATCAAGCTTAGACGTAAGCACATGCCACAGACAGGCAACCATAAAAAAAGTGCTCCTGAATACTTCTACCACACCAACCTAGCTAGCAAAGACAAAACAGCACGCAATGTTCTCATAGCTACTGAAAACTCAGCAGCAAAATATTGAAGACAGAATTAATCTCAATAAAAAAAAAGATAATAAAAAATAGACTCTGCTGCACAGATTAAAACATTTCTACTTGTCAAAACTTGTTTTAGAACTGTGCCCATTTTTAATTCAGGGAAGGGTTTCCTAATAAAATTTTAAAAGTACAAATCATTTGTCCATTTGGAAAGAGGTGCTGGGTAGAAGGAATGACCTTTGCTGTTACCATTGACTGCTGTTGCACAATAATACTTCTTTCTGTTCTGCTGGGTTCAGATGCTTCCTGCCTACCCATTAAGTGATTTAACTGAGCTACCCACCCGGTGTTACCTAGTGACTATGCAGTTAAGACTTACTGGAGGCCAAAATTACCCACTGTTATTTTCTAGTTATGTTTTATTTCTTCTTTGGCAAACGTAAAACTGAAGATGTACATTAAAAAGATGTGAATTTAACTACTCGAGGCACTCCTCAGACTCAGGAGCTCAGGTAAGACAGAGGGAGATGCTGATTCTCCCTCCAGTTATTCCAGGGTGAAAACTAAAGTACGCTCAGAGTAAGCCCTCACCTGTGCACAGATCACCAGAAAAGGACCATATATGTTGTTATTGTTAGCAGGGCCACACAAAATTAGTCTAAAGTCACACAATGAATCTGTAGCAGAGGCTGGAACTGAAATAAAATCAGTTGAAATTGAAATGAAATGTGGAAGTGGTTGGGAGCAGTGGGAGGCCTACAGAAGTGTGAAGCCAAAGGGAAAGAGGAAGAGGCCAGAGGAAGAAAAATAAAAGTGGGAGGTGAGTGGGAGGTTGGGGAGAGAGAGCACAAAAGGCCAAGGGGGATAGGGAAGAAAAAAGTGGAAGACCAAGGGGGACAGCGCTTAGAGGGGAAAGTGAGAGGCCAGACAGGTGGAGGAGAGGAGGAGGAAAATAAAAAAAAAAGAAAACCTGATGGGAGAGATAGAGAGTGAGAGGAAGCAGGAGGGGTGGGCTGAGGGGAGACAGCAGGAGGCCAAAGCCCGAGGGGGAGAGCACTGCAGAAGGCCAACAGGACAGGAGTGGCCAGAGTGGGAGCAGGTGGCTGGCTGGCAGGGCAGGTGGAAGGGGAACAGGAGGCCAAGACAGAGAGTGTGCAAGGCGGGAGGAAGATGGGGAGCCAGACTGAGGAAGGGGGAGCCCCAAAGGGGAGAGGGGGAGGAAGAAAAAAAAAAAAAGAATAGCAGGCCAAGGGGGTGGGGAAGGAAAACAGGGAGCTAGAGAGGGCAGGCAAATAAAGGAGTGGGAGGCCAACGGAGGCAGGGAGAGGCATCCAGCCAACCAAACTGGTGGCTGCTTGTACGGGATGTGATCCCATTTCCTTCTTCCCACCTGGGAGGGCAGTCACCTGAGCCTGTAAAGACTGTAAAACCAGCAGAAAACAAATGTTCTAAAAATTTAAGATAACAAAGAGTTTTCCACCTGTTGGTTCCCAGAACTAGGCTTCAGAAGACCTGAGGAAGCTTGGGAGCTGGCATGGGAAAGAGGTGGAAGTACACAAGATTTCTCTTACTGTTGGCAGCGAGCCACCAGCTCGTCAAACCATACCTTCCATTCATGAGCCTGCAGCACCCTAACTACAGGCTGAGTCCTGCCCTGCTGAAATCTGTATACGCTTACAGTCTTGCGAATTGCAGACTTAAAAGCATTACTGGCACTTCAGGAAGAGGACAGAAGAGGACGAATTAAAAGGGAAAGAAGTGGGAGCTTTGAGGACAAGTGCTAGGAGAGAGTTCCTGGTTAAGAGGCAGCAAGATGAAAGGCAAGAAGTCAGGAGCACATAAGTGGAAGCAAAGGAGAAGAAAGGTAATCCTGAAAGGGCAAAAAAGTAAGCAGTGTCTTAGAGTGAACAAAGTCACAAAGTTTATCAGGGAAGCTGTAGCCCAGAGAAGAGATGTTACAGTACTCCCTCCGAGAGCAGTCCCAAGCTGACAGTGTACTGAGACAAGATTTTTAAGAGGCGGGAAAAGGGTTGACAGGTGCAAAGGAAAAATTGAGAGGTGAAGGGAAGCATTAAGGGAAGACTAAATTAGTCAGTTTGGAAGGAAAGCAGCTTGGGATGGGGAGCTGAGAGAAGCAGCACCTTGAAGACAGCAAGATTGAGCAGACACCAGGTAAGGCTAGAAAGGTGAAAGGGTCCGGAGCTCCCTTTATTCTCATTGTGGCTACATCAGTCCCTAAATAAAAATCAAACAGAGAGCAAAGAGCACAGCTGACAGAGCCAGAGACATAGTTGAAGTCCCCACAAAATGTAGATTCCTTTGTCAAGAAGTCAAGTGAAGGAGCTAACCGAAAGAACAGTCCAGACACCACTGTGCTCAGGAGTACCCAATACAACCAGCTACTCTCTCCCATTCCTCATTCAGTGTTTTTCATCTCACAGCAATTCAGCAACATCAAGTCTCTGGCTACCTACTCTGTACATCCTTCAACTGGCAGTTCTGCAGCAGATGGTAAGGACAGGCATATATTTGCTTATTGAGAACAGGAAGCAAATCAAGAAACTAAGCCATGCAGGCCTTCAAGCCCCTATTTTAAGGCATCAGTGACATTTCCAGTCTTGCACCTTATGGGATTACTGGTGAGATGGAGGAAGAAAGAGAGGAGGTTTATCATGGCTGTCCAGACTCCAGATCCTAGATCGAGCTTTCCTGTAAATGTGGTACATCTCTCAGAGCCATCTCTTGATGCTTCAGATGCTAACTTCCCCACATAGAAATTAACTTCACCCTCCCTCTCAGCAGTATCATCACCTCCTCCAAACTCCCCAAAACCAGAGAAGATATGAATATCCTCTAACCTTTTCCTGCAATCGCTGTAGGTGGACTGCCTGCATCACATCTCAAAGACTCTACTTTCACAATGCAGAGATTTTGGCTTTCTGAGGCGGATCTGGCATTTTTGAGTCACTGCTGCCTGTTAAAAGTGAAGTAGGAAAAGAAGAGCAGATACCACACCACCCCCACAGGGACGTGATCTGCAGTTGCCACTACGTGGTTTTGCACCCTACAATCCTGCAAATGTCCAAGTATTTCTGCCCAGGGACTACTCCAAGCGCTGAAGATCTGGAGTCTATTAGGTGAGATCTGGCTACTTAAACGAGTCAAGTCGACCGCCTCTAAAAGCCCTCCATAGGCACATGTGTCATTCAGCAGTGATCAAGCAGCAGATTTCATGGCTACTAGAATAATGGTCTTTCTTTGTATTTGTGATACGGCTACAGCAGTGGCAGGGGCTGCAAGGCAGGGTACATACAAGCAAAACAGCCACGACATTTCCATATTTGTGCATATTCCAGCTCACTTTGACAACTCAGTTTAAAAAAGCAGCATATTTCCCCTGCTCTTAACCCAGGCATGTTCTGCCAGAGCTCCTCTATAAATGGTCTATTCTTGATTTTCTCTGTAATACGAAGTAATGACAACATTGTGAAGCTGGCATCAAAAGTCATATTTTGTCTACCAGAGTGAGTGGAATCACATCCAAGAGAAGTACCATCCTTTAAAAATCCTGTGCAAAGTCGGGTTTGAACAAGCAAGCTATGTTTGCAGGCTACATTACCCAGGTACCACCAAAAGCGAAAGCAACACTCCCTTATTTTCCTATCAAAGGACTGCAAACCAATGCCAAAGAAAAAACTAGTGAGACTTTTTCCCATTTGAATACTTCTTCATTTCCAAAGATAGAAAACATCCATTTAGTTCAATACTATATTTGCATCTTCTGAAATTACCGATGCTCACATGTTTCTGAGCACTATGTCTCCAGGCTACCACCAATCCACACCTATTTTGGGAGAATATTTTAAAAAAATAAACACCATTAGGGAAAAAATTGGGGGTTTAGCTTGAATATTACCATGCTACTGTAAAGCTCTGCCAAGGACCGGCACCAAACACCAGTCAAGTTTCAGTCACAGCTAGGCCTTCCTTCACCTTCAAAAGCAAGGGGCTCTGTGTGCAACCTAGAAGAAAACCACTTCTGCAACAGCAAGAGGCTTCTCACCTGTTCTGCTCGCTGGCACCCGTCATTCACGCACGCAGAGCACATGCCACCTGCTGCAGGGCTGCTGCTGCCACCAGGCACGGGGCATCAGGGCTTTGCTGCTGAGTGTCCCCAGGCCCTCTGGCCCCAGCCCCAGCCCACCGGCCCCCAAACTGCTGAGTCTGGAGGACGCATGAGGAAAAGACGTGTGAAGGCACAAGAGAGACAGCATCTGCCTCTTCCTTCGAGCAACTCCCACCCAACAAGCGCACCTGTACTGTATTAGGAGCCCAGGGCTGCTGCGCCCCAGCCTGGTTCTCCCGAACAGGCGGCAGCGAGCACCGGCTCCACAAGGCGGCAGCCACAGAGCTCCTCCAGAGCGGGGAGAGACCTGCGAGCAGAGAGCGGGAGGAGCCGGACTGCGGCGGCCGGGGCGGGCACCCGCGGTGCCCCCGTAGCCCCGCACGGCGACCCCCGGGCACCGGCCGACGTGGGGACGGACGGCGGAGCGGACCCCGCTTGGAAAAGACGAGGAAGGCGAACGCACCTGCGTCTCCTTCGCAAAAGTTGGTATTTACCGTTGCGGCGGGCCGGCGGACAGGGAGCCGGGACTGCCCGGGAGGCCGCCGGAGCCTCGCCTCCCGCCGTCCCGCGCTCCCCTCAGGGCGGCCCCGCGCTCCCCTCCCGCCGTCCCGCGCTCCCCTCAGGGCGGCCCCGGCACTCACCTGGGCGCGGAGCTTTCGCCATCTCAGCGCTCCCCGCTCGCAGCCAAGCCGTCACTCGGCCGCGTCAGGTAGTCGCCCGCGGGGCCCTCCCGGCACCCCGCGCTCCGCCACCCCATCTGCTCCCGGCGGAGGGCCCGCACCGCCCACTCGCCTGCGGCGCTGAAAGAGGCGGCCGGGAGGCGCCGCGCAACCCGCCCGCCGCGGCGCAGCCGCCGTCGTTAAAGGCGCAGCGAGCGGCTCTGCCGGAGAGCCGGGGCCGGCCCGTGTGGGGCTGCGGCTGCTCGTACGGGGGCTAGAGAAGCGGCTGGCGAGGGCCGAGCAGCCCTCCGGTCCGGTCTGGGGCGGGGAGGGGCGGGGCACAGCAGCGGGCTCCCCCCGCCCTCCCGCAGGGCTCGGCGCCCCGGTGCGGGCAGGGCCCCCCGCCGGTGCGAGGCACAGGCCGAGACCGCCCACTCCCGCCGGCGGCGGGGCCCGGAGTAGAGGCTCTCCGGGGCCGTGTCCCTCTCGCCCTGCCCGGTAGCCCCCCCACGAGTCGGTCGGGGCTCCCGTGCCGTCGGGGTGGTCAGAGGAGGAAAGGGAACGGGGTCTGTGACCCCGCTGCGCCCCGCACCGCGCTCGGGTCCCGTCCCCAGCAGCCCCGGGCGCGCGTTACCACTGCGCCGGCCTGGCGGGGGGCCCGCCGGGGGCCCGCGGGTCAGTCGCTGCTGCAGCGCGACCGCCGCGAACCGCTCCTGCCAGTGGTTGCTCTGGACTTGAAGGGCAAAAATCCTTTGGGTGCTGGGAGGTCCTGTGTCAAGGCAGCGGCTGAACTGCTGCAACGCGCTGCCTTTTAACTCGCCGTCGGCAAGCAGCTTGCAGTCTGCCGAGAGAGCTGAACTAGGGAACTCCGAGGGCAAGACTTCCCTCTGTCACTAGAGGCATTTTTCGAACACCATCAGGAAAAAAAAGTAGAGCAGCAGCTTCTCCAGATTTCCCGACAAGTGGGAGAAACTCACCTTAAGAAATACCTTAAGTGGCAGCTCCGCTTGTTACAAATCTGTAACCTCATCTACACAGTGTAGGTGGGCAGGCACTTCTTTATTGCAGCGGTGGGGACACAGGATAACTGCCAAACACGTGCCCACCGTTGCATTAAAACTCACCAGTTTGTATATACTTTCTTCTGTCAAGTCACTATTCCATGAATTGTTTAACGTAAAAATGCATACTCTATTCGCTATTAAATCTCACCTTTACATTGATTGGTTTCTTTGATTACATAACTTCTGCAATATTCACATCCCAAAGTAATCATTGGTCACGTCTACTAACGCCCAACAATTGGAATTCTTGATATTCAAATCAAGACGGGAAGGGTAAGGGGATTTCCAAGCAGCATCACTGGTGCATAACGGGTTTCTATAGCAAGTTTCCTTGGTTTCTCAAGACTTAACAAATGCAATAACTAACAAGCACCGTTCCTAGAATTACAGGATTCAAATCAAACTCCTCTGTTCAATTCTTCATTGTTTCATCCAGTTTCTATTAGTTTCTTAATACAAAACCATATCAACCTAGTGAGGCTTTTATGGTTATGAGCTTTGAAACACACAATATTCTAACATTCTTTTGCCTAGTATAATCAAATCTGGTGATTTTTTTGCAACACTTTTGTGGGAACAATGAGAAGAGGCCAGCAGAGAGCCTATGAGGGCTTGTGTTTTATTTACAGCATGTCAGAACATTGCCAAGTAAAGCGCAGTAAACAAAAGGTTTGCCCAAGGAAGCGTACAATTAAAAAGCCAAGCAAACACAATGCATCCAAGTCCTGAAGCGAGTTACAGGGTCTGTGCCAATACCAACTGGGTATGTATAAAAGTAAATACATGATTTGCTCTGGGTGTTGCTAAGCAGTTCATTCAAGGAGCCACAGCAAATACCACTGAGAAGAGAGTGAGTTAAGTGGTTTTGTTTGAGGCTTAAGTGGAATAGCCACAACTCCCAGCAATTCTCACCCCCAGAGCCAGCTGCAAGCAAACTACTGTAGTTCACCTTCCCCCATCTATGGGTGACAGAGCTACATGCTGGGAAGTTTGGCCTCGAGCCACATTGCCTCTGCTGTTTCACTTGAAGTCCCATTTAAAAGAATTGACCACATGATTGCTTTCCCAAAGATGCTATAGTGTCACTAGTCACCAAAAAAAACAGCCCTAGAGGAAGGCTGTGGGTATATTCACAGATCTGGTGGCAGTACTGGCTCAGGGGAAAATGTCTGAAAGGCAGAGAGGTGTTTGGACAAGACTAGTGAGTTCCCTACTCTCTGCTGCTTCTGACTGTGAAAGTTGCAGTACTTTCCGAACAGCTTCTGTCTTGGACAGGGGTGACGTGCCACCTTCACTTCTGGAAGGGAGCAGGTTGGTAATCCATGGGATAAACCCACCTATTTTAATTGGATGTTAACTCAGTAGAGTTGGAGTAGGGAACGGAACAAAAGACAGACGATGGGTCTGAAACGTAGTTTTACCAGGTAGTTAGAAATGCATGAGTACCCACAGACAGCAGATGCGCGACAAGCCCATTTGCAGTTTATCATACAGGCTATCATGACAACAGCATGCAAAGAAGTGATGGACAAACAGTTGTCTTCTCCCTGCCATTCACCATGGACAGATGTGCATTAAGCTTTGCTTTCTGTTATGCCAGTGCAACATCTCTGAAATCTACAAAGCTGGCACAGACAAAGGCATAATTTAATCTCTTATTGCCAAAGCTGATGCTGTCACCTATGCAGAAGGCCAGCACAAGACTTACATCTCACATCAGCGTTATTTCAAGAAACCTACCCATACTGAAGGCACATGCTGGCAAAAGTCTTTCGGTGATGCACATCCAAGAAAATAAACATCACAGACCAGACACTGATCTACTTGCACTGTAGCCTTTGGAAAAGTCTTCATCCTTCCTACATTTGATTTCAGTCTGGGCATACAACAGCATGAGCAACAACAAGCTGTTCCTAGGCTGAATTCACCCAATCCTAACTGCTGTTAGTCTCATAAAGGTAACTAAAGTGAACCACAGTAACTTTTGAGAAGTGTCGGGCTAACAGTCTCCATGTCAGCTACCACGTGGAAGACACACCAAAACAGATCCTTACCATCATCTGAACAGATCTTTGAATGAGAAGTTTTCCCAGGGCTTGGAAGAACTTTGTTTCCAGGTAGGAAACAATCAGGGAGACTCCCATGAGACATTTACCTGTCTTAATATCTCTGCCCTTCAGTAACTGCACTCAGTTTAATAGCCAGACCAAGATGAAAATGAAAGTGATTTTTTTTCCATGGTCCCCAAATCTTCACTGGGAGAGAAGGAGAGAGAACCTGCCTGGAATAGCTCTTCTGCTTAGAGATGTGAAGCAGTTCACACAGACACAAAACAATGCAGACAGTTACATAAAATGTCTGTACAATGTATCCAAAATTGTTTTATCACTAATATTTCTGCATAAAGTTGTATTCTGGGTAAACACAAATACTGAACTAAGTCAATTCAGTCTCTTCCTCAAGCAGAAAACACAAGATGTGACAATTCAGGCATTAATATCTATATGAGATTCAATCTCTGCAAACTGTTTCCAGAACCACCATATCCTATGCTCCAAAAAGACTTGGCTAAATTTACTGGAAGAATAAATTTTCTTCTGAAATGCCTTGAAAAGTTGAACCGTGTGGAGAACATGAACAATACTGTACTCAGATACGATAAATATTAATTTCCTCTCTCCTTCTCTGTCCTCTACCCCCTTTTGCTGACAGGGAAAGCAAAATACAGAGGTCAGAGGCTGAAGCGGAATCTGGGTGTACATTCCCAGAGCTCTGCCCACCACGCTCAGAGGTTCTTCATTAAACAACTCCTTTCAACTTACGTCACAAAGAGCAAGTTTGCACCTTGCAGTGATGACACACTACAAGATAGATCCCAAGCTACTATATTTGCATAACATGGTAGTAGGCAATGGCTGGAACTTGGGTCAGAAGGCACTACTACCATCTCAGTTTGATAAACACTGGTTTTTCTTGCCAGCTCAGCTATTTCTTCCCTGCACTCCTTTGCTCAGAGGAAGTAGACCCTGAATAACATGTAAGAATAATCTTTGCCTTTAATCAAAGTTAAATCAGTGCCTCTCTGAAAACATGTTTTAAAATCAGATTCTGACTCAGCCATTGAAAGAAGACTGGATTAGCATTTGATACCAGCTTAATAGGATTGGTTTGTAATCTGAACATAAACTGGCATTACCGTCAACAGGTGCCCCATCCATTGTTCAACAATGCTATGGAAGTCACACCTGCAAACTGTACTGGAAGAATCTGCTTTACAAAGCAGCTCTTCCATTTCCCCTGCCACGGTTCGTATCATCTAGGAGTCATTGGTGATGTGCTGCCTCCCCACCCACCATCCTCCCCAAGGAGGTGGGAAGAAATTAGACCTTTGCGCAGTGGCTCTGGATGTAAGAAAGCATAAGCTTCGTTGTTGCTCACACACACCACCACAATTATTCCAACACATATTCATCCCTAATGGCTCTTTTGCACTGGGCTAGATGCAGTGACTGGAAAAAAAAAAGCCTTTCCATTGGCACGGCTGCCTGAGCAGGCAGTTAGCTGCAGCCTTTGAAGGCAATAAGAACCACAATGCTTCCCTCGAGGGGAAAGGATTAATTTACATTGTCCTGAATACTGAAAGGAGACAACTACTAACCCTTAACAACATAAACTTCCAGAAGTTTTTCCTTTGTCCTGAAGACTTGCAAAAGCT
Source organism: Phalacrocorax aristotelis (assembly GCF_949628215.1). Classification (NCBI taxonomy): domain Eukaryota; kingdom Metazoa; phylum Chordata; class Aves; order Suliformes; family Phalacrocoracidae; genus Phalacrocorax; species Phalacrocorax aristotelis. The sequence continues at coordinate 6,937,048 of NC_134293.1, read as the reverse complement.
TCAGAGATTACAGCTAAATCCTTTGGGTACATAAAGGCACACAGTTTTTTTCATGCGTTACAGAGGACATGTAGAACCTCTACAAGAGTCATAGCCAAATAATAATGTAAAAAAAATATCCTAAGCCAGGCAATGGCCTGAGCTGGAATGCCTTTAAAGATATTTATACATCCAAGTACCTGTTGAGAAAAGAATCTAATTCCAAACACATTTACTTGTAATTCCCAACACATTCTGTTTTACTGGTGACCCAAGCTCTTTTCCTTACAATAGAACAGAGAAACTCCTCTCAACAAAGCCTCTGTCAAAGGATGCTCACCATCATTATTAGGTTTTTTGGTATTGCAAGATGTCTAATTATAGATATCAAACCTTGTACAAAACATGGTTTGCATGATAATTCATGCAGAAAAAGATCAACACAATAGGCAGCGCCATGTGTCAGACGCAATGCAGAGCCACCTGAGGGTGGGAGCTCAGAGAAGAATGCTACCTACCGACACCGTTGCCCCCCTGAAAATATCTTCCCACCTGCTCAAACTGGGCAGGAAAAATTGCTCCAGCTGGCACTTAAGAGCCGAGGCAGCAATGCTGAAGGTTGCTTAGTTGGTTAGTATCTCCAAGACTGAATTCGAGCCTGGCTTCTACAGAGTTGTGCCTGACGCCAGGTTCAATCTGCTTTAAGCCACCTTTGGAGCCAAACCAGAAGACTGCTGAGGAAGTAAGAGAAATGAGAGATCTGTCCTCCAGAGCCAACATCGTTTGTCCAAAGTCGGAAGATAATTGCTTATTTCAAGAAGGGGTGCTGCTGAGTGCAGTTCCATCAGCAGTTCCGGGCGTATAGGCAGCCTGAGGCTCAAGGAAAGTAGCCAGTGAGGAGGGTGCAATGAAGGTGAGGAGAACTCTTCCAGCTCAGTTCCTATATCCTCTCTGAAGTCACCATAGAATTTGAGAGGCAGCCCCAGGAGCAGACACCACATTGAGTGAGAGAAAACACCAGGTGGTAGAGCAGCTCACAGCCATGTTGCACGTCAGCCACCCACTAGAAATGGGCTGCACTGCTCTGTTTTACTTGGAAGGACTGAGAAATTCTCTGGCAGCAGATACACCTGCTTTGTGGCTGCTCGTGCCAGTGAAACAGCCAAAGAAGCTGTCCAGGATCCAAGAACAAGCCTTGAGATGGCAACTCTTGGCAACGTAACTTCAAATAGTTTGAGAGGCCTCTCCACACTGTTTATATGTCACCCACAGCTAAAATGAAAAAGAGACAGGATATGTCAGAGCCCAGCACTTTAGAGGAGAGCAGCATTCTGCCAAAAAGCAAAGGGAACAAAACCATAATCCACAGAGGCATAACAGAAGACAGCAGTGGATGGGCAACCGGTCCCAGCAAAGACTTTACGTTTCTCCCAGGTACAGGGAATTGTCTAGCAGGAAGGTACGTGGCTTGGTGAGGAGGCTGTGATGTCGCCAGGTTGCTGCTAGCCCTAGTTAATCCCAGATACCAGAAAGGCCTCATACAGCCCTTATTACTAAGGTTGCACTGCCTGACACCAGGATTCCTCAGCTTTGGAGCTGAAGCTGGATCCGTGGCTGTAAGAAGTCCACAACAGACACAAGGCAGCCAGACAAACGCCTGGCGATGAAAATTTTCCTACCGATACCATAGGCCTTGCTCTGCAGAGAAGCAGGGTCTAGCTAATGGCCAAGCCAGCTGTCAGTAGCTGCAGAAGCAAGAGCTGAGGGAGGCTCAGTCCTGAACTAGTCAGCCCTCACATCTGTTACTTCTTCATTGGCTCTGAACTGAAAGATGCCCTTTCCCCCTGCCTCAAGTCTTCTCAGTAGCCAGAGCGTATCCAATTAAAGTTCTACCAGAGCAGGAGCAGGCTTGTACTGATCAATAATGTCACGGCTGAGGCCTTCTTAAATGCAGGCAAGGAAAAATGGTACTTGCTGTTTTAACTCAAGTGCTCTCCAGTATTGGTAGCTACATGAAGAGGGAGGCATAAGGTGTGAAAGCAGATGGAAAGAAAGTTGGTAAGAATTAAAATCACAAGATTCAAGCAGGATTTCGTAAGTAATTAATTTATATCTAGTATTTGTTACCACACTGCAGAATCACTACTTTAATCAAGATTGTCTGTTTTCTCTGCACTGTTTACAATTCTTTAATAAAAGGGAGAGATTTGCTAAGCACAAGGCAAACAGCTTCCAGTTCCAGATGGGAGACAGAAATACAGCTCACAAAAACTTCTCGGGTATGAATGAGAGCTCATGGAATATGTGCTCCAGACCCTACAGAAAAGCTCCCACATTCAAATATGCCCATATAGTCATGACTTTTCATAGCTGGTAGTGCTGCAGAAAAAGCTACTTAGAAGAAGGACCCCTCCCTGTCCACTCTAAATAGCACATCAAGGACAACCATCCTAGCAGATTTTCAGAAGACCAGCTCCACAGATTAAAAAACCCCAAGTGTCCAGAAGTTCATGAATCAGAACTTAAAGGAACAGTATGAAATTGTAGCAGCTGCAGACTTTTATGCTGTAACTTTAGGGCAATTTTGTGAGCTTTTTTTGTCAAGTTTTGACATGGGGAAGGGAGGAGGCTGGAGGCTGGAAAAGGAGGGCAATGTCTAAATCTTCAAAATGTTAGAATACAGGTCACATTTGTTGAGCTTTCCACTCTCAAAAAATCAGGACAGGACATTGACAAAACACCACATTGAGAGGGAAAGGAGGAAGAAGCAAGCAAACCTAAAGGTATGATTTTTATCTAGATTGCTGCAGACACAGAGAAAAGCCCAAGTTAATCAGCATCTACTGATTGAAAACAAAAGCTAAAACCTGCCACGCCTACATACTGGTTTGCTCATACTATAATCTTACTTGTTCAATATCTCATTCTTTCAATATGGACTAGCTCAGATTTTGTCCTCTCTTTCCTCCCCAATCTAACCCACACTCTCCACTCTCCAATATTACTGATATTTGCTCTATTTTACTGAGCCCTTTCTGATTCTTTCCATTAAAAAAACAGGAAGACAGCGATAAAATTGCAGGGTCCCTCCATTTCAGTGGATAAGCACAGGGCATCTATTCTTTCCATGTGGAAAAGTCTTTATCAGTTTCCCAATGTTATTTTTCATAAAGGCAGCCTGATTTTCTTAAAAAAACATTGTTGTAGTGGCTTAATGCGTTGCTAGGAAGCCTTCTTCCCAGAGCGTGATTGCTGGTCCATAGCAGAGCAGAATGTTAGGAAAGATCAGCAGGAGGAAGGGTTACGATAAATGCAAGAAGATTTGTTGATGAATATCAGCTTGATCCTAAATCCATCTTTTTTTCACTAAATTAAAAAAAAAAAAAACAGAAAAACAAATCCAAACCAAACCTGAGCACATTCAGGAGAACAAAAATTAAATGCTAAAAGCACAGCACAGCTCTCTTGGTGCTTTAGAGAACAGGCTATTTTTAGTCATCTGTTTCCTCACTGAAATGCTGAGGGGGAGAGACCGTGATACCAGGATTTTAAGAAGCATCTGTGGAGCATTCCTATTCTGCAGAGGAGCAGCTGTGTGGCCAGACATAACCAACCTCCATTTCCACTGGCTTTCTTAGGCACAGACCAACCTCAGCTAAGGCAAGCTGCTCATCCTGCTTCTGGGAGCAACACTGCAAAGTGGCCGAACTCTGCCGCGGGTCCCCAGCCCAGGGCACCCAGCCAGGCCTGTGCGTGGCGAGCTGCATGATGGACATGTCACTGACAGACAAGACAGACAAACCCGCGCGAACCGTGCTCACGCTCCGGTCATACTTTGAGCAAGGTAAGGTGGAAGAGCCCAAGGAATCAGGGAATCATCCGGCCGTGCCACCCATGTCACTTTGGCTGCGGTTAGACCTGCCCTGTCACAGCTGAGAAAGTCAGAGTGCCACAGCTAAGGCTGGCCTTAAATTGTCACTGTCAGATACCAATAGCTGCAGTATCAAACGGCTTATCTGAAGCTGCAAAGCATCTGCAGGAGGCAAGGGTGTTACTTGTGTAGTTAGCTCCGCTGAGTTCTCCGCACCATAGATGTATTTGCAGCCAATAACCAAGTAAGACCATCAGCTATAAACAGCCATTATAGCTTGACAAAAGCATACGCGTTTCTTTATACCATGTTTAGAGAGTTAACAGTTTAGAAAATCCCATCATAGATGAACTGGAAATGCACAAATAACTCCTAAAAAAGGATTTTTCTCCCAGAACTTGCACCTTGGTTTTTGCTGGTACACAAGTTATTCAGAACCAGCTACAAAAAACATTCATGGGTAAAGATATTCAGTTTCTTTTAATTTTCTGCATATTTGGAAGGTACAAATGCTCTCCGTTCACTCTGTGCTGGTTCCTCCTCCAAATTCAGCTACAAAAATAATAATTTGGTAAAAAGATGTACGGTGGGTGGGGGAAGCCCCCCAACGCATATTTTTCTATCCATCAACCCACAAAGGCCCAGACTGAGCCAGGAGACTCACTCCGCAGCCTGCGGTGCATATGCTGGGTGACTCCACGCACATCACTTCATTTCCCTGCACCCCATTTCCTCCTGTCTGTAAAGAGAGGCAGGTGATGCATTTCCTTCCCTGTAACGCAGTTCTAGATCTATTAATATTTCTGGTAAAGATTTCTCTTGAAGCAAGCACAACTCACCTACCATAACTCCCAAACTGCTGGCTGCTTCTTTAGGAGGTACCTGACGTTCCCTTTACATTTTGAGGGAACAGCCTCCTAAGGTATTCACAGCTTCCCTCCGACAATAATCGTTGTCCTGCCGATACACAGAGCAACGCGTACTAAGCGTTGGCTATTTCAAAACTGACTTTGTCTCTAGTAAGAGGAGTGAAAAAAAAGTCTCTACCTGTAGGCAAAGCCACAGAACGCCGTGCAAAGGAGAGGGGAAAATATCAACATTGATTAGGAACTTCCCTAGAAGTCACAGACTGGGGGGGACTGGACAGTGCCGACACTCCAGTGGCAGAACTCCAGCTAAGTAAGGGTGCTCTAATTCGTGAAGTAGATTGTCTCAAGGGTCCGTTTAAACAAATTAATGCAATAATGCAGCTGAGGTGCAGCGAAAGCACAACTTCCTCTGGAGGTACTACAAGTAATAGCCTTAACTAGCTACCAGCAGTGATATGATTTAGTTTTCTTCAACGTGGTAAGAAGGTGTGGATTGAAGAAGTGACACGTGCCCTTCGATCCTGCTGAGATGGATGAGATCCAGTTAGGTTACTGTCTCAGCAAAAGCTACCACAGTGCTATTAAGAAGATGAAAAAAAACATTTTCCATTGTTAGAGTGTTTCCAAATAAAGCAAGAAGGTACACACCTTGGATACACCAACCTATCCGCTTCCCTAAACGTCTGTCAAAATGGAGAGGTAAACGTATTTATTATCTAAGTCAAAAAACGCTGACACGGTGCATTGGAAAGACAATGCTACTTGGTACTCTGGAGATTTTACACTGCTCTGTGGGCATCCAGCAGCCTTCAGCAAGCTTTCCTCCCTTGCCTGTATGTGGAGCTTTGTTCAGCTCACACAATTGCTATTCAACAGATAAATCTTCCCCTAGCTCAGCTCTGCTGCCTAGAACCACAAATGAAGCTGATGCAGCTGGGTGCTCAGTTCCAAAATCCAGCCTCCACGTAAGCCAGGGCAATGCCCTCAGCGTCACGCAGAAGAGCAAGTGAGTAACGCACGAGTGGAGACGCGCTGAAGAGACCCGTGCCTTCAAGAGGATGAAATTCTGTGCACTCCCTGCCTCCCATTCCCATTGCTATTAATAAGTTCTCGTTAAGGAAGTCGTCATGCTGATGTTAAATGTCACTCTACACCCCCTGCCCAGACTAATAACTTACAGAACATTTTTCCTCGGTGGCACTCATGGCCCTCTTATTTATACGTACCATGTAAGGCTGTGGAACCATCTGTGTAATGCACAGGGAGAAATAACATCAAGCACACAGAAACTCTGCTTCCAAGGCTGACATTTTCAACTCTTTCATGACCCTTCAAGCTCGGCTACCCCAGGTTAGAGTCAGCCTTTCCCTTTCTCTGACAAAAGGGGATTTTGATAAACTTTGGAAACTGAGTCTTCATCCTGGGGCCATACTACCTGGTGAGTTTTCAAAGAACATTACTGGACTGCAGATATTTTTTCCCCCTGCTTCCTTGCTACAACCCGATTCGAGGTACCTTGTGGAACAAGCCAGGTGCGTTAAGCAGACATTCATGGTTTTCAGATGTTTTGGCAAAGATTCAGCCTGGCAGCAAGGTTATAGCAGAGACAGATTTGCCTCTTCCACTTGTTCTGCTTCTGCATAACTCGCTGCCTAAAGGGTCAGTGTCACGTTGCCCACAGGACTAAACATACACAAGGCAAAATAAACCCATTGCATCTTTCCCACGGCACTGACGCCCACTGATCCGGAGCCCTGCCCTGTCTGGGACTGGGCAGCAGGACTCTGCTGGTCTTAGACCGGTAACAACGCTGGACCCCTTCTTAGTAAAAGCCACAAGGCGCAACACGTCACCGACTTTCACCCCAGCCGCGGGGAGTTCTGGCTGTGCCTGCAGGTAAAGTCCAAGCCTGCAAATGTTTCTAGTCTGTTCTTCAGGTTCTGGGAATGGATTGAAATCTGGATTAGAAGACGAGTTAGGTTTAGACAGGCTTAGATTCAGAGACACAATGTGCCATCAACAGCTTTTTCACAAAGCGGAAAAGCAAAGCTCCTGGACCTCAGGGGCATGTATTTTAGAGCCAGGACACTGCCACCTCACCCCCCAAACCCCAAGGCTAACGAGGGCTGTCAGAGAAGCAAAGGGTGATGTTACAGAAAGGGAACAAACGTGCTAGTTGCTGACTTCTCTTTGATGGGCTGTATTCTCTGGGCAGCCTTCACCTTACGCAGCTGGGTCTGTTTTGGACAGATTTCAGGACACTGGAAGAGCCAGCTTAAGGAGCTGTCTATATGGAATGGCCCAACTTGATCTCCCTTGAGTATCTCAGTTTGGGTGCATTTGAACATTGCTATTCATGTTTCATTAATACTGTGGACTTCTTGTTCTGTGCCAGCTCAACAAGGGACAGAAATTGCTACAGTGAGTTAAAAAAAGAAAGAGGAAGAAGATGAAAAAGAGTGTATGTGCATTTTAAGAGGTTTATTAATAACTGACACCAAAGGTGCCACCTCCTGCTGATACAATCATTGTTAAGCACGTACGCCCGAGGTGGTTAGAAATCCACGCTGGCAGTCTTGACAACAGAAGCAACCTCTTTCTTTCTTCGCCTTTTACAGAAGTTTACTTGTTCTCTGCCTCCTTCCCGCTCTCCCGGTTCTGTCTGGCTGCTTTTTCCTCAGCCTAAATGGGCAGACCGGTTGCAGAAGCAGGAGAGGAAAGCCAGAGGGATGGGGGTTGAGGCGGGGAGAAGACAGCAGCAGCACCTTTAGTTCAATTGGTGCTACTTGGTGTTACATTCAGACCAAGCTTCTTTTCCCAATTGAAAGACAACAGACAATTATAGAGTGTAACCTTTCATCTGAATTTCAGCCACATTTACAAACCTCACAGATGAATTAAAGTTTCAGTGAAACCACTTTGGCAGTGAACTGGCTTTCATTCAGCTGCCTGCACTGGTGTAGCCCGTGGAATTCACAATGTGAAGACCAGGTTTTTTGCAGATTGCCCCAAACTGAAGGCCAAATGCCTGACAATTGCTGAGCACCAAACTCCAGCTGAAATTGCAGGAACTTGTTCCTACCAAGAACTCAGTGGAACAACTAAAGACCGACTCCCCAGACATGAACCTTTGTAACACTCACTGAAGGAAAGGAATAGCAAACATAAAAAATTAAATCAGTGCAATAAATAAATGAGACTCAGATGCCCAAGAGAGGTTAAAGCCTGCAGAAATTTGGGATTGCTTAATTTCTATTAGGCAGATGCAAGTAAGATGTCTCAAGCTTTTGTCCTGCTCATTAGAAGCCTGAGCAAAACCTCCCTGAAGACAAAGGGGTTTGTAGCAGAAAAAGAATTGCAATTTAGTTTCAAAAAAAATCAGCATTTTCTGCCCATGACTTCAGCAACACTGATTGTTCTCTTGCTCTGCATTTGGTTTGGTCAGGATAACTTCACTGACTGCCACCAGAGACAAGTGCATTACAGAATCAGAATTCAGACTGCTGTAACTAAGGGGTGACTGATTAGCACTGCTTGCATTCCGATGAGGGAGTAAACTTCAAAGGCATCTTGAATAGCTTGAGGTAAATATTTTCTATCAATATCAATCAAGATCTAATGAACAACAATATGAGAAAGAAATCAGCCTAACAGAGTTAGGACACATTACCAGAAACAACTAGTTTACCTTTCAGCCATCAGCAGGCAGGACAGACTAATGAGACACTGGTTTTCCTTGTCAAGCTCACTACAATTTCCACCCCTCTCCCTTTTTCATTACACTTCAAATATTTTAAAATAATCTGCCCACACACAGACACACTGTGTGGTACGTCAGGTATAAATAGAGGAGACGACATGTGCCCCGAGAGTTCGCTGAGCAGAACGCGAGACACCAGTCTGTTCCAGGTCCCTCACAGGGTTTACTGCACAAAGAGTCGCTGGTGCCAGATTGGCAGTGCCACGTTGTTGGTGGCCTCACAGCAGTCTTCAGCTGGGCCAGAAGACCAGCCTTTGCTACGTTAGCCCACAGACCTGCGAAGCCCAAAGCTGCCACGGCACACAGCGCAGGGGATGGGGCTGACACCTTTCCTCCAGCCACGGCACCTTAAAACACCGGCCACAAAATAGCAGTTCTCTATTGCTGTCGTTTGATTTCCAGTTCAAACACAGCCCATAGAGAGACTCTGCAGTTACTAATCCCACACAGGCCCCTGCTGAAGGACTTCTCCAGCTACAGGGATAATGAAGGGCTGTTGACTGGTAGAATGGGGAATCTATTGACAGCCATTTCACTCATAAAAAGATCTAAGTTATAGCCTTTCCTCCAAGCCTATTAGATCTTATTATTTCCTAACCTCTGACACATGCCCAGAAAGCCAAAACATTTCTTAAAAGAGGCAACAACAAAGAAATTCTAATCAGTTAACAAGGACCAGAGTAAGTCTTTCTGCAGAAAAACTTCTTTATAGGACACCCGTGCTTCCTCCCTCTCCCAGCTCCTGCCTAAATCTTCCACAAGTAATAAGCCCAACTTACATTACACAGTGACCAGGCTGGGATAACCAAAGGGCTTGGCAGGCTGGAGCGTCCCTCAGCCCTCGGTCCTGCAGGTTGACTCCCCAACAACAGGGTGCTGCTGTTGATCCGGCCCGTTTGGATCAGGGCTGCATCCGCTCCCAACTGTGTAGGCTGGCTCAAGGTCAGGTCTATGTAATAGGGTTAGAAAAAACAACACTGAAACAGATCCTTAAGGGAAATGGATTAAGACACCAGAGACATTCAGTCCCTACTGATTTTAGTGGGAGTCCAAAGGATTAGCAAGCAGCTTCAGAAGTTGCCGCAGTGAGCCAGGTTCTGGCTCCACAGGGGTTTCAGGTACCAAACAGAGGGTGGAGGACAAGTGGTTAGTGCCTAAGGAAAGGTTACAATTGTCAGTATGTGCAAAGTACTATAAAAAAAAATATCTGTATTATCTAAGTCCTGAGAAAACATTTCTCCCTATATTTAACAGCTAACTGAGCACGACTGAGAGCTACTCAGACATAATTCATTCTCTGTCTTTATTCCCATCCCTTCCTCCCCCAGTTTGCACACTAATCCAATGGTCTGGTGCACCATGTGTTCCCCATGGGCAGCCTACCTACAGGCCTGCTCCAGAAACCTGAGCTCAGAGCAGGGACCAGTCTCACTCCCCCAGCCGGCACTCAGGCAGCTTTCCCAGCCCCGGAAGGAAACGCACAAAGTATTCCAGCAATGCCTTCAACAGAGCGAGGTGGAAACAGCAAGCACATAGCCCCACACTGTCCCAAGCTGCAGCATTTTCACCCTGGTTACCCTCTCACACAGGCTAAGACCAGTAACGCCAGACTCACTGCAGCTGTGGCCAGCCTGGCCCACCCAGCTCCTTTGCTCCTGCACAGAACTGCAGGCTCCTGCCTTCTCCTGGCCACTACACGATTGCCTCAGCTTGGTCCCCTGAGCCCCCACCCACAGCAACAGCACCCTCCCAGGCATCGCCCTCGGCACGTACCCCACTTTGTCAGGGTGACCCTGTCTTTTGTGTGTGTGCCTCTGGCACACATAGACTGGAAACACAGATATCCGCTGAGGGAAAACGGGGCAAAAGGAAAGTACAGATTACAACCTTGATGCTGTGGGATGATGTTCTGTGGTTTTTTCAAAGCTGGAATCTATAGCGAGTTTCACATGCATATATGTGGTACAGTAGGAATTTGATTGAAGGAAAACTCATGCAGCTCATGAATTAGCTTTGAATTCAGCAATTTTTTCACCCATGCCTATATAATTGCTTTAGAAGTTATGCGTGTCCAAAAGCATCTTGGCAAATCAGGGAACTGCTTAAAAGAACATTTAAAACCAAAAAGTAAATATATTAAAAATCAGTCCTTGAAAAATACCACTCAGCAGCAGTGACTGAATTTATTCCATGAAAAGAGAAATCTTCCTACAGCAAACAGAATAATGAGAACCAATGAAGACAAAGACGTTGTCTCCACTAACTGAGTAGAAGTAAGGACTGAACTTTGGACACAGGGTTACATTTCCTTCAATGCAGGATAATTCCTGCAATTTAAAATGAAACCCTGCTTTGCATTTATTTCAGTTGTTCTCAATGAAATACTTCAGAAGGCAGGTTCTGCCAGCCAGATTTCTGTTCCCCATTACTGTTGCAGCAGTGCCCAGGAGCACCGGTGGTCAGGCGCTTCCCTCCACGTGCCAGGAGCTGCGTGAACCGAGGCAGCCCTTTGACCAACACGTTGCAACCTCTGTTATGTACACGGCAACAGGCAGACACAAACACGCAGGGGAAGCGCAAGGGAACAGATGATGAATGACCGGTTGGGACCACTGTCCTTCAACCTGCTTTTCTCTCAGACCAGGCTACCAGCCTAAAACGTAAGTGCGATCTAGTGCTTCGGGCGTGCTGCAAGAGAGAATGGGGGTCTCCAGGACACATCTTGAGCAGATATACTGAAGCAGTTCACAGAATCCCAGAATCCCAGGTTGGAAGGGACCTCAGGGATCATCTAGTCCAACCTTTCTAGGAAGAGCACGGTCTAAACAAGATGGCCCAGCACCCTGTCCAGCCGACTCTTGAAGGTGTCAGTTCTTCAATTTATTTGGCTGACAATTGACTGACATGTACATCATGAACAGAGCCCCTTTTCCTATTGCTGGTGAAAAAGTTCTCAAAAAAAACCCAAGCCAAAAAAACCCACCTCTTTTTTTAGTGGAAGGAAAGCAGTCCATAGAGAAGCAGGATGCGCAGAAAGTTAGCCCCCAGGAGTAACCCAGAGACAAAGCAAGCCAAAGAGAAGAAAGGAGTTCAATTATGCTCTTACATTGACATTAATGGAAGTTGAATTGGGTCCAGCGTTAGTAGAAAAAAGTGGCTCTCCAAAGCACTGGTAGAGCAAACACTGTTGCCATAACTACCTCACTCCCAGAAGCACGCCGATTTAATTTCTACAGTTAAATATTTACAGAGTAGATTGCTTGTTTTCAGGAGTAGCAGGAGCTGCTCGTAGAACTCAAATGCACAGTCTGGTCTTCAGGGTCCTCACAGAGGGCTTCCAGAGTCACCCCTCACCCCCTTGCTTCATCGCTCCCTACACATCTCGCTATCTGTGGGGAAGGGGGAGCACGGCGGCCCCAGGAGGGAGGGCAAGCCAGGAGCCGAGGGTACCCGCAGCACGGGCTGGGAAGGGATTGCACCAGCAGGACACGGCCCCACAGCCTGAGCAAGGCAGGGTGGGAGCAGCCACCGGTCCCGCTGGCAGCCCAGGCACCACCAGACCACGCAAGGTAACGAGTCAGAGTGAAGGTCAATGAGTTTGGCTGAGCAGCGGGGGGACACAGCTGTACCCGTGGCACAGCTCCGGCAAGGAGCGGTGACACGCCTGGCTACAAGGGTACTCTTGGCCGCGGGCAGATGTCGCGGGCAGGCTAGTCAGGGCAATTAGTGCCTGCTGGTGCACCCAGGATACGGCTCTGCCCTTGCACCAAACCGCTCTGACACGCTTCTACCAGCCATCACCTAACTCACCCGAACCACTCTGACAGCTTTAACTCGACTTCAGCTATATGACTGCAGCAACTGATATTTATTGTTGTCCACACGTCTATAGAACCACTGAATTCTTTCATCCTGTTTTTGCTTCATCCCTCTCACAGCTCTGACGCTGAAGAAATGTGCACATAAAGAATCAAAGAAACTCCAGGCCTGCAACGATTGAACAACAAAATCTAGTCCAGACCCGTGGAAGTAGATCCTCTGCAACACCTGTTCCTAACCTGTTCCTAAACACTCTCAGCAGTAGAAACAGCGCAGTCTCCAAAAAAATACTTTTTAAAATCTTTAAAATACTTTTTAAATCTGAAACTGCTTCTGCTACTCCCCCATGACTTAGCTTTAAAGAAGTATGGATACAGATGCATGACACTGCTTTAAATGAGTGCATGGCCAGTTAATGCGGCTCATTAGATGCATAATTAACAATGGCAGTGATATTATGGTTGTACATTTCAGCTCCACATATAGCCTCTATCAACATACTGTGACAAGAGTTATGCACGTCTATGTTCATCCAGCATGATGCCGATTATTCCCTTAGGAATAATGACATGCAGAGTCACTTTAAGATGAAGCCCTATAATCACGACATTTTTTGGGGTAGAAACTTCGTAACTGTCTAGCTTGCGTGTGTAAGTCCTTTAGTTAAGTTCCTTAGGAAGGACCGAAGCACATGAAGTCAGGGGTCCTGCCTAAAGCCTTCACTCTCCACACATTTCTGCTCCAAGAAGGCACCCAAATGCCACAAAATTCACACCCAGAATTAAGGTTCACTTCGGCATCATCAGTCAGAGGACAGCACTCACAGCACCGTGGGATTTAAGAAAATAAGTTTACCTTGACAGATGACCACATTACTTCGAGGCATACGGTAGTTTGACTCTTGTACTGTTGCCAGGTGCTCCCTTGCATGTGGGGTGCTGACTATTCCAAGTGGGTTCAGATGGAAGTTATCTTAAATTAAAACTATGTCCAGTCCTAAGAAACAAGTGTTGTTTATTAAAAAATAAAATACATTGAAAATACTTTCACAAGAATATATACACATACATAGAGATACCATGGCTTTGATCTTTTGGACTTAAAAACAGGCTTACCTCTATAATCTTAGAAATAAAAAAAAACGGTAGTGTTTTAATACAGAAACCACACATCAGCAAAGTCCCACATCAGCAGTAACATTTACGTCATTACATTTGGTGTAAATTTCAAGACAAAACAGTAAACGAGGCTTCAATAAAAACAAAATTATTTTTTGAACTTATGTTCTAATTAGAGGAAATAAAGAATAAACTTAAAAGGTTAAAAACGATTCTGTTATAGGTTGAACAGTATTGGAGAAAAGAAATTCGACAAAGGGAACAGACTGTCATATTGGTTTTTGGGTTACCTCGGGGGTTGAATTTGCAACTGATTATTACTCGTTGCTTGCTCCAGACTTGACCCAAACTAGGACATTGATTACTTGAAACGAACAAGTTAATTCAATACTGCAGAAATGCCAATTGTTAATTTAATTTGTTGTTCTTGATTTCAATGGGATTCTTAAGGGTAAGGAACGTGGGGCTGGATCACTAAATGCTGATAAAATTATACTTTAGACTAGTTTAAGAAAAAAAGGAAGAAAATCTCCATCGTGTGCTTCTACTGAAAGCTCTTGTTTGTCTGTGCATAATACACTAGTGATATTCAGAAACCAACAGAAGCGGTCCTATATTCAGAAGCTGACTGCCAGAGTCCAAGCAGGTTGTTGGCCGATGAGTACAGCCAGTGCTAAGTGTTTCATCTACTTAATGCTGCGCTATGAGAATTCTTCCTTTGGGCAGCCACATCCCCAGAAGAACTAAGCCTGGTACATAGGCTAAGCATGGTGGTCAGACAACATCTTTCTGACAAGATACTGAAAGCCCTGAACAGCAAACCGAACTGCTTTTACTCTGGGCTGTTCCATCTGGGCTTTAGAAATACAACAGCGCTTCATTCTTCCGACACAACTATCAGATATATTCAATGCATTTTATTGAGGAGAATAAACTAAACCCCACAGCTCCCTTATGAGGTAGGTACGTCAGATTCTCTCTGTTTCAAAGCAGAAAATTGAGGCACAGTACAGCTAAGTCTGTGACACTGCTTGAACCCAGTCCTCCTCCCAATAATTTACTCTAACAAGAATAAAAATGGATGAAGTAATACAGATATATAAATGGATCAGTAGTCCTATCAAAATACATAAACTTTACCTGTAACAGTTTACTTCATTCTATTGAAATACTGGCTAAAAAACCCCAAAGCGGTCCTGATAAATGCACTATAATAAAGTCTTTAAAGGAAAAGTTTATGATAACAGTTTTATAAAAATCTGAGATGAATCCTTGATGGACTTAATTCATTTGGTGGACAGAATCTCAGACTTTAAAAAAAAAAAAAAAAAGAAAAATGAGATCATCTGATAAGACTGTTAGACGGAGGCTGACGTTGCATTTGATAATGGGGCAGATTTGGAAGCATTTACTGCGCTGGCTGCAAAAACTCTGACGTGAACACAGCTTCTGCATAATCCTCACACACATCCTGCAGCTCTGCGGCCACATCACAAAGGGCTTCTTCTGTTAGTTGCTCTGCAAGACTGAGGAAGAGGGAGGGAAAAAGAAACGGAAAAGGTTCAGAAACTCAGATTTCAAATTCTAGTCATGCACTCCATTCGTATCAATGCTCTGATTTTAAAAGGCCTCATGTTTTTTTCATTCTTTCCACTGCTCAGCCCAAGAAAAGATCTGATATGTATTCTGATGTGTCGTATAAGGTGTCAGAAATTGCTTACTTCAGGATTAAATGTGTTGAGAGATCTCAGTTGCTTCCTCTTCTCAAACTCTTAGACAATAAACCTGCCTTGGGAAGAAGAGTTAACATACTGTGGTGCTCACCCGAAGGCCACTGAAGTAAATGGGAAGCTTCTTACTGATTTTAGCTGCCACTGAACCAGGCCTTACTGAGAGTAATAAAGCTTAAGCAAAAGCGAGGTGAGACATTTCCCTTTTCAGTGATCTCTGTACCACAGCAAATGTTACAGAAGGGAAAACTATTTTAGTGTAAGAACACAATTGTTTACTGGCCTCTTGAAAAATTCTCTTCAGAGTTTTGCATATATTCTAAATTATCATAAAGTTAGTCTTTCTAAGACCTTCTGAGCATAGCATGGGAGTGTTTCTTTTAAACATTGTGCAAGACTATTTTATATAAAAAAGATGTATAATGCCCTCTGGTGGTAAGAATAAGCCCATGAAGCATGCTGGCTATCGGACTGCATTGGCCGTTTGATTTCAAGCTACAACACGTATCAGGCAAATGGCAGCAGTGGAATTCAGCCGTCAGCAGGAGTGATTCGCTGCCGTTTAATCCATCTGCCAACGCCAAGAAGGTGCCAGTCCTTGAACTGCCGGGCCTCACGCCAATTAGGAAAAGGAGTACAGTTCAGAAGGCAGCGTGACGGTACTGAGAACTGACAAGGCATACTTTGGTAAATTCAAATAGAGTGGTCTAACCACAGTGATTAAAACATTTGCCTGCTTATCCACAGTTGGGCAAACCACCAACACACACGCAAGTCATCCCAAGTATTGCAGGACCCGTTCCTGGAAACACTAACGCAGATGCCAGATGTTACTCAAATGAGCTGTATCACTGATTTCAATGCTACTACATTAAAAACGTGCGCAGAAGCTGAAAAACTCTTGGCAATTAAGCCAATCTGCCAATACAGACAATTATGGCAAACCACTCCATCTACAACCACTGAAGTGAGATTTTGTAATTCTTTCTTAATATTCCAGAGTTTTCTTCTCTCATTTCTCTCCTCTCATAGTCAGAAGTGTTCTGATTTCCACTCTCAGGGAGCTAACGGCCCCTCTCTACCAACTGATGTTGTGCCAGTATTTCTTCAGTTCTGAAAGAACAGGACTAGCGAGGTTCAAGGTCACCCTGTATTTCCATGCTTTTTTTGGGTTGGGACTTTACAAGACCAATAGGTGATATCTGAAATATTTCACACATACTGAGAACAATTTCTAGGCAATTGCAGGCGATCACTCAAGAGAAGTGCAAGGAAATGATAACCAGTGATATCACTTAGTCGCTATTCCTGTTACTGAGCAATCAAAACACTTGTTCGAGCTTCAGTGCAAGGTGGGTATTTCAGCTTACATCGCCCTGCTCGCTCAGCAGATGTTTAGTGTGGTAACAATTTCTCTTTGCCAAGAAATGAAGAGCAGAGAGACTGTTACTTACTGTGTCATCTATTTGTATGTGTATTGTCTTCTATTTGTACTATTTGTACTAAGGGATGGTGAGCCACCTGTGTCACACTTCCCCCAGTGAACTCTGTGAAGCAGGGAGACCTGGGGAAGAGGAAGCACTGAAATCTGTGCTAAGGCCAGCGGTCTCTTTTTAAAGTATTTACTGTTGTTCCTTGAAACATCAACTTCATGATCCCCTACCACAAAGATTAAAATTTGCACACTTAATTACAGTGCTTTCTTTTTCACTCCGAAAAGAAAAGTTAGTTTTGTTTTCCTTCAATTTAGCTGTTACAGATAGTCTTCTGAAAATAATTTAAGTTACCCTATATTTCACACAGTTGTTTTCATGGTAGCACCATAGAAAGATGTGAAAAATAATAACTTCTTCGGGACATTCTACTCCCATATCCTTTTGTTTTATCCAACTACCTTAAAAATCCATGAACATCAAGTACCAGTAGAGAAACAGTCCAATAGCAGACTGCTTCTACCTCCCAAATCTGGCTTTGGAATTTAAATGGCCCCCTCTCCAATCCTGTCCTGAATAAGGACAGAAAAACCTGATCATCAGCTGATACATTCCTTTCCAAAACACAAAGACAATTCATATACCTCTCAGCAATCTGCCATGGATTGAAACTCCCTACTGCCTCATGGGAAATAAGCTTTAAGTGATGCTCGTATCTGCTGTTATAATCCAAGATGCTCTGGAGCATATGCTTTGGCACAGAGAGAGACACACAGCACTCCTTCTGTAGAGAATTCCGAGTCAAGGGCTGCAGAACGTCATTTCCAGTCTGCAGTTCCTCCTCTGCTTCTTTGTTTTCATCAATATCACTGGAAATATAAAACAGTCATTAAGCCAGAACTAGATTTTTAAGAATCTTTTCGAAGGATCAGAAAATCTTTCCAAACAGTAACCATAATTTTCTGTAATGAAAACTTCATCATGAAGACACACGGCTCACACGCACCGCAGCTTAGCGTAGGGCCGAGTGTTCTACTTACTTGCCATCAAAAAGTTTTTCAGGTAAAATGTCCATTTCTGGCTCTGTGCGTCCAATTAATTTGGTTATCTGAATCGGATGAGGAGATGTAGGTCTTTTAGCTATTGGTGCCATGTATTGTTCTAGAAGGAAGAAAATAACATTTTAAATTGTTTCATTGGAAGAGAAAAACTACATTTACTGCAGGTAAGTCCTCACAAAGACTTTTGCTTCTTTTAAGGAGAAATCCTTCAGATAAGTATTGAAGGTGACAAGCCCCTAAAATGTAAATTAAAGACAGAATTTCCAAGAGCTCAGTGTATTAAAGCTGAGCAGTTTAGAAATCCTACCCTTAGTATAAATAGTTTGTTGTGTCAGTGAATACTTCTAGAGGAAAGATAGAAAATACCGCTCTCAAACTAGCGTCGTCTATTAAGCTTGGCGGTAAATCCAAGACACGGGGGGAAAAAAATCCAACAAGATTTGGGCTCAGTCTGCCCCAGCCTTATTGTGAGGTTCTTCAATTGGCGTAAAACAACACAGTTCCATTAAAGTCAGTATGTGATCAGATACTCAGCTTGGAAAAAATCAGTGTAGCTTCACTGCTGTACTCAATCAAATAGTAGGATAAAGAACAGAGCAGGGGAATGGGAAAAACAACGGGCATAAGCCCTCCTTATTAGCATGCCACTGTGGCAAACAATATTAAAGTACCTACATGTATGTATAGGAAACATCAAACTGTTGTTTAGAATCCTACCTTTCATCAGTGAACACTGTCCTGCTACTATTACTTAGGTCCCTCTCAATTAAAAATTTAATCTGATGTGAAAAGTTAGTTACATCTTTCATCTGAAGGACTTTACATTCTTTCATTTATTATCCAATATCCAATTTATCCAATAAAAACAAGCAGGGAAAGTGTGAATAATGTCAACTGGAAGCATTTAAACTCTGTTTTTTTCAAGGATTAAATACCTTTTGCTGAAGCACATTGGATAATGAATTCTGTACAGAAAAATCCAGATTTTCTGAGGCTGTGAAAATTAAACTTGCATGTATGCTGCAAGATCTAAGGCCAATATCACCATCACTTGTAAAGAATAAGGAAAAATATTCTAAGCTTAAGTAATTTAATATTATCTTCTGTGTACTGCCAGAAGAACCTCAAACTGTCATGGATTCACTGCTACACTAGTATTTACCTAACATTCGCTCTTGAACTCTAAGCCATTTAAACTGATAGTTTATTAAAACAAAGGAAAGAAACCGGGAGAAGCAAACTAGAAGACAAATATCTGCTGGCTCCTGCCTAAGTAAATCAATAGCAGGAACAGACAGACTGTTTCACTATACCTTATCTCATCCAGTGAACTCTTAAGAAGAGTTTTGAATTCATCAGCGTGAAAATGATTCCTGCTAAGTAATTAATGGTGTTGCAAAGGAATCAAGTCAAATGAGAACTCACTAAACACTCTTTCCAGGATTAGGATTTACAGATTTGCCAGTCCTTTTCTCAAAACTGAAGACAGGCAAGTCATGAAATGCTTAACATGAAAACAAGTGAAGTGGCTTTAGGATACGTCAGGCTTAGAAAGTAAACTAGCCGTCTTCTGGAGTAAATTCAAGTAGCTTCCAGATGAATTGGAGTGTGTGTACTTATGGAGCGTCCTCTTCACTGCACAAAAGCCATTACTCACGTTTTGGTCAAAAAGAACATATCTAAGCTAAGGAATGACAAATGCCTAGAAAAGGGACAACAACATTCAAACTTAACATTTGATGACTGGAAGTATGTGTGAAAGACTCCTATTCTTCAGCTAAACTCCACTAGCAGTGCTTTCCATCCAAACGCAGCCCCAGCAAAGGCAAGTAGAAAATGACAGCCTGTCCTCAGATGAGATCCTTCCTCTTTAAAATATTGATTTTAGAACTGTATTTTAGAAACAGCCCTCTGAAAGGAGTACCTACAATAAGAAACATGTCGGGATGGTGCTATTTGATCACACATAATCCAACGATTTTGATTGCAAAACATCTGAATTTAAAGATACACATTACAGGAAAAAACAAGTTGCATTAAAAAGGCACTTACCCTTTTTGTCTTCCTGGACCCAGAATTCCGAATCACTGTACACAATCTGGGTGAACCTCCTGCGTACAGCCTCCTGGTATCTCTGGTTTTGAACACACAGATTAATCAATCAACACATAGTTAGCAGTTCAGCTGTACTAGTTATCACCCGATAGGAAAGCAGGTCATGATCCTCCTCAGTCAAAGTAGGCTTACTTTGCCTAGTTATAACAAGAACAGGCGTTGGGGGGTGAAATCACAGATAATCACCTCGTTCAAAATGCCATACTTGAAGACTCAACTAGTTGCCAATACCGTGACAACCCCCATTTCAGACCAGCAGCAGTTAGCCACACAACTGAAGGGCCCTCACGCTGTTCCTGCCTTACCAACAGTGGATTCAAACGTACGCTTAAATGCCTCATATGGATAAGGACAGTCCGCAGTGTAAGCTTCACGAAGTTGGGATAAATTTCACTGACTAGAAAGGCTGAAATAAGACTTGAATCAAAAGCTATGGAAAAGCTGTTCAAAGACAAATTTTTAAGAAAGCAATATATGAGGAAGTTCAAGTCAGGTAAATGATAACTTCATGAATAGAAAGATGGATAAATAAGGGCACAGATAACCATGTATTTGTCGGACTTCCCCATGTTGCTCTGTAAAATATTTTGGATTGCCAAAGCATATTTCCTTGAGATGCTCATGCTACTAGAACACTAAAAAATGAGGAAAAGAAATTCCATAAATATTCAAATACTTTCCAGTCTGTGAGACCACCAACATAATCACCATACTGATTCTCCCATTCGCATATGATGATCTAAGCCATGAAGCCTTGAGGTGGGGAGCAAACTCAGGTCTACCAACTCTAAAGCTAGCAATAAAACCATTAGGGCAAATGTTCTTCTGTTCTTACACTACTTTTTGCTGGAAGTGCAAACTCCTTCCAAGTCTTTCATCTAATACACTGATCCAGTCAGAGCTTGCTTCATTTAAGAGCATGGATACTTAGAGATATTACAATTTATGTACAGTAAACAAGAAATTGTTACTATTGAGACCAACCAAAAGAGAAAATCTTACTTCAATTTCTTCCATTCTTTGCAACATTGACTCCAGACTGTGAGTGTCAGCCATAGGCAGAGCCTCGGTCTGGAGTCTCTCATGCTGCTCCATACTCCACAGTTCCTGAGCAGTATCTTCCAAAAGATCATCCAATAGCTTTTCACTCAGAATATCTGCATTTGCTGCAACCTGCTATTTTAAAAAACAAACAAACAAGCAAACAAAAAAAACCCCACATAACCAATGCAAGAAAGAAAGAAAAGAAAACCCGAAACAGCTGGAGGCAAAGAATGCTTACAAATCAAGCATTTCTTACAGCAGCTCACGGAAATAATCCAATTGGCATTTCAACTTCCCCTTTCAATGAAAATCCAAATAAATTCCCGTTTTTCTTCCACCTGCACAATAAGCCCAATCAATAAAACCAGCTTACTATGTTCCTACCAATAAAATCAATGAATATGGAAAAAGCTTGCTACACAGCTATGTTCCCAAATTGAAGATGAAACTGTCACCGATTCAGGGATCACCCAGGAATTCAAGAAAGTGATGTGAAGGCCCTCATCTTACAAAAACTATACACGTTTAACTTATCATACAGGAACTGTTTCACAGCAGCTCCAGGAGGCAATGAGGAAGCCGTAGGTTTCAGTTGTGTCCAGTATTACCAGTTAGCCATGGTACAATATCACTATTCATTTATCTGTATTATTTTATATGAAAACATTTTTCCCTCTAAGCAACTTTATGCATTCAAGGTCATTCAAAAATGTAGAAAAGAGATGATGTTAGAAGGAGCTTTCTTGTTGTTTCCTATTGTACACAGTTACAAAGCAATACTTTAGAAGGCATGCATGCCCATGTGCTGACACTGTTTTAAAGATGTGGCTTATGTAAGTTGAAATTCCTAAGTTTGGGAAATCAGCATTAATTTTCCAGATGCACTCTGCTATATGGAAAAGATAAAAATTAACCTTAAATGTCAAGCAGATTTGCTCTATGACATACAGATAGAATATACCTCCTCAGCCGCCTGCGTTAAAAGGTGGTTTATAAATGAAGAATCTTTCAAATGACAGTTTGTTTCCAAGGACTGATCTTCTAAATAAAATGTAAATCCTCTCATGATAATCAAGCTTTCTGTATTACTAGTCATTAATATTACTAGTCCAAATTTATTTAGTCATTAAATACGATATTATAAGAATTATTAAAATAATCTTATGAAGTCCAGTCATGTTCAGCGTGGAACTATTATGACCATTCAAAAACAACTTGGAAATGCATCTACTTGACCAGAAGCTACCAAAATATTTAATGCAGCTTTGCCAAACTTCATTACAGCAATTCAAGACCCACATACTGAAATGGAAACTCATTCTCCAAATGTCCAAAATGGTGTTGACTATATAAATACAGGTTGCATTAAGTTGAAAAGAAACAGTGTGTTGCCCCTTTATAAACATTTTACAGCTCTAAAGGCATCCTTCGAACAATGGCATGAGCTTGACTGTATTACCTGTGTCCTATCTAATAGAGGTTCTAAGCGCTCCTGTTCTGCCTTCCCAACTTCGCCTGCACGCTGGGTCGGAGAAGCACTTTGCGACCTACACACAAAAGAACAAATGACAGTGCCATTCTGGAACTCGGTATGACAACAATAATTTTAAAAACCCGAACACATAAATGTCCTTTTTGGGGGACTGGTGGGAGTGGGGAGACCATATCAGATCTGACACCATTTATTAGCTCTTCAAAGTAAGTCATTACCTTAACTTTTGGATTTTTTTCATTTCTCCTCTGCTATGGTCAGTTAGAACCTTCGTTCTTCTTGAATCTTCTGCTTCAAGCCATGCTAGTCTTCAGAAACAAAACAGTAACATAGGGGGTTACAAAACACACATTCTAACAACTGAGGAATGAAATCATGTGATTCTGAGTATTAGTTTAGAAAACTTGCAAAAAACTTTAGAGAGAAAATGAATACTGACTTTAAGACCATATACACCAGGCAATTCTGCTGAGAACGAGGGATCTTCAATTATGTTTCTGGTACTGGCAAACAGGCAATTTCATGGCTATCCACAAATACTGCCCGGAAAGACAAGCTCCTTATCTGGCCATGCACGCAGCTGGATCAGCAGTTGGATCTCCTGCTTCAACTGCCACAAACAGCAGTCCCCAGGCAACTAAATTCGGGGAGCCCTGGTCTACGGGATGCTGAATGTAGTTTAAAACAAACAAACCTGCACTCTGTCACTGGCTAGGACAAAGATATATATTTTGTCCTTCCGGAACAGGGAGATAATATTTACCTTCTTAATACAGTGCTGTGCATATCCATTCTGCATACCGTGCATTGTCAGCGCCCTGCCTAGCACAGTTCGGCCTGTGACTCCCAGACAATACTTGGACCTGATCCAGGGAAAAGCACAAAGCAATGGCTCTTCCCAGGCTGTATCAACGAGGTCACTTTGTGCCGAGTGGGAAGAGAATGCGACTGTCCGGCGGCGAGCTGTGCTGCGCCACTTGCCTTCATGGCCTGACAGCCGGGCCAAATCCACCCGATTTACTAGCACAGACACAGCAGCACCTCCCCAGGCAAGCAGGGTAAAGGCGGGTTCCACGAGGCTGTGAACGTACCGCTTAGGTGAAACAGGCGGAGATGCAGGGCTTGCAGGCACGCAGGGAGTTCCGCTCTCCTTAGCAAGCCGTTTGCTCTCTTTTAGCTGGAAAGCTATAGTTGCCTCCTGAAATCGGGCGTGCTTTCCTTGGGGCTGTACCCGTCTTGATTTTAGAGATTTCGGCATTCCCTTAAAATTAACACCATTACATTAAAAACATATATTCCAGTTGTTGAATTTTTAAAGTATTTTGCATTCTGCTTCAGAATTTGCCTTGAAGTCATGCCCGCTGGCTTTGTTGCACACTTGACAGATGTGGAGGTTTTACAACTGATTTAAAGGGAAGTACAACTGTGCCTGAACAGACCATATGCTTAATCCTGCACCTATTATTTCTGCAAACAGTTCCAATTTTTCCAATGTTGCTCTTCACGGGGAAAAGCTTCTTTTGAAATTTTCAGAATTATACTCTGTGTTAACTCTTAATAAATCCTAATAGAAGGTTTCCAAGGTAACATTTTATTCAGCCGTGAAACTATAATATTGCCATATTTGTATTTGCTACAAGGACACTTAGACTAGTCCCCTCAGTATGAATTATTGAGATGCTTAACCTTCCTGCTCACAATCCTCACCGATAGATATGGAAAGCAGGAACAGTTACATATGCATACATCTATGTTACTGTATCAGATCTGATTTTTCAAGCTGAAGGTGATACTCTGAGGAAGGAAAAAAAAAGCATTTAATAAAAAAACCCAACTATTTGCAAAATTTAGTACTCTGAAATATGCTTTAAAGAACTCATTTGTTTGCATTACAGAAGCCTCTTGCTGGCTGCAAGAAGGACTTACCAGAAACCAGAATTTGTATTGTGAAGTTTTATAATTTCTGTAATGAATTAAGCAAATCTGCCTAAGTTATATCCTCCTACTAACATTAGCATTAGCACAACATTACTGCTGAGTGCATTTTTCATGATGGAGGATGACCAATAAGAGGACAATATTTCAGCTTTAATTTCAAGTTGAAAAATAACCATGCTAATTTGAAACATGAAACTAGTTCCGGTGAAAGTTTTCCTTGCTAATTCTGATGATCCAAGGACTGGGAAGCTGCCATACGACGACAGGCTGGGAGAACTGGGTTTGTTCAGCCTTGAGAAAAGGAGGTTCAGAGGGGATCTCATCACCATGTACCAGGACTTAAGGGGTAGTTACAAAGAAGATGGAGACTCCTTTTTACAAGGAGTCCCATGGAGAGGACAAGGGGGATGGACACAAGTTGCTCTTGGGGAGATTCCAATTGGACACGACAGGGAAATTTTTCACAGTGAGGACAGTCACCATTGGAATAATCTCCCCAGGGAAGGGGTTGGCTCGGCCACGTTGGACACCTTCAAGAGTCGCCTGGACAGGGTGCTGGGCCGTCTTGTCTAGGCTGGGCTCTTCCTAGAAAGGTTGGACTAGATGATCCCTGAGGTCCCTTCCAGCCTGGGATTCTGCAATTCATTGTTTCTAGTTGTACAGTGCATTTCCAAGGAATAATACTACTTTAAAAAGAAATTTGATGAAATAGTCATAACCACTTGACAGTGTCTTACATTATATAACAAATCCCAAGGTCAGGTAGAAGAAAGCATAAATTCTGCCATCACTTCCATACCTGTGATTTTGCAGGTAATAACACGCCTTTCTTCTTCAAAGGGCCACTTTCAAGGATGGGATTTTTTTTTACAGCTCTAGCTCTCACCAAAGCATCTGTGCTTCCTTGTAAAGTGGTATTTCTCTTTGGAGTACGTGAGTCATTTTCTTCTCGGAATTTATTGTGCAATATATGAGCACAACTGTTTGCCTTCTGAACTGCTGAAATATTTGCAATATGTCAATGTTTATCTGCATCAAAAATAATAAACAAACTTTCAACTCTAAGTTGAAAGGGGCAAGAATCATCTTTATTTCTACATTTGATACTTCTGTTATGCTAGGTATACCTGATCATGAGCTTCTAAGCTCCACCATAATTAAAAAAACAAAAAGAAAAAAAAAGAAAAAAAAAACCCCTTGTGTTTCCTGACAAGTATTAAATACATAATTTTTCTTACACTGTTTCAATGAACAGGAAATTTTTGGGTTTGTGTGCATATACATATCTGTATACATACAGATATTTGAAAATGCACATATCTCTGAAAAATGGGGTCTAGGGAGTGATAACAAAACATTCTTTTTTAGGCAGCAAGACGTGGAAACCATTAGATGCCTGTCAATATTCTGTCTCTCTGGACTGCCACAGATGAATTCCTCTCATAGAATTCTTCTCGCCCTTACCTAGGGGTAGAAAGGAATACTTACTGTTCTGGTAAAAAGCAGTATGAGGTATGAGAAAGACACCCCAAAGAAGAAAAACAATTAATATATATAATATATATAATTAATATAGGTTATATAATAATGTAATAAGCTATAACGGCTTTCATGAGATGTCAAAATACTTCAGGTGGTAAATTTCTCTCACAACACTTTAAGAAAGAATTAAGCCCACTTCCTTTCGTATATGAAGTAAAAGAAAAAGCAAAGCAATTCCCAAAGGTTGCACGGTGAACTAGTAGGGAAGAAAACCAAAGTCTTCAGCTTAACTATCAGTTAACATGTCTCTAGGTACTGAAACTGTGATTACCGTGCAGCAGACGTTAACATTACTGAACTGGCAAGAATAAAAGACAGCCACCCCTCTCAAAAGTAGATAAACTGCACAAACCAAGGAAATTCTGAGCCAAGGTTTCAGTATATCTTTTCACTGTAAACAGTTAAACAACGATAGCTTTGTTGGAGAATTGCTAACAGTCGGTGACTTTGCATTCCAAAATAATATATTTATACGGTATCATCTAGGCGGATACTCGGAATATTCTGTATGCACCATTAATGTCAACTTGTAAACTGCCATTTAGGTGTACACTGCCGAAAACCAGTCCAAGTGTAGCCCACGGTAAAAGAAATGGACAAAAATAGGAAGAACACGATGGTAATAATAATATAGTTATTAAGGGGCATATAAACCTGCAGGTCTCAGGGGAACAGCTGAAAGAAGTGCAATACAAGGCTACGTGAATCTGATAGCTACATATTGGCTGTTACATGCTTCTGACCGACAATACGTAACATACTACAAAACTGAACTGCACACAATGAGTTAACTGATAAAAATGTATTTAATAATTCAAATTACAAACCAGTCAAGAGACTCCTGGCAGCTGGAGGTTTTCTAGGTTCCTGTCCATGCTGTCCCTTTAAAATGAGAGGTTTGTTTTCTCCTTTTGGAGATGTAAGCTGCTTTCTGGCTGGAAACGTCTCAGTGTTCCTTGGAGATTTGCCCTGAGATGCTGAAATACATTTCTTCACTTTTTTGGGTGTTTGTTTCTTTTCCAGTAGTGAATCCAGATCCTGCACCAAATATTTAGAATTTTAATTACTCTCTCAGTAAACGATGTAATAAAGAGAAGCAAATTCACAAGATTCTAAGTAGTTGGGGCTTTTTTGGTGTGGTTTTGGTTTTTGTGGCAGTGATTACTCCTGATAGCTTGTTCATGCAGAAGCTTCTTTATATCTCAAATCTTCTAACTTAAATCTTACAAAAAGGCTTGCATTTTTGTATTTACAATTGACTCCAGCAAATAATCTGCTTACAGCATGTTCAAAAAGAAATGGACACAAAGGCTGCAGGCAAAAAAAAATGCCCACGTGACTATGAGAAGACGACAGACACCTCTTCCCATGCTGAGTCCAAACGTAAACAATTCTACCTCCTTTCCTCTTCCCAGGCAGTTATAGCACTGTTACTGTTCTCACATGCAGTTCAGAACAGTAAAAATGAAACCACAGCTCTTCCAGTTCACAGCTCTTCCAGTTCGAACAATATTTTAATGAAAATAAAATATCTTATGGCTATTGTATCAGTTGCTTTTATGCAATTTCATTAAATAATGGTTTCATAATAGTCCAGGTTACACAGGTTCTTACTTTAAAAAAAAATAACCTTGCAGGTAGGAAGTGCAGCAGGAAATGTGAATCAGAACTTTTCTATTCCACCAACAAGTTTTAAGACATGAGATGTCACTAACAAAAGTCATTTGAAAGGCATAGAGCTTAAATAACTCTTGTAGCTGCAACTTTATCTTCTGCCTGGACAATTCTGCAGCCACCACCACGTGTAAAGCTCAGATGCTCATCACTAATCCTGATGACAAAAGCATGCATTGCAAAACAATAAACATGTAACTCATACCACTGCATAAAACACAATTCTCTCAGTCCTGAAAATGGCAAATGAATCAGAAACTGGTGTTTTATTACCACTATCTCTACCCGTCCTCATTCTACCAGGACAGCCAATAAGGACTGGAACAGCATCAACAACAACAGCAGCAGATAGCTTCCGTGTTAAGGATGCAACTCTGTTTTACATCACCATTATTTAGGAACTTCAGAAACACATACAGCCTTTAAAAAAACAACAAACCCGCAACAGTAAGATATTCTGCCACTTCATGAACATACGATATAGTTTGCAGTCTCATATTTCACTACGTCTTTTCTGCCTTAGCAAAACCAAAATGTTTTTTCCTACCTCAACTTGCAGCAAAATATCTATGATAATGTCAGAAATGGAAGAATCCAATTCTAGTTTGGCAGAACAGAGAGACAGTTGTCGAATGAGACTGCCCAATTCCTTGTAGTGGGTAGGAATCTCCTGCTCTGTTTGATCTTTAAACTGATTGGCAAATGCCTGCAAGGCTCGTACAGCTCCTCTGTGTGCTGCCGCCAATCTGGATACTGCTCGAGACTGGAAAAATGAAAAACAAATGCTTTAATAGCTACAGTTTCTATGAACACTGATACTATTCAAAGAATTGTTGCCAGAATTTCTAGGAGAAACACTCAGGCTTGGGATAATTCTGCAGGATATGAGGCCATTTGTGAGGCAAAACAAAACAGGCATTTAAGTAATCTACTAAAGGTACTACACAACAGTGCTCATATCAAGTATCATGCTAGCTTCAGATCAAACAGCCTGGTTATAACATATTCTGATGTTTCTACCACCTACTGTGCCAACAGAGTACTGTAGTCACAGACCTGACCCTAATGAGCAACAATCGCCCAAACGTAGAACATTCTCCGTCCTGCAGTTCTTGTTACAGAAGAAAATACAAGGGATGGAAAAGCACAAGAGAACAACAGGACAATACTGGCCAAACAGCAGGCATGATCTCAGTACTGCCCTCCTGCAAGATGCTGCGCAGAGAAGGAAATCAGAAGGGAGGCTGGTAAGACTGCGTGACATCAACTGGAAGTTAAAAAATGTAGTCAAGAGTAGAACGCTGTGTTATTCAGCAAAGGAAGCAGAAGGAAGGAATTAGAAGCCACAGAGAAGTGGAAGACCAACAACCTTCCTCTCCAGCTTACTGCAGACAGATAAGAACTGAGGAGAAGTGGGAAGCAGCAAGGGCAGCATCACACCAAGTGAGACGCACTGTGAGAATGAGATGAAAGGTGCACGACACAAAAAATCTCCCTTCTGGAGGGGGCTTAGGGACCCCAGGCAGTCAAACTCAAGTTAGCCAGAAAACGTTCTGTCGATAAGTTACTCTCAGCCTGAAGGATAATTACATCTTACCTTTTTAGTATGTCTGATTCTATGAGGACTCAGTTTCTCCAAATCATCCTGAATTTCTTTTACCTGTTTATCAAGAAAGGAGGAGGGGGAAAAGTCAGTCCGAATTCGTTTCATGTCTATAAATGAACAATTACTCTTCACTGTAATGTCTGAATGAAACTCCTATTTTTTGAACTGTGATGCACGTCCCTCTGTCCAGTCATGAGAGAAATTAATCGCACCGTTCAGATTTAAACTAGAACGCCACAGAAGGTCAGAGATAGCTCGATCAAATTTCTCTTGTTTCAGTTTATTTCTGCCAAATTCATCACAATCAACTAGCTCCCTTACGTCCCAATTTAAAACGCTGGTTTCTACCTGTTGCTGGAGTACATACAGCATCCGAGCTGACCGTGCAGCTTGTTTCTGTCTCCTCCTGCAAACTTGTTGCTCTTCATCAGGATCTAAAACTTCTCTTTCTCTCCCTAAAAATCATGAAATGTAAAGTTTTATGTCTCAAGTGAACCTGTGAAAATCCCTATTAAGTCATGATAACAAATATAGTTTAGCAATAAGCCTCTCTCATGCAGAACCAATGTACATCGTATCATATACTTTGCAGGGCTCCCTTGAGCAGTAATGCAAGCTAGTTATTTTAACTCTAGGTCATGTTTTTATTTAGAATTTGACTAAACATTCTTATACAACATAGCTTACAAAAATCACGTGACCCCTTAGCTTTATGACAAAGTTGCAGGTAGAGCACTCAAAGTTAGGAACAGTTAAACCTCTGGCTAGTTATTACAAAAGAACCAATGCAGCGTATACTGGGGCTGGCTGGGGGGGAGTGAGTTTTCTTCACAGTCACCAGTATGGTGCTTTTTTTGGATTTAGACTAAACCAGTGTTGATAACACTTCAGTGTTTTGGCTATTGCTGAGCAGTACTTCCACAGCACTAAGGCCTTCTTTTTTTTCAACAATGCCCTGCCAGCGAGTGGGCTGGGGGTAGGCAAGAAGCTGGGAGGGGACACAGCCAGGACAGCTGATCCCAGCTCACCAAAGGGATATTCCACGCCATGCTCAGCATTTAAAAAAATCAAGTTATTTTTGGGGAAGGTAGCCATTGCTCACGCGTTGGCTGGGCATTGGGTCTACTTGTGGGAGCTAGTGAGTGATTGCCTTTGCATCACTTGCTTTGGTTTTTTTCTTTCTTCTTTCTCTTTCCTTCCCTTGCTAAACTATCCTGACCTCAACCCGTAAGCTTTCTTGCTTTTAGTCTTTCTATTCTCTCCCCCGCCCCACTGGGGGGAAATGAGCACAAGCGTGTGGCGCTGACCAGAGCCCACAACAGTGTCAGAAAGCACATTAATCCTGCTACTGCACAGCCGTAAATTAGGTGAGTCAGACTTGTGAAATTTTACCAACTCTCACCCCCTCTCTCATCACTGATAAGAATGTGGTTAATTATGATACTGGCTTTTGCACTCTGTAGTCAACAGGCCTACAGACACCAATGTTTGTTCACCCACATTATTAGATAGCCTACCACACCTTTACTGTCACTGTAGTTTGGACTGTGGGGAGAACCACAAAAATTCAGAGGTATTAAACCCCACTATTGCTTAAACTGGCTTGCCATTCTAGCTTTTATCTCCTTTTGAAAAAAGTAGATGGCTCTAAAAAATCCAGAACTAAATATGGATTCTAATCCAAGCCAGAAAACAAAGAAAAATAAATCAACAAACTCTGTACATTTATATGACATAATTATTATTCAGTCTTACACCTTTTTTAGTCAGTTCTTCAATTTTCTGGACATAGCTCCTCAATTCCTTTTGCAGCCGCCGGACTTCCTGCATGTTTTTATCTCCTTTTTTGTTTACATTTCGCTTGGGGTCCAGCCCTGTGTCATGGGTTGGTGGAGAGCCCAAAGCAGCTGGTATTAGCTTGCTCTCATTTGGTGTGTAGAGATAAACTTTAGCACCAGAGGTGGTAGTCTCCACTTTGGAAGGCTGACCAAGTTTCTGCTGATATTTGAAGCGAGTTTGAGACCTCAGTGCATTTTTATTTTCTGAACTTTCAAATACTTCAGTCTTCTGCTGTTGTGACTTCTGGGCCAACAATGGTTTATTGACAGCATCTCCAAACACTTGCTGTTTCACTTGCTCTTCAAGATGCCTTCGCTTTATGTCCCTTTTGGCTAGCTGAATAGCCAATTTTAGTCTCTCTTCAGATACTACTGAAAACATGCCAGGGCTTCTTATGCCGGAGTCCTCACCTCCAGCTGGATTTCTCTGGTCATTGGATGCCTTCAGTTTTTCTATTATAATTGGGCGAGGGTTAGAGAATCTGAGAGCCAAGTTCTCTGGAACTGCAGGAACGTTTCTATTAAACTGGAGCTGGTCCAAAGAGTAAAAAAAAGCTGACGTTACACAGAACGCTTTACACAGGTGATGTACCTCTAGAGTATAACAGGAAGGAAGACGGATCTTCTTTCATATTAGAACACATTCTGTCATGATGGTATTTCTTGAATGCACGCAAGGCGTTCCGTCCACTCGGACAAATGCCAGAATTCAAAGTTATTTTGAATTAAGCATTTAGAACATCTTGCAAATAACATTAGGCACTGATCTGCAACTTAGGGTGGGCACTTCAGGGAGGGTACACATGTTGAAACATCTGCTCCAAAGTGACTGGGCAAAGGACACTGAATGCCCTTATAAAGATTTTCAGTTCTGACGATGAAATTACTGAGTTATAACAACAATTAACATTAGTAATATAAATAGATATTATTATATCATAGTCATTTAGTAAGGCAGCACTAAATTTACAAAGGTAAGAGAGGGAGATGTATGTTGAAGGAGAAATGGAAAGCTGAAACATGGTACCAGAATAAAGTTTCTACGTTCCGTTTCCATTCAGTAAAGCAAGAGGTTAAGATAGTGTATTGGTTTAGACTGGGATAGAGTTAATTTGCTTCACAGTACCTAGTATGGGGCTGTTTTGGATTTGTGCTGAAATCAGAGTTGATAGCTGCCGAGCAGTGCTTACACAAAGGCAAGGCCTTTTCTGCCTCTCACCCCACCCCACCAGCGAGTGGGCTGGGGGTACACAAGGAAGACAGCTGACCCCGACTGACCCAAGGGATGTCCCACACCATATGACGTCATGCTCAGCAGTAAAATCTGTGGGGAAGGACGAGGAAGGAGGGGATGTTTGGAGTTACGGCGTTTTGTCTTTCCAAGTCACCGTTACATGTGGTGAAGCTGCAGAAATGGCTGAACAGCTGCCTGCTAATGGGATGTAGAAGGAATTGCTTATTCTGCCTTGCTCGTGTGCACAGCTTTCGCTTTACCTGTTAAACTGTCTTTTTCTCAACCCACAAGTTTTCACACTTTTCCCCATCTGTTCTCTTCCCCATCCCATTGGGGGAGAGTGAGTGAATGGCTGTGTGTTTAGCTGCCTACTAGGATTAAACCACAACAGACAGGTGAATAATGTTTACAGGTGTCGTTTCTGATCTATACGCTTAACAAAGGACAGCGTCAAGATTACGTACGACAGCATCATGAAAGCAAGTATGAAAATCTGACACTCACTAGTGGGCTACCTCAGGAAATGGGTCATAATCATATTTTTGTAACGATCACAAATGAAAACCAATTCAGCATCACTGCAGAAGTCAAGTAATACCTGTGTTTGTAAAGCCTTTGCTTCATTCCTGTGTAGCTGGGTAGTGAATGCAAATGTAGCATCAGACATAGCTGGCTTACTTGGTCCCATCGCATGGGCTTGATGCTGAAAATCCAGTTGTTTGTCCTTTGCTTACAATTACAGCTACAAATGTAAGAAGAATCATACATTAGATTAGATTAGACCTAGACAAGCTGAAGAGGTGGGCCTGTGAGAACCTCATGAGGTTCAACATGGCCAAGCACAAGGTCCTGCACCTGGGTCGGGCAACCCCCAGTATCAATAGAGGCTGGGAGATGAAGGGAATGAGATCAGCCCTGCAAAGGAGGACTTGGGGGTACTGGTAAACGAAAGGCTGGACATGAGCCAACAAAGTGCACTCGCAGCCCAGAAGGCCAACTGTATCCTGGGCTGCATGC
Organism: Phalacrocorax aristotelis; assembly: GCF_949628215.1. NCBI lineage: Eukaryota > Metazoa > Chordata > Aves > Suliformes > Phalacrocoracidae > Phalacrocorax > Phalacrocorax aristotelis. The sequence continues at coordinate 6,903,908 of NC_134293.1, read as the reverse complement.
CCAGCAGCGCGGGCAGTGGGGCAAGGGAGGGGATTCTGCCCCTCTGCTCCGCTCTGGTGAGACCCCCCTGCAGCGCCGTGTGACCTGTTGGAGCGGGTCCAGAGGAGGCCACAAAAATGCTCCGAGGGCTGGAGCACCTCTGCTACAAAGCCAGGCTGAGAGACTTGGGGTTGTTCAGCCTGGAGAAGTGAAGGCTGCGGGGAGACTTACTGCAGCCTTTCAGTACTTAAAAGGAGACTATAGGAAGGATGGGGGCAACCTCTTTGGCAAGGCCTGCTGTGACAAGACAAGGGGTGATGGTTTTAAACTAAAGGAGGGTAGATTTAGACTGGATAGAAGGAAAGAATTTTTTACTATGAGTGTGGTGAAACACTGGCAGAGGTTGCCCCGAGAGGTGGTCGGTGCCCCATCCCTGGAAACATTCAAGGTCAGGCTGGACGGGGCTCTGAGGAACCTGATCTGGTTGGGGATGTCCCTGCTCGCTGCAGGGGGGTTGGACTAGATGCCCTCTAAAGGTCCCTCCAACCCAAACCATTCTGTTATTCTGTGATTCTATGATTATTTCAGCCTCTCAGGAATAATCCCAGGTCTGACATGAATAACAGATAGAGAACCAACCTGAGGAGGCATGTAGAAATGGAAAACCTATCATGTGTGCTCGTACAGGTGGCACACAAAATGGAGAGTGCAATCCTGGCGGTTAAGACAAAAATTTACAGTTTATTCTTTTATACACCCCCACGGAGAGACTTTGAGGCTCACACTATGAACCATAAGGAGACTGCTGTAGAACTTTTATAGCTATTACTTAGCTAAAAGGGAAATCATATATGGCAGGAAGAAGAAAACAGACTAGCCAGACAGCCTGAGGCAATGCTCAAGGCAGCCGGGTCTGTGCAAAAAATATTAGTGTCAAAGGAAAACAGATCAAGGGCATGCTCACACCTAACCCTCCTCCCAGAGAAGGATTTAAAGTAAAAGCAATGTGTGGAGACAGCCCAAAACGTACGCCTCCTCCATCTGTCTCTGGGCGTTTTAAAATGAGCAGGATCCAATGCCGCGTTATGCTGTTAAAACTTTCTACCGCGACTGCCTTCCCGGCTTTGCCTCCTCTGCCCGCACCCACCCCCCCCTGCCCGCACCCCCCCTTACCGCACCCCTCCTCTGCCCGCACCCACCCCCCGCACGCACCCCCCCTTACCGCACCCCTCCTCTGCCCGCACCCACCCCCCGCACGCACCCCCCCTTACCGCACCCCTCCTCTGCCCGCACCCACCCCCCGCACGCACCTCCCCCCCGCCCGCACCCACCCCACCCCGCACACACGCCCCCGGGGCCCGGGCGCCCGCTGCGAGGGGCTCCGCTGCGGCTCCCTCCAGCCGCCCGCGGGTCGGGGCCCGCCGGCCCACCTGCCTCGCGTCCCAGCCCTGTCGGCGACAGCCCGCCCCCGCGGGCCGCTCCCCGCCTCACGGCCTCCGGCGCGGGCGGGACCGGGACCGGGACTAGCAGGCCGCCGCGCCCGCTGCCGCTGGGGGAGGAAGGAAAGGAAAGGCGGGGCGCGCCGGGGCCGGGCCGAGACCTACCGGGACGCTCTTCAAACCCGCTCCTGGCAACCGCCGCCGCAGAGGCCGCCGGGAAGCGGCGGGGCGGGCGGAGCGGCGCGGAACTACGGTGCGCGACGCGGCCCGGGGACGGAGCCTGGCCCTTCTCGCCGCCGCCATGGGCTGGGAGGAGAAGCAGGTTCGCGGGTACCCCGAGTTCGTGCAGACGGCGCAGCGCTACCACGGCCGGCCCATCTTCGCGCTCTTCTGCGGCGACAAGGATGCCGAGGGCCGGAGCTGGTGCCCGGACTGCGTGACGGGTGAGGCCCGCGGGGCGGGCGGGACGCCCCGCTCCCCACCCAGGCGGCCGGCGGCGCCCCGGGCGGCGGGGAAGCGCCCTTCTCCCTCGGCCGTCGCAGGGCCCCCGGCAGAGCGGAGCGGCCCCGGTGGTGGGCCGCCCTGGGCGCTCAGCCGCGCGGGGACGGCGCTGGCCGCTCCCCTCTCGGGCCGGCGGCGTGCCCCGGCCCGCCGGGACGCGCCGCCTCTCTCGCGTCTGCCCGAGGAAGCCGGAGAGGCCCCGGGTGCCCGTCCTGGAACGCGTAGGGCCGGCCACCAGCAGCTCCCGGTGCAGAGCGGCCTCACGACATCCCGCCGCCGCTATCGAGGATCGCGAGTGGACCGGGCGAGGTTGGGGTTTCAAGCTCTGGCTGCAGTTGCCAAGCTCGTGAATCTAACCGGCGGCCTAGGCTGCGCCTCGGAGCTGCTCCAGCTGCTGCCTCGCTAACAAGCTGTCCGTGCTGCCCTCGGCTTTGCTAGCCCCATTGCGCTGAACGGCCGGTAACGTAGCATGTTGTTGAGAGCAGACTGGTACAAAGGGCCAGCAAACAGATGTGAATTGTATGATGTTAATTCAAATTACCTCTGCTTTGTGTGTCGCGAGGCAGAAGTGACCTACCAGTCTGGCAGCAGAATATAAACGCAGTTCCTCAGAAAGCACTGCACTGAACTTTCTAGATCATACACGCCCGAGTACATTCGGCAACTGCTTGCCGCTGTTCTGATGGGCTTTCATACAGATGGGAGGCAACCATTATTTTTCTTAATTGTTAAAGCAGAAATTGGCCTTTACTCAAAGAACAGTCCCTTCAATGTTGGGCATGTAAATTCTGAAAAGCTTGTGCATAATCAGACAAAATACAGATCTCTACCTGAAGCAGACAAGACATTTAACGAGCGGTCTTGCTGGTGAAGTAGATCCATGCAGTTCTGTAGCACAGTAAAAGTATTAACTGCTAATAGATTTTAAAAATTACTCCCTAGCTGAACCGGTTGTGAGGAAGGAGCTTCATAACATGCCCGAGGAGTCTGTATTCATCTACTGCCTAGTAGGAGACAGAGCCTAGTAAGTAACTGTTTCAGGGCCAACAACTGATGTAACTTTGCTGTTCGTGGACTGGAGGTTAACTAACTAGTTGGAACAACTGACTGAACTGCCCTTTTCTGCAACAAATGAAGGTGGTTTGTTTTTTCTTTTGTTTGCTTTTTTTAAGTTTTGAGGTCAACACCATCCCTAATGTGAACAATCTGCATGTTTGTTCTGAGCAGTGGGTTGGGGAGGCGCGAGGCAAAGACCTTTGAATCATCCTCTTGAAGGCATTTTAACAGGCTAACTTCAAACTGCACCTCTGCAAGCTGTGCTTAACCCCTTCTTCCTGAACAGCTGGAAAGATCCCAACAATGAATTCAGGAAGAATCTGAAACTAACGGGAGTGCCTACACTACTTAAATATGGAACAGTAAGTGACTTACTGTATGTTCTGGACCTACAGGCATTCAGATGGGAAACGGGCAGGCGCTTACGGCTGTAAATGACTTAGCCACGCATGTTTTCTGATACTCTCTCTTGTTTAAAAAGAGCAGTTAGGAACAGCTCCTCTGCTCCCAGGCATGCACTCTTCCTGGCTCAAACAGTACCTCAAGAGAGAACTACTCTGCTTTCTGTATAATGTTGTCTATAATGAACGTATAGTAAAGAAAATACGTATGCTTCGTGTGTAGTGGTTGAGGGGTACAGAAAATTCTTAGCCAACGTATTGTTAGCTTCCTGACTTGCAGCTCCTCAAATTTTAAAAAATCCAAATGCTGAATTATGGGAGTGAAACCAGGTTATGTGCAGTATAGTCTTGCTTCAGACAGACTACAGCTCAAGTTTTAACTTGTGCGTATTATTTAAATTAGCAGCTACTTTCTTAGAAATGCCTCTTCCAAGGCCAGAAAACCCTCAGGCTCTTACCTTACTCGCTCCATTCCCCACCCCACCCTGGAAAAAAAAAACTGCTGGAGTATGCCTAATGTTTGTATGCACAAATGGCTCTAGTCTAGAACAGGCTTTTGAATTGCCTCTAAAACATCTCAACTTTTCTTTCAGCCTCAGAAGCTGGTTGAAGAAGAATGTTTTAAAGCGGAGCTTGTGCGTATGTTGTTCACTGAAGACTAAATCCTCCAGCAGTCAATCATTAATGAAGATGTTAATCTCAAGTTATTTGCAGTGTCCTTTCAAGGAATCCTTAACCTTTCTTAAAACTTCATGATTCATTACTTCAGGCTAGTCAAGATAAATGTATTAAATTCCAAGTCCAAACCTTCCACTAAAATCCTGCAACAAAAAACGCTGTATCCTTCCTGTTCCTGTTCAAATAAACTTGAGTTTGCAAACACTCCATTTTCAAAGGAGCTGGGCTGATGTTACAAACAGCGGGCACCTACAGTTACTGAAGAGTACAGCTTAACTGCCAAGTTACACCTGTAACTGTGAATAAGGGGAGGGAGGGGCAGAGGGGGACGAGAAACAGAAAAACCTGCTTATTCTTCCTACATCTGACTTCAGGATTGTAGTAACTATTCAGGTAGTAACTGAAAGTGTTAAGATACATTTTCAGTGCCAGAGATGTTTAATGGCTTATCTGTTCAGTCCAAGTATGATATGCTGAAGGTTGACTGCCCTGGTGTCACTGATCATGTTAACAGTTGCAGCACCTGCTCCTACAAGGATATGGAATATAACATGAACGTAGCACAAAAACAATCTAAAATATGAAAATAAAATCCCTGACAGCTGCCAAGATCTGTGTTCTTATTAAAAAAAACTCTACAGGTATACATGGCAAATGCTTCTCCAATACTGCAAGCATTTGCACCTTTTTTTGTAACACAAATTGTTCTCACTACACGTACTGTAGCAAAGTGTAAGAGCAGCCAGGATTTCACTGGCAGAAAACCAGGGCTGAAGCTGACTTTAATGGAATAGATACAGCTACAGCGTATTCCTTCTGTAGAGTATCAAGGTTTATTATTACCTCTCTCTCCTCCACTCCTGCACCTCTCCTGTCACACTTTGATTTCTATCTCTAAAACACGCTGTAAGGAAAACTCTGTAAGACCCCCAGCAACAATGACTGCCAGGTAAACAAATCACAATACCTCAGCTCGGTTTCAAGGCAAAAATCCACAATTTAGATTTTGTACAATATCACTTCAACTTTGCACTTGTAAGAAGTAGTACATCAGGGTGTTTTTTAGCCACACTTTGAGACGCAGCGTTATTCTCCATGGAAAATGCCTCCTAAGAACAGACTTCTAAGCTACACTTTGTGTTAGATACTTAAATGTCGGTGCCCTCAGAACTACGTTTTGTTTTCAAAATGGAGTCAGTAACTTCAGTAAGTAATGCTCTTACAAAATTGTCCATGCTGCAAAATAAATTGCTGAAGGAGGTGTTTATCAGTCTTGTATCTTTAAAAAAGTTGAAAGAAAAGTCACTTGATAAATCAAAAATTAAATGTACACACCCGCAGAGCCAAACCTACAAAAGGTTGTAAATACTCCTCTCTTGTAAATACTTCAGCTGACGCAAAGTACGCCTTATCATCCCTCCGCCAAGCATTTTTCATTTTACAGAGGTGTTGTTTTGCTGCTGCTGCTCTGCAAGTGCTTGCTGGAGGCGCATTCTTTTCCGTGAATAGTGCTGCCAGTGAAGAATCTGTTGCTCATCAATAAATTTAGCACACTGAGCATTTACCAGTTCTTTGCGGAAATGTTCATATTGGAGCAGCTCTAACATATGCAAACACTGAGGATACCTGGATTAAAAATAAAATACACTTAAATACAAGTTGTTACAAGGTACGCTAAAACTGGAGTCTCTGATAACTCTGCAGTTCGTTATTTTAGTTTTATTATGTATGTGCTTTACTGAAGTATTGAACCACTTAAGACCGTACATATTCCATGCACTGTAACTTAGTAACTCGGTATTAGGCTAGGAAACAAGGAGTCCTCTAACAGTTTATAAATGGATATAAGTGCTTGCTTACAGTAGCTTTTCTAGTGGCTAGATTTTACTTAACAAATACAATATCTCTTTCCAGAGCTCGTTTAAAGAACATAACCAAGAACCATTCTCGCAAAATTTGAAGGATTTTGGACACTCACAAAAATGCAAAGTCATCCTTGGCTTTGTGTAAGCATCAACAATGCAAAAATCACGCTTAAAATGTACTTACTGGGCCTAACTGAAGTAGTTTTGTATCATAATTTTCAATAGTTTTATTTTAAGCAAGCGGTGAAGTGCAAATACAGGCTGCAAAGGGAAGATTCCATGCACGACTCATGGAAGACAAGTTTTATAATTTTGTCTGTTCTTGCTACATCTGGACTATTGAAGGCAGGACAATTTGCATATAAACAACAAAGGGAGGGGAGGACACATGGGGAGGACAAAGGTAGGGTTACAGGCAGACACCAAAGGCTGGGACACTGCTGTACAGGACATAATAGAAGGTAAACATCAAATCATTAAGATGAAGAAACCTAAGTAATTTTAACACTTACTTCAGATACTTCGCATATTCAGGTTCTTTCCAATAAAGTAAGTATTTAAGATAATTTACAAAAGCTTTATCTTTGAAGTAGCCTCTTTGTGCAAGAACTGAAATGAGAAATAAGCAGTTGTCAGTTATGGATATGCGAAAAAAAGCTGCCAAACTTGAAGAATATGTATTCACAAAACTATACAAAGAGGGACTTTAGCCAAAACGTCATCATTACAATCAAATTTTGACAATTCAAGATGGAAAAAAAATACCACAGAGGGGAAAAAGGTATTTTCTGTCAACATATAGGGCATAATAAACTAGTCTCATCTCCCCTACAGTTTGTGCCTTTCATACAACAGCAAGGAAGAGAACAGCTTTTTGAAACAGGAAATTTTGACTGTAGCATCAAAACTGGCAGGGGATTCAAGGGAATTCAGTATAGTACCTGAAACTATTATTGTTAATAAAAAATCTGTTTTAAGGTAAAGGTATACTGTTAACATGACATTACTTCTTAACTATAGACTTGACCTTTTTTCTTCCTCTACTGGACAGATGCATTTTTTTTTCAACCAGTAAAACATTTTACATTTTAAAAAACCCACCCATTGGAAATCCAAACTAAATTATTTACAGACTACTTTTGTTCTGTGAAAGACCCATTCCCTTTTCTTTTTTAGCCCTCTTTCTCCCTGTTTAACATTACCAGTAATAATAAACACCATTAAACTACATTTATTCCTCAGGATCCTGATATTTGCTTTTAAGTACTCACAGTTGAGGTAATTCGGATTTGCCAGACATTGAACAAACTCTAACTCCAGCTGGAACCGAAGTCGGTTCCCTGTATCATCTGATACATGAGAAAAACAGTAACAATTAGACCCACACAATAGATTTGAAAGTAATTTTCACAGTTTGAGCCATACAAACAGCAATAACATGTTTAAACAGGAGAAAAAGCAGTAACTCTCCATAACAAATACTGATTCATTTAGCAAAGCCTTCATTACATGAATCAGTGTTGGGCCTGCATTAATCCACATGCTGGGGTTTAGTTTGTGGGGGGTTTTGTTGGTTGGGTGGGGGTTTTTTTGGTGGTTTTTTTTTTAACAGCCAAGCAAGTGCAAAAAATGGAGGAATGTCTGCTGACAAATTAGAGTGAAAGAAACGGAAAGAGCAAGAATTTTTGTACAGGGAAAATTAAGAAGGTAAGAATAGGGAACTGCAAACAGCCCACTAAAATCCTGGTTGTAGGTATTTTTGAAAGTGGTGCAAGGCAGCAAATTTTTTTCTCAGATATCTTGACACAGTACAGTAGTGAGAATACTGCAATGCTCTCAACAGTACAATGTGCACCCATCACTAGTGCTATACTATCGGGATTGATGCAGGATCCAGCACCATTTGATATCTTTATTAATAACCTAGATGCGACAGGCTGCACGTGCAGAACTTTGTAGATTACATAAAACTGGGGGGGGAGTGGCTGAAACACAGGAGGGTTGTGCCATTCAGAGGGACCACACAACAGGCTGGAGGAATGGGCCAGAAGGAATCTCAGAAGTTCAAAAACAGTGACACGCAAAGCCCTGCACCTGGGGAGGAATAACCCTGTGCAACAGTACAGGCTGGGGGCCAGCCTTCTGAAAAGCAGCTTTGCAGAAAAGGACTTGAGGTGCTGGTGGACATGTTGAGCAAAACCGGCAATGAGCTGCTGCAGCAAAGGAGCTCAACAGCACCCTGGGCTGCGTTAGGAAAAGCACTGCCAGCAGGTCAAGGGCGGTGGTCCTTCCCCTCTGCTCTGCAATGGTGGGACCTCATCTTGTGTGCTGCATCCAGTTATCAGCTCCCCGGGACAAGAAAAACATGGATATACAGAAGCAAGTCCAGCGAAGGGACACAAAGATAATTAAGGGACTGGGGCTTCTGACAAACGAAGAGAGGCTGAGAGAGCTGGAAGTGTTCAGCTTTGAGAACAAAAGGCTTGGGGATGATTGTATCAATGCATATAAATATGTGATGTGAGGGAATGAAGACAGAATCAAACTCCTCTCAGTGGTGCCCAGAGAAAAGACAACAGACACTAACTGAAATACAGTACATTTCTCTTAAACATGAGTTTGGAGTTTTGGGAGCAGGGTAGAGTTTTTGTTTGGAGTTTTCTTGAGGGCTGCCTTTTTTTTTTTTTTTTTTAAATCTGTGAAGGTAATTGATTGTAGGAACATGTTGCCCAGAGAGGCTGTGGACTCTCCACCCCTGGAGATACTAAAGACCTGACTAGACAAGGTCCTGAGCACTCCAGCCTAGTTGACCCTGCTTTGTGCAGGGGATTGGACTAGACAATCTCCAGAGGTTCCTTTGAACATGAACTATTTTGAAATTCTGCCAAACAGTCCCATCTTGAAAGGTAAAACATGAAAGAACAGCCTACCTACTTGAACCCAATACCAAATCAAAGCTGGGTACTGAGAGTTTTTGCCTGTTCAGCAGTGGACATAAGCAATTCACTTAATTTCTGCATTTATGCTCATGACTATACAAGCTGGGGGCTACCATACCAAAAGGGATGAATAAAGAATCAACTGACTTTCTTATTTTCAGAATCACTCCACCAAAGTATCTTCACTTTAAATTTTTTTCAGTGTCACTGTACTCTAGAAAAACATCTCTCCCCTAATGGCATAGGCGATGTTATCTGATCCAGGTTCGTTATTACAGATTTTTCCCTCACCAATTTTCACCATATCACCTATATTTCTTTTAAAACTATTAAACATTCCATTGAGAACAAAAGCTTGAGGGAATCCTGATGGGGGAAATCCATGTAACTAATGATTCTACATTTAAAAATATTTTTTACAGACTACTGAACAATCATTTTTAAATCCGTTTAAAATGGCCCATACTGCCTTCAGTTCTTTTTTTGTAGCACCAATGAAGACTAAATAAAATACTTTAGGCAGGAATAATTTTTTCTGTAATACATACGAAACCTGACATGAAAGTTAGGTGCTAGTAATTTGATAAATTCTGTTTGCCATTATAGTTTAGTGACACGTCTCTAATTCCCTAGTGACTCCATCTCGTGCCTCAGAGCATTGCCATACTGCAGAGAAAGGGCTATGTCCTTAAAAAAAAAAAAAAAAACTTGACCAGAGAATACAACTGCAGTACAATGAAAGTTGAAAACACGGGTAACGATAAGGAGAACGCCTAAGTCTCAACCAGCATGAAGACACAGCAAACCCTTATTGCTGGAAGCCGGGCTCTCGGTTCTCAGAGGTCTGCTGTTACCACTAGAGATCACTCATTCACAGGACTGCGAGGCCAAATTTCAGCTCCCAGCTGCAGCCATCGGCAGACCTGAACACCAGGATATACACGCTTCTGAAAAAGCTGCATCTAAACGCACCTTCCTTTTTTTTCTGAAAAAAAAAAAAAAAAGCCATCCAGGCATGGCAACGAGCCCAGGACTCGTGGAGAACTGTGAAACCCAATGCTTTCCACAGAAATAAAGATGAAGGGCTGACAAGGACTGACTGAAGGCCTTGTGCTCCCAGATTTGCAGCTCTGATTCTTGAATCGAGGGCGAACGTTAAAAATGAGGTCGGGGTGTCATCCGTGGCATAAGCCATTGAAGGGTTTCGGGAAAGCGGGATTTAGCTCTACGACACTCTGATGCCCCCTCGCCACCTCCCCTCCCACGGCCTCTGGCAGATGAGGGCCGCGGGTACTTCCAGGAGCCCTCACGGACGTTGGCAACGGAGCAAACGGGGTGCCGGAGCCGGGCTGACCGGCACAGATGAGGGCCCGCGGGGCAGCAGGAGCTCGCCACAAGCCCCCTTCTCCGAGGACGCGGCCTCAGCACCCGCCCAGCACCTGCCGCCCCCAGGGCCCCGGCTCCCGTGCGGCAGGACCGCAGGCGCTCGGCCCGCCCGCCCCTCGCCGCGCTGCCCCGCCGGACCCAGCGGCGGCCGCCACCCCTCACCTGTCTCCATGTCGGCCCGCCGGGCTGCGCGGCTCGCCCAGGCCCAAGATGGCGCCGGGGACGGCCGCCGGCGGCGGAAAGGAGCGCTGAGGCAGGCTGGGAAGGCGGCGGCGGTTGCCCGGTAACGGGCCGGGCCCCGGCTCCTCGCTTGGTGCCACCGCTGGCGGGGCGGCCTGTGGGCCCGGGGCCGGCCGCGGGCGGGGGTCTCCGGTCGCTACCTTTGCGGTAGCCCGGCAGGAGTAGCGGCCGGTCGGGAGCGGGCTGCGGAGCCACGGACACCGTGAGCAGGGAGCGGGGAGAGGAGGAACGATCGATCCGGTGCTGCCGCCTCCTCACGCACCGCCGTTTTCCCATGGTAAAGAGAGTTCCCCGTGAAATCTTTTATTCATCAAACGCACGATGACAGAATTCCTCATTCTGCATTCGCTTTTAGATACTGATATAACATCCCTTGGACAAGTGCCGATTACTTTAAATTTTAGGTTTCCTAAAAATTTAGTTCCACCAGTTTCATGAGGTAAACATACGCTGCTCGGAGGGAATATTTTCCCCATAACGACATTACACGGAAACACCTAGATGAGATACACAGGAATTCGGATTTCGACTGTAACGCGCATCATCCATTTACCACTGTAGGTAAGGGAATACCTCCTGTTGGTTTTAAAGTAGCAGGGCAAATATATCTGTAATCTGAAAGAATATTCAGAGATTTCAACATCCAAATAAAAACCCAGACTGAACTGGAGTAATTCCTCCTTTTTCAAGTTGCTCTGCTGCCTGCAGCTCACTTCAAAGCAGCAGAAGTCAAAAAATGCAAGTACTCAGAAATCAAAGTACAAACTTCAGTCTATTTTTAAACAACTGAAGTTCAGTTTTATACCAGTCACTTCACTCTGAAAACTTTGCAAGCAAAACAAATAAGCCTCTGAAAACCTTACCACCTTTATGGGGCAGTCGCCAAGAATGCGCAAGCTTTCACCATCTGGAGAAAAAAAAAAGAGTCACATATGCAATGCTAGTTCCAACGGGATCCAGTGTAGCCATAAAGATAACATCCATACTACTCCATTTTATAGGCTTGTTTTGTAACAAAAAAAAAAAAAAAAAAGAATATTCCTTCTAAAAGCAATATGGCTGGAAAGGTTAGCATTTTCTCAGTGTTACCCAGGTATTTTACACCAGCCATATGACCTATCCTCCGGTGGATGAGTAAGGAAGACATTTTAAGAGCGCATTTCTCAGAGTTCCGTACTGCCCCGAAGCAGCAGCAACAGAATTTCTGGAGGAGATAGGTAGATTAAACATAACTCATCTTCCAGAAACAATGGACTTGTTATAAAATGGGTGAAGAAGTCTTTTCCAAAAGTGGAATCAGTTTGGACCAAGACATTGCAAAGTTTGTTGGAGGAAAAGCCTTAAGAACTACTCATTTCAGTATGCAATTTGGTGCTTATGATGTAAAACAAGTGCTTTGTACTTAAAAAAATATCAAGCAGAACTTATTGTTTGATATTTTGATCTCTTCATGATCTATATTAAGAGGTTACTGCTTTTCTAACTGTACAAAATACTTAAGTTAGAATTCAATATAAGTTATTTTTAAAATCATTTTATTAGAGCTAGGGTGCGCCAACAGACATTAAAATAAGCCAAGTAAATTCATGGACAGCAGAACTTATGAAATCTGTTTTTCTGCAGCTTTTTTTTCTGTGGAGGTTTTATAATGTCTAAAACTCTAGCTGAGGTCATGTTAGAGTCCCCTCTCAGTGGAGCTGTAGGAGAGTTTGACTCTAGACAGAGTCTTTACCTGGAGAGCAGTCTGCCTTAAACCCACCATGAATATCTTAAGGCTAGAATTTTTCATTCCACTTACCTGGCAGTGTATTTGCTCTTCTGGGAGGCAGTGACATGGCTTGAAGGGCTCAGTTTTGCCATGGATCTTCGCATTTATTTTTTTATCACTGCTGCCATTAGTGAGTCATCAATCCTTCAGGTTTCTCAAGAAGACCTCATGTGTCAGATCTGAACTGTTCATGCTCTAACATCACAGGTTTTATGATATATAATCTGAGTAAACAACTTTCTGAAGAACATTAATGTTGGAGTAATGATTTATTCTGTCATTTAAGGGAGCTTTTACCATAGAGGCAATTGAGTTCCGATTAGAAGGTAGCTTTGCGCGTCAATGTTCTAGTCATGTTTCTTTCCCCAGGTAGATAGATAAATGCTTGAGCAAAAGAGAGGATGATCTTGTGTTTGTATTTGCAGAACATTCATTTTAACTTTGTACTAGACAAGCCATTGTTGATCACTTCCAGAGCACAAGGAAATGGAAAGGAGAAGCTCAACTCTAAAATACTAAACTATGTTTTGTTTTCTTTCTGCGTATTGGACAGAGATTTGAGCTTGGACTTTGTTTTGTGTTTCATAGCAACTTTACAATGAGCCAAGTGGATTTCAGTCAACTTCTGTACTTAATTCTTCATTCATTAAAAAAAAAAAAGTTGTATGAGTGAAACCAGTTAATAAACAAATACTCCGAGAGTGCCGAGCAGAGCTGCGCTGTTGCATCAGCACCCTGGAGAGGAGCCCAGCTTCTGGGGTTGTGAGTGTGTTCCAGAAGTTGCGGTTCTGCCTGGTGTTACATGCTAAATTTTCAGAACTTGGCTGAGACAAAAGTCCCAATGTTTTAGCACCGTCAAGCTGGCTTAGGTTCACTGCTATGAAAATTGTATTATTAGGCATTCGTGCAACAGTACACTGTATACAGACTTGCCTAAAACCTCACGGATTCCCCCCCCCCCCTTTTTTTTTTTTTTAAGTGATTTGCTATTTTCATTTGTTGAACTATTTTCAGTATCTTAGTTAGCAATTTTCTATAATACTATCTTTTCCTGTGCAGTATGATTTTTTTTTCCTGGGAATTGGGTTACAAAAACCATCTAAGAGGGATTTATGCATAGTTTTTCTTAATAAAATAGGGTTGCTTTTTTTATACAAGGTTTTAGTGGTTGTGGAATACTACCATTACTATATCAAAACATAACAAGTCACTCCCCAGTAAACACAGACTTTGGGCTAAAAGCAGAGATCAAACAGATCCCACGTGTCTGCATTGCTATTCTGGAATGTGATTTCTCTCCCAAGACTGACTTCAGAGGAGAGAATCCTAAAAAAGAATTCATCACAGGAATAAATTACTATGTAGGTTTGCCAGAGTTAAGTCAAACATCTCAATTCTTGGCCACCAAAACTAGGAATAAGATTGAAAGTCAGGATCATAGTATAATAACTAAAAACATTCTCTAGGAAAAGTTGGAATTTTTTTCTTCTGTTAAATATCAGTTGAGTCGAACTTTCAGGGTATAACTCTCAAGATATATGACTCTGAGCCAGGAATTTTCCATATTCTTGTGAAACGGGGGCAACATCACTGCCTCAGTTTCTCCATTTATAGGGACAAGACTGCCATTGCTGTTGTTGTCTAAAAACTGTTCGGGAACGTTATTTTTGTCCTGAAACATTTTGACAGAGTATGCTGTGGATTTATATACATATATTATCTAATAAACAGATTAAAGAATGTTTTCTACCTTAAGGAAATCAAGCTGTTGAAACTTGAAAACTGCATTCAGAAAATGACATATGGCTGCAGTAGTAGTTGCAGATAGTAGCTAAGTGATGATAAAATCAAATTTGTGACGTGTCTTTGTAAATGCTATATTTAGGAAAGCCACAGATGGCAGGATACCTAAATGCCTTTCTAGGTCCATGAAATAACATACTATTTCTACTGTCATCAATTGTTTGATCTCAATGTCTGGATTTCAACCTCTTTTTCCAAATGCCACACAGAACTTTGCACTATTTTTAATACTAAATGAAGTATCCTCCATCTTGCCTAACAAAGGTCTCTCCTTTAATATTTGAGATATTAGGGCACTGGATTATTTGGAGGACTCGGAGATTCCATTTCAAATCGATGAAAAAAAATATATCTCCTGTAGATAAGGATCTCGCATGTTCACGTCTATGACTTAAATCGGAATTGCTTCTGAGGGCTTAAGGGTGGAAACCGTTATCTTTTAATTAAAAGTCATCTATGCCAGTCACCTGTAGTGTTTTGCACAGTGGGTACTTGTAACTGACAAAATTATAATTTCTAGCTGGATATGCCTTCTGCTTAGTTAAATTTTACACTCATATGTTTTAGAGAATATTAGAAGCTATAGGCTAGGTTCTGGCATTTTTAGTCATGTTGATTATTACTGCACCAGCAATAATGCTTTTTAGAAAACTGAATGGTTTATGGCAAGGACAATATAACATCATTAGAATTGGCATAGAGACACAGCCATTAAATGGAGCTACTTCTGGGGTGTGAAAGCACCAGGGCTCCATTAGGCACTGGAGAAAATACAGTCTTGTCTGAAGTGCTATTAGATCTTGAAGACAGACACTGAGGAAGTGAGGTGTTGCAAAGGGTTTGTCTATGACACCATAGTATAGTGTATTTGCAACAGAAAGAAAAGAAGATCCAGCAAGGCTTAATGATTGAAAACCGATCAACTGGAACAGTAACTGTTTCATACCCAGTGCTTGGAACCCAAGACGTCCCCTTTTGTTCATACAATTCCCATCTGCTTTAGCATAGAGTGCAAACTTGTATTGACATGGATTGACATGGATAATGACATCTTAAAGGATTTTACTCATAGGATGCAAGACAGAATTCTGCAGACTGGAGAGTATCCTGCTTCAAATATGGTTAAATAACAGAGAGCAGAGTAGGCATTATGTTATATTTATAACAAGCCAGTACAAAGTCTGCAATTTTTCTACTCCAATGTTATAATTGTAATTCAATAGAAACAAGATGATAGTTATCAGTGACTGAAACAATTGTCAGAACATATTTAATTAAAGGCTTAACTTTTCACTGAGCTCTATTTTTTGAGGTCAAGAAACTGGCAGGTAATGTGCATTGCAAAAGCGAGCCTATGACAATCATGGTAGAACAATCTTCAGCTGAAGACTGTTAAACACCATTCAATAGAGCTGTAAATTTGGTGAAATGGTGTAAGAAGACTTAAAAGTCTGTGGCATATTGCAGATGCTGGAATGTGTACTTATGTGACTATGGTACTCCTCTAGCTTCAGACAACCGTTAGAAAGCAAACATAAATTAAAGATAAAATGTCAAGTGTCAGAAAGTATTTTATGTTTTTCTTTAATAAGTTGGTTAAAAAAAATCACTCTTCTATTCTTAGGACATCTGGAAGGCAGATGAATTTGAGGTCAGCCATTTGCCAAGAGCAATATGCATTGAACCTCAGAACAATGGTCTACAAGGAGGATCTTCACAAAGGTACTGCTTGCTCTTTGAAGCCCTTTTTAAGGTGCTCTAAGGAAAGAATTCTGCAGTGAGCCAGGATATATGGGGCCTGATCTAAAGGAATTCTTACCCTGTTGAATGCCAAACAGGCCAGAAAAACTCATTTCCCAGTAGTGAGGGAATGTAAAACTTCTAGTCTGAGATCCATAGGCAAGCTTGCAAAATAATAAAATGAATGTTACCTATTTTATAATGGTTGCAAATATGAAGAATTTAACTTATTTTCCACTATATTTTGGATTACCATTACAGTTATTTAATTTTCCAATAATAACGTGGTTTGTTTGATCCACTTTCTATGCTACTTCATTCATGGCTTAAAGGACACATGAGGTTCAACAAGGCCAAGTGCCAGGTCCTGCACTTGGGTCACAACAACCCCAGGCAGCACAACAGGGTTAGGGAAGAGCTCCTGGAAAGCTGCCTGGTGGAGGACCTGGGGATTTTGGCTGACAGCCGGCTGAACATGAGCCAGCAGTGCGCCCAGGGGGCCAACAGCATCCCGGCTTATATCAGCAATAGTGTGGCCAGCAGGAGCAGGGCAGGGATGGGGCCCCTGTGCTCAGCACTGGTGAGGCTGCACCTCAAATCCTGGGTTCAGTTTTGAGCCACTCAGGACAAGGAGGACATTGAGGTGCTGGAGCGTGTCCAGAGAAGGGCAACAGAGCTGGGGAAGGGTCTGGAGCACAAGTGTGCTGGGGACCAGCTGAGGTTTAGGGGGTGTTTAGCCTGGAGAAGAAGAGGCCGAGGGGAGATCTTAATGCTCTCTACAACTACCTGAAAGGAGGCTGTAGTGAGGTGGGGGTTGGTCTCTTCTCCCAGGTAACTAGTGATAGGACAAGAAGAAATGGCCTTGAGTTGCATCAGGGAAGGTTTAGATTGGATATTAGGAAAAATGTGTTCACTGAAAGAGTGGTCAGGCATTGGCCCAGAGAGGTGGTGGAGTCACCAACCCTGAGGGTGTTCAAAAAAATGTGTAGACATGGCACTTCAGGGCATGGTTTAGGAGGCCTGGTAGTGTTGGGTTGACGGTTGGACTTGATGATCCTAGAGACATCTTTTCCAACCTTAAAGATTCTACGATTCTATGATTTTTAGGCTCTTCTACTGTGGCACTGAGCAGAAAGGTGTAGAGAAAACACCAAGCGGAATTATGTATTAAACTAAGGAGATCATTGGTATGAATTTGGAATTAATGAAAAAATGTATCCCCTTTATAATATATTTTGACTGTGTTCAGCAAGTAAGAAACAAATAGTTAATTTGGTGCTGAAACTAATAGGTGTGCTCACATAGGCTACAGGTGAGGGCATTTTTCTTAATAATCACAAGATTAAACCAACAGCTCTGCCAACTGGTGTGGCAACATATTCCTTACATGGGAATGTATTTTTTTTAATTAAAAAAAAAAGGAGAAAAAAAAGGAGAAGTCTTCTGGCACTACAAGCTGAGAACGGAGGCTTGAGAATGCAGCTTCTTCCCCCAACATAGCCTGAAAGCTAAATAGCCAGATGAGCTATACAGAGAGGTACTATGAGTAAATGTAAATTTTGGATGTCTAGGTTTGATTTGTTTGGATTTATCTATACCAGACTAGCAGGTAGGGTTTTATTTTGTAGATTTTGTAACTGGAACAAATGTTAATGCTGCACTATTTTCCTATTTCCAAACACGAACAACAGAAATGAACAGGGGGCTATTGCACCAAGCTTCTCTGACAGCTCAGAGACTGAGTTCCTGACTTCCTTTGAAGTGAATGAGATCAAAACCTCAAGTCTTACCAGAAGTTTTGAAAAGGGCAAGCTGGTGTAATGGTCTAGAGAAAGAAAGCTGATGGTAGACAAGCAAGGGCATTCAACTTGCTCATCGCTAAAATGCTGAATGGGCCAAATGCTGGAACCTGAGCTGCAAGCTCAGATCTGAAGAGCTTTAGACTTACCTGGGGCCTTGGCAAATCAGAGTTCTCAATACCAAGTAATATAATTATGTGAAGAGCAGACTTAGAAATGTTGGCTTGTAGGTGCTACTTTAATGCTAGTGATAAAAGAGCATGAAAATAGATAGTGAGGCGCAGTACTGAATCAGACTCAAGACTAACTTTCCCCAGGCATAAACTGGGTGAGCAGCTGAAGTTTATACAAACCTGCCAGTTCATGTCAGCTAAGGTTCAAAGCTATGAAATCCCAGGAATTAAAATTCTGATAAAAATTAGTAATGTTAATTAATTAATTGGGACTAAATAAAAAACTGAACAATTTCTTTCTAGTTTTTATGTCTCTATCTCAACTGCCTGACTTAAGAGAATCAGGAGAACAAAAAACCCAACCAAGCCAAACCAGAACAACAACAACAAAAATCACATTCTCCTATTCTTGCACAGGATCACCTAACTATACTAGAAATAGCACTGCAGTTACTTTTATAGATAAAGAAAAGAGAGCTGGAAATGCATGGTCTCCAATAATGAAAATATGATTAGTGGGATTTCTTTCTACTGGCAAGTAGAACTCTAAATACTCTGTACACTCACCCACAAACTCACCCACTCACGATGAAAATAACTTTTAATTCTTGGTCATTGCAAAAGGTACTGCACAAATAGTTACAGTTTCAAGGATGCCTATATAAATATTTGGCAAGAATATAAACCCTCTTTTTAGCTGCATGCTAGCCAACCTGTCAGTGCTTATAGTCAAGATTATACAGCATTCAGGCAAACGAAAGCACTGAATTCCTTAGGGAGCAAATCTAAATATACCTTTTATAGGCAAGGCCCATAACCTTCGAATGCCAGGCCTACAGTAGAGTATGTTTGAATTATGACTAACATGTAAACTTAAGTAATATGAAGTAACCTAGAGCTTATGAATGATTACACAGCAGTAGAAAGCACACCTTGACATGTTACTTGTATTACATTCAGGTTGGGGTTTTTTTTGTATTGCAAAATTAAAATTTTAATTAAAACATTGAGATTAATTGCCATAAGCACACAGTTTCTGTTACGGTTTCTTCAAGCACTCTTGGTTCCTTTCTCATATCTTACAATTAATAATATATCTATTCATTAGCTGTTTTTCCTAGCTCAGTGAAAACAGCCTATTTTTTTTTTCAGTCTATTCCTTTTCTGAGGTCACTTTATGTACTAAAAAACAACCACCCCCCAAACAAAAAAACTCCAACAAACAAAAAACCGAAGTTTTTTTAAATGTCCAGTTTTATATAGAACACTACAACTAAGAAAAATGTGAAACTCTAACTCTCACTATAATTATAATTTCTGAGGTGCCTGATCTTGCAGTCCTCTAGTTTAACCATTGCAAAAA
The DNA here is from genome assembly GCF_949628215.1 of Phalacrocorax aristotelis. Taxonomy (NCBI): domain Eukaryota; kingdom Metazoa; phylum Chordata; class Aves; order Suliformes; family Phalacrocoracidae; genus Phalacrocorax; species Phalacrocorax aristotelis. The sequence goes on along the minus strand of NC_134293.1, from coordinate 6,884,778 downwards.
GAAAAGGGAAAAAAAGAAAGTCTCAGGATCTGATCCTAGGTTATTTTTGCTTTCTCATGAGCATATTAAGAACAGTATAATACTTTCCATTTCCTTAACTGGGCTTTGGGTCAGTCATCATCCCATCTATCAGGTTTGCTTTGGAAATTCAAGAGGGAAGAGCTGAAAATTGTAGTGCAAAATGAGCATCCTGGTATGATCACCGAGATCTTTCCAGACAGAAAGATATGCACATACTAGCTGAAGAGTGTCTCCACTGGTTTCAGTGCTGTCACGGGCATGAAGATCTGGTGTTGCTGGAAACAAAATCTAGCCAAATAATTCTCAACATATATAATCAATCAGCTTCATCCTTTTCCACCAGGAGGCTGGGGTAGTTTTAAAGAGGAAAGGGAACAGGGGTACACGTTGGATAAGTGCTCAGCTGGCATCCAGAGTCACCCTTTTCAGACCGTGCAATGGATTCATCATATGGCTGATTCTGTTCAGCGCTGCTTTTTTCAATCTCTGAGTAGGTGAACAATTACTACATTATTACTAGAAGATGCTGTGTTGATGCAGTGTGAACATTAAAGCTAGCAAGAGAAAAAAAGAAGAGAGGCTCTTAACATAAGCACTATTTGACCCTAAGCAGCAATGTTCTCCATAACAAACACCCTGTGATGGATATTAATAGACACCTACTCACAAACACTGTTCATTTCACTGGAGACATACCTCCGGACTTTACACCCACCTGAATACCTTGGCAATCTTGCCAAGTATTGCTTACTTTTGTCCTTATCCCCACACAAGGGAAACACATTCCCCCCTAAGATACATCAGTATTATAGCTCCTGCTTTTCTAGGCATGTCTCCCTAGCCATCCCATGTCTTCACAGCATTTTTTCTAGGTGCTTTGCAACAGTATCATCTGTGCATCTTCTCCAAAGACTAGTATTTTGACCAGTAAATAGCAATAATTTTATTTGAAGTGTCATTCTGGGAGCACTAGAACTAAAGAAGCAGATTTTCTATATGCAAAATTTCTAGTGGTGATTTCTGTGTAATCAAAATTCTGTTGTGGAGTTTCTCTGTAACTTTTCCCATTGTTAGGGTGTAACAAGGTCTCTTTCTTCTCACCACATACATGTTACCCTGAGACTCTACACCCCACCCCCCACCCCCCACCCCCACCCCCATCCAGGAAACTGCCCTAAAATCAGCCAGTAGATTCTGGAAATATTTGGACACATACATTGGCAGCATAACTGCAAAAAGCTGTGTTTCCACTGGTCTGCTGTAGGGACCGGAGTGGGATGTAACTCTGATCATGGGCTGGATGCTGCCTTTTTATTGCTGTCTCTGGATTCCTCTCTGTCAAGGGACCAAGCCTGGACTACATCTCCCCATGATCACAGCCTGGGCTGAGACCAAATCCCTGTTAAACTCACCACGAGGCAATTACCTTGATTTTGCACTGGTAGAGACTCAGAAACTGGCTATAGAACACACTCATTTAGAGACCAAGTCAGAAGTGCTGATTTGCCACAAAACTCCAGTTTAGTGAATCTAATACATCAAGTTATAAATATTTTAGCTTTTGCCAGAGTCAAAGCCAGGCTCTGAGACACCCTTGTCTGCATTCCTGGTCCTCTAGCTCCAAGGCACAGGAAACTGGAAGAACCTTAAAAATACTCAAAGAACTAGTTGATTACCCTCAGATGATCTAATCTATTGGCCGTGGTGACACAGACCATTGTACGTGACTTTTGACACCTTGACTTAGTCATCTGATAGAGACCATCACATGAAACTTTATTTTTTTTCCTTTTACAGCTGTTCAGAGTGTCACCTCATGTATCTGTGGGCCCACCTCCATCTCCAAACAAATTGTGTCCCTTGTAAATGATCTTCAATGGCACTCTCATCATAAGGACTTGGAGCTCAAATTCCACAAAGGGGACGCCCCCGCCCCCATAATTTTGCTTTATATCTTAAAACTGTGTAAGAGGGGAGGTGCAGCCCCATACCCCCTCCTCCTCAACCTGAATAGCTAAATGCCTGAGCGTTCAGCAGCTGAGCTGCTCCTCAGCAGCATTTACCAAATTATCTAGAGACCTAGCTTGAATCTCCTCCAAGGATTCACCTCTGAAGCCCATGGTGATTCCTCAGTTCATAGAATCATTAGGGTTGGAAAAGACCTCTAGGATCATCAAGTCCAACCATCAGCCCATCACCACCATGTCTCCTAAACCATGTCCCAAAGTGCCACGTCTACACATTTTTTTAACACACCCAGGGTTGGCGACTCCCCCACCGCTCTGGGCAGCCTGTTCCAATGCCTGACCACTCTTTCAGTAAAGACACTTTTCCTAATATCCAATCTCAGCCTCCCCTGACACAACTTGAGATGCTAGGTTTCCTGAGTGGAAGAGTCTTCCCTGCTCCCCTATGGGTAAACAGTACAGAATAAGGCCACATTGCTGGAACAATATTCAAAGATACCATTTTGTTTTCCTGGAAGTGCCAACATCATCTTAATTCCTCACACAGGAAGGCTCATTTGAGCATTTTGGAAGAGAGAGAGGAAGATTAAGAAATCATTGCCATGCTTTTTTGTCTTAAATCACCGCAAACTCATGGCAGCTGCTCTGCAGTTCTGCATGGTATCATAGCTGTTCAGGAACAATTTTTCCTGTTGTCTTTCACCTACAGTTATCTTAATGAGTGCCAGCAAATGGTTCAACTGAATCTTTAATAGCTCCTGGACAGAACAGTTTAGTAGAGGGAAAATGTTATTCACAGATTTTTCTTTCCAGTAAGGGAACAGGCACCTCCTATATCAGGAACACTCAGAAGTGACAATAAAGGAGAGGAACATGGGTCCTGCCCACACTTTAGACAGCAGCATTCCTGGAATCTATTCCCATTTCTGGAAGAATATTCAAAGCAGTCTTTATTCCTAAAATTGCTTGCCACCACATTCTGAGTGCAAGAATTGCAGTAGTACTTATTAGCACAGCTGTGCAGACATCATATACATCTTTGGTTAATCTCTTAGTTAAGAGGTTTCCAGAGTCCAGTATTACAGGCTCTTTCTGGTGGAGCTTTACTGCAACAGCTCCAGCACTCCCACTGCTAGCGGTTTTTATAGTGTGCAGTCTACTATTTACAGAGTGACCCTGCTACACAGGCTTTATAAATGCTTCACAAAGTGTATGAACTTGGAACTCTCACCTGCATAACATTGATAAGCATAGGCATTCATGCCTCCTAGTGTTTATAAGGATCTTTTTTCCGATCTTTTAACTTCTGCCATTACTGGGCATCAAGCTACAGCAGAAAAAAAACCCAAACCCCAGAGTACTCACCCTTTGTAATTTCCATTCCTTAAATGTTCCTCAGGAGGCAGAGAATCACGACCTTCTCCCTGACCTTAATTTATTGTGCAGACTTTAACCCACTGATGGGTCAGTTCAAGTGCAGCACAGCAGAGTGGAAGAACTCCACATAACTAGAACAGCTGCTGCAGGGAGACATATAAATTAGCAAGGAACTGAGAGATGTTCCTTGAAGGACACCCGCACCTAATTAACTCCCAGAACGTTGGTCATCATCCATTTAAGTGTCCTCAAAATAAAAAAAAATAAAACCAACAAACCAAAACCAAAAACCTGAGGAGCTGGGCCAAGATCACCTGCCAAAAAATCAAGATATATTTGACCACCCTTCAAACAAGGGTGAAGTTATTCCCCAATATGAGCCCTCAGAGGGTTGATTTTAACTTGTGTATTTCCAGTATCCTGGGGTGATATATTCAGATTTGCTCTGTATTGATCTGACTTACATCTGTAGACAAATATGAATGAAAACAGTCAAAGGTGAGCTTTGAAATGAGGCATCATAAGGCAATTGTGTGTGTGTGGAGGATACTCCCAGGAAAGCTTATGTTGTTTTTTTCCCAGCTTCTGTTATTCAAAGAGGAGCTAAAATGGCCTTAAGTGGCCTAAAGGCTAAAGCCCCCCTTCCCCTCCCCTCTTTTTCAGAGGAAATTCTGTTTTCCCCAGTTGAAGGGCAACTGTTCTTAGTGACATGCACAAAAAAAAAAAATCCTGGTTTTCTGATTTTTGACTGTATAGCCAAGACAAAATATTGAAGCAAAATAGATACTTGCTCCAGAAACAATAATTATTTAATTGAAAGATTTTGTTAACTTTATTTCTGGTGGAAAATTTGATCTTCAACTGGCTTGCTAAAATATTTGCTAAGACCCAACCCATGTTATTGTTCACAAAGAATAGTTCACAAATGAAACTACAACAAACTAGATTTAGTATCTGGAACATTCAGTTCTTTCAAGAGTATGGTTTGTCTATAAAAATAATGTTTTATGAACACTGTAATGAGGCTCACATTCTGACCTGGAACAGTTTATGAAAACTTAGTGAAGAACTGTGTGCCAAATAAGGCTAGCGAGTAATTTCACGTGGGTAAATAAAGTACTGAAGTAAACATGGGAAGGATAACACCTTTTTTCTTACAGAAGAAATGGTCTGTTTCTTATGACCAGAATCTACAGTCCACATTTACACCATAATGAATGGGCAACTATTGACTTAGTGCTCCAGAAAAACCTAAATGGGCAAAAAATAGTTTCAGTATAGTCAGCTCTATTTTTAAAGAGCTACCAAACATCTTGTTGAGCAGTCCCTAATCACCTCAGAGCAGCACGTTGTGCCTACCTTTTACCCTGTGGCTCTGAATGATGAGGGCTGTACTTACCTCTATCCCATATAGGACACAGAAATTCCTTAGAATTTTCCTCTGGAAGAAGCAGGTTCTCCTTCACCATGAAAAGCTACAGGTGTTAACTTGCCTTGCAAAAGCATGGGATAAATAAATATATTATTTTCAGCATATCGAGTTCACAGTTACTACACTGGAATGCTAAACCACAGATAAAATAACAAAGCATTTGAGAGAAATCTACTACAAAGAGATGAAGGAACTGTCTGTTGATAAATATAGTTCGTTTTTTAGGCTTATATACATGTACAAGTACAACAAATGGCACAGGGATTTAACAACAAGGGGAAAACCATGAAACAATGGACATAATAGGCAAGAAATGCCACATTCTATCAGCATGGACTCAGTATTGCTTCGCACCGCAAATTGCTACACAAAATCACAAGCCAAGCCCTCAAAATTGCAAGTCTGCATTTAAAACTAAGTAATTCAAAACTGAAACATTGCGTTCCTATTACTTCTGGGTTTTTTGAGGCTTTAGAGCTGATATTCAAAGACTTTTCTCCCATGCTGTCACAGTCTTAGGCTTACTTATTGCTTCCAAGACAAGTCGGGATTCTTACATGACTCAAAGAGGTAGAACTTCAAGAGTCACAGCAAATTTCATACAATTTGATTGAACTCACAGGCTTTGGCAACCGAGTTTATTCATTAGTCAGGAGGGTTTCAATAGACATCAGTCTGAAAAATGAAGGGGATGGCTGACCATTAAACCAAGAGAGTTACGGGCACAAACAAACAAAAAGAAACTCTCATAAAGCATGCCTGCCTGTGAAACAACCTATAGCACCAGAGTGCAGTAAAGGGTCATTTCATGTTGTCATTTATTAGCTACAAGACAGTAGTGTATAATGCTGAGTCCAGAAAGTCTTTAAGCCATCTTTAGGTAACCACTATCTAGATATAAGTCTTCAAAAAATGCTCATCAACCTTCTAGGAACTTTCTTTTTTCTTCCTTGAGCGTTCTGCTGATAGCAGAAGCTGGATTTTAACAGCTGTCCAGATGAATGTCCATGAAAAAGCCTCCTGCCAGTTTTGCAGGTGAAAAATCTTGGCAGGATATAAAGTAAGACCAGAGGTATAAAATCTATCCCTAATGACTCTAACTGGACAGCAACAGAGTTATATAGGAACGGTTAGAATCAAAATCTTAGTAGAGATTGAATCTTAATAAAGAAAAAAACCAGTAGAATCACAGAATCATTAAGTTTGGAAAAAGCCTCTAAGATCAAGTCCAACCATCAGCCCAACACGCCCAGGCCTCCTAAATCATGTCCTGAAGTGCCATGTCTACACGTTTTTTGAACACCTCCAGGGATGGTGACTCCACCACCCTGTAAAATGAGCCCCCTTCTCCACAATACCAATTTTTGACGTATTTCTCCCCTTTTCTTTGATGGTTATTTAAATGAAGCTCTGTTATGAGACTAGGTTTCCTAAGAAACTGTTTTTAGGCTTTGGATAACAACACCGTTCATTGTGCTGGTTTTGTCATTAATATTCACCGGTAGCAATTGGCACTATCAAGTTGCGGTAATCTGCAAATACTTCTGTGGAGTTGACAACTGTGTAAGATCATCAGGCCCAGGGAGATTCTGCTCAAAGGCAGAAACATCTTCAGTCATATCTTGCAAAGCAGGCGCAGTCTGTAGTGCATGGCAGAGTCCGATTTATACCATGGACCTCACAAAAGGGCCCGCAAAGGTACCAGAAGTGAAGGTCTGATCTGATGCAGAAGAGCTGCTGCTGGGATGGTTCTTCCGGACAGAGGGAAACCAGCATCCTGCCATTAAATCAGGCAGACAAGAGCCAAGCCTAGCAAGTGTCCAGTAATGGGCTGCCGGGATTGTGCTGCAATGCACAAATGTGTGGGAGACCTCACAGTGACACAACCAGGCTGAGCACTATAAAGTCACAAGTTTATTCACCCACACTGGGAAAATATTGTGAAAGCTATCTGTCACTTGATCCAAGTGTTCAGGATTCATTACCACCCACTTCTTTCCATATTTAGCACAAACATTTAGGAAAAAGAAGGTGTGAATTATGTAAAAACATATACGATAAGTCATTACTGAAAAGGAAGAGGAGCTTTTGTGTTAAGGAATCACTGCTGGATTCTGGCTAGGACTAATTCAGTGATCTATTTTTTTTCTGGGCTGATTTTCACCAACTGTCCAATTCCAACACGTTGTCATCAAATATTTTTTTGGCTACAACCAGGTTATTGCTCTTTCAAGTGGTAACACACCTGAGCTGGAAAACAAAGTCTGAACAAACCAAAGACTGGGTTAAAGTGAGATCAGAACTCAGCTGGAATGAACCATCCTCTACTCTGAATTCAGCAGATGACACCAACCAAAGAGGTGACCTACATAACATAGCCCTGTTTCAAACTTAGGGCTCAGACAGATCTCTTCAGGAGGCCAGAGAGCATACTTGTACTTAAGAGAAGGGGAATGACTTTTGCATCCATGTTAAGCATGACTCTATTTCTGTCTGGGTGCTTGGTGACTTCTAGATCATATAGAGAATGCTGAAAGGTTTTTCTTCTCCATTCCACAGATCTAGATGTTCAACACACAATCAGGAAATACCTTTGTCCTCCCCTTGTATGTTTTCCTGTAGTTTGGTCATTTGTGAACTCATGCACGCATATGTAACCATTCCCAAACCGCCAGTACTTTGTGGGAATAAGTCTGCACACCGATACATGAACTATCAGGAACAAACCCTGTATTGCAGCAGCCCATATCAAGATTCTGCAGCTTTGAGGCATTCAACCTTTGCAGAAACAGGATTAGCAACTTGGTATTCTGAGAGAATAAAGGAAAAGTCAAGGACTTTCTATAGAGAGTGAGCAGAAAACAGGAAAGCATTAATTTAGCTCCTTATAGGCAGCACTGCGGGCTGTTATGCCAGCTGGACAGCTGACATACCCCTTAACCACTAGGAACCACACTCTGCCCACATGTGATAAAACAGGAACTGTCCGCGCGTTCAGTGTGGCTGAACAATCCGTCCTGACAAAGCCTGCGCTGAAGATCCTCCCATGGTCTCTGTTGGCTTTGGTGGGGCATGTTTTGAAGTGGGGGTCAAAGGGATTCCTTTATGCCGCTACCATGGGACCATCACTACTTTTGCACCTACAACGAAAACCCTTTGATGGGAAGAGAAATGCAAGACGAGTATCTATCCTGCAATGCTGGATGGGGATGTAACCTAGCTCCAGTAACAAAGCAATCGTCCTTGCATTATCCACTGTAAATAACACATATATTTACTTAGGGCACTGGGACAGGATGACATGCATGCTTGATGCTGAAAAAAAGCCTGTTTGTGCCGGTTATACTGGAGAGTCCATACAAAATTAATTCTTAAAAACTAGTTGTGTTTCTTAGATTCTTAGAATATTTTACTCTGAAATGAATGAGACAGTTCTAGGATATGCCACCTGATTTGGTCCCACCTGAGCATTTTCAAAGATGGAAACTTGAGTTATCACTTAGCTGAGGAAAGAGGAGGAACCACTGACATATAGGTCTGATGGTACATAAAGTGGTATCCAAATCTTTGCTTTGCACTGATTCCTACGGTATGTACCCTCTTATGTCTTGCCACACTACAGTAGAAACTAAGGTAGAAAAAAATGGTCCACTGTACACAGGAAACAATCCATGCCAGAGAGGAGACAGTTCTAGTGATTTTTTATTTGCCAGGCTCTAATTCTGCAACTCACCCAATTAAATTAAATACAAATCAGTCACAGCATGTCATAAAAGTGTCTCATAAAGAAGCATTTGCTATTAAGAGGACAGAGAGGTGACACATCAAATAAACCACAGTTATAATAAACGCAGTATTCTTTATTACCCCATAGGCACATTCCCCTGGCCGCGGCACTCCTGTCAATAAATGACCCTGTGTGATCACTGATGAAAATGAAATTTGTTTTCTACTTGCACAGCAACAGAGGGAAACTCTTCCGTAGCTGAGATGAGGGCACTTTTTCAGAACATTTTCTGCAAATGGGACAGGGAAGTATCTGTCCTACGGCTTTTAGCTGAAAACCAGTTTTAGAGGAGTTTTGATGTGCATGAATTGCGACAGGCAAGCTCAGTGTACCCATGCAAGCTCCGGTGTACGTTACTTGCACTAGGGAAGAGCACGTACCATGAAGTACCTGGCAGTGGTAAAACATCCTCATACTGTGAAGTCCATCAGAAGGCAGAAAAAGTCCCTTTCTCAAATGCATTTACATACCTAACGGATGTAAATCAGCATTAAGTGGTGACCACCAAAGCACAGAAGGTGCTTAACTGTTCCTGGCTTCAATTTCTTCAAACAAATATTGTGATAAGCTTCAGGAGGTGACAAATGTCTGTGACCAAGCTGCTTCTTGGCACTAGAACTGGCCTCTTCTTTAGATAAGGCTCTGCAAGTGGAACAGTGTTTATCCACATGCCCCACAGTTCCATGCAGGAAGCATGAGGCTGCAGTCAGTGGAGAGCTTATGGTGCCCAGCACCTTGAAAGAGCACAGAAGATAAAGGCACAAAAATCAAATCATTCTTGAAGCAGTCATCTGCTCAGAAAAGCACCTGGTCATTTTGTGGATAAATACTTTCCTCTCTTTTAAAGGCAAAAATGTGAATATTTTTCCAGTTCTATAAAGAACTTTCACGTTAATAACAAAACTGATAAATATCCTACACATACTACTATGCTACAGGACAGATGATCTGGCCGGAATTCTCTGGCCAGATTTCTATGACTTCTACTTTGCACCTCTTATTATGAGGTGGGGAATCACAACGGATGTGGAATTTGACCCTTATGTCCTCACAACACCCTTGTGAGGTAGATAGGTACCATGACCTCTTCTTCAGGAGGGGGAACTGGGGAGAAAAGAGGTGAACTGACTTGCATGAGGCTGCACAGCAAGTGTGGGAGCAGAACTCAGGTCATGCCCACAGAGCTCTCCCCTGTAACACGCTGCCTTATCTCCCACCCAACTTCACCCCCAGGGCTGAATGAAAAGCATCTACGAACCACTGACAAAATACATGTAGTCCAACACCAATCTTTCTGTAGACTACTTCTGCTTCAGAAATGACATAAACAGGTGCTACGAAACACTTTTCTTACAGGACCTGAATTCCAAAGTACACAAGACAACTCCCATCGCTGTCAGCCAGCACAAGCCCTAATATCTAGGCCTCTACATTTTTACAAGGGCTTCAATTAAAGCCTTTCTCATGCCTTGTATCCGCTCCAAAATTCCAGAGTTAATTAATAAGGCACATCAGGGGCTAATCCAGGAACTTTCACAATAGGCCACTGGTCATTTCCAGGCTGGCACTAACAAAACACTGATTGGCATGTGAAACCACGTCCTGTGGCTGAGAGAGGGAAAGGTTCCTGGCCCTGCCAGTGCCACAGTGCAAGAAACACAAAGCCAGCCTTAACCCATCATTGCCCAAGACATCAGCGGAATCACGACCAGCATGGAATTACACTAAGGGTGACCAAATGCTGTGAGATTTGGGAGTGAAAACAAGGCAATGGAAAATGTGTTGGATGTTGACTTGGAAGGATTCTACCACATGGCTGAGGCCTGACTGAAAACATAACATAACATAACATATCCCTTCTTTCATTAGACAAGTGACAACACGGATTTCTCTGTACGGCTGCTAACTTGTAGATATAAGTAACAGTTAATGAATTTTCAGCCACTGCCTGAGTGCAGTGTTCAATGCTAACGATTTACAAGCACATATCAGTGATACCATAGTTCAAACCATTTGATACAACAGCCTGCCCTCTCTTTATTTAAGGTTCGATAAATTCTAAATCTTGGCCTTGATTGGAGGTACAACGGATCACTTGATCATACTTATGATCCATACAATGATCCTTAGGGCTGTGAATTAAACAGTACTTTTGGCTCCAGCACGACTGGAATAAATTTGAGTTGGTTCATGCCAGAACTGACGTGTGACTCCCGGAAGGTAGCAAACACTTGACACTCATTCTGAAGTGGTGATGAGACTCTATATAGGGCTTCGGGCAATAGGGAGTAGTATTAACGGTCTTTTCCTTGTTTAACACCTGAATTCTTCACTGCTCACTGGTTAGTTGTGCTGTTTGCCCACGTTGGGAATGTGTCCAGCTCAAACATAGGTCTTCCCCATGTGTTGATGGCCAGTGTGACACAGAAGACTCCAATGATGTTCATCACTATTCCAGATCTAACCTGTGAGGACAAAAGTCCAAACCAACATCAATAACCAAACACCAGCACAGCAAATTGCAGCAAGGCCTATTTGTACACACACAAGAAAGACATATGGTCAAATAAATCACAGAAAAAGCCATTGTACCCACTGCCCTGTGTTCTTGCGTAGGTGCAAATACCAGGGAACACATTGTGCAAAGCCTTTGAACACTTTTCTGTATAACTAGTCTAGGAGCTTTAAGGCATGTACAACAAGTTACTCTTGCTAGTTAAAAACCAGCTTCTGCCCCCTTCACATCTCCTGTTAGAAAACCAATAATGTTTGGGTGTTTGGCACAAAACCTGTGTCCTGGTTTTGGCCGGGATAGAGTTAATTTGCTTTGTAGTAGCTAGTTTGGGGCTATGTTTTGTATTTGTGCTGAAAACAATGTTTATAATGTGGAGATGCTTTAGTTGTTGCTAAGTAATGCTGAACACTAGTCAAGGACTTTTTCAGCTCCCCACGCTCTGCCAGGTGCACAAGGGGTTAGGAGGGGACATGGTCAGGACAGCTGACCCCAGCTGACCCCAGGGATGTCCCACACCATATGATGTCATGCTCAGCATATAGAGCTGGGGGAGGAGGAGGAAGGGGGGCACGTTTGGAGTGATGGTGTTTGTCTTCCCAAGTCACCATTATGCATGATGGAGCCCTGCTTTCCTGGAGATGGCTGAACACCTGCCTGCCCGTGGGAAGAAGTGAATGAATTCCTTGTTTTGCTTTGCTTGTGTGCACGGCTTTTGCTTTACCTATTAAACTGTCTTTATCTCAACCCACAATTTTTCTCACTTTTACTCTTCCGATTCCCTCTCGCGTCCCACTAGCAGGGAGTGAGTGAGTGGCTGCGTGGGGCTTAGTTACTGACTGGGGTTAAACCACGACAACCTGGCACTGTGTGGTCTGGCAGCCAATCAGAGGACCAGAGCTTAGGGCAACTGATTGTTACCTTCTGCTTTCAGCTCCAGTGGAAACAAGCCTTCAGCTACACTCGCCAAAGCCCCAGAAGACAGGAAAGCACTGACTGCATTTTAACCCTTCAGTGTTTAAGAGACTTATGACTTGTTGGTTTTTAATTTCAATTGGGCTGGGCTGTGTGTCTGCCAAAGCCTGTGAGAAAGGTATTGTTACTTCAGAGACGCAAATCTTTATTGTGATATTAACACCGCAAAAGAGAGGGGCATAGGGTGGTAGTTACATCCCATAAGAACTTCCTGGTACTTTGGAAATACTCGGCTAAGAAAATGAAACTCTCATCAGATTCAGGATAAAGGCAATGGAGAGCTTCAGATAAGAGACCAGGCAATTATCATCTTACCATATCCAAAACACGGATGTGGCCATAGGAAAACACTATCGCATTTGGTGGTGTTGCAACAGGTAGCATGAAGGCAAAGGAAGCACTGAGAGTACCAGGCAGCATAACATACAAAGGATGGATCTTGACAGATGCAGCCTGCAAAGAAATGGAGGTGATCCAAAAGAAAAGCATAAAAAACATTTTCCAGACCGCTGAGAAACAGGCTCATTTCATTTCCTGGTGTCATATCACCAGAGTAATTTGCAGGCATTTTATTCTGAAATCCACATGTGCTTAAAGATAACTTCACTCTCGTTTCCTGTCCCACAATACTTAAAAACAACCCGATTCTTTCTTGTTGTTTGTTTTGCTCTATGGTATAATTTGGAGTTCTGGTCAGATTTATCCAATGATCTTTTCTTTGGCCTCGGACCACGCTTTTGCCAGAGTAATGCAGGGATGGGATTATAATTACTAGGCATGTGGAGTAACACTCTTAGATGTTACATAAACTCTGTGGGACTCAGAACTTAAGTGCCAATTTAAGTCACTAATAGCCCAGCACCTTCATTGGGATAATTTTACTTTGGTGAAATGGTCTAGAATAAAGCTGTTGTGCTTTTCCAATTAAAGAACAAAGTAACCTATTTTTGCCTTTATGCTACAATTGCAATTCTGCTCAGAAAAGGCAGCAAAACTTACCAGGTTTTCCTCTGTAAGTTTTAAAGTTGTTCTGGCTTCCTATGGAAAATGACACATTTCTAATAATCAGTCCTACCACTTGCTATATTCTAGCATAAAACCATGAAGATGAAGGAACCATTCAGAGGGATGAATAAAAAGTGCTGGATTTAGTTTTGGTTTGGGATTTTTGTGTGTGAGTTTTTCCAGTTCTGAGTTGGTGGTTCAAATACAAAATGACCAGAAGTAACTGATGTTTGTTGATCTGTATTTAAAAAGTAACTTTTGCTCCACTTTCTCCAGGGCCAGGGGACACACCTTACAGGAATTGGCTTCCTTTTCAGTGAGGGTGCCAAGGTGCAGGCATCCTGAATGAGCTTCTTCCCCCAAGAGGCTGGTTCTCAGGGTTCAGGTGTATAGGTAGGGAGAAAGTTTGCATTCCCACTTTCTATCTACATCTGATGCTATAAACATAGCAGTGAACACCAGCTAAAATGATTCTCCATTATGGTATGCTCTCAGATGGACTGTTTCATTACTGGCTTTCAGGTTAACATTTGAACAACGTTCAAGACAATAAATACGATATTGCTTTGCCACTAGAGACTGTCAGTTTAACTCTGATCTCCCAGCTGATAGGATAAGAGGAAGGAAGTAATCTTACCATGGATGAAAAGACAGGTAGGAAGAGGGTGGCTGTGGCAACGTTACTGGTGCATTCAGTGAAGACAGCTATAATAAGCGACAGAACTGTTGCAATGGCCCACGGTGGGATAGATCCTAGTGGAGTCATTTGACGACCCAGCCAAGCTGAGAGCCCAGAGTTCTGACAAGAAAATAGTGTTTTTCAGTGAGGCTTAGAACCCCTAGCTCATGACCAGTGAACTCATGTTATGTGTAACATTTCTACCAAATAATGCTCAATGACTCCTGAATTATACAAACACCATCTGGGAAGGTAGGATAATCTGTCACAAACACTGAAAAAATTCCTTGCCAACTAGACATTATACTGAGTCCCACTTTCCTGTTTTTTCTGGAACCCAAATACTTGCTTACACCTTGGTTACAAAATCATAGGTTTTTGCTGAACAGAAACAATTATTGCTGAGACTATTGCAAATACTTAATGTATCCCTCAGAAGTTTCCTGGCCTGTTTTTCTAAGGTTTCTGAAGATCCTGATGCCGTATGAATGCTCTATTGTAGGAACATAGGCAGCGATTGACTCAAAGAGCTTACAAAATCTTTGACCTGATGGCTTCTAATGTTATGGAGCTTTCATAATGTGTATATGATGTTTGTAGATGAATGCAAGGCCCCAGAGCTTTAATTTGCCCCATGGTTTAAAACTACCTAGCCACAAAACTTAGACCTGAATATGAATTTCCCCAAAGCATGGCGCTGTTGATAGCTAAGGTTTGCTTTGATTTAGATGCCTCTTAGCAGTGATGAAGGAAACAATATGGTTCACCTCAAGATTGTTTCCTGTTTTGGGAAATCAGCTGCCTTTTCTGTGAATTTATGAACATAGAATCAAACCATGGCCTTACGGAATGCCGCATATTGCCTGGCAACAGCCACTGACAAGAAGTTCAAGAAACCCCACTGTACACAATTGTGGAAAATATCTACCCATAATGATTTTCTTCCTGACCACTTCAGTAGTGGTTTGGTTTAAATCTGAAGATATATATCCTTTTAACAAATCTCAAATGTTTCTGAAAACCTTACAATTGTTATCTACAAGTGCTGTGGAAGGTGTCCCTGCCCATGTCAGGGGGGTTGGAACTAGGTGATCTTTAAGGTCCCTTCCCACCCAAACCATTCTGTGATTCTATGGTTCTATGATCTATACTTCTATTTTCTAGCCAGGGCTGGGATCAGGATGATAACAGAAATAAGAAGGGCTGCTTTTCTGGTCTGTTCAGTCAGTGAAGACCTCAAACTACTCAGCAGCCTCCAAGAGGTAAGACAAATTGAAGAAACTTGGTCAGACCACACAAATTCCTGATAAAGAGGCACAAACATTCACCTCTCTTCCCAATTCTTGCTAATTTGGATCTGCCTCCAGATCTGAACATCTCTACTGGGTTTGGCTTTGGGTGCATGCCCAGTAATACAGGACTAGATAACAAACCAGGGAAGTTCGCCTTTGAGTCAGAGAAAAACAGATGTCAGGACATACTGCGCTTGCATCAGCCAAAGCAAAACCTCCTCCCAGCAGCAGCACAATGCTCCAGGGCATCTTCCTCTGAACCACATTCCAGTCTAGCAGCGGGGCTGATAAAAATGGTTTTTTTATATCTGAAGTGAGAAACGAAAAGCAGAACATGTTTTAGGAGAGTGAAGACATTTTGTCTCCTGTTCTATAACATTCTAGGGAAAGACCCAACAGGCAGATGCATATTACTGAGAAACCTGCACAGGGTGAAGATAATACGTGTGAGCAGGGACCGTGCCCCAGCCCAAGAAGTGAGGGAGGTGAGCTACCCTGAATAACTGCATGCAAATCCAGTATATGTTTCTGCCACATTAGCTGGAGCTGGCTGTTTCATAATGTTACAATTCCTCTTTTAAATACCTTCTTCAGTCTGTTCAGGGTCAGACATGCTTGGATTCCAGCCTATGAATTTGGGTTTATTAGCAGGAAGGATAAACAGTAGCAGGGCAATAAACACAGCAGGAGCAGAATCAGTGATATACCTAAAGAAGAAAAGAGAATATAGCTTAGAAAATAGACATCTTTCTCCTAGAAGATGGCTGCCTTCCAGCATTGCAGTCACTGCTCTTTATCATCCTGTCTGGGGCTTGTACATTAACAAAATGGGTCATTAGTTCATGACCGAGGTCTCTCAGACCTGCCACAACACAAACACAGTGATAAAAGAAACTAGCTACAATACACATTAATAGTCAGAGTCACAGATGACAACGGCTCCTGGGAGCAGGGTTCCTTCTCTGTGGCGAAGCCAAGATTCAACAGTTGTATCTCAAAGAAAGATGTGTAAAGAAATGGCCTGAAGGATAATCCCATTGTGAATTTTATGTTCTTAATATCCCACAGACATTATGCGAAGAAGCTGTTCAAAGCACCAAAGCAATTTCCCAGTGTGTTCTAAGCTAATGTTCAGAGGTGATATTACCAAATATTCAAATGACACCACAACTGATTGGAGCTTGAACAAAAAAATCACGTGTACATCAGTGTGACTGAGATCAGCATTACAGAATTGTCTCTTCCTTTAGCAGGTTCAGCTTGCTCCATGTCCCAGTCTCCAGCCTTCGATCCAGTACAAACTGTCAAACAACAGATCAACTGGTGATTCCACACACAAGCGATAGGATCAAGCCCAGAGAACGTGAATTCAGATAAGGTTGGAATGAATGACCCTGCACTCAAATTGGAATGTAAGAGCAAGGGAATCTGACTCACAACCAAGAAGGCAGAGGATGAAAAAGACTCTAAAAACTTACTTTTCTCCTTCTGGGAAGAGGCTGGTGGCCCAGCCTTTTACAAAGCCTGGGTGTCGTGAAAACCACAAGAGAACCAGCAAAACAAACATTAGGAGGACATTGAATTCAGCATAAGAAATAGGGCCTAATTTCTTCATTTCTGCCTTCAGCACGTTGTATGCAGCTTTTTCTTTAGCAGTTCTCTCTGTCCCACAGCCCCAGCTTTTTTTAAAGCTTTAAGAAAAAGGGAGAAGAAAATACTGTAAGTATTAACATACTAGAGGGATTTAACATGCTTGCCACTCTGAAGCTGTCACTCTTGGGGACAGACACAACGTACAGCAGAGGCCAGGAACGAAGAAATTACAACAGTGTCAAAGTATTTCATGGGGACGTGCCACTTCTCACAGAAGAATGGGGTCTATGATTGGATGTAAGTCTCTGTCCAGTTTGGAGAAACCTGGATGAAAAACTCAGTTTTGAATCAAGGGTAGCAAAACAGGTATGCTAGCTCCCCTAGGGCTGAAATTCTCAGATGTGAAATTGAAAAATAAAAAGGCAATTCTGTCTGAACATTAAGAATGTATAGAGCTTTTGCCTTAGTGTAAGTCCCATGAACACGAAAGGTTTCCAGACTTCAAAAGTTGCTGTGAAATGGAACTGCTCTGTGCTACAAACTTAATAACTTGTCAGTGCATTTGTTTTATCCAGATTTCTCAGTAAGCTGATCTGCATTAGCTGAGGGGTTTGCATAATATCACGTAGTTAAATACTCACTTGAGTCCCATGAAAGAGCACTGTAGCCAAAGCCAAGCTAGTACCAACATCAGAATCATGTTTGGGAATGCAAACCCAAACCAGGAAGCAAAATTCACAATATCATTATTGTTGGGGTATAACCTGAAAAGAAAAGAAAAATGCTTGCTGTATGAATATTAAAACATTTAGTAATCTACTCTCCCTTTAGTAAGTGTTAGTGACAGTTATACATGTAAATTTAGGACAACCATTACAAGTAATCACAGGCAACATCCATAGCCTAACTGAAGTCAATAGGAAGGCAGCCTGGATTTCAGAGCAGAATTTAAACGGTCGTCAGTTTTCCCTGTATTTTACTTCAATGCATATAGAAGCTCATGTTGATATTCTAGGTCTCAGTAAGACAAGTGCTGCTGAAAGTTCTCCCACACATTCTACGTATCTTTCACTTCCAACATGCCTGCTTTTTTATCCCAAGACAGGATGTTCTTTCTTCCTCCCCATTCATTCCTCTGATGATTACCAGCAAGTATTTCTAAGTTTCTCAGGAGACCTATAATACCAGCACATAGCTGCCTAAAGAAGGCTGAAGCAGAAAAATGAGGCCCATCACTTCATACACATTCCTCACTCTCAGTTCATCAACTGGTTATTGCTTAGAGTTTGCAACAGAAACTGTCATCTAAGACTAGTCAGTTGGTCACAGAAACAATAAGATAGTAAGGAAAAGAAACAGCAAGAATGACTTACTGATTCATCTGGCCTTTCAATACCATGTTTGGTCCTGTTCCAGTGAGCGTTGCAGTTCCTCCAATGCTGGCAGCATAGCATACACAAAGTGTCATTCCCTTACAGATACGCTTCCTCATTTTCTTTTCCTCAGAAGATTTGGGGTCATCAAGGACTTGTCCATTGCTTATGACTAGACACAAAGAACACAACTTGCCTTAGGTAAAATTAGGGAGGCAGAAAGTTCAGTACAGGATCTGCAGGCGCAGTGTTTCCAGTTTGTGTACACGATTTATTTTAATTCAAAACCCAACAGATATGGGTTTGAGTCCTAAATACTTTGGACTCATGTTCATGAGGAGCTGAAGAGACGTTGACAATCTGGGTCTACATGATCCAAGGATGCTGTTGGCCATATCGGTGCCACTGTCTCTCAGCAGTGTTTTCTGTTTCACAGAGAGGCTTACCTCCAGCCAGATAGCATAGTCACTGGAACCAATCCAATACCACAGTAAGAACCCAGCTAGCCTTAACAGCTGGGAATACGCACAGAAAAAAACCCCACCCAAAACCAAATTCTTGCCTGGCAGAACTGTTAAGATCAATATGTTATGTCAGTTTACATCAACTGTGAAATTTTGCTGCTGTGTTCATTGTTCTCTGCGGTTAAGTCTAATCTTGAAGTCTGACTGGACCAATGGAGCAGGACAATGAATTTATAGCAATTACAACCAACTCAACAATACCAAAGGGTATTTTTTTGCTCGCAGTTATTTCCTTCACTACATGTTAAAATAAATTAGTCAGCCAAGCCAAGCAGATCCTTCTAAGTGGACAGAAAACCAGCGAAATTATTATTACTGGTCTTAGAGCAGAAGCCTGGTTTCAGGAGTCAAGAATCAACAATAAAAGGAGCATTTGCAAATATGAAAACTTATCTTTAATACAACTGTTTGGAAGCTAGAAATGAGCAACCTTACAGAGCACTCTGTGACCAAAATTGTGTTCTTGTGGGCTTGCACATCTTACATAAACATGGTGTCTGAGCTTTGCACCATCACAGCACATTCTCCTTTCACAAGGGAGGTAAGAAATGAAGCAACCGAAAAGCAGAGATCACAGTTGTATCTAAACTATGCCTCCAAGGTCCAAACAAATATGGCAATTATGAGTCAATCTCATAACAGAGCAATGTCTGGAACACGTGAACACTCTTCTACACTGTGTCTTCCATGGACAAGTTAGCCAGAAAATCGGCATGGTGCATCCGAGGCAGAAGGCTTGAAATGTGGGGCACAGTATGCACTACCAACATTTGTACTCGTTCTTGCACACAGTCGCACAGGGAATCGTGGCAGATGAACTTGCTAACTCAGTGAAATCACATCTCCATGAAAATCCCCAAGACAATCCTTCCTCCTCTGAAAGAGAAAGGCACCATGGCTCTGATCTTTAATGGTATTTAATAACGTAGCCCTCTGTAACAGCACAGCAGAGCAGTAAAATCAGAGGGACTGAGTTTGTGCACATGGTTCAAATCAAGTGAAGCCTACTGCAGAACCACAGCATTGACAGAGGACCTTGTGGAGCTGAGCATCAGGGTAAGATCACACTTTAAAGTGTGCCAAAGAGTATTTGTCTACTGTGTGTCAAATGACACCAGCTCCTCTCTTTCATGTAGCTTGTAAAGTATTCTTCTTCTCCCCACCTCCCCATACAATCTAGTCAACAGAGGTATTTATTAC
This sequence comes from Phalacrocorax aristotelis, assembly GCF_949628215.1. NCBI lineage: Eukaryota > Metazoa > Chordata > Aves > Suliformes > Phalacrocoracidae > Phalacrocorax > Phalacrocorax aristotelis. The sequence goes on along the minus strand of NC_134293.1, from coordinate 6,865,041 downwards.
CCCAGAACCAAAATAGGTTGTGTTTGCACAAAATTTTTCAAACATTTCTACATGACTTAGGAACTCAATCCTCGCTGATAATCACAAGATTTAGAAAGTGGGATGCTGGGGGTTTGGATGATATTTCCCACAGGATACGCTTTTCACTTCCCTGAGCAGGCAGTTGAGTCTAGGGAATCTATGGGGAGCATGACCCCAGCTTGAAGGAAAGAACATAACAATCTGCATGGGATCTTGCACTAAGCATAACAAAATGGCAGCCACTAAAATTGGAAGCCATTTTGTAAAACCTAAATACCATGTATGTAGGGATTTTCAGTCGGGTTACCATCCTCTTTCCTTGGAAAAGGTACAGAGAACTCCTCCTAGGTCAGGGAGCTCTGAGCATAGCAAGTTCAGTAGAATCAACTCACTGCTGAGTAGGCCCTTACCATGCACTGAGGTGGGATCTGACACATTCTTTTCCTCCAGCTCAATCACTGTATTTGTTTGCCCAGTTGGTTGTTCCATCATGGTCACATCATACTCTGTGTTGTCCATTTGATCCAGGACAGCCTGGACAATGGGAACCATCATAGCAGTGGTGGCTGTGTTACTTATCCACATGGACAGGAAGGCAGTGACTATCATAAATCCCAGCATGAGGCTGAAAAGAGAGAAACAGGCAGAGGAGAAAGGAGGAAAGAAAACAGAGGATGCTAGGCTTTGTAGTCACTGTCATTTAGAGAGTGAAGCCCAGACAGGGATGTGTGTAGCGTCCAGTAATACAAAGATAGGACAGCTCTGCCACCATCACTGAAGGAATCCCAGAGAGCCATTTAGCTCCTTAGTATGCGCGTGATTAAGTCTGTCATCATTTTGTCCCCAATGGCAGGCCTCTAGAATTTAGCCAGATGTTGGATTGGGCTGAAGGACAGGTAAATTGTTCCTGCTGCCAGACTTCACCTGTGGAACCTCTGTAGAAGTGCAGCTAAAGAAGTTCCTGAAGGTTCCCTTCTCGGTCAACTTTTAAACACCATCCCTAGGCCTCTGCTAAATTGACACAGGCAAGGAAGAAGTAATGTAATACTCTTACAGTGCAGGTTTCACCCCGAGAATTAGCAGGACCCTCAGCGCAATCCTTTTGTGAAGATTCCACTGTTCCACAGAAATTGCAACAATCAGCCCTCCAACGAAGAGCATGTTTGTGTCGTTTAGGTACTGCAAACACACCTGAAAGACAGAGAAGGTAGGTCAGGGCCCCAGATATTGTCTCTTGCTAGCTTCACTAGTACATTTTGCCTCCGATCCTCTCAAAGCCATTTACTGCACCAGGCCCCATCCCAACATTGGCAGAAGGGGCAGTTGCAGCCTCAGCTACCTCGAGTTTCCTGAGCCCTTGATCCCCCGTTTGAGTGCTGAACTGCCTAGTGGAGGGGCCATTTGTGCATCATGAACCTTCTTTTTGGATCATCAGGAGTTGATAAAGCACAAAATGACAAGAGTTTCCTAAAACATTTTTAGGGGCTCAAAATATTGAGAAATGCTGGGCTCCAAACCAGATTTCTCAGCACCTTTAGCAACCACACCTGCCCATACCAGCTTGTTGGCCAGTAGTGAGCCTGGGCTACAGTACCTAAATACAGCCTCTCTCCCTTGGACTAAAGCACTAGCACAAACAGCCAAAATGAACTTTGGAGGGGACACGGTGTACCTCCTGGCATCATGCTGTCTACCCTGTCAGAGGAAGTTTGTCCCATGCATTTTGAAATCTCCCAGAGGATATGTCAGCACTGCTGTCTCATGGGATGGGCTATGAACACACAAACTGCTGCCACTAGTGGGATGCTCTCCAGCAGGATCCACGCCCAGAAACGGACCTTCCCCTCTGCCACCTCAAGCCCCACACCCTTGACATTTTGGGCAAATGTGTATTTAGTTCAGCATCTTCCCATACAGAAACCCTGATGACTGCTCAGCATGTTCAAATACAGCACAACAGAACTGGAGCGCTTTCCTATCAGGCTTGTTTACTATATACCGATGGGGGATGAAAGCAATGGCTATCCCTGTATCAGATCTGAACTGAGCGAGTTCCTTACCGATTTAGAGCTCTGAACTCCAAGCAGAGGGAAGAATACCACAGGCATGAGGGAGGTAACAGCCAGTGGGATCACTTCAGTGCACCAGTACACAGCCATGATGATGATGATATATGCACACTTGGCCTCCTGCAACACAATGGATGACACATTTAAGCATAGAAAACTGTTCTTACAGATAAGAAACACATTGGTAGCTCTTAGAAGGGGCCCAAACACTCCATTGCCTGTAGCTTAACAAGTTATGCTGAAATAGGTAGCAGAGACATGACAATTTAAACTCGTACTTTTAATCCTTCTTCTGAAGACACTTGCATAAAAAGATCTTTTTGACCACAGTGTTTGTTCTGATGCACCCACACAAAATGTAGGGTGTGAGAAAAAATTCACCTTCCACAACTAGGTAAGTACACGGTTTGCAGTGTGCAGTTACCTCTTGGCAGTTGAGGTAAGCAGATTTCATGTCTAGGAGCCGAGAATTTTTAATAGTGTTTGTAGCTTTCAGCATTTCTATTCCAAGTTAATTATTTTTAAATGGATGACCAAATTTCCCAGTGTGGAAATTAGCTTGTCTGAACTTCACAAGTCTTAGAGATGTGTCCAGTAACACACCTGAGCCCAGAAACTGTATCAGTGAATAATTTAAAAGTTCTTAACTTTTTAAAGTAACTCTTAAAGCAAAACTGTTTTACCTTTTTTTTTTTTTGTGACTAAGCACATTAGGGGTATTTAATTACTTTCACAAATCATACTGTGCTTACCTACTAGGGGGATTCCCTAGATTTGAAATGCTGTAATGTGTCTTGTTATACTGTTGATCCGGCATTTCTATAACCTAGCCTTCCTTGGTTTGTACTTTCAAAATTGTTAGGAGAAGGAAGCATTCATTAGCCAAGAGTAAACAGTGTTTTAAAGCTTAAGTCAGTGTTCTCTAGTTCAGAATTTGCTCATATTTAGAGTACATGTTTATAGGATTTTATTCTAATACAACAAATGGGACTTTATTGCAAAAATAAATGGTGTTAAAGTGACATTTAAAAATTGCTGCAAGGTGATATTTATAAATACGGGTGTGTTTCACTTCATTTTGGTGAAAAACTTGACAACCAGAAAACAGCCTTGGTAAGTAATTAGAATTTTTTTCTTCAGGTTTCCAGGAGATTAATTACAGCACAAGTTTTGAAAAAAATATTTCTTCAGAGACCAAAAGATATCAGAGAGATCCTATTTAACTCTCTTCCCTTAATAAATATGAGGTGAGCTCATGATACAATTTATGCTCTACCACAGTAACTAAGTGCTAGAACTTACTGTGGTTAATCTGTTGCCAGTATGAAAGACAGATAAACAACTCTAAGTGAATAAAATTCACTATACAGAAGAAACACTGATTTTGTAGAGTGGAGAGTAAATAATTTATGTGAAGTTCAAAAATACAACCATGCTTATAAATTAACTCCAACAACCACAGCCAATTCAAACAACCAAAGATCTGGTATTAAATATATGTCTGTGTCTATACCTATACCTATCTGTGATTTATGGGAACAGTCACAGAATGTTTCTTTGGTGTCTCTGTACAGTTCACGGGAAACACAGTGACCTGCCTTTTCACTGGGAGCCAAAAAAGCAGTCACTGACAGAAATGTTCTTCTCCCATTGTGAAATACTGTAATTTCCCAGATTAGACCGATGACACAATATTCCTACAAATACTGGAAAACTGAAGACATACTTATTTTTTTAGGGAAATTATCTTTCCAAGTATTGGTCAATGTAGTGCCTAACAGTTGGGAATTCCTCTTTCTATAAAGCACCAGCATTCCACTGAAAGGCAGGGCTGATATTACTTTGACAGGTAAACCTGGATGGCTGGCAATTTTGTTTAGAAATATGCATGACATTTTCCTGCACTTTAAAATACACTGAGCAATCAGGTCACTCAGAAGAAAGACTGGGGTTTTTTTCTTATTTTTAATTTTGTTAATTTATTCATTAGAAGAGACTCTAAAGCTCTGCTAGGCTAAAATACTGGAAACCAAGCTTTCACATTTTGCCAAGCAGGCTACAAGACATTACAGATCAAACTCTTCACTGGGTCATTCCAATTTTATGCTGGTATAACTCTACTGAAAGCAAAGGAGTTGTGCCATCGCCATGACTGGAGTGAGATGGATGTGAACTGGAGGATAACGATCACTGCATAACACAACGCACAGCTCCCGACCGCACCACTGATGAAGAACGCCACTCAGCAACACTCCTGAAAGCATCTCAGATCCTCAGCAGCAGAATCAGCTGGAGAACCCAGAAGTCCCGTCTTTCAGTCCACTGCCATCATTACTAGATAATGCAAGACACAATTCTGAATGTGCGGGCCAGTTATGGATATATTGATCTTTGGCCCAAAAAGACTTGCACCTGATTTGCAAGACAGGTTGGTTCCGTGGGAGCCCCAGGTCCTGGCAGCGGCACAACCCTTAGGATGAATAGAGATTGGCACAGAGCTCCTTCTGCAAGTGCAGCTGCCAGTGCCTGGAGATCATCTGGGGGTGAAACCTGCAACACACGTCCCTGCGATCTGGGACTGAGCAGCCAGCTGAGCTGCACCGAAACGCCTCAGGGACGAGGTGGCAGGGCTGCTCCGGTCCGCTGCGGGGAAGCAGACCTGCCTCGGCAGGGAGCGGGCGCTGCCTGCCCGGGTGCCAGAGATGCTGTGGCGAGGCCGGACGGGGCGGCCGGTGCTGCAGAGGGGGCCTGGGGCTCGGCCCCACACGGGGCGGGCGAGCGCCGGGTGCCCAGAGGCTGGCTGGGAGAGGGGCTCTCGGGCAGCCGGGCCCTGACCTGGGGGGCAGAGGGGTGGGCTCCCGTGGGGTGGCAGGGGCCGGACCTGGGGGGCTCTGTTCCCCGCGTGGGCCCCGCAGGCACTTACCCGCGTCGGCACAGCGACCGGCAGCGGCAGCAGCAGCAGCGGTGTGAGGAAGAGGATGGCGAAGGACCGGTACCTCAGCAGGGGCCGCAGGCACGTCGGGGCCATCTTCTGTGGGGATACACGGTCAGGGCGCCAGCGGGAGCGGCGCCCGCCGCCGCCGCCTTAAGTACGGGGCGGCGGGGCCGCGGCGGGAGGGACATGGCGGGGGGCGACACGACCCGCCCGCGCCCTGACGGGACACCGGCCCGCCCGCGCCCTGACGGGGGCCGGCCGCTCCCGCCCTGACGGGACACCGGGCTCGCTCCCGCCCTGGCGGGGGCCGGGCCGCCGCGTAGCGGTGCGGACAGGGGCCGGGGCGAGCGAGCGGCAGGAGGGCCCCGGCCTGCCGGCAGCCCCGCGCCCCTGCCCCGCGCCCGGCCCTGCGACCCACCGACCTCCCTCCCTCCTCACGGCCGGCGGCGGCGGCCCTGGAGGACGCGGTGCCCGCAGCCCCTCCCTCACACCTGAGGGATCTCCTCAGCGAGGAGAGACCTCTCCTCTGATCACCCAGACCAAGGCAGAATCCGCCGGCCCGCTCCATCACAGGGGCGCCCGCACGTAGCATGGGGCATTTGCCGTTTCCCCGCTCCTTACGTCCACCTCTGTGCTCGTGCTTCTGCAGAGCCTCCATGAACAAGGAAAGCTTGGCTGTGTTTCAAGCCATCACACCAGTTGTGAGAATGTTTTAAGAAAAATATCCCGGCTTAGTGCCTGTGGAAAGTTGCCAGCAAGCACAGATCCCCATAACGCATGTTCTGTGCAGGGACCGCAGTGCTGACACACGCCTTCGCTCGGCTGCTGGACCCTCAGGAGGTGCAGATGATGCCAAGGGAGGGTCATCTCTCACTCGTTTACACAGTGGTGAGGAAGGGCTGAGCGCCTTCAGGGAAACGGAGAGTTAAAACCACAGTGGGGCTCTCCCCAAAACAAAGGTCTGCGCAGGCATGCATGGCTGTGTTTCACTGCCTATTGTTTTGGGAGGGATTGTGTGTCTGTGACCTGGGTTAAAAATAACCCAGAAAGGTTAACTTGAAAGGTTGCTTTTAATGTCATTCATTTCAGTGATTTGGTCTACAGCGTAGCCACAAAATCGCAAGTGAAGGCACTACTGAAAGGGTGGCAAGCACTATCCAAATGGCAGAAGGGAGCAACTGGGGGGACTGGAGACTGGACTGAAGACAAATAATTTTTTGATGGTTTATTTTCTGTTTCTGGGATGTCAACAGCCACTTGAAATTGAAGGCAGCAGAAATCATATCTTGACAATTTGATCCTGCAGTCTCTTAGTACAGTCGTACCAAGCGGTTACTCACAGAAATAACGAATTTCAGATTCCACAGCAAATAATGAGGGAACTCTGACTACAGCTTGCACTATTTGTCCTCTGCTGACCAGAGGAACTTGAGTGACAGAAGTTCAAAACAAGACACTCCAATGTTACTGTTCTGTTTGTAAAAGCAGTGAATGTCCACTGAGGAAAATAGTAGCCAACCGGATCTGTACAGATTCCAAATCTTCAAACATTTAGCAGCAGTCCCTCTGGTAACTTACCAACACAGAGGAAACTTCACACCAGCGTAAAGCCTAGCAGAAAGTGAGGAATCGGCCAAAACTTGCATTCCTGTGGACCGTCTCCAATGAAAAAATGGTCCCTAGTCAACAAAGAAAAAGGACTACAAGCACTTAAATAAGAAAATGCAAGGAGTTAACTCTAAAGGAGTTGTACTAAGGTTCACTTTGATACACCAGTGCAAATGTGATTTGCTGTCCTCTTGTTTAAATGAGATGCAGTGCAGAAAGGAGAAAATAAAGGGAAAGGACATGAATGTGTTGATACCTTTAGATGGACTAATCCCGTGAAAGGAGACTTCCTTGCTATACCTAGGAATGAGGTCAGGGACTCCTGTGGGCAGTTCAGTTAACCAGTCCATGCCTTAGTGTCCTCTTTTGTGAAATACAGAGAAGGGAATCAATGTTTCCTTACTGTGCAGAATTATTGCAAACTTGCCTTCAGTGTGCCATGCAAAGTACATCTTCGATATAGAACGAAACAAAAAAAGAATTCACAAAAAAGAACAAGCATCTCAGTAATAGGAAATCAGATTGAAAGATACTGGAGTACCCTCTTCTGCTGTTCATATGGCAACTGTCAAGCAGAAGGGTGGACCTTTGGGAGGAGAAGAAGAGGGGTGCGAGAAACGCAATGTTCCCTAGGGTTCTTAGGAACAGCTGGCTTGGGACAGGGATGAGAAGATGGTGCAGGCCTCCCAAGAGATTATAGAGCAGAAGGGAAGTAGTAAAGGAAGAAAACAGGGAGGTGTCAATCAGGACCAGCAAGTACCTGACCCTTAGAGAGAAATACCCACTTCTCACTTCTTCCAGTGCAGCTGCCTGGTCAATACCCATTTAATGAGAAAGGGAGATCTAGGAACAACATTGAGCCCAGATTTGAAAGAAATATCCTTTACCTGAGTGTGTTTTTACCTGACATTTATGTTTTTTACATTACAGTTTACATTTACTTGTCTAAATATCCTTTACCTGAGCATCTGAGACCCAGGTCTGAAACTAAGCAACAGTAATCTTTTCATGAATCAAGATCAGCACTGATAAACTGAGTTTAGAAACCTAAATTTAAAGGCTGATCATTCCCAGCACTTTGACTAAAGCAAAAGCTGCGAAAAAATTTAAGCATGACCATGGAAATGAACAACTTTTATTTCTTTACTTCTTTTTTGCAAAAGTAAGCTCATTTTCTAGAGGTTTGCTTCAGGAGGAGAGCAAGTTGATTTGCTGGAGTGCCTGTGAAATATTTATGCATGAAAAATGTCTGTGCTGACTGCTGAGAAGAAATCAAATTAATGCCAATTACAGTTCCTGTGGAAGTCTGCTAGGAATTCAGCTAAAACCAAGAAAAGCAGCTGGCTGTTGCAGAGCAGCAAAGGACAAAGTCCTGCACTGAACTGAACCTCTAATCGTGCAAGGTAAACCCTGACCTTGTTACCCCCTTGCTCAAACCATCCTGCCACTGCACACTTCATATTTAAGATACCTCCATCCCTATTTTATAAACCACTGGAGGTTTACATGTGCCAATTCGTGCTCTCTACTGTAAGAACCAGGAGGCTGAGAAGTTGACTGAATCCAGATGTTAGAACCACTTATTCATGTATCGTCGCAAACAGCAGCAACATGGGCAAGGAAACAAATACTGAGTGAGGACAAGAGAGGAGACATCCACATTCCAATAAGGAGATGGAAAAGCCTTGCAGTGCATAGTCAAGATGCAGGAAAGGCATGATTGTATGAAATGGGGGGAAGAGAGCAGTCTACAAGGCAGGCCAAGGCTGGGCACTGCTCTCTGAGGGATCAGTGCACACCAACAGAGAGAAGCACAGAGGAGCATGTTCGATTTGGCAAGTCTTCCAGCTGTTCCCTGTCTCCCTCAGTCTGTGCTTACAACTCAGATACATTTGGCACTGGTTGGATATGAGAGCGCTACAGGAATGGCAGGTCTTTCACATAATTTGCCCATGAGTTTCCTCTTCACTGTGCCAAGGAGAAGGCGGACAAAGCTTTGGCTGCTTGCTTTACAGAACTAGTCTGACAGCCGGGCAAAAGGAAGCTGCAGAGAGTGCTTGCAAAACCTCCAGCAGGAGTTTTAGATGGTTCAAAGGGAGCATTCAAACAAAAACTTCCCACAGCCAGAAATTCAGCTCATGCTAATTGAGCACTAACTACAGGCCAACAGGAAAAAAGAATCCTTTCCTCCAGTCAGTACTGCTCTGAACATAGCAGAGACCAGAGCAGTATTTACAAACATGTATGTGAGATGCGTGGTTTCACAGCCTTTAACTACTGCTTTAAAGACAGTAGGTAAAATTAGCTTTTGGTTGCAGACATCATTTAGAAGCAGGAGGCTGTAGCAGCCTTTGGGCTATATTTTGATACTCTAACATTGAATAATATGCTGCTCTTGTTCCTCTTGGTAGTAAGTTTCAAATCAGTTTACAAAGGATATTTGTGTAACAAAGAGACCTAGGCATGGGTGGTGACATGAAGTGGGACCAGGAGCTGATTCAGGTCTCTTGTACCTGCATCCCTTTCCGTGGTTACTAGACACCACTGCTCCCATTTACTGCTCTTCTACCCCAATAAACACAGGTACTTTAAAGCACATCAAGAACCAAGGGTATGATGCAGTAACAGCCAAGCCCACCGCATGGCTTGCTGCCACTGACCTGCCCTGGCTTGCCTGCTGTTACTCAGCTGGTGGCTCTGGGGCTCATTGGAGTTTAACTTGACAGGGAAAACAGAACATTTTTCTGCTGAGCTGGTGAGCTGAATAGGTTCAATGAAGTGTTCAGTGAGCACCAGAGGCAGCTCAAGAGACTGGGCCACTTATGGCTGGGAACAGTAACAGCTGGGACAGGAACAGCCGTACCTTTCGAGACAGCAAATTCATAGATGAGCTTGACAGCATTGTCAAACCACACACGGAGTCTTACAGTCTTCCCTTGTGTACTTCAGATACCAGATTCAGTGGCGGGAGCCACTGTAAAGAGTTCCACTCAGAAGTGGGACGCTGATGAAGACTAGTTAACAAAGGCTGACCTGCATTGTTTGGGTTAGTAGAAAGGGAATAGAAGTGAAGTCCTCTTGGAAGGTAGGAATTCCAGGGTCATCAATCCAGGTGGAAAAATTGGAAAATTTTAGTTTAGGTCATTCCCAAGAAGCTGCTTTTCTGATATATCTTATTTACTACAAGCCAATCATCCCAGTTTCTCCTGTTACTGCTGGAGAGGAACGGTTTGTGGCAAGGAGGCTTTACAGGTAGCAGTTGATTAATTTAATTGTAGATATACATATTTTTCACCTCTAATTCAAATGCTGTGCAAGCCCACAAGTACAGTTTGCCTTTTTAAAAGCAGTCCATTTGACCTAGATAACTGCTATTCCCTCTCAAGACAAAAACTCTCCTCACATTCTTTTTAAATCATGTTGTTCATGTAACGTTCTTTCCATAAAACACCCAGAGGTACAAAAGTTTTAACAAAAATATATTAAACAAGGACTGTAAGACCTATCATACTTGACACTGAGAAACAAATCCAAAACCAAGCGACCTTGAGACATTCTAGGACTTAGCAGAAAAAGAAGTGTCTTCTACCCAGGCTTTTGAAAATCATATTTAAAAAACAACCAGCTCAGAACTTACCTCTATGTGATGCTTGACTTAAAAAGATGCCTAGAAGAGGTCTTGTACAATAATGTTACACACTGGAAGGTTTACACAGAATTTAAATGGAAAGAGTTATTACCAGCATTCAGAGAAAATCACTGTTTCATTACTTTCCGTTTTCTCTCCAATCAGTACTTTCCAGTCACTGCCAGTCCACTGTGTTGCTTTAGGAGTATCTTTCAAGTAAGTTCCCAGTGGAGCATCTGATATTTTTCCAAGAAAAGCTTTTGAGGCGCTGAACGAACAGTCCTTTCAGTACAATCCCTGTGCCCAACAACTTTCTACATAAAAGCCCTCATTATGAATTTTGAGTCAGTGGGGTTTTCTCAGTCACTGTGTGTTGCTGATCAGGCTTTCTTGACCTAGAATTGGTATTTCCCATACAGTTTGCATGAAGCCCTAAAGCACATTCAAGTGCTGTGCAGGCTAATGACTACAAAAGGAAAAAAAAGCCAAAAGAAAATCACATTAAAAAAATTGATTCGGAATTGGCAACTCTGTAACCTCTCCCTTAGCTGCCATCTCATTAACATATTTGTTGAAAAGCCTTTTCTCTGCTTCATTACATAATTTGTGTTAGAAAATCCAGATAAACACTCATTACTCCCAGGTCTAAATAATGGCTTATTGGGCTTCCTTTTTCTTCTTCTTTCATTTTTCCCAGAGAAAAATGTGGGACAGAAGGGGCTTGTTTGGATGGGAAATTTCTGAGTAACATCTGGGACATCTGTTGTGTAGAGCATTACAATACATTATGCAAATACTAGTGAATGATTCTTCCCAATACCTCTGCAAAGTAGAAGAATTAATATTATTGTCCCCATTTTACAGACTAAGAGGGTCAGTTCATATTTTCTGCATCTCCTGTATCTCATCGTTCCACACCGGGCAGGGTCTACAGCATCAGGGAAGAGCTGCTTGCATCATAATGCTGTAAGGGATCAGCTGTAGTAGCCAGTACAAGAAATGACAGGCCTTCCCCCAGAAAATCCAGAAGATACTGGTACTGACATTGAAATGAAAACGTGAAGCTCTGTTCCTTTTTCTCTTTAACTTATATTTCTTCTGAATAATTCCCTGTGGAAAAACGTAGAGCTGTATGACCCCAGCTGAGGTCCAGTGACAGGCAGGACCTGCTGCAGCTGGGGCCTCTGGTGCTGCCGGTCAGCCCCAACCACGGCAGGATATCACCAGGCAGAAAAGGCAAAGCTGGTTAATGCAGGCTGGAGATTTTGCCTTGCACATACTGAGATACCCTGAAGTGGTCTGGGGGGTCACTGAGGAAACAGTGGCGTCTGGGATTCTGCTGGGGCAAGGCTGAGCAGCCACACTATGGGGCTTGGTGAGGAGAGGCTGGAGGACCAGTGCTGGTTTTCCCTGCCATGGTGATAGCAGGCGAATATTTCCTCTCTACTACCTGTCTGGTTTTGTCTGAGTGGGACAGCATTGCCCCAGGGAGGCCAAGGCGGGTTGGTGAGGCTGGATGCTACCATGGCCACCACTCCAGAGGTGGAGGGGGCTGCAGCATGCCCCTGCCCTCCCTGCCCACTGCAGACTGGACAGGATGAGAGAACAATGGCTGTGGTGACATCATGAAGGCAAGGGCTGTAGCTGAGCAGGGCCAGCCGTGGTGGGGTGCAGGGCAGGCGCTGGCAGAGCCCACTGCCCCAAGCAGCCCTCCTGGGTTTGGACTGTAGCACCCGAAGGCTTGTTTCATAGTGCCTTCTCTTCCTCTCTGCTGGCTCCTGCCCCAGCTACGACCTGCTAGACTGCAGTGTAATGGTTATCAGTCAAATACCACCAAAGGTGAGTCCAGAGGCAGGGCTACCACGCTCCCCGCAGGTTCCTCTGTGGACAGGTGCTGGTGCTACACCTGCACAACACAGAGCACAGGTGCTGGGCAGGAAGGGGCGGTGGGGCCTGAGGCTCCCCACAGCCATTGCCGCTCCAGGGGAGGTGGTGGCCGGAGGGGTCCCTGCAGCCCTCTTGGGGAAGCAGTGATGAAGACGGTGTCCCGCTACCTCTCGCATCTCTGAGGTGCTGGCGAGTGGGCGGCTTGCCACAGCCTGCGGCCTCCCTCCTGTGGGAGCCACAGGCTCACTCGGCTGTGGGCAGGAGGGTGTGGGCAATTGAATAGTCTGGGTTGGCAGGGACCTTGGCACGATCCACTCTTGGGTTGAACAATTTGGCAGAGGTTAAACCCCCTTGCTTTCCAACCGACCTCAGATAATTCTGGGTGGCTGGGCTTAACTTCTGATTAACTCCAATGTGTTATCGTGACTAGGTTCCTGTTACATTCTTGGGAGCAGAATTAAGACTCAAAATGGAGTCAAGTGCCAAGTCACTTTATTGGGCCAGAAATAGATACAGGAAAGAAAAGCAAAGAAAAAGAAAAAAAAAAGGTGAAAAAGGGAACGAGAGGGAGAGAGGGAGGGAGAGAGCGGGACTGTTGCGATAGCTATCACCACGGATCTGCGGCAGTCCGTCCGGTCGGGCGGGGAATCCGGGCATCTGATGCATCTTTGAGGCCGGTGGAGGGGGAAATTTTCCAGAATGCACCCCCCGTGGTCTCTGCTGGTTTGCCCTTTTATAAGGCTACTCTCTTGCATAGTCAGTAACTGTTCTGGACACCCCTGCCTCCCACTCGGCGGTGGGGCGCATGCCCAGTACTATCGCTAGAAGGTGCTTGAAAGGTCTAGAGGGTCCGAGCCCCCACCATGTTGCCAGTCAGCCTTGGGCCCAGGCTTATGCGCGGAGGGGAGCACTCTGAGATAACGGGGTGCACATTCCTGCCGGGTCGACCTTGGCGATTGAACTGTTCTGCTCAGCTGCCGCAGTGATCAGGCTTTAGTAGTGAAACTCGCCCGCCAACAATGCTGAGACAAGTTTCTAGTCCCTGACAGACCGTTAGGGGCCATCTAGTCCAACCCCCCTGCAGTGACCAGGGACGTCTTCAGCTAAACCAGGCTGCTCAGAGGCCTGTCCAGCCTCACATGGCCGGGTGCTGGGGGGCAGAGGCTGGCCAGGTCAGCCAGCCCTGCGGCTGTGGGACAGAGGAACACCTCTCCCCCCAGCCGCCTCTGCATAAACCAGCTCCTGTAAATTAAACTTATTTGGGAAAGAAGGAAACTGGCACCCCGAGTTCTTCTAAGGACTAGCGAATGTATGTGGAACTCGCACTAAAAGCTAATACTTGTCTGGCAAAGATTCTGTTTCTCCTTTAAAGAATGTTTGGCTAAGCAGCTGTTTGGGGTGGAGTTACTGCAACAGAGGCTTTCAGTTTCAGTTTTTTTTCCTCTCTGCTCATAGAAGGAAGGCTATCCAGCAGAGTAGGAAGAAAAATCATGACAAAGGAGCACAGGTTCTGCAAAAACTGGTAAGAGATCTTTCTCCCTCTCTACCCTTACAAAGTGTGGGGATTTCAAGAGTTTTCTAGGATTTTCCTTGATGTTATCTAGGTCTCCTGTAACAGGGGTAGAACAAGAAGAACCACACAACAGAACGGGTGTACACTGGCCATCAAGTAGTAAACAAAAATGTTTTGTATGCATTTTCACATTTCCAGGTTGCTGCTTCCCTGCTACTTCGCTGTGGAGAGGTTTCTTCCATAGCCCTCTCCTATGCTGAGTGTTCTCTTTTTACATAATATCACTGTGGATAATTTTGCAGTATCTGCCAGAGGAGTGCATGGACCATGCCAAACCCAGCAGCTGCCTCAGTTTTCCCCCATGGCTGATGTTTCTTTCTGTTGCTATATTTGCAGTTAAGTGATAAAATATTCTTTTTTTTTCAGAGTAATTGGCCATCTCTCATAGAAGAGAAGGCTGAAAGGGGGCATAAGGATAGCATGTTTCTCAACTAGTAGCTAGGCCATTGGGCAAATTATATGAATGAAGTCTGTGAAGCACTGCGATTAAGAAAAAGAGTCAAACTTAGAAAGGTTAAACATGAACTTAGCCTCAATTTTATTTGGTCACAGAGGAAACCCAATGCTTAGCCTTGCAAAAAGAGAGCCTGTGCATTAAATCCTAAGAGGCTGTAGGAGATGCTTTGAATAAAGCAGTTGCTCCGCACTGATCAGACTCCCTGGCCGACCTACATTGACTAAAACTTCTGATGGATGCCTCAAAACAATTCTTAAAAGCTCTGGTCACAGAGATGACACGTTCCCACAGGAAATCTATTCCATTGCTTATCCATCATGAGCATAAGAAGCCTCTCCCCATGTCTAAAGTAGATTTCCTTGAGACAACTTACCTTCTCTAAGAAAATTTGAAGAGTTTGCTGCCCCAGGGCCTTTTTTCTGTAGCTGCACTGTCTCACGGCTGGGCTGTTCGTAATTTATATGGCCTCATCCTGGCCATTCCCTCCACATTGAGTGACCAGCAAATATGTTGGGTGAACTGGTTCTGTGGCCCAAACGTGATGTCAGAGTTTGGAACAAAGACTAGTGCAGAAAGCCCAGATGGCATCAGCTATTCTGCCTCACACATCTCCTCGAAGTAGTGGAGCTGGAAGTATACGTGTCCTTTCAGGCACTCTTCCTACTCTCGTAGGCCAGAAAGGTTGCATGGACTTACCTCCAGCTGCCATGTCCTAACGACCATCACTCCCTTGTGTCAGGCATCCGCACCTCCTGCTGCAGGGTCCTGGGCCCACTGCAGTAACGGCTTTGAAAAGACAGAGATACACCTCACCTCCTGTGCCTGGTGCATTAATGTCTCTGAGCCTCAAGTGAGGGCAGTGGAGCAGGCATCCTAAGATGGGGCCCATGGGACCAAGGTCCCAGGCCCTGCTGGCAGAAGAAATCAGAAAATCAGCTGGTGTGCAGGTCAGTCATCCCAAAGTTCTTTCAAGGTGAGCAATGGAAGTTTTACACTGCTGAAGGCTTGCACCTGGAAGCTTTCTCAGGAGGTCTTACCCAAGCCCTGTTGAACCGTATCTCAGTTCTTGTCACTAGTGTTGTGAACACATCAATTATTAAAAACAAACAAGTGATTCCCCAGATGAACTTAAGTGGCTGTTCCTGAAGCCACTGAGCATGGTGACATCTGTGTATCTCAGCTCAGAGGTAGCCTTTACCTGAGCAGATAGGTAGCCAGAAGCTGCTTGGCCGGGCTATCTTAAATTGGTCCATTGGGAGCCAAATTGCTGTAAATTTTGTCACGCACTAGATGACACCCAGAAGAGGGGCCCTTCTTTTCTTTCCACATCTGTAAACAATGTAAATAACAGCCGGAGCTTTTCCTGAAACCCTTTTTGGACAGATACACCAGGAGCCTCCTGCAGCTGCCCTGTCCCTTTCAGAAGTATTCCTGGTAATATGTCACAAAAGAATGAGGAACAGAATCCCGTTTCTAAATGTCTCATTAAGACGAATCGGAAAGACAAATACTTATTTCTAGCTTTTAGGGACAAACTAGTTGAATTGTAACCAGTTGTACTGGGTCTGGCTAGGATGGAGTTAATTTTCTTCATAGCAGCCTACAGTGCTGTGTTTTGTATTTCAGGCTAAACCGGTGTTGATAACACACCAGTGTTTTGGCTTTTGCTGAACAGTGCTTGCACAGTGTCAAGGTTTTCTCTTTTTCCCCGCGCTGCCCCCTCCCAGTGAGTAAGCTGGGGGTGAGCAAGAGTTTGGCAGGGGACACAGCTGGGAGAGCTGACCCAAACTGGCCACAGAGATGTTCCATACTGTGTAACCTCATGCTCAGGAATAAAAACTGCATTAGAGGAAGAACAATGGGGTTGGGTTTTAAAATTCTTTTTCTTCCAAGGTGGCTATTGTTCAAAGACTGGTTGGGCATAGGTACGCCTGTGGGATGTGCTGAGTGATGTAATTTGCTTCCCTTGTTTCCCCGCTGCCTCTTTCCTTCAAGTATTAAACTGTCTTTATCTCAACTTACAAATTTTCTCACCTCTGTTCTTTGTATTTTCTCACCCCCTGTCCCACTGTGTGTGTGATGGGGTGGTGGTGAGTGAGCACCTGTATGAGTGCTTGGCTCCTGGCCAGGGTCAACCTACCGCACCAGTTCATTTACTCTTCTCTCTTTCCCATTTATGTGCTCTGTAGTAAACGAGATGTGCCTGTGGTGAATTTCTCCCTCCATGAGGCCCACTGCTTGCGGTTTCTTGCTCTCTGTCCGGAATGTGACGAACCAGTTGCCCAAAAGGATATGAAAGACCATCAAACAGAAGCACATAAGCAGGTGAGGAATGCTACATGTTCTTCAGGGTTTTCTTGCAAATAGCAGAAAGCTCTGCCAGCCCTGAAGTAGTATGCTCGTGGTACTGTGCTCTATATTAACTAGTTTGAACTTCTGTAATTGTTTGACCAGAAAATCTGTAAGGGTCTGATACGACCCTTCAGGCCTTTTGATCTTATGGCACACTCGACTTAAGAGAATGAAACTTCCACTGTGGTATCTCAGTCTCCCCAGTGATACAAATTACAGATCAGGTATAGATACATCCTCCTAGTGTTTGTGAATTAGCCAGAGCATGCAAGTTAAGAGATTTGATTAGAGGAAGACAGACAGTACCTGATCTGACATAAACCTTGCTCATACAAAGCTATGACATCAATGCAGGTTTTTTAACAAAACTAAACTGGCAGAGTAAATTTATCAGCTCTCCATATAGTGAGGCAATAGCATTTTTAGTATAGCATTAAGAACCTTGTAGCTACGGGTACTGTGTTGAATCGTGAATACACAGGCATGACTTTTTATTCTCTTACTAGTTTTATTGTTTTAGCAATTCCATTGATTTCAGTTACTTAACAGAACACATGAGCAGCTCTCATGGCAAACCTATAGAAAACTAGCATAGCTCATGTTTTCAGAGGGGCTATTATAATTTCAACTAGCTGAACATCAGACCTATACTTTTAAGTTAACCCTCAGTCAAAATTTTGAATACACATTCTTTATTTCACATGGGCACCTTTGAGAACTGGATCCTCGCACAGAATGACAGCTTCCTGCAGAATCATCAGGTGTCTGTTTTCCTCTAAATCTCGTCAACGCAGCTCAGGCCTGACAAAGTAACACAAATTCACCCAGAGCTTGTCAATGATTGGGATGAAAATGACAGGAGGATCGTCTCAGCAACTTGAAGTTATGTTGACATATGAAAGCACCAACCATCCTGCTATGCTCCCAATGAACTGCTGTATGTTTTGCCTGCAGGTCAGATGTAATCTTTGTCACCAAAGTATGCAGCAATACCAGTTGGAGCATCATTTGGTAAGTGAGGAGTGCAGTGCTTTTTACCTTCCAGGCTGACTCCTCTTTGACCAGACACCAAGAGTCACACTAGTAGGTTCAACAGCAAAAACATGTAAAAACCTGACTCCTGTCCTGGACCATGAAGAAACTTCAACCTCTCAACAGTTGCTGTGTTTCGGCATACCTTTTCCCCCTTGTAAGTAAGTATATCCCATGGTGGTTGTCCATCCAGTTGTGATGGCACAGTCTGTTCCAGGACATAATCTATTACTTCCTCATCTTTGGCACCTCAAGCTGATGTTCTCTGAGGGCTTCTCAAAGACATTTCTCTTGTGCCCCACACTCACATTACCTGCTTTTCCAAAGGAGTTGTACAAAGCAAAAGTCAAGGAAACAGCTAAGGAGATACACAAAAGAATTGGCAGAGGCTGGGAAGTGAGAGCAGCCTGTCCATGCTAGCTGCAATCTAACCATTTCAAGGAACCAAAGCAGAGAAGACACAGCAGGCTTCCCCTGGCAGTGGTAGCTGAAGTATTGGATTTTTCTAGGTGGGCTTGTGCTCTGCTGCTAACCTGTACTGACGCAGAACATCTTCACTGCTATTGATCCCCATTTTGCCTTATATTGCTGAAATCATCGACATTAAAGATAGTCTAGATAGATGAATTCGTAATACAGCTAAGCCTGCATGCATTTGGTTGTGTAGATACCCCTGAAGGAGGGCATTCTTAAACAGTCACTCATTGCTCTCACCCAATGCCCTCTTTTAGCATTGATACAAAATTAGCAAAAATTTCTTCTATTCACGTGCAGACCAAGGAATGCCACAAACGAGCAATGAAATGCAACATCTGTGAGCTTGAAATACCCTCCAACGAGCTGCAGGAACATCTGAACACCTGTGCCAGCCGAACAGAGCTGTGTTGGGAGTGTAACAAATACATCATGTACAAAGACCAGAAGAGTCACAAAGCTATTTGTCGGAACAGTAATCTGTCCTATCATGAGGATGTGAACTTCCAAACCAGTGAAGCATCCACTAATGCAACATTCATTTACCCCACTGGTAAGCAAAATCGCTCATTGTCATGGACTGGGTCAACTCTGTTAAATCACAATGAATATTCTCCTGCCTTCTCTACAATTCTCAGTAATCCAGGCTGGAGAGGATTGTTGTTTAACCAACCACAGCGAAAAGGCCAAATGTTTCTTTCTATTATGCTGGTTATTGTAAAGCCAGAGTGGCTCCACTGACTGGTAGCTCATTGGCCATGTTGCTTTATGCTTCCCTTATATCCTGGAAGTGAAATTCCTTTTGTCAGAAAATTAGTGGAACTTCTTCCTCTTTCTATTTGTCTTCACAGCAGAAAATATGATTTAGAATTTCCTTCTACTTCATATATAAAGCCAGTGATGCATACCTTGATTTCTCGAAGTTGAGAGCAGCTTTATTAGGCCTAAGGTATTGGACAGAGTATGTCAAGACAAAAAAATCATTAACGCTATCAATGGTTCTGGAAAAGAAGGGGGAATGGACACAAATTTCTCTTGGGGACATTCCGATTGGACACAAGAGGGAAATTTTTCACAGTGAGGACAGTCACTATTGGAATAATCTCCCCAGGGAACGGGTTGACTCGGCCACGTTGGACACCTTCAAGAGTCGTCTGGACAGGGAGCTGGGCCGTCTTGTCTAGGCTGGGCTCTTCCTAGAAAGGTTGGACTAGATGATCCCTGAGGTCCCTTCTAATCTGTGATTCTGTGATTCTGTGATTCTGTGATCAGTAGGTGCAGTAGTTGGCAAAATAAACTACAGAACACAAAACCCTCTAGCAACAGAATTAGTTAGGCCAGGGTAGGAGTGAAGCATCTTGGGCCACAAAACATGGGGCTGGAGTAGAATTCCAAATATCCTGGACTTTGCAAGAAGGGATGGTGGATTGGTTCTGAGTGGTGCCAAAAGCAAAATGTAGTCACAGCTCTAATTCCTTCATGGCCAGTGGAATCAGCATTCTGTGTTTCTTTAGAACCAGTGACGATAAGTGGATCTGAGCTGCCCATCTAGATGACTAGTGTCAGCACTGTGTTTCTCTCCATTTTTTTTTCCTCTGAAGGTACTGGTGGCAATCTTTGTCAGAAGTGCAATAAGTCCTTCCCAGATGACCAGTACTCCCAACATCTGGTAAGTACATTTGAAACTGAACAAGAGAATGGTCTGTGCTTAATTTCCAGCCAGGTTATTTCTCTGAAAAGCTGTATATTAGATAAGAAAGGGCAATGTGTCTTGGCTCTTCAAACTACAGTTTCATCGTACATTGTGTTCAGCTGAAGCATCACTGTGAGGTGGTGTCTGATGTCCCTCCCCGTGACTCACGTCTGTTGCAAATCACAGCATACCACAAGGCTGGGTGTAATGCCAGTCTTTACCTCATTATGCATGTTCTCTTTTAACAGGATAAATGCAGCGCAGCCCATGAGCTGACAGAAGTTTTAGCTGGCCAGTCAACTTCAAAACTCAGCAGTGATCCACCACAGTCTTCTTCCTCCCTGGTTCCCTCTTCCCACTCCAAGAATGCAAGGGCGTGGAAAGATGTCCGTCCCAAAGCGAAAGGAAGAGACCAGCCGTCGACCTCCAAAACCATACTTAAACCCTCAAAGAACAAAAAGATTGGCTTTTCCTCTCCCACAAAAGGTGGACTTTCCACATTGCCTCAAGCTCTTAAAGACACCCAGTCTTTTGACATGCTGGTGGCCTGTGACCATTGCAACATTCTTCTGCCGCTTCCAACACTTCAGAAACACGAGGTGAGAAGTGACACACTGGACTCAGCCTCCTACATGCAAAGTGCCATACCTACAGAGTCACTGCTTATCTCCACACTGCCTGGCGTCCCAGTGCCCGTTTCTGGATTCCATAGCTTCTTGAAATGCTGGCCATAGGTACACTCTCTCTGTAAAGCATGAAACTGGTTAATTCCATTGACTATTTATGCTCACATCTACACAAACAACATCCATTGCCTATAGTCTGCTTGAGTTTTAGGAAAATAATAAACATGACTCATGCCATTAAAATT
Source organism: Phalacrocorax aristotelis (assembly GCF_949628215.1). NCBI lineage: Eukaryota > Metazoa > Chordata > Aves > Suliformes > Phalacrocoracidae > Phalacrocorax > Phalacrocorax aristotelis. The sequence continues at coordinate 6,844,441 of NC_134293.1, read as the reverse complement.
TAAGCTCAAATCATGGAAAGTCTTCAGCAGCTGAAGGCTGATACTGTTCCTGCTAAGCGAATAGTATGATTATATCTCAGCTGCATCAAAGACGGAGGTCTAGATAATTTTCCGTCCCAACAAAGGGGCCCAGCTGTCTCCCTACTGAATATGATTGCATGTTGAATATCATGTTAAATTATCCACTGATATGACTGTTACTTATTTTTCTAGATCAAATGTCTGCGCTGGTCGTCTCTGAGAAGTGCTAGGATGAAACAAAAATCAAGCCATGAAGAGAAAGGTACTGCAGAATTTCAGAAATTTAGAATAGAATTCATCATTCAGGATTATTCTATATTGGGTTAGTAGGAACAATGGGATATTTTACAGAGGAAGTGCATCCAGAAAAGCTACTAGTCAGAATATGACAAAGCTCTTTAGATTCCAACACACAGTGGGTTCCCATGAGGTTGCATTAAGCAAGCGTTACTTCAGAGCCAGTATGTTTTCACGCTCCTGACTCAGAGAAACACGTATTGTGCCTCTCAAATTGTGCTACAATGAACAGTGCAGTACCTTCCCTACTGTAAGCAGAGATCAGCACAAAAGATTTCACAGAACAGATGTTCTGTCCCAGGTCTGCCTGCTCCAACACTGAATGGAGACTGAAAGAATAGTTTCAGAAGACAAGGAGTAAAATTATTTTTTTTTTCCATAGTAAAAATTGCATATTCAGTAGAAGCACTGATGTAATTGTGCCAGACAATACCTCCAGCTGAGCTTGCACTGATCCATAGGCAGTAAGTCTCTTTCCTCCCCCCGTCCCAGACAGGCTCTGAATCTTAACACTTCTCTCTGCTAACATCCCTCTCTGCTTTTCAGTTCCTAAGCAGTATCGTTTCCTCTCAGTCCAGTCAATTAAATGAAACCGAAAGCAGTTGTTCTCAGTCTGTCCTTTTTCTACTTGATTCAGTAAATGAAGTATTACATCTCCCTGTAAAACTTTCCTCTCCTGGTAAATTAGAGAGAGAAAGCACCAAAGTGAGAAATAGGGAGTTTGCCTAGTTTTGAATTACAGGACTCTAGTCTTGAAATAAAAGTAAGTACATGGTAATTATACGGATTATTTGACTTGCATTGTGGTTTCTTTATATTGTTCAGCTGAGTGATGACATAGGAAGGCTGTAAAACTGAAACTTTAAAAACACTCATAACTGGCCTTTGTTTGTTTTACAGAGGACTTTCTCCACAACACTCAAGATTAAATCTGGAAATTAGAGGCATGTCTTCAGATTGAAGCTTCAGCTCAGTTTTAGCAAAAGACACTGAAGGTGTAGTAGCTTTATTGACAAGTAAAAGTGACTTGCTACTCTGGATCGAGAACAAAGAGTGACTCAGATTTTTATTCCTTATCAAGAGAGGCATTTGAAAGGTTTCACCAGAAAACTGTAGAAGTGATGGGGGCTCAACAGCTGTTGCCATTTCAAAATATTTCTTGCCTTAGGAACGTACTTTTCCCACCCACTTCAGAAAGAAGAGCAGCTTATTTAAAAATGTTTGTTCCAGGGGAGAGAAGGAAATAAGGAATTCTGAATTCCTTGTCATGTTGAGCGCCACCAATTCCCCTTGCCCTCACTGAGAGCTGAGACCTTAGTGCTTTTCAGGGCACAGCCCAGTGAACTTAAAAAGCCTTAAATCCTGCTCTCCTTCGCTTCAGTGGACCACTGAACCTAGGGCTAGCACAAACAACTTAGTCTCAGGAGATTGCAGACACATCGAAGGATAACTGAGGGTGTTCATCTTCTGATATACAAATGGAAACTGATAGAGCTCAATGGTGGAAAAGTTAAACATAAAGAGCAAGTGGATGCTTTATGCCAATGTCTGTGAACATTTTCGAAGCAGCCTTTGCTGCTTGGTATCTTACATTAATGAACACTAAAACACATTAACAGAACAGTTTTACTACAAGGTGCCATTTTCCTCTCATCCACCTTTAGCAGTGTTCAATCTTACAGGCTGATGGCTGGAACTAATGTATATCTTACTTCTCAGATCCAAATTTGTTGATACCTGCATTGTTGATGCACATGGGATGCAAAGTCAGGCTGAGTTCATAAACTCTCTCAGCGATTCAGCAAGGGCCCAGGCTCATTTATGCATATCATAGGCGTATCTATATGGGCAGGACTGAGCTGAAATGCACCAACAAATGTTCCAAGAGTAGATACTTCCAGCCTTGAAACCACTGGGCTAGTGCCAGCGTTGTGAGTGGGACAGCAGCTGGTCATGTGGCCTGATGAGTGTTAGTGACTTCTGAGGCTCCCTCAACCTTTGCAGCATAGACTGTAACAATCAACAGCTTTTCCTACATGCGTTCAGACCTCATTAATCTGAATCTGAAAGTGCTACTTTCAGAAAGACCACAAGCGCAGAACTTCCCTCCCTGCCTGCACCAGATGTTTTGCCGATCAGCGTCTAGTGAATTGCTTGAAAGCTTGCAGGAGTACTCTGACCACATTTAAGAAGGGATATTTCAAACGCAATCTAAGGCAGCGCTCTCACTGTGGTTTATTTTAAGCTTTTAAAAAATTGTTCTAAACTTCTGGTAAGTAGATCTAACACTGAACATGGTGCTATGAAACAGAATTTGGGGGCAGAGGAAATGGCTGTGAAAGCATGTCTGTTAGAGCCATATCACTCAATGCATATATTTATCCTCTTTTACTCTGCACTCACTAGACTTTCACATAGTTTGCTATTCTTATTATTCTTTGATACACATCACAGCAATGGGCTTGATGGATAGAGCATAGGCTTTCTCACTCAGCTGTGTATTTTGAGGTCTGTACAGGTTCCAGCAAAGCTGGACTTACTAGGCCTCCCCAGGGCCTCTTTCTTTATTGTTCTTCGAAGTCTGTTTGAAGAGGGCTGGTGAATATAACATGGTCTGAAAAGAGTCCACAGTAAATGAGTAAAACAAGTTTGGAGACAAGCTGGACAGGCAGCTCATGCTCCACAGACTAAAGCTCTATACAGAGAAAGACAGGAAAACATTTTCACCCCTTTTGAAAAGGAACTTTGAAAGCTTTGCTGCCCAAATGCGAAGAAAGTTACTTTGCACCTCAAAACAGCCCAATTTACCAAATTGGCAGGAACAGGCAGGTAAGGGGATGGTGCCTGCGCCAGACCTGTCCTCACAGGACAGCAGCAGAGTAATGCCATGCGCTGTCACTGGTTAGCACAGGACAGCCATGGTGTCACATCTTGTACTGCGAGACAGGAACCAACGTGGCCGTGTCCGAAAAGTGTCACAAAACTTACAGCACAAGGCTAGCTTTATCCTTACAACCCTTTTCTTTTCAGGGGGGCGAGGGGAGAGAAGGCCTAGCTTATTAAAGAAGTGGTATTTCCTCTCCTCTAAAAAGCAGACCGGGGTTATTTTGGAAATCTATGCTGTAGTGTCATCGCGTGGCTGTTGGTGGTACTTGCACGAGCTAAACAGTGCCATGGCTGGAGCCCTGGACCTTGGAAGGAGGAGGAGAACCAGGTGCTGCCTTGCCAGTGTGTCCGTCCTGCTCCCAGGCTGCACTTTGTAGTTCCTCTATGGCTACACAGACTTCGGCACTCTTATCATTCAGTAATTAATAACTTCAGGCTCCCAGCTAGTTTAGAGACAACGGCATCTGGATAAAGAGACCAGCAAGGCAAGTCCAAGGACTGGAGCGCTCCTAAAGTCTTCCTGTGGCATGCTTTGGTGCCCTGTGTGCAGGTATGAGAGCCAGCTGCTAGGAGTTTGTCCCAGCAAGAAAAGTGCCCCTTGTAAGCCCCCAGAAAATATGAGCCAAATGCAAATACCTCCTTGAAGGATCTTGAAAACACCTGAAAACGATCGGACTCCTTTCTTCTCCCAAGGTGAGGAAATGGCTGTTACAGCTACATCAGATGTTGCCCTGGTCCTGGAGGTGCTGTGCTTACCCTACCCAGCAAGGTGAGCCTTGTTCCCAAGCTCTGTAAGCTCCCTGGGGACAAAACAAGGCTACTCATTTTGTGCAGAATGACCTCTTTCTAAATTGCTGAGCTCTAGAGGGAGGGTAAAGGACCTGTTCATTTGCAGAGACAAAGGACTGTATGAAAGCGGCAGCGGCCTACGCTTACGCCACACCTGAGGTCTCAGTGTCCATAAGGGATATGGATATGGGTAGGGTAGCACAAAGTTAAGGGTGAGAAGCAAGCTTCCTTTCTCTTTTGCTCTCGTTGGTTTCAAAATTCCCCAGATCTTTAACCCAGTTTGGTGTGAAAGTGGAAATCGCTTCGGTCACTAGATGGCAATAAAGAATCAATGTGCACTTCCCTGTTCAACAGGGAAAGTTTGCAAGAACTTGGCCTAGATTAGCCCTGGGAGAAAGAACTGGAAGACACTAGAGAAACCATGAAAATAAGCGTGAAACCATCCTGCTTGGTAATGAGGATTTGTTTTGTTATTGTCTGTTTCTTAAAAAATATTAGGTAGGTTGTATTTACCAAGTGGAAAATGATTGTCAGATTAAAAGTATAATTCTGAGTAAGAAGAGGAAGCTCAGCCTCACCAGGACAGGTGCTCAGAGAATATGGCATCATACTCCTGAAACACGGCCAGTGTTTCAAATACACTGCGCTTCCAGTGTTTTCCCCTGAAGCTTAAAACACATTTTTATTCTTTAGCAGTGGCAGGAGGCAATCCATTTCTGTATGACTCTCCTTCTTTGGTAAAAGCTTGGCTACATGCCTCTCCATGTATTTTTTTTAAAATAATCTTTTATCATAGTGAAAACTTTAATACAAATCTATGAGATACCAGAGTGAATCATACCTTGTATCTCTCCATTTCTTAGGTGCTGTATGCTGGTGGCTTCTCCTCCACTACACTGTGTGCTGTGTGTATCTTAATTTTGCTTGAAGGTTAATCTTGTTTGAAGGCAGCAGTTTTGTGTGTACAAGAAATTGCAAAGCCAGCTGGTATATCCTGCTCCCATGTACTGTTGTGATTCGAAAGCAGGGTTATGGGAAGCAGAAGGAACTAAACGAAGAAATTAAACTGACAATCTACCTTGCAGTGAGCTGATGGGGAGAAGCTGAATGACCTATTTTGGGCTTTGCCCACTGCTGCTGCTCAGTGGTTCTGTTGCAAAGGTCAGTGCGGGATCTCGGTACCTTTGAGTCTTCTGTGGGATGTGGGTTTTCAATAATCCACAGGGTAAAAAGTCACCTGTTAAGAGCCACACAAGGCCCCCATACCACTTCAGCACATTTAAAGAAAAAATAAGCAGCATATTTTTTACAAACCATACCCAACTATCCAACTTGCATAGTTCCTCATGATTGACAGCTCTTCATTTGCTGTTGAAGGGTTGCTTGAATTGAGTCACATTGGGAAAAAACTTGGCAGAAACTTGATCCCAACAACTTTTTTTATTATTTAGAAAAAACCCGCAAAAACTAAACCCAAACCAAAACAAAAAAAACCCCAATCTATCAGGTATATCACTAGGACTGGTGATCTCCTATGGTATATGAATATTTTTTCCCAGCAATTCAGAAAGAAATGCAGTAAAAGTGCAAGTAAACAGTGGGGGAGATTGAGTGTTAAAAGTAAATGAATTGGGTGGCTGCCAGTAATTTCGGAGCCGTGTATTTCTTTGGTTTCAGAAAGGCACGTTTCCCACCATCCGCAGGCCTTGATGCTGTCTTTGCCTGGATGTGTGCAGAAGCGGTGCAGCTACTTAGATCAGTTCTTATTAACAACTGTCAAGAACAATCTTGTTTCCCAGAAGATAGAAGAACATGTGAAAAGGACAGCAGCCTTATATATAGCGGTGCATCCTTATGTGTCACGCCATTTCATTCTTGAAGTGTTGCTGGCAGATTCCTCCTTGGATTTAATGCAAACTCTTCAATGCAGGCCCCTTACAAGGTGTGGGGAGGGAGCAGGTTGATAAACATGCCAGTCGGTCAGGCCAACAGCTTGGTTTTAAAAGAAAAATTGAATAACATTTTCTTGGCTTTGTAAAAACGTGGCATTTTATTTCTACCCCATGAAGTATAATGATAACCGTTGTGACTGATGATTGCGAAGGCTTGGCAAGCCCCTTGGAAAAATGTTCCGACTGGCTGGGACTGGCTGGGAAGTTGCCCTCGTACCCATCAGTGAGAGAGAGGCAGCCAGAGGTCTGTGGTGAATTCTTCAGTGGCTGATTGGACTAAAGGTATGCTTAGTCCTTCTCAGAGTTACCCTGAGACCAAGCCTCAGGGCAGCTTGGGTGGATCATGACAGTGCCTGTGTCCTGCAAAGATGGTAATCGCGGGCTGGATTACTCTGGCAAGCGGGACTCCGGGGCTCTGCTCTGCAACTGAGTGGGAGCAGTGCCGTGGTGGTTCCTGCTGTGTGAGTGTTCATGTCTGGGGATACAGAGAGAAAATCAGGCTATCGTGTCTGAATCAGAGGATGTGACTGGCTCCTAAAAGGCTTTTCAGCGTGTTTGGTTCTTCTGCAGTGCACATGTTGTGATCTAGGGAAAAATGGAAAAAGAAACTCATTAGTATTTGCAAATCAGTAGAGCACGGTAAGATTAATCTCCCAGAGCTGCAGATGCCTACAGAGGAGATGGCCACAGTGCCGTACATACCTCAGGTCTTTCAGACCCAGCAAGGGCCCTGGGATGTGATTCTTTTGGCTCATTTTAGATGTTTACTTCAGCACAAGGCAGACTGTGTCCTGGAAGTGCCTGGTTTTCTCTGTTGACTGCAAAGGGTGTCTCAGTAACAAGCTCAGATGTAGACCTCTGCACATCTAACGAATCACACCAAAAATACTACAAACATTTGAAAGAAGGGAACTGTTCACCTCAGTCATTTCTTAAGACCAGTCCTTTCCACATCAAAGCAGGTGCCTTCTTAGGTAAAGCGAGGAGGAAATAAATGAGAGATGATTTATCAGCTACAGGTTAATGTGTCAATAACTATACTTGGGTGAAGTCTTTATGACCAGAGTAGGTTTGATGGGTGCTTTTGGAATCATGCTCAATCGCAAACTGTTATACAAAGTGCACTGTACAGTGTAGCTCCTCCAGTGCAATTGGCAGAGGCTGTGCAGCCAAGTAGCATGGCTTTGCTGTTTCTGCTTTACTTCAGCCTCATTCAGTTACGTGCTTAATCAAAGAATTAATGGCAAATTTAGGATATTGGTCTGTGAGGTGCTGTGCACACAGCTAAGGGGTTGTGCATTTTGTCAGCTTTCTGCATTCATTATTTGCTTGTGGTGGATCTGTCTGAGTAAGGGAATCCCTTCACACAGTTCAGGAGCATTGGTTTATGCTCACAGATGCTTGCAAATTAAGGACAACCATCAGAAGGGGAATAACCACCATAAATATTCTATGTGGGCATCATAGCAGAAGCAGATCTTTAGAAAGGACTTAAATACAATTGGAGCAGAAATTTTATAGGGAAGTTGTGGGAAGGGGAAGCTAAATCATGCCTGAAGTGTCACACTGAAATGAATATGACAGAATCTGGAGAGTGTCTTATTTTCCTAAATACTTCTTACATAGTGTGTGGACAGTCAGAGAACCCTTATAATTTCTTTTCTTCTCAATGAGAAACATAAATAATTTTCATTTTTGGGACCCTTGAAGCAGGCAGTGGCTGCAGGTGTTAGGTTAATGGTTGGACTCGATGATCTTAAAGGCCCTTTCCAACCTAAATGGCTCTATGATTCTATGATTCTGAGGTAGCAGTGCAGGGCAGAGAGGGCTGGAGACTTCTCACAGGTAGCTCTGGTGGACACAGGTGAGTTTGGGGTGACAGCACCCATTGACAACCACCACCAGTGGCAATTGTTGGAGCAGAGGTGCTAGTCCTTTCAAGTGCTAGTTCTTTTAAGGCAACAAAGCAGCTCACTATCAGGTCAGTCTTTGTATCGTTTTGCATGGCTACAAGTCATTTTAATCACCGCAGCTGGCTGAATTGACCATATGCCTTGTGAAGGGAGGCCACTGAGGTGGCCAAGGAGGTCCTTGGTGACAGTCATCCTTCCCAGTGGCACAAGAACCACAGAAGGGAAAGGAGTGCAGATCAGGAGGTCATTAAAGACATATCATAGCAAGCATGCACAAGGGACCTGAGTTCGGAAAGCAAGGGCAACAGCAGCCAAGGTATGCCTCGTTTTCAAACGCTTGTCTCTGTAAACTGTGCAAGTTCTCCACAGGTAGGCTGAGTGTGTCTGCATGTGTGTAATGTACACAGATGCTTGAAAGCACATATGTGCTTTCTCTCACCCATGTACAAAATACATAAATGTAGGTGCACAAGTAAATGTAAAAGATCGTTTTACCAATCTTTACAGTTTTCCTTTAACTGAGAGAGGATTTAAGACAAAAGCCTCTTCAAGCATCTGTCTCAATTTCTGAACTCTTGTCATGTTACCTATATTTTTCTTATTGCCAAGATTTTAATTACCTCATTGTTTAGGAGCATAGGTATCTCTTTTACTTCTGATACCGGTTTGCCGTAGGGCTGATAATGCTGTAGGGGCCTAGGGGGTTAGGGGGCATGTATCTAAGGCACTTGGTTTCTGGGGACTTCTGGGGCAGGTGTGAATTTTGTGGCTGGGATTTCCATGCGACATGGGGCACCAATTGATGGTGACCAGACAGCTTTGAGAGATGCTGCCTCTTAGTATTTTAGTATTAGCATTTTTGAAAAATGGAATCCATATGATTAGGAAAGCTTTAATATACTGATAAAGACCAACCTGAAATACAAGAAACAGTGGAGGTTTAACTGTGTGCTCTTAAACAAATGGCAGCATTCTCATTCTTCTTGTGGAATGCCACAACCTCCAATGCCAGGGAAGTAGTGTAAGAGGCGCCAGCCCAATGCTCTTTGCTGGCAGGCATAGGGTTAAACCAGTTTCGCAGGTGTTTGCAGGTGTGCTGTGGAGGCTGGTCCTGGCTGGGCTCAGCTGTGGCCAGGGCATTTCCCTGCAGACAGGGGCTGTATAAAAGGGATGAGAGGGCACTATGTACTCCTTTGGTGTTGCTGGAGAGAGGAGGAGTTTGCTGAGCACCTGTGATCTGTGTTCCCGAGAGGGGTGCTGGTGTCCCTAGCAGGGAGCTGGATGGAAGCTTTCAGGCTAAATCGAAAAGCAGTCTTAGGGACTAGATGACCGCTACTATCTCTCTGTCTCAGCTTCTCTTTCTATCATCTCTGCTCTCAGAGATTTATTACCACGGGGGCGTGAGATGGAAAGTCATAGATTCAGTGTGTTGAAAGATCCCTGAAGCTAGAGACAGCCGTGGATGGTTTGACTGGCGGTGTCTGCGGTTGCACCTCCTCTTAACCGCAGTGCAATTCTGGGCATCTCTATGCTGTGCATCCAGAACAGTGGTGTGGTGACAGGTTTGAATATGAGGAATGTGTAGAAATGAGGTTATAACAATGACAGTAAAGTTCTGCAATTTGCATCCTTTCAGTCAAGCCCCCTAACAAGTCATGACAGGGAGGGCAGGAGGAAAAGAGGCTACTGAGAGACTGGGCTGGGTGTCGCAGTCAGCATGACCAACTTGATTCATCCTTCACCACTTTGATGCCTGTGCCATAAAAATGACTGAACTAAGGTAGGTCGGGATCTCCCTGCAGCGGTGGCAAACCTTTCAGAGGCAGCAGAGCAGATGGAAATTCATCCGTGGGCTGTGGAAATCGGTATCCTGCACCTGCATAAAATCCCAAGGAGCCACGTGTCTGAGCCGATGGCATGACACGCAAGAAACTGCAAGATTTGCCAGGTACTGTGTGGGGATCTTTCTGCTCTATTCTTTCAACAGAGAAGTGTCACTTCTTCCTTCTGTGAAATGGATGCTGCTACTCCCGCAGGCCTGCACAAGATATCAAAAACTGGTTTCCCATGACTGGAGGCAGTGCAAGGAAATGAGATTTTATGCTTTGTGTTATATTCGGAGATCACAGAGGGGGAGGATGGGGTTATAACATCATAAACTGCTGTATCAAATTTTGACTGGGGCACAGTTCCCTCTAGTACCTCTAGACCATCCCCTCAGGGGGGCAAGGTGGTGAATGGACTTGTTTCTTACAGTCCGTTTGCTGTGCCAAAAATAATTTTTTCTACCAAATCTGATGAAAGTTTCATATCTCTTCTTGATTCTTAGAGTTTGTTCTGCCTTTACCAGCCAGAAGTTATGTATCCCTAAGGCTTGAACCTCTTGAAAGTTGATTGTCATTGTAATAGGTCAGATTACGCTACCCCACAGGGAGTTTTCCACAGAAGTAACTTGCCTGTTGTGCAGACCTTGGAGCCCAGTGCCAGCACTACCAACATATTAAAGGTGCTTTTCAGGAATAAGGAATATACTTTTTATAATGACTTGCAAATGTGAAGAGCTGGCGTGGGTGTTAGAGGAAACAATGAGTAGAGGTGAAGGTGAGGAGTGAAAATTGCTCTTTTAGAAGTAACTTGTAATAGTTACTAAGAGTGGCTGATACATGGATCAGTCCTGAGCTAGTTCTCATCCTGGGCTGTTCTGCAGAGGTAGTTGCAGCTGCATAGAGGTTGTCTCAAAGCAACACTGAAGTAAGCTCTTTTCTTTCTTTTGTTCCTCCTTTTTAAAAATCTTCACAAAAAGGGGTCTCTCAGTAATGCAGCTCCTGTTCATCAGTCGCCTGGGGTGGCCTTGCTCTCTGATGGGGCCAGCTGGGCAGAGTACCCTGAATACCGAGACCGTGTGGGTGCTCCCCTATGGGTCGTGTGTCCATGCCCCGGCCCCGGGACAGTCACTGTCCGCCTCCCTGCCACGCAGCTTCTTGGGGCTGGCTTCGACCTGGCCTCAAGGGCGCTGGTGGAGAGGCAGCAAGCTGGTTTACAGAGTGGGTTGTGGCTGGGGGTGGTGGCAGCTGTTGGTGCTGAGGTGCTGGTGTGCGTGGGGGGCAGCAGGAGCAGTGAACGTGCGCGGTGCCCAGACTAACCTGTGCTGCTGCTTGGCAGTATGAACAGCACGTACGGCATAAACACCCATTGGGTTTCTGCTGTGATGCAAGTAAACTTGTTATATTTAATAACTATCATTAGCTTGGAGAAGCTTAATAGTCTTTTTCTTTCCCTCTAATTGCTGAGCTCTTCAAGGTGAGCTTGGAAGGAAAACCCCTTACTCAAGCTAGAGGCTATAGCTCAACTGAATGTTGTATTTTTGTGCAGAAAGCTTGAATTTCCAGCCAATACACAAAAAAAAAGATTGGGAGTTTTTTGAGTTGACGATAAAGCTGGTTTTGCCAGTTTGAGAATTACTTTAGTGAGTAATAGAAAATTGCTGTGAAAAACAGGTCTCTGTGCACAATATCTGTTTAGGTGAAAATTCAGTTTGCCAGCTCGGACGTCTTGCAAGTACATTCTTCTGATTTGGGAAAGCAGCTTCTGTCATTAGGTGCTGACACCAGGCACTGAGAACAGGTGTTTCCTGTGCTTGTAAAAGTGCCCTTTGTTGGTCTATAACGTTGAGCTGTGCTGTTCTTGAGGCACGGAGAACTGTATGTGTAGAATTGAGTGGGATTTGCTCATAAGAGCTGTTACAGAAAAGGTTTTCAATATTTGCATGAATTCAAACGGATGCATAACTTTGTCTGCTGCCATTTTTGAATGGAGAGCCTATTATGCCTTTTTGTGACCTGTTAATTGAGTTGAAAAGCTGTTTTTTAAGGTAAGGGGTAGGCTATTTTTAACTAGTGCTACTTAGAACAATGTCACAGAATGAATAAAAAAAAGAAAAAAAGAGCCCATAGATGTTGGCCAAGAGGAATCATAATTGCTTCTCCCTGGCTTTACTCATGACACTAGCAGGTTCTTATGATGTGCCTAGGTTTTGTGCAGGAAGCCTTGTTGTGGGTGGAGCGGGAAGGTAATGCAAATTAAAGAAAATCAGTGGGGAATACGTGGTAGAGTGCTCTGTAAAATACTGATCTCTAGTCCCGAGGAAGAAAACATATTAATTTTGTCTGTTGTATAGAAGCCTATTGGGTGGAAGAGTAGGCTTTAAATGGTCACTTCAAAAGCTGTGAAAGCTTTTTTCCTACCTTTGTCCTCCAGTCCTTTGAAATCCTCAAGACCCAGTGAAGAGTTGGCTTTAATGTGTCTTATAGCAGGAGCAGTAACCGGATGAATGGTTGGTGTCCTGCACCAGTGTGCCATGCTCAGATACCGGTGTGAAAGGCCAAGCTCTGCCGAGCGATGGCAGTGTTTTTCATAGGCCAAGATGTTTTATTTCTAGGGAGCACTAGGAGCTTTCTGTGACTAAGATAGATGCTGTTTACAGTGAGACTTTCTGAATAATAGTGAAAGACTGCCTTTGCACGGGCTGTATTCCTTGCAGGGCAGAAAAGGGGTGGTTTTGCTGGTACTTGTCTGCCTAGAGGCATCTGAGAAAGATGAGATGATACCAGGACATCCACGTTTCAGTGCCTGCTGAGCTCCCCGTGCTCAGGCTGAGCTGTCGCGCTTTGTGCGGGGCGTGAGAGGAGGGAGCTGGTTTCACTGTGGTGCGGCCCCGGACAGTGAGGGTGGCGGGGACGGGTGGTGGGACCCATTCCCCCTCCTGCACCCACGCTGGCAAGAGCTGGTGTATTTGTATCTGCTTTTTCACATTTTAGTGAAAAGTTCAGCTGCTCTGTGTGAGGAGGAGTGTGTAACTGGCTGAGAGCGTGTACCTGTGGATGATGCTGGGTCTGTGCTTAGCTGGAATCCTCCGGAGGGGTTTTATATTCTGTTTTCTGTGCTACTTAATGTGTCAAAGCAAGTGAGTTGTTCAAGTGGGTTCACAAAGACAGCAACAACGGAACATCAAAAGAGGATTGTTTAATCTCAGGGTTTTCAGACAGGGTAGCTGTAAATCAAAGGGCAAAAATAATTCTCTTTAAGCAGAAGTATTTTCCCAAACTTCATTGAGGAAGGGCGTGCAGAATATTTTTCCAAAAATCTGTTGCAGAAGACACTTTATTTTGAATACCAGTTAGACTTCCTTAAATGACTTTCTCAATCACTGATGCATAGTGGAAATATATAGAAGCATACTTTCTGAGATACCAAAACCTGTAGGCATGCATTTCCAGTTTGGAGAGGGCAATGAAATGTGACAAAATCGGATTTTAAACTAAGTTGCCTACATATTTTTTCTTGCAATACCAAGGAAATAAATGTAAACACACATCATAACACATAAAAATGAATCCCATATTGAATATTTCATTGGAGAAGCAATAACCTGCACTAAAAATTGATGAATGGCAAACGTATTTTTATTTAAGCATTTATTTTTATGGCACTAACAAATAGAAAAATATAAGGAAGTATGCAAATAATTTTGTAGATACATTAAAATAAAATGAACAATATCAAGTCCCTCATCATTCATGGAGATTTTGTGCTTCAATATTGTGGACATTATTAAAGCACATATAACATGGCTGGTAGAAACACTGGAAATAGATTTAATTCTTCAAAAGCCTGAGCTTTCACTATATTTCCCTATTGAGAGCTTCAACTTTTAAAATGCTGGAATAAATCTGCTTTATGTTGCTTTTATGACATACCTTTATGCATGCATATTTTATTATAAGATGTGTAATTGGATCTTCTTTGTATATTTTTCTTTGAAGTTTTATTTAAAAATTCAAATAGTGTCAACTGTGATAAGCAGAACCTTGTATTAAATAAACTTTACCAAAGGATGATTGTCTGCAGTAGGAGTTTAAACTGTTTATTATGGCCTACCACTAGGTAAGAAAACGGGACTCGACCTGTTGCTGCTTGACTTCTAGAAGCCAGCATGGTGTCTGGGGCCACGGAGCTGCCTCTGCTGGGGCTGTGACCCCCGTGGGCTTCCTCCTGCCGGCTGCTGGCAGGGACCCTGCTTGGGAAGTGCCATCGCAGCTGGGAAAACAGCTGTGCGCCAGCAGTGCTCCGGTGTCTCAAAGTGCGGGGGGAGGATGCAGGGAGTCGCCCCAAACACCGCGATGGACAGCGAATGTGTGGATGGATATTTGCCGCCTTTTGTCTGACGAATTCTTGCTGTCTTGTGGCCACTTCTTAGAGCACCTGTTTATCATCTTTCAGTATCAAGCTCCCCTAGCTGGAAGTGAGATGGATAGGATTTCTTGCTGGTTTATTAGCTTTTAATATTCCAGTTGCAATTAGTTCTGATGAGTTTATTTACATTTGTAGCTTGCATTTTGACTCAGTGGCAGGGGGTGGGTGAGGAAAAAAATCTCTTCCTCTGTTTTATGAAGGAGCCTATGCAGGAATAATGCAGATGGAAGAGGCCATCTCTTCTGCTTTTCTTCCATTAATTATAATTTAAAATGTAAGGGTAACTAGTTTGTCCTCTGACACTGTTGGTGGGATTATTGCGCATCTCTCCCTGCTTCCAGTTGTAATAGAGGTATAAAACGCTAGCGCTTCCTAATCAGTTAATTTGTGAAAAGAAACTTCACACCCACTTCTATTTTGTGTTAGATGAATCTTCCCACTTTGTCTCTCTGAAATTTATTTGATTATTAACCTCACACCACCGGATTGCACATAATTTCTTAACACGCTGTGGTGATCGGCAGAGCTGTGTTTGCTCAAAGTGGGCTGCGGATTATGAGTTTCCCTGCCAGGGAGAAGTAAGAGAGTCCTAACCTAGGAGACATTACAGAAACCTCCTCACAGAGGAAGCTCTTGAATCATCAATGTTTATAAAATATCTGAGAGTCTGGAGAGACGGAAGCAGTCCCAGGACTGTTTTTTGCTGCAGAATTATGATTTCCCCAGGAAAGGGCAGGTGACTATTGCATTGTATTCATATAGAGCTACATGTGGATTAGATTTAACAAAACCGCTTCACGTAAGTTCCTAGAAGTGACAGATTTTATTCTAGTGCTATTAATGAATTTTATTTTGTAAACTTTGCATCTTTGTCCTTGAAGGTCAGTTGGTCTTGTTTATATTTAATATTTTTATTTTTAAAATTTTAAATGTATTTTTATTTGTTTTAATCACTTATAACAATAAATGATGCCCAAACCTAACAAAGAAAGGCAGAGGAAAAGTCAGAAAGGAAGAAAGGCAGGAAGACAGTCAGGAGAAGTAAAGCCTTGGAAGAAGTGCCACTTGCTCAGTGACAGAGTTGGAGGGCCTGTTTCTCTGGGGCTGCAGGCTGTGTCTCTGCTTTCAGAAAAGATGTTTCAGCAGGTCTTTTCAGACAAGCATCCTTCAGAGGAGGTGGTTCCTTATATGCTTTTCCATTCGCTTCCGGCCGAGGGATGGGACACTTAGGTTTGTGTTATTTGCATGGTCTGAGCACAGGCGTTGAGGTGCTGCTCGGCGCTCAGGGTTAGTTTGAGTGAGAGGTGACCGAGGTCTGAGGGTGAGTTTTCGAAGAGCTGTTCCCGTGTGGTGCTGGGTCCGGCCAGAGTCAGCCCGGAGCGGCCAGCGTGCGAGCCCGTGGGCAGCAACGACGGCCTTGGGCAGAGGTGATGGACACCCGAGTGCGGGGGAGTCCGGCCAGGCACGCGTGCTACTTATCTTGCACCAAGGACTGCACAGAAAGGCTTCGGTCCAAACGTGCTCCTTCTGCAGCGTGGCCAAATGCTGCCGGCGCTGCCTCCGGCTCCTGAGGCCAACCATGACGTGGCCTTGCAGAAGTCCTCTAAACTGGCAAAGAGGCTTCTCACCTTCCTGTAGGTTTGTTTTTTCGTTGCTAATAATAATCCCTGGGCTTTATCTTCCACTTGACACTCAAGCTGTATTTCTCTTTACGTCACCATAATTAATTTATAAACTCGGAAGTGACAAATAATGTTTATTATGGAGATGACTTCCGTGAACAAGCTCCCTGAAATAACCTCCAAGGATTTGTAAGGATCTGTACATTTGGTAATTAATAATGCAAGCCTACTTTGAACATATCTTTAGGTAATCAGAACAAAAGATGACAGTTGTCTTTGTTAATTATCACAAAAATTTACTTATGAATATTATAATTATGCGCATTTCTGTATCTGCTGTCACTCGTGGCTTGGGTACCTTTAGGCACTATTATTTTCTCCCATTGTCGTTGTAACAAAGGGCTAATGAAAAGGAAAGCACTTTTAGAAGCACTGTAGTTTCATTTCAGAAAACATTGCTCGCTCGTTCGGGTCAGACTTGGAAGCTGGGCTCACGGTGCCTGGGGAGGTGGGCGTTCTGCCCCCCACCTCCAGAAACGGTGCTGCGGGGCCACGTGCAGGTGTACGCGCGGGCGAAAGCCCTGATGCCCCCCTGCGCCAAGCTTTTGCGGAGGAAGGGTCTGTGCTCTGCGGGTCATTCCCTGTCGGTGGTAGGAGTGCAGTCACACTGGCCGTGGGGCCACTGATGCTGCTTTGGCTTTTCTGTCCCCTGGATTAAAGCAACCCACCATTTTGGTGTGCAGGCAAACCACCTAAAATTGCTTTTTAAGTGTCTGAGAGCACTTCCATTTCTTCTTGTGATAAAGCTGTATCTACCCACATCAGCTAGGAATTCACCTACTAAATTTTACTGAAGTGTGTTCATGGGTCGGTTTTTCTTTAAGGTGGTGAAGTCACAAACCTGAAGGTCCCCTGGCCAGTTCTTGTGAGCTGGACGTGTGTGACAGTTAATTATGGACTCAGATTCAGCTTCTGGCACTTAATGTGGCCAAGTGCCTTGTCCTTCTGCAAAAGCAGATGATCCATCAGAATAGCCCAGCTCAGCCTTTGGCCCTCACTTTTCCAGCAGACAGCTGATAAAGAAAACTGCCATTAAATTAATTAAAATTTAGAAGTTCACTTTATAGTTGCCTTTTATAGACCAGAGAATGTCTTTGGATTTCCTTAGCTGGACACTCACCAGAGGTCAATAATGTATCGTTGAATACCTCTGTATGTGCTGCTAATACACATTTTCTGCCCTATCTAGTACTGGAATGTTAAATGGTTTTGATGCCTGATTGCAGGCATGCCTAAAGATCTAAGCTCCACCTTTAGCCTGTGCTTCCAATACCCAATTTTCAAAGATGCCCTTGAGTTAGCTTGATTGAACACTTCAGTGAAATAATCTCAACACGCTACCTGCTTCCCCCCTTTCACTGCTTACCGATACTCTCTGTGTGCACAGTGTAACTGGCCCCTTGAAGCACGTCTCTGTTCTAGTGGAAGCCCGACTGAAGATGGTGAATTTTTGTTTCTTTTTATTCTTTGTATGAGTATTATGCCTTCCCCCAGCTGTGCTGATGGCCCCATCGAGGTCAGGAGGGTGTAAATACAGGAGGAAAGTGATGCTCTGAAGAACTTACTCAAATACGTGAGGCAGGAAAAGGTGGGAAGAGGGAAATTTTTTTTCTACCTCTTGTAGAGGCCTGGAGCTGAGAGGTGCCCATCTTGTGTGTATTTTCTGAGGTCAGCTGAAGAACTCAGCGGGTCCAGGCTTTTGGCTTATCTCTTTTATGCCAAAGCCAGAAAACAGGATTGAAAACATACTTAAAATATGACCTTACTCTAGTAATAAGCTCCTGTAGTTCTAGTTCCTGTGAAATATGAGCATTTTACAGGAACTAGCTTCTCATGCTTTTTGATGAAAACTCTGGCAGTGGGTTTTGTTTGAGTGTATTTGCATCTTGTGCTGCAGGATTAGGTCATGACAGCATGGTTTTTTCCATTTTGGTTTTTTTTTTTTTTGGGGGGGGGGGGAGGAGCAGAAACTGGTGAATAATGGTCATGAGTGAGCTCTACATATGAAACCAGGAGGACAGAGAAGTGGCCTAAATGTCCATAATGTCGCTTTGAAATCTTGTTTTCAAGTCTACCCCCATTCCCCAGATATTTAAAACTGTGGAGACAGAGACGCACAGAGAGAGAAAACAGGTAGAAACACGAGAGCTGCTGCTGGTCCTTGATTTCAGAACCTGACCTAAATGACTGATCTCTGCAAGCAAACCTGCTTCGCAGATACCTGCATGTACCGCTGCCATTCTGCACGCGTCATTTTACTGTCATGCGATTTAAGGAGCTACAACTATGATGCCACTTCAGCTTTGTAGTTTGCCCTTTTAATTTTGTCTGTTGCTATGGTAGCAACAAATGATTGCAATCACTGCTGTTTATATTGCAATCCAAGTCACATCAATAGAGATCTTGGAAATGAAACAATAAAAATCTGACTTAACTGTATACTGCATTTGTTGTTGTACATAATGTTGTTCACAATAATCAGGATTCATCGAAATCTTTTGTTCCTGAAGCGTTTGGAAAATTCCTTTAACTAAAGGGTTGTCAGACGATAACTTATTTTCAATACATACTTACCCGGTGCTCTTCACACAGCTGGACAATATTTCCTTTTCACTGTATCCTGAGTATATCCTTGAAAACAATTATTTTAATAGTCTTTCTAGTTTTGAAGAAAGGCTACTCTCTTTTTTTTTTTTTTCTACCTTGTACTAATCATAGTAGTATCTTAGGCCTAATATAATACATCTTTAAAAAGATAATCCAGTACTTTCTCCCACGCTTTGTCTGCCTTGTCTATTTAGATTATACAGGCATTTTGAGGAAGGACTGTATTTTATGCAAAGGCTTGTATAAAGGAACTTCTATGAACTACAACATCAATAAACTGATATATCGATTTCTGATTTTCAGCGTCACCTGCTAAGCTTTGAAGAAGTTGAGAACAGCAGAGGAGGCAGGAAGTGGGCGCGGGAGTCTGCCCAGCGGCCCTGAGGGACTAGCGATGGGCAGCCAGAGCAGGGAGGCTGGCCATGGTGACTGCCTGCGCTCACCCATCAGTATCGCAGAGGTCATCTTGGGGACCTCAGCACGGCCGTTTGGAGGCGACTTTAGCTAATATTGTAACAAAACAGTGTGAAACCCTACATTCCTGAAGTTTAGGGTCTTTTTTTCTGTTGTTTTCGGCTGGGAGAGGATTGTTCATTCTAACTTCTTCAGCTGCAGAGGGGGGAGGCCGGAGGCACGTGGATGGGGCTCACGTCCCATGTCCCTGCTGCAGCAGCACCTGCGGGGTGGAGCATCGCCTCCTGACCCCGCCCGCAGCAATGGCCCAGAGCAGAGCTTGCAGGATGTGAATTTTATTTTCTGTGTGGGTAAGCTCTAGCACCTGCCTTTCCCTTGTCTGCAGACCTGTGGCTGTCCTCTTCAGGTGTCTGGTGCCCGGACACAGCAGATCACTGGGGCTAATGTCTGCTCCGAGCCCGGGAAAGGCTGAGACTCATCTATCAGATGGTGCATCTTTTCCTTCAGAAAGTTGAATCTAGGCTGTCTAAATAGGAGGCCAGTAAGGCAATTTGCTGTTTAAATGACCCAATGCACATTTGGCATATTGAAGAAAAAAGCCATTTCCTAGTGACTAAATCTCATTAAAAAAGCAATTTTCCAATCAATTACAATGCAATTTAGCTGCTAACTGTTTAATTATCAAAAAAGAACCTATTTTGTTCTCTGTTCCTATATTTATGAACCATGCTTTAAAATCTCATCTTCAGAGTAGCTGTTTGGAGGAATGTGACTGCTCTATTGGTGTAATTATATTAAAGTTAAAATTTTCAGTTCAATGTATTGTATTAGTTCAAGGAAATATTGTTTGCACAAAATCTTTTGAAATAGAAGATTCATCGATTTCAACAAAAGCTTGAATCTTTATTGTTATTTTCATGCACTATAAAAATTGTATTATCTTATGTAGTTTTTCTTAGAGGAGCATTCTTTTTTTTTTAATCCTGTGCAAGAATTTCAGTCCTGGAAATGGATGCTGAAAATAGACAACACTTCCTCTGAAAAGGAAGACTTCTGTCTCCAAAGAGGCTGGAACAGGTAAAACACAGAGGTTTTATAGGAGCTGGGAGGCTGGCACCTGGTTGTGACTCCCTGTGTCAGGGTAAGCACCACAGGGAAGGATGCTTTTATGGCCCAGGGCTGAGAATAGGAAGTCACTAAAGCAGCAGTGCTGCCAGGTCTTGTAATTTTTATTAAAGATCTTGCAATACTTGGTGTTTCTTAAAGCTCCCATTCCCAGAGTTGTCGGAGACTTTCATAATTCCTTTTCCTAATGCTGTGTTTCAAGTCTTTGTAGTTTAAAGGAAACCTCAAACCCACAAATTTTTTAGCTTTCAACAATGGATGAAAACGAAAAAAAATGCAAACCTGTGGCTTCCTCACAGCTTTGGCTTTTTAATCTACTTTGGGGTAGTAGAAAAAGTAAAGAAAAAGAGAAAAATTAGAAAACTAAAAAGGTAGTAGGGTAAATTCTGCATGGGTGAAACTCCTGGTATCATTTGACGCTGTCCTGAGGCCTGTGAAAGCGCTTGACAGCCAGTGGGCATTTAACGCGCTCAGACTGTCAGCGTTTGGCTCTTTATTCAGGGATCCAGCCCGGTGCTCTGCTCTGAAAAAGCCTGGGCTCAGTTTAAGCGCAGACCTTGGTGGAGCAATGCTTTCTCTTGTGAGCATCAGGCCACGTGAGCTCTCGAAGAGGCATCCGAGCCCCCTCAGCCGGCACCAGCCGATGGGGTAGGACTGCATCCCTGAAGGAGGTGCCGGCAGGGCCTGTGCGCTGTAACCTGACCCAAGGGGGGGTCTCCTCTTCTCCAGCTGTGGCTGGGCACCTTACTCGGGTCTTGTGTGTCATTAGCCTTGTTTTATACTGTGGGCGAGCTGACGGAGGGTCCAGAGTTGCTCCTCTTACGCCGAGCCCGTGAGTGTTAGGAGGCTGTAGGACGGTGAGAAGCCAGGCATGAGTGTCAGAAACATTTCTGGGAACCCCCCGAGACGTGTCTGGTGAACCCTGACGGGTGCTCGCCAGCCCACACCTCTGAAGCTGGAGCAGAAGCGCGCTAACCCCTGCTGCTGTTTAAACCAGGCATTTGTTTTCAAAACCTGTGAGAACCTATGCATGATGAAAACGGGGAAGGCGAGACATTGCGGTTCCCAGGATAGTTTAGCAAGTATCAGACTCTGCCCCACTGCTCACTTTGGCCTGTGACAGACTCTCTGCTTTCGTTGGTGGGTCCCCTGGCCTTGGTGCCTGCTGTCACCCTGCAGAGAGAGCGCATCAGTGCTGGGTTGCTGCCGACATGGGTGGCTTCAGCTTGGCCCTCGCTTGCAGCTGCAGGGGTGGTGATGTCCTGTTCCGGGGCGTTGGTGGGCCGTAGCCTCACGAGTCAGCACAAGTGTTCCCACCCTGGTGAATTTACAACATCACACTATCTCCCCAGATGAAATAAATCTCCAGAATTACTGAAATAGTGTCTCATGCCCTTGGAAATGCCAGTTACTTCTCTGTAAATAGTTCCCAGCACTCAGACGTGCTCAGTCTTTTACAAGTTCAGAGACTACCCCTGACCTTTTTCGGAAAGCCTCAGAGACTGCAGTAATAAGCACACATCCAAGTCATTATTCCACATTTTTCCATTTGTCTTCATAGAGTGTATTAGGACCCACAAAAACGCATGGCAGAATAAAACTGTTCGGATCATTGACTCCCTGCCTGGCACAAGGGCAGGGTATGTTCCCCCCGTCTATGCCTGTACGTGGAAGCTGTGTGGCGCATCTCATTTAGCTGCAATTCACCTCTCTGCTGGAAGACTAGACCAGCCAGGGATATGTGCGGTGTAGGCAGGTCCTTCCAATTACTAGCCTTCACCATCTCCGCCGTGCTTCCTCCTCAGTGCCCCTCTCCTCCCCTGAGCCCGCCCGGGGCTGCCGCCGGCACCGCACGGGCCCTGCGGCCGTCTGCCTCGCTGACGGTGCTGTCGCGTGGGGAGGTGGGCAGCGGCTGGCTCGAGGCAGAGATGGCAAAGCTCCTTGCTGGGGTCACCCTGCAAGGGCCAGCCCTGGCCGCCAGCACGGATTTGGGCAGTGGTGGCGAAGGGCTCACGCCTGGTGACGCTCTTGCATGAGCAGAAAAGAAAAATGGCTTGTGGGCTTTGTTACTGCTTGTGTAGCTCGTCACGTAACCTAGAAGGGGCTGTCTTGTGGCTTCCTCTGAACGGGGGAATGGAGCTGAGAGGCGAGGGAGTGGGGAGGACTCTTATTAGGAGATAATTAAATAGGCATTCCTCCAACATGTCACAGGTATTAAAATGGAGTGTGATGGTGACTGGATGTCTACATTTTGTTCCTCTTCCTCTCACAACTTTTAGATTATTGCAGGAAAGTTGTTACATAAAGCTCCTGAACAGGTCAAGACCCCCGTCACTACAATTGGGCCTGTAGCGATCACCTTGCTAACGTTTGCATGCCCTTGTGCATGCCTGACCAGTGTTTGAAAGCATGGTGCATAAATAATACCGGATGAGGTAATTATGAATCTGCTATGGATGTAATAAAATTTTCAAAAGCCTGTAGTTGTTTTAGGAAGAAATTATCAGTTTACAGCTCAGGAACTTTGCAAATCTCACTATTAAGCACTTAGGAAAAAATGTAGTTTTCCAAGGAACAGCTGTTTTCTCTCTTTCTTGCACGTGTATGTGTGGTTAGTGTTTATCTCCAGGATGTCTAGGTCTGGAAGGTTCTGTTTATGAGCACAGTGGCACGGCACATATAATCATTTATTGATTTAGCTCAAATGATTAATGATTCAGCTTTAACAGGTCCATTTTATTGCTGTGCATAAACAGTATTGAGATAATTAAAATGGTTTGATTGTTTTGCGAGTAAGGTGAAACCGCCACACACACACACACACGTGGCGGTGTCGTCCTGAGGATGACGCTCAAGAACACCCCAGAGTCCAGCCCAGGCACCTGAGAAACCCCGCGCCTTCTGCAGTGCTTTCAGCAAGCTGAGACACGCACCGGCCTTTCAAAGGGGAGTTTCGTTAGCAAGGTTCCTAATGAAACTCATTTGCCGAAGTTTAGATATTGACTGGGAAGACAGAATGCCTTTGCTCACAGTGCTATAAAGGCTTATCCTCAGTTTTCAAATTTCGGTGCGTGAGCGGGATGAGTCCTGGGCTTAATGCAGATCAAGCGTCCGCAAGATCAAAGGGATCGAAATGTCTGCCTTTCAAGCTGGAAAGCACAACTATACGCTCTGATTCAATTTGATAGCGCTATACCTGTTCCTAAGTGAGAACAGAATTGTGGTTTGCAGGTTCAGACCCTGGCTGGGATGAATGAGCGCCTCCTCCTCAAGCTCCTGCTTTGCAAATGGCAGGGGTGAGCCCGGACCGTACGGAGCCAGGCAGAAATCGCTGCCCTCCCTGCAGCGCTGGCGGGGCCTCTGGGTGCCCATCGGCTGCTTCTGCCGTCGCTGCCTGCTGCGCCTCTGCGGGGCTGCAGCGTGCTGGGGACTGTGCCGCGCTCCCCAAAAGCACCAAGCACCAGAGTGCTGTTTGATTCTCTCTCGTGCCATTCCTGAGGAGTGGCAACAAATTTAGAAGATGAAACGAGTCCAGCAAATGGACTTTAACTGTGAAATGTGACTTATTTAGTCACACACTGATAGATAGATAGATAGATAGATAGATAGATAGATAGATCAGTCACACACTGATAGATAGGCTAGGCCTATCTATTTAGATTATTATAGAGCTATGATTGAAATGGTTTGTTCCAGTTTTCCTGCTACCAAATGCCTGTTTAAATGAAAGAAGGTTGCTGAATAATGCACGTAAATACTATTCAATAGTTGATAAACTTCATAATAAAGATTGAAGCATAACCCAGTAAAACCTCAGTGTGCCTTTATGTTCTTTATTAGCTGGTTCTGCTGGGGAAAGGACTGTGTGTGTGGAGGCTTCTGTGTTGGGTTCTTTTGTTTGTTTGGTTGGTTGGTTGTTTTTCAACTGGCCTAGCAGGAAGCAGGGATTTGAGGTTTGGCATCTGGCTCCATTACAAGTGAAGCCATGACTCACAGAGGCACATGGGGATTTACTCCATTTCTGCAGGAGAACCACCGTGAGGGCCAGCTATCGTGGGCCTCGGCACAGGCAGACAGCTCCAGGGCCCTGTTTGGCACCAGCTTCCCTCTAAAATTCTGCAGAAATAAGCCTGTAGGTGAACTATATCTTTTGACAACCAAATAAAAGAATGTAGGAGGCAGAGATGCAGTGATGTTTTTGGCTACAAGGGGGATCTCAGAGCCTTGGCCTCTGTGGTGAGGCTGTCCCTGATATCTCATCTCCATCACCACAGCTCTGCAATGAGGGTTTGAGTGGCTCATGTTGCGGACCCGACCCCTGCATTGCAGCTGACCTCTGCATTAGCTCTCAGGAAAGTTGAGGCATATCCTGCTAAAAATATGAGGTCTCTGCATATCTAAAAACACATTAGCGCTCTTGCAGATGTTTTCATTCAAAGATAAATTAGCTTTCAACTGCTGTGGAGGATTAAGGTATGGCAATTTAAGGCCAATTTAAGGACCTTCAAAAAAGGACCTTGTGCATCAGTTTTGTAATGATTTGTGTCTGGCTTCCTGGCTGGCCCTGTGCTTAGGGTCTAGAGGCACAGCAGGAGCAAAGGGCCTCGCCTTCCTAGATTTAAGTCCCATTTCTACCCATGTGAATCCTCCAACAGGTTAATGACCCACTGGTGCCTCCTGCAGGCTGAGGTTCTCAGGGCAGCTTCTGAGGGACAGCTGTCCCTGCCGCACCAGCTGAGGCTGATTCTGGTTAGCTCTTGTGAGGGAGCACCAGTGTGTGACAGCCCGAACAACACCACGCTGCTCTCCCAGGGAGCAGGCACGTCTTTGTTCTCGCTGAGCAAACCAGGAGGCTGCCTGCAGCTCTGTAGCTGAATGAGAGACCTCAGGAACAGAGCTGCTGGCATCACTCGACTTGGCTCTGCGGATGGCAAAAAATCTGTGTTGGTTTAGACTCGTGGTAAATCAAAGTCCCCGGGACAGTTAGTCCGGGACATTAAAAAAACTCTGAAGGCAACTTTGTTTAAGGATTAGCAAACTTAATTTAGACGCTGTGGGACCTGCCTCCAGTGGGACAGATGAGTTTAAGCGAGACTGCAGCCGCCTCTGAACCATGACATTTTATTACAAAGCACTCAGTTATTACCAAAGAGGAAACCAGTACTTGATATGGAAACAGATTTAGAAAAAATATTCTGTTAACGTGCATTTAAGACCCCTCAAGCAAATTTCTTCCCACTGTGGGAGTTAACGTGATGCAAGCAGCGTATTTTACTTGCCGTTCATTGCATTTTAGTTTCTCTCTTGAGGTGGACCACTTGCAAGAAAACAGGGTGTAGTTATAAATCTTTATGGCTTGATCACTGTATGTAAAGACAGACCTGGGAATCAATCGGCACTGCAGGGACACAGCGGGCAGAAGGCTTGAGGTGCTGTTGCAACTTAGAGTCACAGCAGGGAAGCAGCCTGTTAGGGAAGCCGTGCCTGGCAAGTCAGCATCTCCGGAGTGTCTTCCAGACACAGACACCCCCGGTGCTGGAGCTGCTGCCGTGTCCCAGGGAGCCATCATTTCCCTGCAGGGGCCTGGTGCCACCTTGAGAGGGGCAATTATCCCAGCTGGAAGCAATAAGGCATCTGAGGCTGCCGGCACTCTGTGGGAGCGGTGCTTGCGGGGGCAGTGGGACCCCCTGCCCCAGCTGGGTCTCCCCGGAGGACCCGCCTGGGCGCTGTGCTCTGCCAGCCACTTCCTCCTCTGTTCGGTGGCCTGGAAGAGGGTCTCACCCAGCGCTTTGCTCTCCTGTGGTGGCTTCAGGAAAAGAGGGTAGGCGGTTGGGGAGGAAAGGTGCGAGCGGGCCGCTTTCCTGGGGTGCAAAAGGGAGGATGACAGAGAGCTTGGCACGTTGGGAATCCAGGTTAGATTTGGAAAATGGGTGGGAGGGAAGATCATTGCCATGCAAAGTACCTAGAAGCAGGGAGCTGGGGGCGGGCTGGAGGTGCTGCAGAGGGAGAATGCAGGGCCTGGCTGCAGTCACCTTCCTGCAGAGAGGAGAACCTCCAGCCAGAAGCCAAGCTAGGAATTTAGCCCCACAAATTCAGGTGAAATAGATGAGAGACATGCCTACATCTTCAGTTGGGCTCTGCTGTGTCTAGTCGTTCTAGCCATTAGAGCACTGGCTTTTTATGGCTAGTGCAGGTTGTCACAGGTGCTATGAATTCCCTCTTTCTGGCTAGCACACTTGTGACCTTTCACCATCTGGTGAATGCTGCAAAGGCAAGCTGTCACTGTGTGCAGAAGACAGGAGGTCTCAGAAATGGCCTACCAAGTGTGCTGCATCTGCCCAAAAATAAAAAAAAAAGTTGATAGTGAGTGACATGTGCTAATGAAAATCTGCAAATTGGTAAAATATTTACCACGTTGAAGCTCAGATGACTACAATGTTTTCTGAAGCTCTGGTGCAAGCTGAGGCATTGCAGAGAGCCAGCCCTGCTGCGTGTGTGGGGAGGGCAGCTTGCCTGGGGGAGGACGTGCCATGAGTTACCTTCCCTGCCCATCAATGCAGGAGGTGCGTGTCTTCAAGAAACTGGCCCTGATTTACAGAGGAACCTTTATAACGCTGTGCCTGGGTGTGTCAGAGATGCGCTCACTCTTTCTCTTACCTGGAAGGATAAGAGCAATTGAAATCCCCAAGCTCCAAGCTGCTAAGAACGGGTGTTGAGGAGCAATTCTCGGTGGTCTCCTACACATTTTTTCAGTTGATTTGACAGAACCAGGATTTCCTAGACAGGGTGCAAAAGCTTTGAATTCCCCAATCTCCATCTACTTTTCAGTAGGAATGATGGGTCGCCCCCATTTATTGAATGGGAAGGGGGAAGGGATTTGCATACTGCTCTTAAGGTACTTGCAGACTAATTTTATTTCCATTGAAGTGTAAAATACCCAGCAGCTTGAGAAGGAATACTCTGACCTTCAAAACACGGGCTAGGCAAAATAAATAAAAGAGAGTTATTTTCTTTCTGAAGTGTTAGTGATGCACAAAGACTCTAATGCATTGCTTGTTAGCTCCAAAGGGTTGTCACTTAAAGCTGCTTATGAGTCTAACCCCTTGCAAAAAACAGGCTTTCTGGGGAGAAGGGATATGGAGCTCTGGAAGAGGCTGGCTGATTAATATTTGATGATTGTAGCTTCAGAGTGATGTTTTAAACACAAAAGCATATCTTGAATTTCAGACTGATAGCTGTGAGAATGAGCAGAGCTTGGTCTGTATTAATAACTACATTATGCACCATAACAGATTGGCATTAATAAGCACAGATCAGATATCTATCTGGGGAAATAATCTGTTACGCTATTAGATGCCAATAATAAAATGTTGTGCTTCCTCATTGCAATATACAAATCTATTCTACTTCTCACAATTAAAGGAACCTTTCCCTTCTAAAACTGCCTATAACTCACCGGTACGTGTTATTGTTGTATTGAAAACATGCTCTGTGACAGTGCATAAGCAATTTACTTTGATGATAAACTGGTTTTCAAATCCGAAGTCATCACTACAAAAGGAAATGGAGCTGAAGAGGAATGCGAAAGGCAGGGAGGATAAGGCAGTATGGGCCGGTGGCTTGGGCCCTGGGCTCTGTCTCAGAAAAGAGAATGGCTGTTCCAGGCTGGACTTTTCCACCTGATGCATTTTTTCATGTAGGTCTTGGAGGTTCTGTTCCTTCCTCCCCAAGGCCCCTGCTGGTGGGTAGCTCTTTGAGCTGATAACTGTGTCTTCTGGCTTGCACAATGTGATCCGATTTGGGTGGGTCTTTCAACATTATCCTGCAATAATGCCTGAGGTGCTCCTTAATAGTTTACTGATTTGATTGCAATCAAGATTAATAGTCTTAGATGTGCTATCAGTCTTAGAGTTTTTGACAAGGAAGAGAGTCACATGTTTTAAAATGCAGCACGCAATGCAGCTACAGCATATCATCGTTAGAGAAAGAAGGAATATTTGCTGTCTTCTCATCTTCTGAAGGCGGGTGCTTTGTGCTAGGGATGAAGAGATGTACTTGGATACTCATGAGAAGCTTACAGTCTTTGTTCTTGTGCAAAAGTTCTTCTGCGTAACAGAGAACTTTAACCACCAGGGCTGCTATTGTGGGGTCTCATTGACTTCAGAGAGAGTTGGATTAGAAGGATAAAAATAATAATGATGACAGTAGAATAGTGTACCAAGGTACTTAAGAGTACTTACTAGAGCCCTGGAATGAAAGGCCAGTTCCACAAAACGAAGAATTAACCGATAAATTTTCCCTTCCTAACGTATCTTCCCAAGACTGGCTCAAAGAGTGTGCACAAGTGCAAGGTTTTCCTCAAGGGGAATGATGAATGAAAAATGGATTTTCAGCTGATGCTGAAATCTGCTGATATACATGTTCAAAAACAAAGTTACCTGAACATTGATAAGGGCCACAGTTTATTATTGAATTAGCAAAACAAAAGCAAAAAGAGGTGTAGGAAGTTAACCCTTTCAACCTTTAGGATTTCTTTGGGACAGAATAGAGAGCCAGGGGGGTTAAATTTCCAGGCTTGGCGACGATGCACTGTGGTAGGCAGGTATGTGAAGGGGCAGGTAGAAGAGTGTGTTTATAAATAAAACATGAACTTGCATGTATCCTTGTGAATTGAAATGATGTTTTTTCAAACCAATCAATTACTAGCCAAAATTTCACTGAAATGCCATTCTGCTCAAGTGAGTAATGCCGGAAATATTATTTGCAGTAATTACATACCTGAGTTGGATTTACAAAAACATGATTACTTTATACAGAGTTTGGGATGACTTTGATAAACTTGCTCATTTTGTGCTATCAATTTAGAGAAGACAGGAGCCATTTGTTTATGAAAATTACCATAAATAAACAATGAGACAAGACCTAGATTTATGGCTTAATATTGTAATTGAGTTTTGCTGAAGAAAAAGAAGACTTTCGAAAGAGTGAACTTATAATTATTTGTGTACACAAAGAGGGTGCAGTGTGCTGTAGATGGCTCACAAACTGCCTGTCAGCCTGTTTATGTGGGAGTTGCTTTCGAAGCCAAGCTTACCGAGGAGATACGAAACCGAACAAAATCCATTGCAAATGATATAACAAGACAAAAAATTTGTAGAGGCTACTGTGTGCAGCCACATGCATCCCTCCACTGAGCCAGGGTCTCACGGCTCAGCTCCTGCTTTCCTGAGCCGGCAATGTGCAGCGAGTTGCAGTCCGGCTGCTGAAGAAAGACTTTGTCTTGTTTTAAATGCAAGTGCCCATACAAAGGGCACCCTGTCCTGTGGGGTCCCAGCTTTGATGCTTGTGTTTATCTGGGGGAGCAGATGTTCAGCCCTGGCCAGGCCTTGCTGAGGTCAGTCAAACTGCTGGCTTCCAGTAAGCTGGGGTGGCAGCAGAAGAGACATAAAGGTCGGGGTAACTGGGTGGGAGCTGGTCTTACGAGGAAATGGTATTAATCTTCTCAGTTATAGCTGAATAAACTCCACTTTTTATCTATTAAACTGTCTTAAGTAGCTAGAAGGAAGATATCTCTTGCCCTGGCAGAGAAATATTTAATTAAATGTCTAAATCATAACATATACATCTTATAATGAAAACATTTTATCAGACTGTCTTTTCGAATCTAATGGATTATTTTTTCACTTAAGCAAACCATACATTATTTGGAACATTAATATGTGGGCAGATTTTTAATCCACTATCAGAACAGAAAAATAAAATTCCCAAACAAAGATTAATATTTATTTTTAAGGCAATTCATCAGTGATTAATGGCCTAATGAATCTATTACATCTATCACTTTACTGGAGCATGCATTCGAAAGACTGCATTTGATAAACAGATGGTACTGTTTGAATACAGTTAGGAGAAAATGAAAACAACTTTTAAGAGGCCCTCCTTTCAAATAACATTGAAGCAAAAACTGTGTAGTTAAACTCTTCTACTGTATGGAAAGTATTAGATGATATTTTTTAGTCTGCCAAGGTGCAACATATAGGACATTGCAGATGGGTAACAGAAAAAGAAATTTGGACACATGCAGGTCTTTAGGCTTGACTTGTACGTTTAATACCATAGTTAAAGCACCTGACTCTAACCGTGCTAATACCGCACCAGGCTTTCCATCTTTG
The DNA here is from genome assembly GCF_949628215.1 of Phalacrocorax aristotelis. Classification (NCBI taxonomy): domain Eukaryota; kingdom Metazoa; phylum Chordata; class Aves; order Suliformes; family Phalacrocoracidae; genus Phalacrocorax; species Phalacrocorax aristotelis. Next base: position 6,814,331 of record NC_134293.1, on the reverse strand, counting down.
GCCAAACAATGCTGCAGAGATTTCAGTCATCTGGACTGTGTGGGGAGAGAGATCCTGTTGTGCTGATGTCCCTGGGACAGGGGCTGCGTCTGTGTGATGGGGGTGCTTTGTTTGCGGGGTGTGGGGCCTTTTTTTGGGGTGTGTGTGACTTTTTTCTCTGGCTATATAAGGCTGTTGCAACCTCAGCTGGAGGTAAGTCCCTCCACAGCCTGGGATGTGGTCCCTCGTGGTGGGAGCACAGTGGAAGTACAACACTGGTAACAAAGCGCAACACTTGCCGGCATTAATATGGACACGGAATGGTTGTGTGCTCAGGTGCTGCATCTCGCTGTGAGGTTTGGGTCTCTCAGGAGAGACCTTCAGCAGGACCATGCTAAAATGTCAATGAGGATGGGTTCCTCTCTGGGTGGTAACAAGCACCTGATGGTGACAGCTTCCTAAGCTGTGCAGCCAGCTCAGTGTGAGACACAAACATAGCTGTCTGCACATTAGATGAAAATTAATATTAGCAGTTTGGATCATGCACTAAAACAAACAGGTGTTTTTCAGAGGAAGCCAATAAAGTCCCATTGACCTACACGGGACAAATATTTGTGTCAATATTTGTATCATGTGGGGGGATAATACTAGCAGAACGGGTACTAGTTCTCCCATGGCCTGTGCTGGCGTGGGGACACTTTTTTCTAAATTCAGCAAGTAATATGTACAATTCATTTTCCTGAACTGAAAATGTGATCTTACTTTGTAACATACCAGAAGGAGTTAGTGTCCACTACATGCTATCCTGTCACAAGCCTTTAAATCCTCTGTCATGGATTCCTGTGCGATTACAGCCGACTGGGGAGCTAAGAAAGGAAGAATCTGACAAATAGGCTGTAATCTGTGACTTAGATGAATGAAGAAGTAGAGCCTTTCTCCTTTAAATTTATCCTTTATGAATTTTAATCAGGGCCTAATTTGCAATAAGAAGTGTGCTCTGTAAGAAAAATCCTGCCCTGGCTTTCATGGGAGGGCAATGTTTCGGAACAGGTAGTTTGTAAATGGCGGTGATGACAAGGTGTGCTGCATCTTAACTTTGGGGTGGAAACAGCACGAGCTGTTTCAGGGGCAGATAGCACGGGGATCCACTGTAAGCTGGTATAACCGCGGGCTGGCGGCTGGGAGTGCAGTGGCGAGATGGGTGTGATTGTAAAGGTAGGATTTTGAGGGTGCAAAGGTCCTGAAATCGATGTTGATGCCAGGTGAATTTTGAGGCGCTTGTAATTTTGGGGATTAGAGTCATATGTTCATCATATGAATGATGCTTTGTACATAGGTGCCTATATACGATATTTTCTACTGTGAATTAGGGCTTGATTCTGGGCGGTGCCTCAAAGCCACGCAGGAAAAGAGAATTTACCTGGTTGCGTACTGCGAGCCCATTCTCTGTTTTCCAGGAGCTGCAGCAGCACTATCTGGACTGTTTTCAGGCGTGTGCGTGTGTGTCTGTGCCCTGGGCATCTGTATTTCATGCAGGGTCACAACAGGGTGGGTGGCTGGCACTGAAAAGCGTGTTTCAGAGGGCCCCCTGTAGAGAAGCAGCTGGGTTCCACCCCAGCCCCTGGAGCGGGGCCGTTGCTGACGCGGTCCCGTCACTGTTCCGGTGCTTAAGCTGCGCTGCAGCTGCACGGTGTCGGTAGGGCATCTGCCATGGCAATGCATTGCCTGGCATGGTGGCAGCCCTGCCAAGCCTGCCTGAGGACCGGGGCTCCCCTGTGCAGCCCCTCTGGGCCAAAGCGGTTGCAGGGAGCAAGGCCCCGAGCATTGTTAGCAACCGCATGGCCCCTGCTGGCGCAGCCGCTTGCGGCTCCGTGGTCTGGTCCTCTGAGTCACTCCCTCGCCCACATTTTTATTAGGAATATGTCATCTTTGGGAAGGTTATTATTCACAGTAATTGCAGAGGGCAGTGTGTCAGACATCAGTTTCAGCTGGTTCCCATCTCCTGTCACCTATTGCTGCCCCTTAGAAAAGAGGTCTGAGCGACCTCACCGTTTTTTTGCACTGTTTTGGGAGGACTTTGTGAATGTGAAAAATGGGGCCTGCGCATCCCTGCACGTGGGAACAACTGAGCGGCTGCTCTGGGGTGTTGATCCAGCGTGGCATGAAGTGCCTGGGCTCCTCGCTGGAGCCTGCGGTTGTGCTGGGCAGGTGCTGGATGGGTGCAGGGTCTGGCTTCAGCTCTTACCCTCCTCTGTGATAAGACACTTTTCTTGCAGTCAGGTCTTACAGTATTTTCAAGGGCTTCAGTATGCAGAGACTCACCAAATTGATTTTTCAAAAATATCGTGTTGCCTAATGGCTATTTCAGAGCAGATGATGTGTTGGAAAGGAGGGCCTGAGAAGGACCGTGGTGGCTGCTTTGGGGCCGCTGGGGTGGGCTTTCAGCTTCACATCTGCAAGGCTGTGCCTGAAGCGAACCAGCCCGGGTCCGGCAATGTGGTCGGAATAGCCATGGGAGTCCAGCAGGAAGCTGAACCCACTCTAGGGTTTTGATGTTGAACTTAATCCAGCGGAGTCACAGCCCAAAAGCGACTTCCAGTTTCTTGACTACGAGGACGCAAGTGACGTCCTCCCTGGGCTTTGGGGACAGTGGGGTTTGGGCCACCTCACAAGCCCCTGGGCCACCTTCACCAGGGGGTGTCTGAGGCGCTACCTGCGGGAGGACGGACCCCTGCCAGACGCGTCTCGCACAGGGCCGAGCTGTGCTCAGAGAATCGCCGAGGAGGGAAGAATCGGCAAAAAGGACTTTGGAAATGTCCTTTAAAACTTGGGGGGAATCTGCTCAGAACACATCCCTGCAAAACTTTATAACCTTTCTTGGCAGCTGAACAAAAGCTATTACAGTCTAGTGGTTACTGTATATTACAAAGGTTATTTCCAAACACTTGGCTAGCACCCGGGGAGAAAATATATGCCTTGTGGTTGACTAGCATCTGAGTGCTTCCTTTCAGAGGATGTACGGCTCCAGTGTAATGAATACAGCAATCATCAGGTGCTGTGAGAAAAGGACAAATATTATTGTTATGATTAAACTGTGAAGGTTAAATGAATCATTTGGGAGGGCTGAAGCGTACTGATATTAGACCTCCTGGGAAACACAGAGGGAGGAAAATGCCTTTGTGAATTCTCTCCCTCTGTCTTATTGACAGTGTTTTCTTCCCCAGATAGAAGGTCTGTTTTATGCATTTTGGTATTTTCTTACCCCTCAAAATGAAAATGCTGCTGGTATGCACATGTTCCTCTCAAGGCTGACATTGCCCATTTGTCCCCGTTACAGATGATATAAAATGGTGCCGTTTTGACTGACCTAGGGCAAGGACAACACGCCCAGGGCTGGATCTGTGATGTGTTTTCAACAGGAAGGATCTGGTCAGTCCTGTTGCGTGTCATCTTCTGCTGCTCAGGCCCTCGCCTCTTTTGCTGTCCAAGTCTAATAACATGTGAGGTTAGCCTCGTTGTCACTGGGCTTTGGGTCAGCAGCATCACAGGGTGTGTGTACCCCGACTGCCGCCGCGTTGCCCTCCTGTGGGTGCCAGTGGCCACGCCGGAGATGGGGATACCTGAGTGGTTGGTGTGGCTCATCCGAGCTGAGAGCCCTTGGGCTGGGCTGGGGCGGGCAGGGTACGTCCTGAGCAGGCCTTCAGATCTCTGTGTGGAGCCCACAGAAAGGGAAGATGTTGGAAAGTAAAAGTCAGATTGGGCCTTTCAGGAAACGCCTGGAAGGAAACAGTAAATAAAATTCAGCTGCTGCTTGAAAGCATTTCCTTGAGTAGTAGAAAATACTGTCACAAGTAGCCATTTTCCCTTCTGTCTGCAGTAAATAGAAAAGGTAAGAGGTAAAGAAGGTAAGTAGAGAGAGAGAAAGAGGTAAATAGAAAATGAGGAAGAGAATAGCAACCAGGTAATACCAAGAAGAGCTCTGAAGCAGAAACAGAGGATTACTCTGCTGAGAGAGCAATGACAAGGAGCCAAACCTCTCCAATCTTGTCAAAAGCTGAGAAGGCGCAGAAAGACCGTGGCTCTTGTGTGCCATTATTTGGCTTCTGTGCCCTTCCTGGCAGTGGCTCAGCTGCTACGGCTGGTGATGCTGGTGCTGGCCCCATGCAGCAGTCCCCACAGCGGGAGATACCTGCAGGGACCTGCATTCCCGCCCGGACACAGATGCAGGGACGTGTGTGCAAGGAGCAGAGATGCTCACGGGGAGACAGTGAGGCCAGGAGAGACTGTGCTGAGCTCCTAGTCCAGACTATTTGGGACTCACAGTGCCACCTGGTTACTACTTCAGGGCTGTTGGCACCACTTTGGAGGCGTGAGGAGTCTCCTCTGGCAGCACAGTTCTGCACGCCCTCCATGCTCAGTTCTGAAATCCTTTAAAACTTTCTCAGCACTGTTGAACCTACCTATTTCTACCGACTGATGCTCTGGTCCCCAGCCTCCAGAGCCCAACATGGCTCAGGGGCAGTGCTGCTTTCTTCAGCATGCCAGCAAAACGTCTCCAGGAAGCCCCAGCTGCCCAGAAAGGCAGAGGACAGACTTCTTTCCTCTACAAAGGAGTCTGAGAAGGCTGGCCCTGGATAAAGTCCCTGCCGGGACTGCAAAATAATGTCACCTGAGGTGTAAGCCACTTTGTTTGTCTTATTGTGTTGCTGTTCAGCCCACATATTCAGTATGTACTGATATTTCAGGCTGCAATTTTGTCTTCCATTGGAATGAAAATTAGTGTCCTTACCTTGCCGGTGAAGAAGTGCAGAAAAGCTCATTACTGGCTGGCATGGAGAGTTTTATTTCAGATGTGCAATAGAGAAAGAAGGAAGACACTCTACAGTGGCTTGGCGTTGGGTACTTTTATTCTTCCATAGCTCATGTACATTTGTTCAGAAAAACTGAAAAATGTAAGAAATCCCTCTCCATCTGTGCGAAGACTGTGACATGTTTATGGTTTGGATTTCTAATGTGTTCTCCACCACTATCTGCTGGGTTACTTTGGGCAAAATATTTTCCTGCTCATTCCCCAGCTTCCCCAGCTGCAAAATGGAGATAGTGAGACTATTTAGAGCTTAGAGATGTATAAGTGGAAAGCAATATAAAAGAGCAGCATATTGTGAGATACAAGGTTTCACCACATCATGCAGTAAGGGAAACAGAACTACTAAATGTTCTTATGTTTCCACAGATTTCTCTGAGTTCAGGCTTATCTTTAACAGAGAAAGTGGCTATTTTACAAGTATGAGTTGCACTCCAGTGCACAGCTGTGCCTCTGAGAAGTAATTGGATTTGGTACTTACCCTCCTTTTGAGCCTTTAGAGTTATTGTCCCAGACAGACCGTTGAGCGGGGAACTATTTTTAATCAGACTTAATCAGATCTTAATTTCACCTGCTTGCATGAAAAATAGTTTCACTGATCATACCTTGAGGTAACTACGACAAAATCAGCTCTTAATTCTCAGTTATACTGCTGTCAGGAAAACTGAAGCTTGTCTCTCATGCCCTGAGGAAAACCTCTCTGTTTGCCTTACCGTGGTCAGAGTCTGTACGAGCAGAGCAGGGAAAATAAAATCGTGTCTGTTCTGTGACTGCTGGCCCATCTATGCATTCCAGACTATGCTTGAAAGGAAAACCACTGAGGCTCTGTCTGGCTGTTTTTCAGTCTGCACTTCACTTTAGCACCCCCCTCCTGCCCCTCCCCCCCAGTCATGTCCCCCTACCCCCCCAAAAATCCCCAAACAATAAAAAACTAAAAAAACCCAAACCCAAACCCAACCAAACAAGAAACAACAAAATTGCAATGGAAATACATGCAGGCTCTGTGGTTTCTGTAAATCAGGCCTCTGTCATTTGGATTCTAAGGTCTACCCTGCAGGATAGTTTCTCCTTGTGTGAGATATCTCGATGTCTGCTGTTACGTTTCAGCAGGTGCAATATAGGCAGAGCGCTGTTACGCTGGGCTCTTACGCTGACAAATACCATTGTTTCATTCCTTCTCTTTTAGGTGTTGAACAGACCTGGACATCCCTCTCAACTTTTTCGTTATTCCCAGTTTGAGGACAGAGTTATAAACCCAGTGAAATCTTTTTCCTCCATGTATTCATTTTGTTCTGTGTGGAAGATGTTAAAGAACTCGCTCAAAGACCTTAGCTCATGCTAGGATAATTTCTGAGGGGCTTTACACCTGTATTTTCTTAAACTAGTCTCCTTTTTTGGCAACTGATAAACAGACATTAACAAGGCTGGTGAGCAACCCTTGCACAGGTTCCAGGCATCTTGCTAATTTTTTATTATTAAATATTTGCATATGCATGACTGATCATCATCATTCTTTTTATGCCAGCCCTTGACAGCCTGCAGATGTGCGTTGTTTTGTGATGCCTTCAAGGTCATAGAATCATTAAGGTTGGAAAACACCTCTAGGATCATCAAGTCCAACTGTCAACCCAACACCCCCAGGCCTCCTAAACCATGCCCTGAAGTGCCACGTCTACAGGTTTTTTGAAGAATGAACTCTTCATCTTCTGAAATCCTGAGCACCTTTCCATTAGTGAGCACTGCTGCGGCCGGGTGGTACCGACACCAAAACTTTGTCTTCTAGAGATTTGTGTCGCGTTACTTCTGAAGTGTCGCAGCAGGTCCTTCATCTCTAGCAGTTCTTGGGGTTCCATGACAAAAATCCCATCTTCCTCGGCTACGGGTGAGCCATGTCTAGGAGAGCTTTACAGCCCTATCCCAGCTTGTGCTCCTGTCACATCATGAACCGGTTGTGCTGCTGCCACGTGACGAGCGGAACTGCCACGAAGCGTGGGAACGAGGCTGCGTGGCGCCAGCCCTGCTGGTGCGGCTGGGGCACAGTGCTGTGCGATGCAGTTCTAAAACAATCATTTGCAATCAGAAAGGAAGCATGGAGGTAGGGGAGTGCAAAAACCAAAGAATTACATTTGGAAAGTTTTTTGCCATCTGTGCAACTGATGCGAACTGATTTCAGTGGGGCTTCATTCACTGGCCTCAGCTGAAGGCCTGGCTCTGAGTATTTTCTCATTCTTCCTCTTCTTTACCCAGAAAATGCAACAAGACTTGAAACAAAGGAAACATTAGAGAGCCCAGTTTTTCTTATAGCTTTGCTATGACATTTCATAAAGGAGCTAATTGTAGAGGAGATAAAAACACCTGGCATTTTGAGCAGAGAGAGCAGAGATAATTTGCATATAGGTCAAAAAAACCCCCAATGTTCATTGTTCAGTTTTTCACTGAAGTGCTTAAATAACACCCAGCTGAATCCAGAAACAAAGCTGAAAACATAAAGGACAGAGCTGATTCCTACTGCAGATTCAATTAAATCAACATGGCCTCTGGGGAATTTGGCCCAGTATAAATATCCCTACTGGATTTTTTTTTTTAATTATGCTTTTGAGAAAAATGAAAGCAATTCTGCCAGCAATTTTGTAGAGGCAATCCGACCTTCTCAAAATGCCTCTGATTTTGCTCTCAAAAGAAATTGCCATGTTGATTAGGGTTCTACTTACTGTGTTGTCTGGGTCTTCCAAAGGGATCCAGAAAACAACAAAAAAGGTCATAGGCTAAAGACATTGGAGGAAGTAGACAAATGCTTAATTTCAAGTCCATGCAGGCAGTTTGTATTTCCTGACAGAATTAATAACTGAAGGAGGCACGGGGAGCCTTGTGAGTAACACAGCGTAACGTGGTGCAAGCGGAGGTGGTGGTCAGGGAGCTGGTGTGATCCCACGTCTCCTGTGCTGTTCCAAATCATGCTTTAATAATAAAGCCGCTGGGATGCTTGGTAGGGACCCAAGTGTGACTTACATTGGCAGACTCACAGGGTCATTTATCATCTCTGTGCATATGAAAGGTCTGAGATGTGTGCCATAGCCTTTTAAAAATGCCTTTTGTGACTTGAAATATCGTTTGTACCTGTAACAGTCTTACGAAAAGTACTGATGGCTATGGCTATAACCATTCAAATCAGGCAAAATTATTAGAAAAATATGCTCCTTTCTTCATTCTGTCATATTCTGTTATGGAATGAGAGGTGTTCCTGATGATTACTGTCCTGTTAAACAACTGGAAAAGACTGGAATTAGTAATTTTCATAATGGGGCAATGGTATGTGAGATCAAATAGATCCGTGAAGGACCTGCTGCTTTACCTGGTCACCATTTCCCTGGAAAAGGGACCAATAAAATGGCAAATGTATTTTTCCAGCTGTAAAAAAGCGGGCAGAAAGATTTTCCATGGCTATTCAGTAAATGGCTGACCAGGAAAATGTAAAATGAAATTCAGTGTCAGTGTACATACTGGGAAATAACTCTAGTTATAGGTAGATAAGGGTAGCTCTAAATTAGCTATCCTTATGTACCATAGCTGAGTGCTGCACAGTGGTCCGTCCGGCTCGAAGGGGCGAAGGACAGCAAGGAAGCGTGCAGCCAGCGATGGTGGGGTGATCACCAGGACCCAGGAGCGGCGTGCGCCCAGAAGGCAGCAGAAGGGATGGCAGCTCTTCCAGGTGGGAGAGAAGCAGGGGAGAACGGGCTGAAGGGGTGTAAAGCCAGGCACGGGGTGGTTCCCTACAGGCAATGTGAGAAACGGAGGCGACCTAGGGAATTACTGGGCAGTGGGTTTAAAACTCTGCCCTGGACAAGGCACAACTGAGATGTGATACTCACTGTTTGAGGAAGCTGCTAGAAATGCACAAAGATTTTGACAAGATTTCCAGCAAAGGAAAAATTATGGATACTTATTCTCATCCACTGGAGGATTCAGCAATAAATAAAACACCATTCATTTAAGTTATCCATGTATTCAACACCTGATGTATGTAGTGAGAGGGCAGGGATGTCTTGTAGCAAGCGGGGTACAGTTGCTTATTACAACTTGCAGAAAAAATGGCAACAAAGGATTAGATCAGAGAACCCAGGAAAAACAGTTCTTGCAGCAACATTTAAAACATTATGGTGCTGTTAAAGCAACTTAAATCAGAAGAAAGGGAAGTCGCAACAGGAAAATAAGACAGCATTGTGTGTCTGTAATCATGTTAGTTCTAACTGGCTAATTGAGTTATAAGTTAGAATTCACTTTGGAGAGCTTGAGGCACATATCAATGCAAATAAGCATTATTTAGTCATCCCTTGCTGTTTGCAGGCAGAGTAATATGATAATAGCAAAGAACTAGTAATGATAGATTTATTGCATTTTTCAACCTATGTGCCTTCCAAGCACTTGATTTGCAAAGTTTGCCAGTTAATACCTCCATCTGTGCTATCAAAGATTTCCTTTCTCCTCCCAAACTGTATTAACCTGGCAAGAACATCCCAGATAACATCCTGTGTCTCAATACATAATCATTGCAGAAATAAATATTTTGGGTTTTTTTGAAAAAAGAAGCATCTGACCTTTGGAGAAAGAGTCTCTGTTTTACAGCCATCAGAGGTGATCAGAGCAGGAGAGCTGCCCTTGCTCTGTTGGCCTCTCTCTAGAGGAATTGCATGTGTTGCCTCAGAAATCACAAAGCAATTAGTTCCAGACCTCTTGAATCCTGATCCCACCTCTTACAGAGAAGTCTGGTCTTTACAATTAAATCAGTTGTTGCAAATAAAGCTGGTCAAAAATCCCGTTGAAGTTCTGATAGAAAAAACTTTTTTTTTTTTTCTTTTTAGTCTTTTAAGCAGCCTTGATGAGGGCAGGAGCCTGTGCACCTGAATTTCCGGTCAGGAGATTTCCTTCCTTGCCTTTAACCACAGCAGTTTCATTGTGCAGAACTGAACCACTGGCACTTCCAGGAGGTCCCAGTTATTCATTATTAGTGATTTGCCCAAGAATTTGTTGGCAAGGCATTTCTCTTGGATATGCATGTTTGGGGACAAGTTCCCCAGCCGGCCCAAATCAGCGTTAATTTGCAAAAGCTGTAGAGCCGTACCTGTTCTACGTTCATGGGGGTTTTGTGTTTTGTTTGCAGTATTACTAGCTGTGTGGGTGGCTCAATAGTCTTCTAGAGGAAAACCAACGAACATTCAGCCGTACCTCTCTCCCTATGTGTACCATCAGCTCATTTATACGGGGAGACTTTTTTCCAGCAGTCATCCAGCTCTAGTTTACCATTTTTATGGCCAGGACAATCCTGCTCTCCCCTGCGCTTGTAGAAGGTTGCAGGGTGCTGAATTTGGCTGGCTCCGCAAGCGAGCTGAGTCCGGGCTGGCCTTCGTCGGAGAGCTCTGCCACGTGCTGGGGGAAGCCAAAATGAACGGGAAACAGGAAAAAAAGGGAGGGAGGGGGTGTGCGTACTGCAAACACCAGGTGGAAATGGCTGGCCTCCCATTTTAGTTTCCTTGTGGCTTTAGCTTCAAGTTTTGCCACTGTTGTTCGCCTGTATGAGCAACAACGCCAACAGCATTTCATTCAAAGGTTCCTGGGTTTTCTTGTGCAGTGTTTAAGGCTTGTGCATAAATTGTATGCCAGTGTATGAACGCCACAGTGTCCCTAATCACAGAAAAAATTGCACTTGGGGACCTGTTGTGATTTCTACTTCAAGCTGTTGGGAAATTCCCGTTTCCTGAAATGAATGTTTTTCTTGTTCTAGGAAGTGCAGAAGGTGACCTACATTCACAGGCCTATTATCAGTTCTTTGATGAAAGGATTCCTCCGTGTGGGGAGATTTTTACATTTCCAAGTTCTAGGTGCAAAGAAGCTAACGAGGAAATAGAGGGGAAAAGAAATCTGTGCCTGCAAACATAGCGTAAGTGATGATAAACTGCCAGAGCAAATGCCGCCTACGGCACATCAAGCCTCTTCTATCCTCTTTCAGTATTTACATAATCTCCCCAATACACACACCTTAGGCACCCGCCAGGAGACCAGTGTAAACCGGGAGATTGCGGCATTAGGATTCCTAGCCGCTCCAGGAGGCTGCTGGATTTCAATATGTTCTCCCATATGTTTTAACACTTTTGCATTTCTTCCATCTGTTTCTGGGAAGTATGAAGGAATTTAATGATCTTTTCTAGGGTTATTAAACCAACAGCTGTTGTCATTAATAGAGGACATTCTTTACAGCAGCGTGCAAATTCCAGCGATAAATCCAGCCCTGCCACCCTGTATTTCTTTTTAATGAATACAGCATTTGTACTGAAGCTGAGGTTATGAATACAGTGAGTTCTTAAACTATTATTTTATGATACAGCTTTGGCATTAAAAATAGGGCTTTTTTTTTCTCCTCTTATTCATGATTGCTTTTGCTATGAAATATATTTTATACTGGGTGAGACAGATTTTTTTTTTCCATCCCCATTTCCCTTCCTTCTCCCCTTTTTCTTGTCCCTGCCAAAAAGCAAACTGAAAATCTGGGAAAAAGTTGCTCAGAAGAATGGAATACATCACAATCGAATAGCCATTTTTTTGGTGAAGTTTATTTGCAGGAGGAAATGATCTTTTTAAAGGTTCCTCTGGCATGCAAAATTGATGGTGACTTTTATTGTATTTGGAGCATATTTTTGCCTTCAGTGACTTATTGTCCTGCATCGTAATGAAGACAGTAAATATCTGCTTGGATACACTTTATGTCTAATTACACACTATCCTGTTTTTCAATACTTTAACTTAATACTGTATGGTAAAGAGCTTTTTTGCTGCATCACTCTGATTTTCCTACTATTTTTTTTTAATAGTAACATAACCCAATGTAATAATTACAATTTTGAGCTCAGTGAAATACATAATGTAAGGTAATGATATTTTATGTACTCGCATAGTGGTCCCATATCTAATAATTTCAGTAACATTTCTTGAATATTTAATATTCTCTTGAAGGCTTTCAGAGCTGCCTAGTACCTGCAGGTGGGAAGAACAGAGTGTTCCAGGGCAGCAGAATCTTCTCTGGGCAGTTTTTGCCATGTGTGGCCGTCATTCCAGGCTTGTGCAATGCAGTAAGATTTGGTGTCCGTAAATCAGATTCAAAACCAGATGTGATTTGAACTCATGTCCCACTTAGTCTGGATTCACAGAGTGTGAATATCTGGGGGTAGTATAGGAATCAGAATAAAAAGGTTTCAACGCATTCATCTTGCTGGGCTGCAAATCTAAGTGATTAAATAGTGGAACTGTAAAATGTACCTGGTTATCGTCAAATACTGTTTGTAACCAACTTAATTTCATTCTGGAGGAGGATAAGCGGGGTCCTGATTTCTGCAATCTGAGACTCCAGCAGGGACTGCTCTAACCCCCTTCCCCACGTCTCGAGGAAGCCTGTTCCGGCGTTTGACCACACTCTCGGTAAAGAAACGCTGCCCGATGTCCAGGCTAAACCTCCCCTGGTGCAGCTTTGAACCGTTCCCAGCCGTCCTGTCCCGGGATCCCGGGAAGACGAGCCCAGCACCTCCCTGTCCACGTCCCCTCCGCAGGAAGCTGCAGAGAGCCTTGAGGTCGCCCCTCAGCCTCCTTCTCTCCAAACGAGGTGTCCTCAGAGGACGTGCCTTCCAGCCCTGCCACCAGCTTGGTTGCCCTCCTCTGGATGTGTTCAAGGACCTTCACATCCTTCTCAAGCGGTGGGGCCCAGCACTGCACACAGTGCTCAAGGTGAGGCGGCGCCAACGCTAAATCCAGCGGGATAACGACGTGTTCCTCTGTGGCTGACGTTTTAATGTGCGAGGTGTTTGAATGAAAGCAATTAACAGTAGCAAAACACTGTCTTCTAACATCACTTTCAAAGTATTTGAAGTATTTCAACTAGTGTTAAAGATGTATATAAACAGCCAGGAGACTTCTGATTAATTTTACTTAGGAGTAATCACTGCATTTGGGTCATTAATAAATGAAAACAAAAAGAAAATGCTTTTCTGTTGTCTTCTGTGGCTTATTCATCCTGCACCTTAAAAAAACAAAGCACACGACAAAGTAGTTTTTCATCTTGACTGAAATGCATTTTTAAATTAATTGTTTTACTGGCTTGAAAGCTTCATAAATTGGATTAGAATCCCATACAAATACCAGCCACGGGTAGTGGGTGACCTGGCCTGTTTGTTATCTTTCTAGTGATTTTCTCACCTAGCATTTTAATTAAAGTAATCCCTGCACTGACATCGTAAGCAGAGGTGGACAGGAGCTGAAATGTTCTCTCTGCCATGGGAGAAGATTTGGGCTGAAATTACCAATTTAAGGGGGTTTTCCAAATCTGCGCAAAATGCAGATATTGGAACCTGAATTAATTAGCATGGAAATGACTGAGCACAGTTAAATGCATAGGTCTTGTTAATATTCAGCATTGCTACCATGAGAGGAAAGAACATGAAATGAAAAAGATGGGATAAAATGAGTGAGAACAGGAAGAGAAAATCACGTTTCTTAATCTGTGGTAATCCTTTCAAGAAACTTGCAGACCAGTCCAGGGAAGTCATGCTAATGATTCATAATAGTTTCCTTGTAGGATAGCTACGTCCAAGTGCTTCTGGCTGCCTTAGAGGTAATTAATAAATGACTATGCATCTATCGAAGGGCTCTAGGCTGTCACTTAGCACTGCAGTATGTGCTGCCTTTGGGAAATGGAAAGCAATAAATGAAATCTAGGGGTCTTTATGGACTCTTTAGTATATATTCTTTTTTTCTTTTTTGAGCCCAAACTCTGTGTTTAAAGTAGCAATCCGTTTCCCAAAGAGCAGGTGCTCGGATATTATGATTGTGAACATCCTGTAACTTCATGGGTGTACGGATAGTGGGACAGCTCTACAGATGGATAGATTAAACACTTGACATTCACCTCTGCAGAGAAAGACCCTGTTTTGAAATATAAAATAGAACTGAAATAGAAGGAGAGCCTGTGTGAAATTTCAACCCTGGTGTGTATAGTTACTTTGAACAGAAATATTTGCTACTTTTTTGACAAGCTGGACTCACAGTCTTGTTCTTTTCAAAGGAGAGAGAAAGCAAAAGGAAAAATGCAACTTGTCTTTAGAAAGCAGCAGGAACTCTGGATCATTTATTCCTTGCAGCATTTCCCCTTAAAGAGAACTTTTCTGTGGATGCTTCAGGCTGAGTTTTTAAAATTGGTTCTGGGCTTTATTTTATTCTTCCTAGGGAACTCACCTGGGGGCAAGTTTCCTGCCAGAAGTGGGACCCTCAGAAGCAGAAGGGGGCTAGAAAGACACTTGTTTCCCAGGAACCAGGGGCCCTTCTTCCCTGCTGCTGGTGCTGTGCTTTCCGCCCCCTCTCGCAGGGGAAGCCGGAACGAGCACCTCCGGGCACCAGCTGCTTCCCCCGGGCACGGAGCTCGCCTTGGCGCTGCAGGCAACATGCTAGTCATTTCCATACTTCTGTCCCCTCCCGCTTAATTTGCCGTGAGGTCTCTGCAATGCTCATCTCGGCATACGTGCTCGAGCGGTGCTAAGAAAAGCCCTCTCCTCGTGGGGTCCCTTGTGTTTCTGGGACACAGAAACTAATAGTGGTGGTGTGGTATTTCTTACCAGCTGAGCAACACGTATAAAAGAAATATCTTTTGCATCCTGGAATTCAACAAATATCTTCATTAAGGCGAAAATACGAGACAGATTAAAACTGTCAGCCCCAATGTGGAAGAAAAAAAGGATGCCTCCACTGGCTGATCTGATTAGAGAAAAGGGATCAATGAAGTGTCAGCCTAATTTTGCTCTCTGATTAAAACCCTGAAGTAAAGAATATTCTTGAGAAGAGCGTTTGGAGTGTCATCACTTTGAGTTGAACTCTTTTACCCTTTTTGTACTTCTGACATGAGTATGCAGCTTGCGGAGACAAGGAACATGAATGATAATCTGAAGGTGGGTGTTTAGAAAAGGAAAAGTAATCAATGCTGCATTTTATCCCTTCTGGCTTGGTGGTAGTTGATGGAGGGGATGGTGATGGTTGGTGTGGCTTCTGGTGCGAAAATGACTCGAGAGACTGTGCAGAGAAGGGCCGATGTGAGCGCCCTGAGTCGGGCAGTGGCAAGCCGGGGCTCAGCCTGCCCGAGCCGACAGCCTCCCCAGCAGCACCGGCAGCTAGAAAGCAGCGCACAGGTCCCTCTTGGGCAGTGATACTAATAACAAACCCCATCCAGGTCAACCTGTGGTTTCAGGTGCGTGTCTGGCCCAGGGAGGACCGTGCAACTTGGAGAGGTGCCTTTCACCGAGCCAATGCCATTCTGGAGAGGACCCTCCATCTCCACCTCCCAGTATGACGCGATGTTCCCTGGGCCCTGCCTCACTGCTGGGATGGGCTGCCGGAGCTCCTGCAGAGGCTATCGGGTTTCTTTTAGGATGCAAACAAACAAAAGTGAAATATTTTAACCCTGGGGTGAGAAGGACAGGCAACCTCCTGGCCACGGGATGTACTGATGCCATGCACATCCAAGGGGTACAAACGCATATTTAAGGCAAAAATACTGCCGACATGTTGCTGCCTAAGTGGATCTCCTACTGATCCTCGTTTGTATCAAGCCAGAGGGCTTGTTTGGGCTCTTTGAGAAAGTAATTTTGAACAGGAGTTAATAGTGTCTGCACATGTTGATGGTCACCATATAGTTATACTGATTGCACAGGACCTGCAACAACTGAGCAGGAATCCAGTAACCCCCCTGCTATAATTATATGCAAAGGTAGAAACAATATTCTAAGTATTTGTTAGGGGCAACTTTGAAAAAAATATATCTTGCACTTGTACGTAGTTGCTAATTCAGTAGAATCCTGAGATAAATAATACAGCATTACATTCGCAGGCACATTTCTAATTGCTTTTTTCTTCTTGCTGCCCCAAGCCATGGGTCCTTCATCTGTATATGGCTACAGCTACTTCTGTTAGAAAAAAAAAAGCCAAAACCCGAAGAACTGAAACCCTTAAATGTATTTTTGCTATGTAAAAAAATTATATATAATTTCCTAAAAGCTTTAAGGCCATAGAAAGAGTGGGAGGACTCAAAGCTGTATCATCGACCTAAATTTAGAAGATATGAACCTAATGAACTGCAGGGAATATCAAGCAGGGAAATTAAGAGAGGGCTGTTTTGTAGCCTGTTGTGTCAGACTAGTGCCAGGGCAGCGCCTTCATAAGCAGGTTCTCCTGGAGCTGCTGTTTTCCCCCCCCACAGAAGGTGGCCACATCTCGGGGCTGGGGTCTGCGCGGGCTAGTGCGCTGTGCGGGCTCCCTGTGCTCGAGGGCTGGCTCCTGCCCTGGGAGTAGAGGAGAAGAAAGAGCCATTGCTTCAGGTTACATCCTGCTGGTCCATTCCTGCAGGTGACTCGTTACCTTGCGTGGTCTGGTGGTGCCTGGGCTGCCAGCGGGACCGGTGGCTGCTCCCACCCTGCCTTGCTCAGGCTGTGGGGCCGTGTCCTGCTGGTGCAATCCCTTCCCAGCCCGTGCTGCGGGTACCCTCGGCTCCTGGCTTGCCCTCCCTCCTGGGGCAGCCGTGCTCCTCTCATTCCCCAACACGCTGACAGTCCTTCCCGCTTTAAAGCTAGGCTTAATCTGCAGTATTGTCACCATTGTGCGGAAAAGCTGCCTAAGATTCATTGCATTTCAGAAATGAAGAATCCATCCTGAAAGGGGAGATTGCCTTTGAAATATATCTGGGCTTGGTAATGTTTTAAGTATAATGCCTCCAGCATTTTTCACTTTCAAGGTGACAGTAATTGAAAGATGGATTCCTGCAATTTTGACATTTATAATTCGACTGAGGAAAGGTCAACTTCTTCATGGAATCTTGTTTTAACTGGTAGAATGGCATGAAAATGTCACATTGTCTTTCTGATAGTGTCACCAGTGCTTTGATTAACACCCTGTAACACAGAATAAAACCCAAATGCCACAAATAGCTCAATAAGAGCCTAGTCCAATATGCCTGAGGGATCAGTAGGAAGATTTCCCTTGATTTCACTAGTTTTGGGATCTGGTATAACTGAAACACTGAGAAAAAGAGAAATCGGTGTCATTATTCAGAAACACGTTATTTAGGCCTGAGGGAATCAGGAGCCCTCCCCCCTTGTTCAGGAGCCCAGCAGTTGGAGAGGAACCACAGGTGTGCCCCACAGGGTGCTAATGGGCCACTGGCCCCAACCAGCCTCACCTGGGCCCCCGCACCCAGCTGTGGCTGCCCTAGTGCTATTTAGGCTCAGCTTGGAGCCATACTCCCTTCCTCGGCTATGCTGCAGAAGCAGCAGCCCCAGCTCCACCACAGCCTGGCCATGGTCATCGTGACTGCGTTGGCAGTTCAGCTGGAGGTTTGCCATGGGAGCTTGGTGAGTCACTTGGGTCTCCTTCTGCTTTTGGTTGATGCTTCCCCTGATTGTAGTGGCGCTGGGAGGTTAAATCTCCAAGTAACTTGTAAAATCCTGTGCTGGAGGCTAAATAACGTAGGTCTAGAAAGCTGGTGTGATGCCCCTTGTATGGCCAACCAGGTACAAGGGCTGAGCTTCCCCTGCAGGCATTTTCAGTGCTGATTTTAGTTCCATTGATTTCTGCCCCTGGCCCCTTTCCTGTGAAGTTTCAGCCTCTGTTTTTATGAGGAGAGTTCATGGGGTGGAGTGTGCTTTCTGCTTGGCACCTACATCAAAAAAGATTTTGGGCCCTAGAAATGCTTCTTCAGGTGTCTCAGTGGGCCTCTCTCCCCTCCAGCTCTTGCTTTGTTGGCATCTTCTGTGCCATTGCAGCAGTATGCTTCTCCTGCCTTACGCTCTCTGCAAACTGAGAGTATGCTCGATTAACTCTTTCAGCATGTAATGGTATTTGAAACGTGGCTAAGCATTACTGGATGAAAAGCGTGGTAATAGTGATAAAGACTACGTTGCTGTCTTTGTGATCAGAGATCTGGATAAAAATTAATTGCTCGGATCTTGTGCATCTTCCTGGCACTGGGAAGTGGCACTGTCGTGAGGGACGGGCAGGCTGAGGGCGCCTGTGCGCCGGAGGAGTGGGAGAGCACTGCTTCTGGCGCAGGGCTGGCCTCCGGGAGCCTGCAAGGCTGTCTCTGAAAGCATAGGCTGGGCGGTGGGGACGGCTGCTGGAAGCGTGGGGAGATCTGAGTCTCGTCCCTGGTCAGCTGTGCCCATCAGACCTGGCAGGAGAGTCCCTCAGGTCCGAGGGGGCGAGCGCTGGGAGTGAAAGCTACAGTTAATACTTGAGGAGATGTTTTAATTGCAGATGTCGTGTGCGTGTCACTTGTTCGTTCAATACTTGCCACCATCTCTGTCACTTAACAACACTTGATCAATCTTGTAAGGACAGGCATGAGTATGTAGTGCCTGCCCACACTCCCCTCACTTAAAAATGAGTGAGTGGCTATACTCAACTTGTTCCTGGCTTTTCCCTCCTCCTGAAGGCACAGGAAACCTGAGGCTTGCTGAGTAAGCTTGCAGTAATCAGATCTGCTCCCTTCCCACGCGCAGGGGTGGTTTGTGGGAGTGCAGCGCTGCGCACCTTTCTTCTTTCCAGGGCATGTGGCAAGGGTCAGTTTGAGAAATCATGTAGGGGAAGAGCAAAATGTCATCAGAAGTGAGACACAGGAGTGACAAATCCTGGTAGGCTTTCAGGAAAGGCTCTCAGCTTTAGTAAATGAGCAGCAGACATTTTTCTTTGTATTTAACCCAAACAGTTATTTACATACTCAAAAGAATGGTGCTGGGCTCTGAAGGTGGGGAAAGCTGAAAATCATCTGAAATACAGGTTCTTCAACTCAATAGAAACTGTCTCTGCTGATGGGGTAAATTAGAGCATCAACTCTGAGCAGAGATGCTCAGAGAAACTTCCTTTTCTGACAAAATTAGGGAGCAGGGCCTGCAGCTTCATTTGCCAGTAGCGTTTGCAGACCACCTGCTTGCTCTTCTATCTGTGGACATTGCAGCTAAAGATCCAGCTTTCCAGCTTGTGCGTGATCTGAAGCTTTGCAGGTGAACACAGGGATGAATTTGGAGGGTGTTAATGGCGAGCTGCGGCTGAGCAGCAGCAGTACCCTTGCTGGCGGTAAGAGCCTCTGTGCTCCGGCGGGAGCAGCGATGCCCCGTCCCTGCCTGGGGAGGCGCGGGCCCCGCTCTGCTTCCCGTGCTGTGGGAAAACTGGGATCGTGGGGTCACAAAGCCTTCAGGGTAGGTGGAAGTGGAATTTGTGTAATATGAAGTTTGTTTCCCATAAACGTCAGGAAGAGCTGAGCAGTTTGCGAGGTCTCTGGCAAAGCAAACATCAGCATTGCAAAGGATCAGACTAAGTTATTGCTGGCTACAGACAAAATACTGTGATGCCCTATGACAGCTTATGTTAGGAAACTGTATAATCTTCTGCACGTGGACCTTTGCTGGAGTAATTTTATCTGACAAAAGTCAACCTTCAGGCCTTTTTAGGAAAAAGGGAAGTGCTGCCAGATACAGGAGGCTTCTTGAAATAATCAGTTCATATAATATTTTTAATCAACTGACTTTTCAGAAAGGAAATCTCTTGTTGCAATAGTTTATCTTCAACCTGCAATTTTCAGGATGATGTGAACCAAGTATCACACGTCGGGAAACATTTTCCACTGACTGACTTAGTGCTGCGTGTTTCTGGTTTTAGATTCACTGTTTTTGTTTATTTCTAACATATTTTGCTATCAAATCTTTTCAATAATTCAGGATAATATAAACAAAAAAAGTTGCTGGGCGAGTTAGAAATGTGCTGTTGGGAAAAGTATATCCTCGAGACCATCAATACTGAGAGTTGAAGAGTTTTATAAGGAAAATCCCTTAATAATAGAGTAGAAAAAGGTAAGGTACACTTTAACAGGCTAGAAATTGGTATCTGTAAAAAGTCAGCCTGGGGTGAAGGCAGGCATACAGGTGCAGCACACAATGTGGGGGAGAAATTTGTGTGCAGTCTGCATCTGCCTTATCTCTCATTCAGCTCCTTCCACGGGCTTTGAGCGTGGAGCTGAAGCGCTTCTCTTGTATTCACCATTTGTGCAACTCGGTTTCCATGTCTGTTGCACCATCTGTGATTTAACAACTTAAGACTGTAAGTGGGTTCAAAAACTGTGTTGGTGTTGGGAGAAAAATCATTGATTGAGAAATGCTAAAATGTCTGACTCAAAAAGGCCAAGTGGCAGAGTGGAGGTCCCAAGAGCATAGTGCAGAAATATCGCTGTAAATTTATTACAGCTCTGTACCCTTTTTACAGGTATCCTATGACTCTCATTGTTGCCAGCTTGCTTGTCATAAGTTTTTTTACTTTCTTGAATATCTTGGGAATCAGCAGAATAGACGGATAAGTACAGGTTTCATGTCATCACCGGATCAGAAGGGCTTTGGGCTCCCGCTTCCTTTGAACTAAAAGGTCTGAATCTTTTGCTCCTCTACACTGCAAGCTGGTCTGTTAGCATTTGACTTTTGTACCTAGAACATTATCAGAATGACAAATTTCTTGACAGCTGCTTGCTCAGATTGTCAACCAGCATGTTCCAGTAAATTGTTGAGAGGTACTTGATGTTGAAAGTATAATGAGACTGCCTCTTGGTGCAGGTGGGCATGATTGTTCCCATTTTTCTTCCCATTTATATAAAATGTGGGAGTCCTGCTATTATTCATTTGCATAGGCATTGCTTGAATTGGGGTTAAGTTCCTGAAGTGTAATTTGAATTGCTCTGAATTTAAGTCTGTTTACACAGAAATAAGTGCCTTGTGTGCTTGATGGTCTGAATGTGCCACCACCCCTAGGTCTGTGCTCACAATCTCACTAACTAGCATCCCTGTTCCTTGGGTGAGGCTAGTCATTTTCAAAAGCCTGGCTTCCTCTCTGTCTGAAACCCTTTAGAACAAGCCATTCGGTTGGATTGTCTGTGCTGCAGCAGGTGCTGCTGGGACCCTGCCTCACTGACCACAGGCACTGCTACTCTACCTGATAGAAAAGCTGCTCCCCAGCTAAGGGCTCCCGTGTCACTGCGTAGGCATTTTGGTTTACAAGTAAGTATTTCTGAGAGCATGAATATTCTGACTTCTAACAATTTTAAGAATCTGTGCAGTCTGAATAAAGGCTTCTTTATTCAAGATCAGTGTGAAGTGCCACACTAAGTGCCGGAAAGCCTTTATCCTTACAGGCTTTCTGCCTGAAACCAGAACAGCCTGTCAACTCAGCAGCAGCTTGGATAATCGGCTACAGTGTCTTTTATCTAGGATGTCTTTTCCCGGGTTGCCGATCTCCTTATCGCTCCCGCTTTAACTGCCGGATGTTTCTCTCTCCTTTTTGTATTCCAGCAGGATTTCTAGTACCCAGAGCGATCCAGGTGAAAGGCTCTGTGTGTGCGCGTTCAGGAATACACAGAACTTGCTAAAAACTTTGTAAAGTGGAAACAAATTCTGTGTCCTGCAGCTCACCCCGCTGGAAACGTCTGAGTCTGCTGATTATGAAGTAAACTGATAGCTGAAACGTATCCTCCAAATCACCTGACAAATATCTTAATTAGAGCTTTTAAAGAAAAGTAATCCTCTAAATGAGCTGCTGATAGCAAGAACACTTTTAAAAAGTGTCTCAGTGGTAGGGGGTTAATCTCTCTCCTGCTCTGATGTTGTCACCTTCTTAAATGGGTAGCACATAAATACGTATCGTTACATGCTTCTAGCAGGAAGCTATGAAAACCGACACCATGCAAATATTTATTAGGGCTGAGGAAAACAGGACCCTTTCTGTTCCTCAGTGCTGAGCAGTGAGGGATGGATGCAGCATCAGCTTCCCCGGTGGGCAGCAGCACAGGGAAAGGCAATTATGAAGAAATATGTACCTGCAGTGGAGGAAAAGTAGACGTTTAAGAGGCTGGAGGAAGGATGCTGAAGCCTGACTTAGTCCCAGGACTACTACAGCCATGCATCCGAACGCTCAAATGTTCATAAGATCCACTTTGAGCAGCTTTTGGTCAAAGCACTCGCTGCCTCTGAATAAATGAAGAAACAATCATTTAATGACAACACAGTGAGCTTGAACTATTACCTTAATTTCTGTTCGTGTCTGTGGTTTGGACCAAAGGGGTGCCAATCTGTGACTGTAAGTGCTACAGGAGTGAACACCATTAACCATTAGTGCTTAAGATTTTTCTAAGTGGCAAGCATTGCCACTGTTATCGCTCGCTCTTTTCACTCCTTGCGGCTGTTTCTAAATATTTGGGCAAATACAGGATAAAATAATCAATGACTGATTTCTTTTTTTAATAGTAGTTTTGTGCTAAAATGCAATTATTTGAGTGTAGGTAAAACAAAACTTCTAGGGAAAAGTGTCTTTTCATCTATGGGCTGGACTAGTTAAAAAAAAACAAAACTGAAAATATTTAGGGTATGACGCAGAGGTAGCAAATCTTTTGGGAGAAGGCTGGGAATGCTTTGTCCTGTGCTAACACCCGAGTACCATGTGCTCTGTCCTGTGATATTGTTTAACCTCGTCACCTCTTCTCCTGCTGGTAGCGCTCTCAGCTCATCGCCTTTCTCCATAACACTGTTTCTCCCAAATTACCATATTAACACCATGAATTTAAGCACAGTAAACTATCTTTGAGTTTTGTGCATCCCGTTTGTAAGCAGAAAAGAGAGGCTCAAGTACTGGAAAGTCTGTTTTCCCTAAGTGTACCTTTCTATAACGGTATTTTCTTTCCAGCACGCCTTTCTTGCACCCTGAGAAGCAATGCTGCTTAAGCCCATGGCCTGAGTCAGGTGCCGAGTTAGGTAATGTTGTGCTGCTGTTGCACCAGTGTTCATGGTGTCCCCTTTGAACTTTTCCACCTATGTGAATTCTGCAATTAAACACTGATGGCTATTTAAGTTTTGGAATTCCTTTATTTACAAATACGAAGAGATTGAGTGGAGGCTTGAATTAAAATCTCATCAAACAGGACAGAAACTTGTTTCCACAATGATTATAATATATTGTAATTTAACAATTCCACCATAAAATACATTTGCTCCATTTTAGTTTTATTCTTATGAATTAGAGCCTTGCTGCAACTCTGTGGGGTAAATGACATTTTCCTACTACATTCAGAAAGAGTGGCATCCAGTGTAGAGTGATCCACGCCATTACCAGGAAAGCATTCATTTTAGCTTTTACAAGATAATATTGAAGTGAATCCCAGACTGGTGGGGGCTGGAAGGGCCCTCTGGAGCACACCCCGTCCCACCCCCTGCGTGAGCAGGCACCCCCAGAGCAGGGGCACAGGGCCGCGTCCAGGCGGGGGGTGAATGTCTCCAGGGAAGGGACCCCACAGCCTCTCTGGGCAGCCTGTGCCCCTGCTCGGGCACCCGCACAGGGAAGGGGTTTGTCCTCATGTTCAGGGGGAACTTCCCGTGTTCCAGCTTGTGCCCGTTGGGCACCACTGAAAAGCCTGGCCCAAAAGTGAAAAAATATGCTCTGTAATGGATAGCAACAAATGGGTTTTTGAGGTGCTCTGCTAATTTGGTAAGTAATCGTAAATTGTACACCCATTATAAAAATACAATTTACAGAGCATAATAATAGCATGCGGAGAGGAATGCAAATTCTCATTTGTGTGGGACTTTGGGGTTTTGACATTTTTCTTTTTATCTGGCTTAGGAAATTATGCGTAGAAAATCTCTTGACATGTTCAGATTTTATTTAAGTGTTAATTTGTTTATTATATTACATAGTAGAATGAAGATGTTTTTAACATTTAGTTCTGAAAATACCACTTTTGGAGCACATACTGAAATTGTTTAGGGGAAAAAGCATAAGTGTGACATGTTTGCAGTGCACTAGAGGTTTTGCTAGAACTGGACTTTTTAGCAGTGCTTCTGACTTTCAGACCTGCTCAAAGAATGAGGTGTATTATTATCCCACTGTAAGTACTGCTAAGGATGTTATTGTTCTTCCTTCAAATGGTGTGTCAGAAAAAAACAAGATCAGTTTGGAGTTGTAGAAAAAAATCTTTCCTAGATGAGGAAAGAAAAAATTTTTATTAACTGAAATTGGGAAAAGTGGGGAAGATATATAATGCTGAAAATTCTGGTTTTTATTTTGAAGTTATACCCTTTTCTGAAGGCTAGAAATGCGTAGGTAGAACTAGAGGTAATTCACTACTCTTACGCAAATTATTGTGAGTCTGTTTCCATAGCGGTAAATGCCTAATTCCCAGTGACATTCCTGTACTTTTCCAGGAAAGAGGAGTTATGATTATTAGCCAAAAATAACTGCGCAGAATGCTAATTCACTGTCTGGTGTCCTAGATGAGTGAGAAAATTAAAGACTGGCCTTGAAGCGACCTGGTGGGCAGTGAGCAATCCCTGTTCCTGTCGATCGGCGTGGCGTGGGTGCTCAGGTACCACCCTTCAGCTCGTTATCCGGCTCAGCCTGCGGGATGCACTGTTGCTGTTCTTTCTGCTGGGTGCTTCAGGGTTGGGTTTTTTTGACATCAATACCTTTATGATTCTGTTTTTAGAGGTGGTCAGCTATTAGGAGCAACATCTCACGCAGGCCTGTATGACATTAAGTAGTACCTTTGTAGATATCAAACACATTGAACAAAATACCAGCCAGCCTGAAATCTTGACATTTACTGAAATGGTGCAGAAGGGGATCATTTACTCGGAAGGTGGTGAAAAGCACGCCGGTAGACATCAGGAATGGGGTATGTCACCAGACTTCAGAGGTCAATAATGTAGAAATCCCAAATGCTTGCCTGATGTAGATATTAAAAATTCAGTAAATCAATACAAAAAGAAATGAAGTCTCTGTCCTGCAGTTCATTGCATCCTAAGGTAGATCTTTAAATTGGTCAAATGACTTATGCTCTAGTGTGCCTGTTTCTAATTAGGCCATTGATTAGAAAGCAAGTTGAGCTAACCAGCTTGCCTGTAGGCTTGTGTCACTGGTGTTCTGTAGGCAGATGTGAAGCCCCTACTCCAGAAGGGGCTGGGTGCAAAACCCTCTGGTCAGTGGAAGATTCCCCAGGCAGACCTCAGGCAGACCTGTGTGTGACAGCTCTCGTCCTTGCTCGTGAGCTTTTGGAGATTCATGGCAACTGCATCAGCAGATAAAAGGTGCAGTCTCTCTCCAGGATAACTACTGGCACACCGGTTGATATCCTCACAGGAGTTTGAGGCTGTGAATCACTGTTAATGGTTTGGAGAACACAGAAAATGCTTAGCACATACTGAAGCGTTATCAGTAAATATATGCTATTAAAGTGATTGGCAGTTGGCACAAAATATTTGTGTGGATGGGTAAGATTGAACAATTGCAGGTCTTAAAATAATGCTGAAATATAAACCCGTTTTCCTATGATCCTCTTAATTACCATACATAATTTCTATTACCGGAGAGTGTGTCAATCTACATGTGCTATGTAGACATCCCCGCATATTTCTGAATGTTTTCTTAACTGATTAACAAAATAATGGTGTGTTGAGATTAGATACAGGAAGTTTGACCCTTGAAGGTTAATATTTTTTGAATTAATTGGATGATCCACTGGGGAATTTCTCAGAGGAAGGTAATTGCATTTCTTTTTCAGTAAATTGAGTGCTTCACTAGTTTAAAGGATTCCTCCCCCCCACCCTGGAAATATATGGTCAAATATAATGTACTTAACTCTTTCAAAGAGCAGAAGCTTCTCCTTCTATTGAGACAATGCTTCAGAGCTTCTAGGAGAAGCCATTTTCTTGTATAAGCATTTATTTTCAGTAGTAGATTGACTGTCTCGGAGCATACTCTCGACAGTTTGATATTTAGCCTGTCCGAATGCCTTCAAAAAGAGCCCTTTGATAATGTTAGCTGCTTTTCCCCTTCTTTACATAGGTACCCGACCTCCTTAGTCTTACTTCCTTTAGACTAAATTGTTCTTTCACCTGGTTTTCTTAACCAATTTTTTGAGACCTCAGATCATTCCCCTTTGGATTCTTTCCAGCTGATGTTTTACAGCAACATCATGTTGCTGACTCACATTCCATCTATCGCCCACGATAATTGCGAGACGCCTTCCTGCACGACTGCTGCATAGGCACTTGTTTCTCACCCTGTATTTGTAGAGCTGGTTATTCCTGCCTCCTTCCTCTGTCACTGGCTGGAGGGGCAACCAGAGAGCAGAAAAGGCCTCGATGCTGTGGGTGCACAGTTCAGCAATAGCTGAAGCACTGTTTGGGTCACAAATCCAGCACACAGCACCACTGGGCTTTATCGTGTCAATTATCCATGTCTTAAAAAGATCCAGAGGCAATAATGAGCAAGACCTTCTAAAACTGCTGTATGGTCCTTTCTGTGACTTGGATAAAGTATAGAGAGGCTAATGACAGAGAAAGCTGTTGTGTTAATCATTGTGAACATGTTGAATTTGGGGGCTACAATTCTGCATCTGCTGATAATGAAAAGCCATTAATTCAGTTACTTCTGAGGTCTGATGTTCCCAGACACCCTGCTTGTACCATGCAAGATGATGTGACCTCCTGCCTGTTCCTTCTTGTGAATAGGTTTCCTCAAATAGGAGGGAAGAGTACTGTTCCTAAAATAGCAGTGGCTGAACAGTAGTAAACGGCTTCAATTCTGATCTTCAAAAGCAAAGAAACACTAGGCAGGGTATCCTTTGTATTCAGCACTTTACATGCTCACAAAAAACTGCTTTCAAGGCCGAGCTTTTAGCTGTGGACCTATCTGCAGCACTGTCATACAGATGTGTTGAAGTTTAAAACTAGGTAATGCCAGTATTGTCTCAGCACAGGCAAAACGCTTGATCAATTATTGCTGAATGAACAGGATATTTAACAAACTATTTTCCCCATGGAATTCCCGGTGTCCATTTGTACACAGCTGACAACACTTAAGAGAACTAGCTTCAGTGGGCAAGCCACAGCTGCTCTAGTAAACACAGAGCTGTTATAGACTGTGATTTGCCTTTGATAGATTTAGGGTGTGTTCCTGTAGCAGCTCAATGTGTTTTGTGTGCTTTCTAGGACGAAGTCAGTAGGGAAACCAGCAAAATCTTCGACCAGCATGGGGTAACCAAGCAACAGAAAAACACTTCAGAATCACTTTTCCCTCTTTAGCATCACACCTGCTCAACGAGCCGTTCCGGTGCTGATGCCTTATGCTTTTTTTGTACTACCTGTTTGGAAAGTTGCTTTGAAACCTGCGTGCTCTGACACCCTGCTCCCTCAGAAGCGCCTGCGTGCGGGTTTCATGCAGAGCTCTCGCCGCGGTGCCGAAGAATGACGCCTGGTACCCGAGCTCCGCGTTGCCGCTGTGCAGCGAGCTGCACCCCGCCGTGCTCCCAGCACTGAGGCCCTGGGGAGCTCCGGGAGCTCGGGCTGCTCTGCCCCTGTCAGCGCTGGTGGCAGCGGGCACTCGGCTGGGAGGAACTGGCATAATCCAATAGTCTCCAAGCCATGTAAGAATTTGTCCTGTGCAATACTCCATCCCAAAAGGCAGCAGTGTCTGGAAGACTGAGTAATCAAAGCAGCTTTGTGTAGGAGGCATCATGACCCAAAACGTTTCCAGGCTTGCTATTCCAGTCCTGTCCTTAGCTGTGGTGAACCAGACAGCTGATTCGCCATATCGTAGCGAATCTGGACGGGATCCACGGCCAATACCTTTAAGCCCACATGTGAAAAAGAACAGAACAGCACACTTGAATGTATCAGGACTTAAAATACATGCTTTGAGTCTTTGTATTTGCCTTTTAATTTTTCTCATTTTCAGGCTTTTTTTGTATTAACTGCTAGGCCTATAACTGCATTTGTTTCTCATTGGGAAGTTGAGGGTTTTCACATTCCCAAGACTTCAGGAACTGGGAAGTTAATTACCAAATATCACCAAGTCAAGAGAAGTTGCCAAATAAGCAATGTGGGCCAATGGCTACTGAAGTCAATGGAGTGAAAAATACTGGTTCAGCGTAGTACGTAGAAGCGGTACGGTAGTTGCTTTCCCATGCTAATATTCTGTTGTATGTTGGGCTTTAACACAGGTGAGTTGATTAATAGATAATATGATTGTTTCTGTAATGCTAATAACTGATTTTTATGGAAGCTTCTATATGGCTTTTTTCTGGCTGAGACAGTGAGCTAAGGCAGGGCAATGATTCAATGATTGGAGTGCTTTGTGTGAATGACTGGCTGGCACAATGTTTTCCCACTACTATTTTTTCTCACTGACAATGAAATTGTCTTGCATTTAATTATACAAGCACAGGACTACAGCAAATATAATTCTTCCCTCAGTCCTTCCTTTACTAAAGAAACTTGCCAAAATTTTTCAATTCGCAACTGGGAGGGAGCGATTTTCCCAGAAACTTTAGCTTCCTAATTCCTTTACAGAGGTGTGTGTAATTGATTATTGCAGCAAGTAGGGGGGTAATCCTGTGAAAATTAATCTTTAATTAACTTTCCACAAACTCTTAATGATGGTATCCACCTCTTATCCCGTAGGCTGCTTTTATGTCATTAGGTATTAACCTATAAAAGTTAAATAACTTGGTTCACTTGAATTGTACTTCTGAAGAAAGTAATAGTGCCATTAAACCAGAGGAAATATTGCAAGAAGGTTCCTTAGCTCAGTTTAGAAGTAGTTTTTCAGATGAGTTCGAACTCCTTCCCAGCTGACTTAAATTCAGTTGGCTTAAACTCAGCCTAAAGCCAATCTTAAACTGTGGTGAGATCAGGGTGTGTATTGGTATCTGTAGGGGAAAAACTTATATTCAGTTTCTCAGAGAAGATATCTTGTGTTTGGTGCTGAGAGAATAACTCAAAAGTATTACTGATGTCTTCCAAATCTGTGTATCTGCGAAAAGCCTAAATTGTGACTCATGTTTTCAAGTGACAGGAATTTTTTTTTTACTTCTGACTTTGTAAAAGTTTTCCAGGTGGAAAAAAACACCTTGTTAATTTTCCTTCTCCTTTTACATTAAGTACCACTGAGTTCAAATTACACCGTTGTTCTGTTTTTCAAGGTACAAATAAGATTTTTCTGGCAATGAAAACTAAAAGAAAGCAAACTGGTCGCAACCCCAGCAGATGAGATATCTGGTGGTTTTAGCTATGAGACGACATTTTCATCTGTAAAGTGTGCAAAATCCTGCCTCGTTTGCATGAGGTGGGCTGTTTGGAGTCGTGGTCAGTAACAGGCTGGCAGTGGGCTGGAGGGCGGCTGGAAGCGTGGCTGCCTTGAGCTGGGGCACTGGGATGCTGCTGTGGTCCGTGAAGCGCCAATACGTGTGTACGTGCACGTCAGAAAAGCCCTGCAGTACGCCGTATCGGTGAGGTTAGTAGGCTAAGCTGGCCCATGGCATTGCTGTCACTGCCTGCGGTGACCTCGGCTCCTCCTGAGATGCCGAGGCCGCTGCAGTGCTGGCCTGTCACCTCCCGTCTCGCAGTGGCTCCTTCCTGCCTGGCCCAGGCAGAAACTTGCAGCTAAAACTGAGAGCAGTGAACTGTTGAGGCAGCCATGATGTGGTCTTCTCCTTATTGTAGACTTCTCTAATTCACTTGGAAAGGTCTTCATTGACACTAGTTCCTGCATAAGGTAAGTGTATCTTGATGTTGCTAATATTGAAAATTGTACCAGTTAAGTTTCCTTAAATTACTTCATAACTCTGCCTAAACATCCTTCATTTGGTTTTAAAGGGGGTTATGCCAATTTAACTCAGGTTCTTAGTGATTTAAACTAAACCGACACTTTTATAGGATGTAATACTTGAGAATGTATTTCAGAGGGGAAAAAATGTTTAAAGATGGGATGCAAATGGAAGATAGTCAATGTAGGTTTATCAGAAACAGTGTGCTGGAGTAACTCTGTACGCTTGCTTTTCTTAGACAAAAGAATTAAAGCTTTCATCAGTGTGGTTTTCACTAAGACACTTGATACCGTATCAGAAAAAAAATATGGGGAACAAGTTATAAAATGGCTACAGATTGCAGCCATTTTGTGCTGGAAAGGACATAATTAGAGTAAGCATTTAAAGATCAGTCTGGGATAATGGCATGAGGTGTTTCATTGTTTGTCTCTGCACAAAGGGATGCTAGCTGGAGTTGTGAGCACAGAGGGCAAAGGTATTGCACTGGGATACCTGGGTGGCGCTCATGGAGTGAGATAACAAGGAAGAGGTGGACTCTTAGAGCACAAATTACTAATCATGCACTTAATGACTGGTAATACTGCAGTGAGTGAGGGGCTGAGTGGTCGAAAGAATGTTGAAAAACCTATTATTAATCACAGAAGAATCTGAGAAACCAAGATATTGTGGTCCTGGAAAAGTCAAATGGGAGCCAACAGGAATATTACCAAAAGACAGGAAAGTTGAGTGCCACAGTAACGCCTGGTTTGGGACCATCCTGCTGCGGTTGGCATAGCACTGAAGGGAACTTCCACGTTGTGAATGAAAATTGTGATATCTAGTATGACTGAATTGCATGTACATATCTTCTGTTCCTTTCTTCAGGATAACTGATATTCAGTTTTGATTCGCAGGTAAGCAGACAAAAACTCTCATTGTGATGCAGAGTTCATTATTACAAATGTCCCCAAGCTTGCAAAGCAGAATAATGTAGGTGTAGGATATGTCCTGCACATAGCATCATGCATATCAATAAAGCAGTTTAGGAAAAAATAAATAAATTAATGGTGCATAATGCACTTCTGACATCTGGGTTATTGCTGCTTTGCTGCGTTTGATGGCAGTAAGCAATCGGACTATGCTACCATATGTATGTTTGTTCTAAAAATCGGGGACAGTGAAACACCGCTTCTCTCATCATGGCATCCCTATGACAACCTTCATGAAGGCAGAAACCGAGATTTGAGATTTGCCTTTTAGGAAGCAGCTTTCCTCTTCTGACTCCAGACAAGTGGACTGTTTGTGGGTAATCTTGCTGGGAAAAGTCTTGCCAGCTGCCTCCCTTAATGAAGTGCTACGAGGTATTGCCATGTGTATTAGGGTTGTAGCAGCATGAGCTTTTGCGTGGAATTGACTGTGATAAGCAAACCTCCTTTAAAGCTGATCAATTGCATTGCTGTTTGCCTGGTAGGCTAACTGTGACAAGCACAGGGACCACTGAAGCTGTCCCTGCTATCTGTGCAGAATGCTTCTGGTGACATTAAGATGCAGTGGTAAGAAGAAAGAGCCTAGGGGTGTGGGGTCCCCTGCCTCAGACCCACCATTTTCACACGTGCAAAATGAGTATGGCCGTCTGGGAGGTTGGCATCCCTCTGTGCACTGAGTCCCTCTGAAAGTGTAAGTTACCGTGTGGACTATGGCACGGTTGGGAATTAGGTCCTGATTTAAGCAAGGTTAGAGAAAAATGAAGTGCAGAAGAGCTCATACAGGAGAATAAAGGCCTGGGTTACTACTTTGAGTTTAAAGAAGGATTCGCATTGGCACTCTGAATGCTGGCTGGGGAGCGGTATGCCAACAAATTGTTCCTGTCTGAATTGCTGGCCTGGAACTGCAGCAGTGTATTGTCATCAGATTCCTTAGTTCAGTGAGCATGAAACAGGAGAGGAGCGCAGCCATCTTCTAGAAAGGTTGATTTATGCATCGAGGCCAGAGTAAGACATGGCCACTGGAGTTAATCTATCTGTGGTGTTCCTATTTCCCCGAGGATGAGAAATCTGAGTCACTTGTGGTCCTGATGGAGACCTGAGCCTGCCTTGAGCAGCCCACCTTGAAGTCACATCCTTGCAGCAGAGGGTCATTAAAATGGTGTTGTCATTCTTCTCACAGACCTTTATTTTAATGCTTAGTGTTTAAAGTCACTATTTCTGGCCTGAGAACTTAAACGTTAATGTAGGTGGAAAGGGAGAGTATGACCTTTCCCTCCCTTGCTCTGAGCCGGGGGACTGGCTGGCCGTCAGCAGCGCCGGCCCCGCAGGTGCTGTCCCTGAGCTTGAGGTGAGGGCCTTCACCGGGGCGGGCTCTCCCCTCCCTCACCGACTGCGCTGCAGAAAAAAGCTTGTCAAAGTCTCTTTTGTGGGTTTGGAAGCAAATTCAAAATTTTTGAAACATAACTGCAACCATGGAAACTGATACCTTAAACACTGAATTTTGTCATAAATACACTTATATGGATTTCCAGAGGCAGAAAAGTAGAAACTTTGGGGATATAAAGCCCAGCACTGGTCGTGCTGTGCAAGCCCGTTCCCATACAGCTGGTCAATAAAGCAGAAGTCAGCACTTCTGCTGCCTCTTTTGGGACCTCCTTCCACCATGTCCTCCTGGCAAAGGGAGAGTGGCCGTGTAGGAGTGCCGCTACCCCTCCCTGCCCTGCAGAGACCCCTCTGTGCTTCACAGGGGCTCCAGGCTCTTCTATCAGTGCAAATGAAATGATGGGTAAACACTTGGAGCTGTGCGCTGGGAGCAAAATGCCGGTGAAGTCAGAATTTGTGCTTTCCTCGGGACGCAAGACATACCAAATTTGAGTCCCTGATACTGCTTTGTGCAGTGCTGGCAATCCTTCCCTTTCCTTTGTGGCACTGTAAGGAAATTCACCATTAACAGCCATTGGTGATGGGGTTTCTTGGCCAAAGTCAGCTGCAGCCAGTACTTGCTCTGCAGTAGTCAAATTGTTTCCTTGGCTAAATTACAAGGCCTCCAGCAATGCATTAATATTGACTGTGTAAAGTTTGAATGTCTGAATGAAAATAAATAAGAAAAAAAACAATTGAATTTAGAAGCCCCAAAAGATAGAGATATCAGGTTCCTCATCAAAACGAAGATATTTCATCAATTTATGGTTTAGGCCTCAGTCAACAATCGCAAAGTGAATTGGACATCGAACAGTGCTAGTTTTGCCTATTTTATTATGCGCAGATGTCTGTTCCATTTCATACTCTATTATGAGCCAGGTGCTAAATTGCCTTTGGCTGCCTTCATAGGCCTAAGAAGTTCTTGTGGCTATCCCTAATGTAATTAAACATTTACTCTCAATTAAATGAAAGCTGTGTAGCTGCGTCATGCTAAGATCTGCTATTTCCACCAAAATCCTGCTTCTGTGTCATTTAGACAAGTTTTAAGAGATAATCCACAATATCCAGGCATTTAGGTAGCAAAGCTGTTAAAATAGTTCTAAACAGAGGGAGACAATATAAGTATGCCATCGCTCTATCAGCTGGTGTTATTTTTAGTGTAACAGAGACAAAAGGAAATCTTGAGCCAGGGAGACAACGGCAAAGCTCCCCTTCCCAAGTAGCCAGCTGAGCTCCGTGTAACTTGCTTCGGCCTCTGAACCTCACAACAGAATTGATGAATCCTTGTATCTATGCAATGTCTTCTCAGCTGTGGTATTGAGGCTTTTCTGGCGGCTGTGACGGGCCGGGATGGCGGCCGGGCACGGTGGCCCCATCCGTGTTCTGGGGGGCGCTGGGGGCTGGCGCTGCCCGCTGCACTTCTTCCTCCGGCTGCATTAGTGACAGCGAGAGCGCTTGTGCGCTCCAGCTTAGACCTCGTCCAAACCTGATCCGGGCTGCGTGACAGCTACTCTGCCTATGGAGAGAAATGCCTTCGGCTGAATTGGCCCTTTCCCTCCTCTCAAAACCAAAGCATCCAGTCAGGTAATAAGAGTCTAAGAGGAGCTCAGGCTTTTAAACAAATAGCATGAGAAAACCGTGACTGGGATGTTAAATCAGGAAAAATATCAGGTTTCTGGCATTTGGTCTCTTAAAGCTGCTTGGAAGTAAGCCTCGTGGGGTTTTTCCTGTGTCCTGAAATATTTCATGTTGCCCTTGATGCTGAGCTTGGGAGAGTGCTGTCACTTACTTCCCCAAAGGCAGAAAGACAAAGAGTATGCAATTAAACTCATTCTCTACAGGAGGCTTTACAAGGATTTGCATGGAAAAATAGCTAGAAATGAAAAGCAAATGAAAGGAAACAATTATATCTGGAAAACAAGCTGGTCGAGTCATGTGAAGGGCTAAGAGGATATTAGGAGAGCAGATGTCTTGGATGTGGATCTTCATTCTTGGATGGTGGCCTGTGTTTAACAACTTGCCTGTTCATGGAGCTGTCGCACCTGTGCTACTGCAGGGCATGGAAAACCTGCCGAGGCAGGGATGTGGGGCAGGCTGGGGCCAGCTGGGGCTTGGTGTGCTCTGGGATGAGGAAAGGCAAGCCTGCCACCAGCCTTGCTGGGTGCTGAGGTGATAGGGCAGAAGGCAACCATCTGCGTTTGCATACAGCTGGTGGGGAATAATGGGCACCAAAATCACTCCAGCGGTGGGACAGGAGGGATTTGGGAACAATATTGTCCTGGGGCATAGATGGCATTCACATAGGTAACAGATCCTAAGGGGAGATTTTTTATTTATTTACCTTTTGTCTGACATAAACTTGGTCTGTCTTGGAGTCTCTCAATGTCATGATAGGAACAATGATAATTCTAGTCCAAAGAGAAGGACTAAGAGTAATTTTTAAGAAGCTGATCAAGTAATTCACATCAGAATTAATGATAAATGAAGCTGAGTTGAGAGATGGGCTAATTAACTTGTGCTCTGACCTTGGAATTGGATGACTTTATAAAATACCTGAGACTTCTTCCTAGGTGCTTTCTGAACTTATTTACGGAAGGATGACTGCAGGGTCCCTGCAGCTGGGATGCAAGGCTGCAGAATTGGGCTTATCTTTGTCTGAAGGATTGTTTTTAAACTTGACTCCCTTCAGCTGCGAATACTTGTGTAGCTCTGCTACAGACCGTATCATATCATGCAGATGAAATGATGAAATGGATAAAAAATAAGAAGGGTAGTCCAAAGAGGTGAGATGACTCTCCTGAAGGCAGCGAGCATGTTAGCAACAGTGTTAAATTGAGTAAGGTCCCCTCCAGATCACTGAATAGACAGATTGTTTTCTCTGGTTGAGGTCGGAACTGTGCATGCTAAGGCAGACTTTGCTGTTAGTTCAAATGAGAGGCTTGTTTTTTAATCTGTTCTAGCTTCACTGCTGCTGACAAGGTTTTAGCAGCAATTATATCTACTAGACTGCCATGTTCTACAGTGGACTTTAGACAATACTATATATTTTTCTAATTTTTTACTGATGTATTAGTATATATTGTCTAATTTCTCTGGACTTCACAGATCTAAGACATACTTCCATACACATTTACATAGTTTGGAGTACTAAACAGCATCTACCTCCACTTCAATAATTCAGTTGCACTTTAAATTCACATACAAATATTGCTCAAATGCTGTTAACAAATAGCTGCAAGTAAGTATGCAAACTCTCATTAAAATGTTTAACGTACTACATTACAGTTTATTTGCCTATTAAGTGTGAAAGGTTTAGTAGTGTTTCCCTTAAATACACCTCAAAGGATTAAACAAGACCGTGCATCAGCTGATAAGATCTTAACAAATCAAGTAGTGCACAGAGATAGCTGAATCATTTTTATTTTGACTAACAGACATTTTGGGATCCTCTGAATAGTACTTCTGAGCACTGAATTTGTTTAGAATTGATTTCATGTGTAGATTTCTAGCCAGGAAGGATTGGTTTGGGCTTGTTAGATGCTTGGCTGTCCTATGTGACTCTTTGCTAGATATTTGTCTGATGGTATTAAGAAATTTTTCTCTAGGAAAAAAATGCAAATTTCCTCGTTTTATTAACACAAGCAGGGTTTCTATTTTTTCAGAGTCATTACCCACAGTAGTACTGATGCTGCCCTGGTAAATGAAACCCCATACTACGCCCTTGTGCTTCGTTGTCTACAGCCGCGTCCCAAACCTGCAGTCCCACGGACAGGCGAACTGTAATGCTACCTGCTGGAAGCATCCAGTTCGGTGCTGCAGCAGTTACGTGCTGCTTCGTCATGGGAAGTGTGACCTTACCCGCCTGTGACAAGATCAGGCTCCTCTCCAATATTTGTATAATTAGTTTCATGGCTGAGTACTAACATCTGTTAATACACCCCACTCAACTTCCATGCTTTTATCTTATGCGAAGAATGCATGTGTGGCAATGAGCGGGAGAACAAGATGGTGTAGGATAGTCTCATGTGTGCAGTCGCAGGGCTTCAAGTGACGTTGGCAGGAAGGAGGTGGGGATGGGGGGAAGCTTGGCTCTGTGCTATGCCTAAGGGTCACTCTGGACTACACGTACCCTCTGCCTTCTGTCTTAACCGTCTTGATCAGCATGTAGTCGTTGATCCTGCTGACCATAGGACAATTCCTAGATGAGCCATGATTTTATGTGCAAGAGTAAGAGGTACGTATAGGCAAAGTTAGCTATGCCACCTGGATTTGTGAGCGCACGGCACCAGCCCCAGGCATCCCGTGTCCTCTTGTGCGTAAGTAGGCTTGGAGATGGGTGGATATAGAGGTAGCCATGGTATAGTGAGAGGAGGTTGAGGGATCATGGAAGTGAACCTGTGGCTAAGACGTGCTCCTCTGCTGAAACAGGACTGTTCTGCCTTGAAACAGCTCTTCATGTGAACAGGCACCATGTGGAGAGAAGCGTCTGACATCTTGGGCCCTGTACTGTAGTGGGAATCTGGAAGAACCTCCTAAGTAGCTGTTAGGTGTATGAGAAGACCACAAGCAGGTTTCAGCAGTGGAAAAAAAAATAAGGGCCTGTCATGCCTTCCACTGTTAAGTATTGAAGTTGTCCTCCTTCCAGTGCTTAATCAGAATGTATTTCAGTACATCTGTAATGTGGCTGAAGATGCCAAAATGAAACTCATCCAAGCCGCTACTTTAAAGTGCTGTTCCAGCTATGTTATAGTGCACAGAGAATAGAAAGGCTATGCAGAAATATTGCCTGGTGCTAACATAAAAATGCTCTTTGCAGATCAAAGAAATGTAATACGGCAGCTTCCTTGCTTTTAATAATGTAGCGTGACAGGTTCTTCATTCTTTTCCCAATACAGCAAATAGCTTTACATAATGAAACCTTGCAACCAAATGGCACCACCATTTCATAATGTCATCGTTGGTGGGGTGATGATACTCTTGGAGCTATCCCAGCTTGACTTTTTTCAGTTTTTTTGGGAACTGAGCCCACACAGGATTAGCAACTTTAAGAATGCTGAATAAGCACCATGGAGCTGCAGTTACTTAGTACCTCAGGGGCCCCCAAGGGCATGAAGTAAAGTCCATTGAAAGAGGAGGTTTCTAAAAACTGTTGAATCATACTATAAGAGGCTTATTTCTTGATGCTCTTGGCTCTAATACCACCCTTATAAGGTTTTTTCCTTGTGGTGCTGTCAGCTAAGGGTATTGCTGCTTTCTTCCCTCCACCAAGGACTTCATTCTACTGTGGAATAATATTCTAGACATGGGCCATTGCACTTTAAATGGCAGAGAGGGTGTGTGAATGTCATATCTGAATATCTGAAACAGAAATTCAGCCAGCTTTCTTCCAGTTTTCCAAGTGTGGATGTAAAAAGACAATGTTTCCCATTTCCTCCTTTGCTCCCAGCTTTGTTCCAGGAAGGCTGAGTAGGCTAGAGGAAAGCTCTTAGTTCTTCCATTCCCCTTTTCCTGCCTATGAAAAAGGGATAACAGGAGCAAGGCATGAATTGCCTTGTGGGTAAGCATTTGGCACCATTTTGACAGGCTGCGGATCCCCATTTTTTCTGCATGCTATATAGAGAGCAATCAGGAACTCTGACAGCAACCGGAATTTCACTGGCTTTTAGCATAGATGTAGAGACAGGCATCTTTGGCCTGTATCCAGGCTGCACTCTATCTATCATGAACTCAGTGCAATAAATTCATCGTTCAGGTTTAAGACAGCTCCCAGTGTCAGCTCAGTATTGATTCAGCTGCTAACTTTATTGCCAAAGGAGTGACATTATAAGGAGCCTTTGGTCTGGAGTTTTCTAAGACTTAATGGACATGGGGCCAGATATCCAAAACTGGATGCGTGGTTTAAGGTGCAGATAGGTAACTAGTGGGAATTTCCAGGCCTCCTAATGAGTTAGACACCAGTTTCTGAGAGCGATCGGTTGGGTGCCAGGTGTGTATTGCATTTGCGAGTCCTGAAAAACCTTTTGGACACAGAGAGCTGCAGTTGAAAACTGATTTAGGGCCCCTGCTTCCCATTGACTTTTAAAGTAATTTAGATCCTGTACTGCACTATCCTGTTGCACGACTTCTGGTTTAACCTTTACTTATAACAATTACTGTATATTATTTGTACTGAAGAACCCAGGGTCTCCAGAGAAGGATGAGACTGTTGTGTGAGCACATGTACCAATCAAAAGATGAACCCCTGCCTAAGGGAGCTTCCTACCATTCATACTAAATTTTCTTACGTGGCATTTGGTATTTCCAAGTATTCGTGGTATTAGTTTAACCAAGTAGATGAAACATAGTCTGGATCGAAAGGAATGATTGACAAGTTAAATAAGATGGCTTTAGATGGTAACCTCTTAACGATGTTGGGTCTGGTATTTGAAACCTCACGTGTGGCTTGTGTGAAACATGCAATGATATGATCACTCTGGAAGCACAGTTGTGTCGGCAGGCAGGAAGAGCTGTTTGCACAGCAGGAGTATAGTGGTTCAGAACAGCTGGCACAGCAGGACTCTGAACAGCAGGCTGCAGTCTATGCCAGTCCTGTGAACACTCAGTGGCAGGTCTGCTACTGAGAAGTGCAGAAATAGTTGTGCTAGCCCTTGGAAATGTCCAGATCTTGGGCAAACAGGGCTCTTTGGTGTTGGTTGCTCTCATTGATTTTGTGTTTTTTTGTTTTTTTTTTTAACATGCCAGACTGTAAACCTCACACTGCCCCAGAAGCTAGTATTTCATCAGAGAGCTGGAAGAAGTCTGGGCACAGGTTGGCTGTTAATTAGCGATATTACAGGTGCAATGGTGCCATGGAAGAGACAAAGCTGGTTCATGCTGAGGAGTTTTCTTTGAGATGTTGCAGGATATTTGTCCTAGAGAACTGTGGAAACAACATTCAGCCCGTGGCTGGAAAAGTTGGTCCAAGGAGTAAGTGGATTGAGCGCTCAGCTGTGCTTTTGTGAAAGGCCCATCCCTGGAAGAAATGTGATTCCTGGGAATCTCACTAGCAGCAGCTGAACCACCTCACAATGGCTTCAGTAAATCTAATAGCTGATCTAACCTTTAGTTACAGAAGATATTGAAATATATCAGTTGTGTCTAATTCTATAAATTGGGAACCATGGATGACTAATGGGCTGGTATCGGTGCATCCTGAGTTGTGGTCAGGCAGCATTGTGGGTAACTGTTTTGCCTCTGAGGCCACTTAGTCCGAAAACTGTACTCAAACTAAGTATGTTAAACTCATTTCAGTAACATACTACTTGGTTGACATGGTGGGCCAGGGTATGATCTTAAATATACCCATTTCCTCACTTTTTTTGGCCACTGTTGAGCAGTCTCCTGTGCTCTTGACTGGCAACATTATTTCAACCCAGGTAACATTATCTCATCTCAAATACTTGTTCTTCTGATATAGTATCAAGACTGATGGTAAAAGAAAAATCCTGTTTTGAGATGCATCCATTTTTGGTTGAGTCTCTTAAAGCACAGATATCACAGAAGCAACAGGACCAGCTGGCTCGACAGACTAGAGGTGCTACCTGAACATAATTCAGCTCTGGATTTGGGATGTTAATCTTGTATGGTTTTGAGGTAGTGCACTACAAGTTCTATTTTCCCCAGGATAAAATGTGATTGTTTTCAACTCCTGTTCGCTTTCCTTATTTTCTTGATGCTCGTCCTCTGCCAGCCTTCCTAGGATGAGGTTCAGCAGCCACAGCTTACAGATTTAATTGATCATTAGAATGTCCCTGAGGATATGTCAGTTACTGTAGTTTAACAAAATGTCAGCTGTGGAATAGATAGTCGTTAGAAAAGATACAGTGAGTCGTTCATCTTGGTCAGCAATAGTGCTTGAAAAGGTGGAGGCGGGGAGGAAGGAATGCCTGATTTGACTGTGGCTGCTTCCATTTCTGCATGCTGAAGGACTGTTCTCCTTCCATGGACAGAAGGTTAGCTGGAGGACAGGAGTCAGTGTGTGCATACATGTTTATCCATTGGAGGCATGCAATCAGCTGTGCTTAGGATTTCCGACTATAGCCTATGACTCCAAACGGCTCCCCAGCAGGAATGCGCTGTGACCTTTCTCTCCATACTTCCACTTCCTGCCTATTGTAATAAGTTAAGAAATCAGCCCTGCTCATGGGTTCTCAGGTAGATAACTCGCAGTAGTAGTACCGAGAATCCTGTCCCCACAATGACACCCGCTGCTCTGGAGAGGTGCCCCCTTTACGCCAATTGACAGCACCTAAAGAAATAGCACGCGTGAGGATTCCTCTCCAGCACCCATCACTTGCCTGTTACGTTTTTAGGACAGGTTTAAGACCAAGAGGATTTGGGCTAAATACCCTGGGAAATGAAACTTTGGTGTGGAGTGTATTTCCCTAGGATGGTATGGATGGGGGGAAAATGGAACAGTAGGCCGTGTAATTTCATAAACTGTTTCGTTCCCCTTGTGCAAAGCCAAGAAGAAGCAACAGTAATTATCCTTATGGTTTATGGAACAAGTTGGATTATATTTTTGGACATATATCTAACTTTTTTCCTGTGAGTAGTCAAGAAATGTATTATGCTTTTGGTTTAACAGGTTAACTAATTGCACTTTAAATGTGAATGAAGGCAAGCGGTCAAAAAGTTGATTCCATTTTATGTCTATAAAGAAGTTAATCTGCTAAGAAAACATGCTGGAGCTTTAAATTATCTGTTTTTATCTAAAAACATGCTCTAAACCTTTGTTCAGTTCTGTCTCAGCCAGAGCTGCTGCTGACAGGGTAGAGATGGTGTGGTGTACTTTTACGGACTACTATGAATGTCAGTTTATTAATGTGATTTTTTTTCATACTTATTTGTTTCTTGATACTGAAAGTGCCAGAAAGTTGCTGAAACTGTCACTACTTTATTGCTGCGATGCAATTTATATTAGCTAAAGAACCGGCCAGGATTTCCTGAAACAAGATTTTCTGAGTTGATGTGTTTTTCTGCCAGTTTTGCTTCCTTTGAATTTTGTCAGTGCTTTGTCTCTAGGGGAGGAAACAAATCAAAAGATGTCTCTGGGTAAGACAAAGTGTGAAAAAGCTGCACAGACTGAGTGGTGAATGAGTTGATGCATAATTTCCTTCTGCCTTCCTCTCCCTTCCTGCTGTGTGTTACCGGAGCCTGCCCATGGAGACTGTACTTGGAGCCACTCTCTGAGTGCTTTAAGTATCTCTTGGAAAAATGGGAATTTGGAAAATTATTTGGGTTAACCCGTTGCTTTAGGTAGATGTTACTCAACGTGACAAAAACCATTTTTCTAAGTATGAAGTATAACTCAGAGGGCTAGTAAACAGGGACATTAGAAGTTCAGACTCAGTTTCAGGGAGCCCAGTTTTCACTGAGGCATTTAAATAAGGGATGTTTTTTCAGAAGTGCTCAGTGCCCTCCTACTGTGTTAATTGACTTGAAAATTCGATGGCTTGACTTTGTGCTCAGCTGGGCATTGAGTGGTTCTGAAATCCCCATTTTCCTTTTATCCTTTGAAGCCCTGGGGAACAAAACCACAAAAAACCCCTGTGAATCTTAGCATCTTCCTTCCTGGTGTAACAGGCCTTGAACCGCTGTGTGCAGCTGCAGCAAAGACCACTCGCACCAGTACTGACACCGCTTGTTTTCTGATGCCGTCGCTGACTGAGGCACAGCAGCTGACTGCGATGGATGTCGTGTTGTCGGCAAGAAAGAGCAAAGTTAATTTTCAACTTGCGTGTCTGGAAGCAGGAGATGCTGGAATTTGCATTTGTGTTTAGGCCAAATAAGGCACGGGAACAGCAGCAGGCTGCAGCGAGCCCTCCGTGGCGGGGGTGGGAGGGAGGTGGTGAGAGATGCTAAGATGGCTCCATCCTTCCCACGGCTTTTTCAGACCACTAACTAGTGATTTAAGGTTGCTGTTGTTTTCCCAACACTATCAGCATAAGCAGAAAGTATTTGAATTTCCCAGATACTAATATTTGCAGTAAACTGCAAAATTTATGGAACTGGCTGGTGCTGAGTTTCCTTGTCTTCTCTCCCTCAGTTCTCGTTGCCTATTCTTCCTCTCACCCAAGGTGAGCAGGGCAGAGTGTCTAGGATGGGGCTGTGCATAGAGAAACCAGTAACCTAGAAGCTGTGTGGAGTGAGCTACATGGAATTGGACATGTCAGCAAAGCCCAGTGAAGTCCTTGGACTCTCATCGATTTCACTGGTCTTTGATTCAGACTTCTAAGATTTCAAGGACTAAGTTACTCCTATCTGCTCTCTCCCACATGGCTACTTGGCCGATCCTTAGGTCTGATCCTCACTTGTATGAACTAATCTTTATCTCTCACTGAAGTCAGCAGAGCCTGCAGATGGTCTGAAGTCTGTATGTGTGTTTGAACAATTCTGTCAAAAGCGTGGCATTTTCTTCAGAGAGGCTGTTTGGTTTTGTGGAGAATTTTTTAGATTTCTTTTGTCAGACAGTTTAATGGTGCTATTGAAATTTGCCCATGGGAATTAGTAGCTCTTTCTGCTGATAGCCGTCTATGCTTAGCATCCCTGCATCCATTAAAATCCTTTATTCCTTTTCTTCTGTCATTGGAATAATCTGTGAAACATTGCACATCATTAGATGACTCTGAGTAAGGAATAGTTACTGCAACTGCATTTTGTTTTCCAGAAAGCTCATTCAAAGACAGAGAAGATACATTAGTGCCTATTGCAAGCAACAAATGCCTCCTCCAGTCATAGTGCAAATTAGGAACATGAGGCAGAGCAATAAATCCTGCACTCTGAGAAGCCAGTTAGTGGGGGTATACCCATACCCATTTTGTTTTACAAATTGAAAATCCTAACT
Organism: Phalacrocorax aristotelis; assembly: GCF_949628215.1. Classification (NCBI taxonomy): domain Eukaryota; kingdom Metazoa; phylum Chordata; class Aves; order Suliformes; family Phalacrocoracidae; genus Phalacrocorax; species Phalacrocorax aristotelis. The sequence goes on along the minus strand of NC_134293.1, from coordinate 6,771,507 downwards.
ATCTGAGAGAATAATAAGGCTTATACCTACTAATTTGAACATTATGTCCTTTTTATTATTGGAAGAAGGCTCTACAATGTGGGTATTATCATCACATAATGCCTAGTCTGTGCCATTATGAGATTTAGATGGGCACTGTGGGATAATAATTCACACCTTGCTGGGACTTGAAGCTGGAGTCTAATATGCGAGTTTCTTCTGCAAGGTTTAGAAATTGATGCCACATCGAGCCCTTGTGCTTACTGGATGTGGTGTGAGAGGCAGGGGGCTGTCCTGGAGAGGCCGCCCTCCAGATCAGCACATGACCTTGAGCAAGGTGCCTCATTCCTTAAGTGCCTCATCCAGTTCTTGTGCTTGCTGAACATGGGATGAAAGGCAGGATGGTCTTTCAGCTGTGCTGGGTGGGTGTCTAGGGCACAGGCTAGCTCTTATAGCACAATTAGGGCAGTGGGAGCTCACCTAGCTTAAAGTCCAGATGTGTTGCGTGTCTTCTACCTGTCTTGAGAGGGTGATGTCTGCAAAAAAAAGTATATAGCATGTCGTGCCTTCTGAGCAATGAAAGGGTATAATATCACTCAGCACAAATGTTTGTATTTTAGCAAGACAGAAAAAAAGCTGAGAGTAACAGGAATGCTCGTCTTTCCTTGCATGTTGTTTTTTCAAACGGGAGCTCTGAACTTCCTCAGGTTCCTGTGGCAGAGCGTATTACTGAACGCAGCCAGCCCTCCCTCTGTACCAAGCGCTGAATTGTAGGCTACGTAATCAACAGTAATATATTTAATTGACTTTGCACCAGGCAACAGGTGCCTTGCTCTGAAAGAGATGGAAAAGATTGGGTCTTGACTTGTTAGGCATCTCTAGTACTCCCAGACTGTGATAAATAGCAAGTTCAAAGCTGGCAGCCAGATAAATTGCTGGAGCAAAAAGCTCTTGGTCTGAAATGAACGGTTATGAAGTAAGAATTGCTATTAATATTCTCCTGCTGATATAATTAACCAGAGTGCAATGCTAATGTCTGACCCAGAAAGGTTATTTACCAAAAGGGTTTCCAGTGTGACATCCTGCACTCTGAGTAGCAGAGTATGCTTTCTGAACGAACCACTTGCTGCCTCACGCGGGGGTTCCCAGGAAGCATGTTCAGAGGGTATGAGGCTGCTCATGCCAGATAGGTAGGTATAACGTTCAGGTGGGAAGTGTTTTTGACTTGCTCAATTTCTCCTACTCTCACCGGCAGGTTATTTTTGAGTGCTATCAGCTGTAACAATATTGTGACTTTGGCCAGCAAACAAAGACTACCTAATATCCATGTCTGCTTCCTGCAAATTGGCATTTTTCAAGATGTAAGGTTAAGAGAGAGTTTATAAGTACCTCACACATCTTTTATTGACCGAGCAATCAAAACTGGGATGCCTTGTTTGCTCAACATCAGCTAAAGATTAGGTTTTTGCTCTGTATTCCCTCAAAAGTGGCAGGTAATCTTAAACACTGTCAGCCCAAAGACGTCTGCCCACTATCATGTTACAGCACTGAGATAATGTATATTGGACCATTCTCAGGTAAATCTTGAACTTGCTTTTAGTAAGCGTGACTGACACTTGCTCTTTGCCTTAATTGATAACAAAGGATTTTGTCTGCAGAGCGACTGTAGTTGTCCTTTCGCAATTTCCTTTCCCAGAGACAATCACTACCATTGATTGTAATGTTGGATTCAATTATTTAGGAAAATTCATTAGCATGTTAATTCTTAACTGCTATATAGCATTCAACTTTCTTTTTAATCAAAGCATGAGCTTGAGTTTTAGTAGTTGCTAGTGGCTGGGGAAGCTCAAAGACAAATATATGGGAGAAATGCCTCTTTTTCAGAAAGGCAGTAAGGAAGGAACAAATTCATGTTTGTCATGAATTCATGTTGAAGGCTGGAAGAAAACAAAACAAAAAGCTCCATTTCAGTGGGACTGTTGGCACTGAAAAAGGCTGACACAGGGAAAAGCAGGAAATAACCTTGTCTGTTGTGCAAAGCCACAGGCTCAAGAGTAGTGATGTAAAATCAGAGCAGTCTGGGAAATGAGGACCAGAATTAACCCTTACAGCCAGATTTTTACACCTTTATTCAAGTTGAATCTAATATTGCTTGATAGCAGACCACACTGAAGCAGTGATATGCCTGAGAAAGCAAAGTGCGCTTTGTTGCAAGGCGCCTTAGGAGCTCCTTGGCCATGATGGTTGGCATGTGGAGGAACCTATTAAACTCTTCTGTGATGTTCCCGTCTTGATTTTCTTGTCAAGCTTGACATTTTCTTTCAATGCATGGATGCCTGTGCCTAGAGTGTCTTGCATAGCTTTCTGGAGAAAGTGAGAAAAGTTCTTCTCTCCATTTTTGATGTCATTCTTACTCATTTCTCTACTGTGGACTCTGACACCAGAGTGAAGAGATGTTAGTGGTCTGTCCTTTTGTTTGATACAGTCTCCTTTTGAAGATTCAAAGAGGAGGAAGCCTTTGAGTATCATCTCTGCAAACAGTGGGTAGATGATAGGGCAGCCCAGAATCAAGGAATGCTCCCCAGTTCTTGTGAGGATCATTTGGGGTTAATTTTGAGGGTAGGTTTTTGTGTCACTTCGAGAGATACTGAAGAGGTTCGTAATAATGCTTCGTGCTGGTATCAACAATGGCTCCTGACAAAACATGGATAAGCTCAAGCAGAGATGGGGCATCAGCAGTTACTTCTAGGAGTGCTTTGACTTTTATCGCTTTTTCTGACATAAATGAAGAGTGTGAAGGAACACAGTTAAAACAAGGTGGTTTCTACTAGTTCTGTGAGTTTAATAGTAGCATTTTTTTTTCCTGTAGACATTTGCTCCAGTTTCAGCTTTGCTGGTTTCTTTTTTTGTGGAGGAGTGGGGTATTTGGCTCTCCCCCACTGGTTCTCGTCATTGTGAGAAGGTGTTTTGCCTTTTTTTTTGTCTGGAGGAACTTCCCCCAGTTCCCACCTCCTGGTCTGACTGGTTTGCAGGTCATCTACTTCTCTCAGGAACAGATCATTAGTATGGTTTTAGATGTAATATCTCCAGAAGCTAATGCAAACACTGTCAATGTTTTTTCAAGATAGTAACTGGTGCTCTTTTTAAAGCAATTTTCCTTTTTGCTCTAGTTGAATGAGTTCTCTGTGTGAGAACTGCCTGGGAACAGTGGGTGATACCTGAATAGTGGCTGAAACACCATCCTGCTTTTCAGCCATTTGCAATTGCAACACCTTGGTAAATCCTAGCCTTGGTAAAGGCTAGAAAGGCTAATGATTTTAAACACTATAGATATTATAAATAGGGCCTGGCTGGATTTCTGCTAAGCCATGAATGTACAATAAAGAGCTCCAAATTAGGAGTCAAGCCAACTTACTATCTGCATTTTATATAAACTCAGATACCTCTTGTGTGAATAAAAGGAAACAATCACGTAGCATCTGTGTAGCTGAAGTGTTTCTACCAGATGAGCATGTCATTCCACTGAAGGGTAAACATTATCCTGAAAGGAACAAAAGACCCAAGATGAGTTATATTTATACATTGGGCAGTAGACGGGTATCTAAAAAGATAAGACACCACTTACACTGACTCAAAGTACCTGCTTGTAATATCTGCAGCACTATCACTATATTTAGTACCACTTTGGAGCTCTGTTCCTTTCCATGAATCACTGTATATGCCTTAAAATGGTAAAGAGTGTGCTTGAACAAAGGGTACCTTAGGGCTTTCATTAACTTTGCCAGCAAAACATCTCATCAACAGTAGCTGCTAGTATTGTGAGTTTTTTTTTAAAAAAATCCTAAATCTGTTTCTAATCATGTAGCCAGTAGATATTGGATCAATACAAGAGTATGTATCTCTAAAGGAATTTGAATCAGATCATGTGTCACTCATATCTAAACTAGGTTTCTTGCACATTACGGTGAACAAGAAAGTACATTGCTCTGTCTGCAGGGTGGACCTTTGGGTGGTGTGACACAAACATCCTTGACTATCTCCCCAGTCCCCCTGGGCCGTCTGGGCCCTGAGCAGCAATGTCCTGGCCCTGCCGATCTTTGACACCAGAGCACTTGCTGACCTGTGAAATGATCCAAGTTTAGATGAGGAAAAAACTTAGTCATCCAGTATTGCGTGATTTTAGTGATTTTTAGCGCTCTGACAGAAGCCAGGCTCTTAGAACAGCTTCCCTCCAGTAGGCTGTCCGTTGCTGGAGTCAATAGCTATGCGGCACATGATCCTAATTCTACAGTACTGTTAGAGATTAATAGAATAAAGACCAGGAGTCTCATTCTTTTTGCTTTGTGTTGTCTACTACATCTGCATACAGAGAGTGTTAAGTGTTATAGCTTTGAGTTAAATTTGAAATGCAGCTTGAGTAATCCTTGGTCCAAAGCTAAGAATGAATTTTAGGTGATTGTGGCGAGCGGGAGCAGATGAAATCCACAGTGTGCTGCCTAGTTCAGATGCAGGCTCAGGACTAGGTGTTGGTGTTCTCATCTGCCCAATAGCTGGACAGGAGGTTTTGAGGAAAAAACCTCACCATATCCAGGATGCAGGCAAGCGAGATTAATTAACACAGGAACAATATGAGCTGACAGCAGTTGACTTAGATGGTACCTTGCATACCTCCTGATGCCAGGAGCATGAAGCTGATGGCACTGGATGGGCCCCTCTTGTGATGTACAGCATGTTGCACAGTCCTGACGGTACTGAGTGTCAGGCTTTGAGTGGTTTCCCTCTGATTTTATTCCATCTCCTGCTGTTTTCACATCCCTTCCTCTGTCACATAAATAGCTTCTGTAAGATGCAGCTGCATTCTGCTCATGCAGAGCTAACTAGCATCAAACATGTTGCCAGACTTTTGTGCTCTAACTCCTCGTGCTGACAAATATCTTCTGCATTTCCACTGCAGTTGTATACTTGCATCTTGGGTAAACCAGGTCCCAGGTACCAGCTCATCCTTATTCACAAGTCTATCTGACTTCAAAGATAATTCAGCTAGTTATAGATTATTTTCCCCCCTCCACCCCAGGAAATCTTATTCATGGCTTAGTGTCTGTTAAAGTCAGGAGCTGAGACATTACAGTAAATACACCTGAAGGTCATGCTGTAGCCAGAGGCAGGAATGACATTAGTAGCATCAGCTAATAATGCACTGCTTTCCATTTGTGGACCTAAGCCAGCTGCAGGTGTGGAGGAGGAGATGGTGCTGGAGTCAAGTGATCATTGGACCTCTGCTTGCTCATGCAGGGTGAGAAACAAGATGGAGGTCCCTGGTCAGCACTCATATTGGATTTTTTCTCCTTTGCTCTTTGCATTTTTTTGACACTGCATTGTCTGTGCTTTTTCAGCTTTTCCTGCTACTTCCACGCGGTTTGCTTTCCTGGCTTTTCTGTTTCCTTACACCCTTGCCTTACAGAATGGGAAACTAGTAAGAGATAAGCTATGTCAATGCCCTCTTACACTCTATTATCCCAGTTAAGCTCTCTCTCCATTATAGAGCTACAAACATGGCATCACCAATAATCTCAGAAACCATACCTTGAATGTGACTTTGTGTCCTACAGTGAGATGTGTCAGTGTCTGAGGTGGAGCTGCTGCTGCTGTAGACATCTGACCCCATCGGAGAGGTGCTTCAGTGTAAGACAGTGGTCACCCCTGACACAAAATAGACTGTCATCACAAAGGAGCACCAGCTCAGAAGAGGATGTGAACACCAGTTTTAAAGTAACGAGATCAGACGGCAGCTTTTCAAATGAAAAGCAAGCATATGAGCTGTTTTTTGCACCCTCTGCATCATGTCACGGATGGCAGGTCATCAGTTTTCTGAACCAAATTAATTGTGGAGACAGGCTGTTAGCCATCGTTGCCAAGAAAATTTGTTATGAAGGAAGTGAAGTATGGTGAAGGGGAAGATTAGCTTCTGGGAAGCACGGTCAGTAGGAAGGAATAGGAAACCGTATTGTAGTGCGACTGTCAGGACACTGTGGCCATGGAGGAGTGTAGAAAGCAGTAACCCAAGCTCAGCCATGGGAGTGTAGAGAGAAACAGGCTTCTGGATTTTAAAATGGCTGAGAGAAGATGGAAACAGTGCATCTTATGGATACCCTAGGGGGAAAGCACGTTTCTCCTGGGATTGCATGCCTGCCTGACATGAAGGTTTAAAATCCCACTTCATTTGGGCTAATCACTGCTAGCCTTTGCCCAAGTGGGTGGGGGGGCTGCCGGACTGGGCAGTACCTGCTGCTCACTGACTGGGGAAGGAGCACCCTGATGAGGTGAGGTAGAGAGGTCTGATGCCTCTGGAGGTCTGATGAATGGTGCCCTGGGATGTGGGCTGATAAGTGGGATCCAGTCCTGAAGGAGCACTGTTACATTTTGCATCTTTTTCCTGGTGCTGCCTTTAAGAGAAGCAAGCTGGTCTCCTGCGAGGCTGGGCTTGTGGAGCTGGGACACGGCAAACACTGGCAGTGCTCGGATCTGTTGTAGGAATTCTACACATGCATAACAGTAAATGGAGAAACGAATCTGAGAAAACCAGGTCTGAGTAAAATCTTTTAGAGAACCATTTCATGTTAGGAGTTCGGCATTTAGGTAGGCTAAATGTTTTTAAGAATTTCTGTATGTATCCCTGAGCTACATCAGAAAATGTATTTTCCATTTGGTGTTGCTGTTCACTGCTGTAAGTTGCAATGTATAGGAAACAATATTTTCCGTTCTTTTTCTTAAAGTTTTAAGTAGTTTGCAAGGTTTTTTCTTGTTTTTTTTTTTTTCAGGTAAAAAATCTGAGGCTGTTTTACCAAGTGGAATGGCAAGCTGCAGGGATAGTATTTTACTTAATGATTAGCCCACCAGGCTTGGATTCCATCCCAAATTTTTGTGTTGAACCTAAAAGGATAAATTGTTGTTTCAGCAAGCTCCCAAAATTATAGGAAATTGCATTCTGATAGTCTCTTTAACGCACCAGATTTTCATTGAGTATTTAATCTTAAGGCTGAAGTACTTGCAAAGTGCTGACTTGAGGTGTTCCATACTGCAGTAGGTACAATGCAAATACTGCTAGGCTAATTGCTTTAAGCAGCCAGAGTGGGGAGGGGGGGACAACTCTGTATGTATCCCTTTCAAATCTCTGAAGTGGCATTGTTCGCTGTCATAACAGGCAGTCGAGACTCTTTGTGAACGGACTGTTAGGTGTATAGCAGCCGTAGCTGCAGGCCCGACCAAGGATCGTTATCTTGAGCACCTCGCGTACACACGAATGCAGTCGGTGCCCCAGTGGTTTTGTGGTCATCGGTCCCATTTGTGCATTGTAATGGTGCAGGTGACTCCTTTTCATTGAAAGCAGTGGGGATCTGCATCCTTGCCTTTGAGCTCATTAAAGGGGTCTTAGGACATAATAAATTTCTCCTAGCACCAGGGCTGTCATACAGGTTTGTCCCCTTCTCTGGACTTGCCTAACGCCAATGGGCGTGAGGTGGTAATTCTTGGACCTAGCTGGGGGGTGTGTGTGTGTATGGAAAGAGCCTGGATCAGTTTCCCGATGGAACTGATGCATTAATGTATGCAGGGGAAGCCTTCATCTTCACAGCAAGGTGATTCTCCTTAGTGCCAATGGCACTCGTGGTGAATGTGTCTTTAAACAGAGCTACAAAGCAACTCAACACTTCATTTGAAAGACAGTCTCTCGTTCATCTGTAGCAGTTTTCTGAAAGACTTGAAGCTTCATTTTGGCTTAACTTTTCTCTTTGCCTCAGTTAGCACTGGGGCTCCCACTGATTCCAGGGAGAGCAGGCCTAATCCACTGTTGAACGCTCTTAAAAAGAAAAATCTCACTGTTGCAGAAATTCCTGTAATGAGTTTTCTGCTGGCTTCAATACAGCAGAAGGACACTGACCAGTTTCAGGGTTTCTTTTACCTGAAGGCCTAGCAAAAAGCAACCTGGCAGTGTTGGGAAGAGGGCAGGAATCAAGTTAGCTTCACTTGAAAAACTATTTTTGCCTTTCCGCTATTTGTCTGACAGCTGCAAAGGTGTTTTATTTTTTACATTTTTTCATAGCAAAGACAATCCTCTGAGTAGTTTCCCTGTAAGCAGGGTTTCTAGAATTGTTTAAGTTAGAAAAGGCCTTTAAACAGTTGAACATGATCTTATCATTCATTGTTCAGTGCTCTGGCTCTGCTTCTTTCCTGAAAGTGAGCTTCTATTTGTTTATCATCTTGCAGTAGATAATTATTCTACAATATTCACATGGGAATGTTCATTAAAGGCTGCTTTTTCACCAGAATAATAGCAACCAGCTACTCGTGGTCACTAAAACTTTGTGCAATTCTTGTACTCCCTTATATATCAGAAACAAAGTTTCTTGAGCTGTCTTCTCCAAATCATTGGTAAATGGCCTTTCACCACTTGATAGGCAACAACAGCATAACCTCGTAATTTGTTTACCCGCATAGTTTTCATTTCTCCTCTTCTTTCTCCCATTAGCACTGTATGAATAGATGGTTTCTACAGGCAGGGAGCTTGTTATTAATATCAGGTGAACCAATTACTGACACAGGAGCCAGTCCAACTGCTTGAGTGGGGAGAGATAATGAAGCCTGGCATTTCAAACCCAGTGACCTCATTTATCTAAGCTGCAGTGATTCACAATGGAAAAATCCAAGCAACAGACCGAGGAAATACTTGTCACCTTTTTAAACACAACGGTGTTTTTTTTTTTAAAAAGCATCATTCTCCTGTGCCCATCACTGCTTCTGGTATCTCATTGAGAGACTGGAGACAAAGGCAAATCTTTTATTGCTAGTTGTGAATAAAATTACCACCGCCTGCTGAAGTGAAATGAAACTGCTTGATGCAGGAGAGTGCGTATTAAAATTTCTCCACTGCCTTAAATGAGAAGTCATCAGGAATTTTTCAGATTTACTCTTTCCTCTACCAAAAAACTGATGTCTGAATATCTGTCTGCAGAACAGGAAGAATCCTTTCCTTTTAGCATTTTCTGAACCTGTTGACCATTGAAAAGATGGTTTTACCTGCACAACGATGCCTGACTTGGCATTACTGTCAGTAAATTTTCCCATGATAAGCACGAGGAAGTAATTGGCAAGCATAAAGGCGCAGTTCCTGGGAGGGGGGTGAGCATTCTCCTATACTCATCCATGAGGAGGTCTGACTCCAGCAAGCATGGGTGTATGTATGCTGTGAATTTTCTGCTCAGTCCTTTCATTGCTCTCCACTTGACATTCTCTCTTCAGCTGTGTCTGAAACATCAGCTAACAAGGATCTGCAAAACTGCTATGCGGCTTTGCAGCATGATCTCACAAACACCATTAGCTAACCTGCTTCTATCAGTAATGGCAGTGTTTCGAAGGAGTTAATTGGTTTGTGCAACTCCCTCCACCCCCCAAATATCTATCTTAATACTTTTTAAATATTTTAAAAGTTAAATATAGAGATTGCTTTAAATATTAGTATGCAACAGGCTGCTTCATTTTGACCAGAAGTGAATATACTAAAATTTTAATAGGAGGAAAATTTTCAGGGAGGAAAATTAATCAGGAGCAAATGAAGTGCTGTGCTGCTCAACCTTTGCATTTACATATAATAATTGAAAAACTTTAAAAAAACTTCTCTTCCCCAGGTACTTAGAGCTATATCATATCAATCTTCCACACTGCATTTTAGTAGTCTTGTGATTTTTTTTTTTTTTAAATGCCAACCCTGGAAATCAGGTTATTGGGAGAGAAATGTAAAGGTTATTTAAAACATTAGCATTGTTGTGGAGTTCAGTCAAGCATCCACCTAATGCAGCATCCTGCTACTATAGTGAGTTTCTGCTGAGCAGATTTCTGGTGCTTCTGACTGCAGAAAAGGCGGAGAATGTCTGGAGTGTAATCAGAAGGTATCAAAGCCAGAAGACAAGCTAAAAAAAAACTCCAAACATTTACTTGCCAAAATCCCATGTTTTTTCAGTGACAATTCATTATTTTTCTTATGTTCCTGATGGTTCAGAAAGCAAAATGTAATTAGCAGGTTTAGCTTGAGCTGGATTTGTTCCTGGTGCTTGGGAGTGCTACAGTTCCTTGGCTTCAAGCATCACTGGGGCAAAGCCTTGGTGCTGTGGGACCTGGTGACAGTGTGGGGCCACCAGCACTTGCTGCTTGGTGCTGTGCCTCACCTGTGTCTGATCTCCTTGGCCTCTTAGCTAGGGAAGCAAGCTACCGCTTGCTCAGGTGTTTTGGGAATCAGCTCCCAGTAAAAGTCAGAGCTGGAAACAGTTAGCAGTGACTAAAGTACAAGCTAAAACTATTAAACTCAACGGTTTTAGCTTAGAAGGAGGTTTATCATCCTTATCAGTGCTAGAGCGGAGGTGCTGTGTGTGCACGAGTCCCTGCTGCTTGCACTGAGTTTGTTTTATGTTAGAATGTCATAAAACTCTATCTGGAAATGGCTATTTTTTAAATTTATGCATGTCTGATTTTTATTGTGTTATTCTCATGTGAGGCTTGGAAAGATGAAGATTGAGGAAAAATCGGATTCTAATTTATTAGAAGTGAGGGAAAAATATAATTTGTTGCTAAGTGGAGAGAGAAGTCTGGATTTTCCTTTGCCCCTTGAGTAGTGGGACAGCTCCTCTTGCACGCTCTTTGCAATCTAAAGAGAAAACATGTAATTTCAGCAAGGCCATGTGTCATCCTTCTTCTTTCTATTGTGCCTTTCCAAAGCTTGAAAACAGCTTTTTGGGAAAGATGTGGTAAAACCATTAAAAACTACATCAGTTACTTTTAGGACGCTGTCATGTAAATAACAGCATGCCTCAGTACACCAGTACTCAGATCACGGGTGAAATTACGAGTGATAAATATTTGCAAGTTAGGTACCATTACACATGCTTTGTTTAACAAGTCTCTCTCCTCCCTATCTTGGTAAATCTGCCTATTGCAGACTTGGCTTGCTAGGAAGCAGCAGCAATTTAAATAAAAAATGGCACAGATTAGGGGTCGGTTCCTTGGAACTTTAACATGTGCTTGACAGAGCATCATTAAGAAAGCAAGAAAAATATAAAGCCAGAGGAGAATGAATCGGCTTCCCTGGGAAGGTAGGAAATGCATAGCTGCTTTGGAAAAGGGGCTTTTAGTTTTTATTTTGGTTCCCTTCTGACCTGCATTCTAAAAAAACACGTGAAGTCTCGGGAGGCATCTTGAAGCTATAAAAACTTAATTGCTTGGCTGACTGCACAATGGTATAAAGTAAGGATTAGTTTCCTTGATCAAGCATTATGTCTCAATACATGTCTTGTAGGAAAAAAGTTATATTAGAGAACCTGTTAGTTATTTTCCTAGTACCTTGGGGGAACAGGAAGGTGTACGACAGAAGCTATCAAAAAAAAAACAACCCCAAGGACTCTAGACACAGAAGACTAAAGGCCTTTTGCCTTGCACTGCATAAAAGGCATCACACCTGATTGTACCTCCTTGAAAGCATCCTCTTGGGAGAAGCTGCAGCTCCATAAATATATATATATACACACACACATATAACACTGCTTCAGACACAGACCTAATCATAATGGGATTGGACTCCTCCGGCAATGTGAACTTTTAAAACTTTTGAATGGAAATGGAATTGAAAAGCTTTGAGAAAATGGAATGCAATTTATTTACTGTGTAGTGGGGAAAAAATGTCTGGTTTTATGCTGAGTGGCTGCCACCCGGCTCTTGTGCTAGATGTCTTAAAATATTGCATCAGAGGGGGAGCTGTCGGATGGCAGGATTTAGAGGAAACCTGTGATTCAAGGAGAATGGCAGCTGAGCATTGCTGTGTGTGTTGGCCGCACGATGGCTGCAGAGCTGCCCCAGGTTGATCCCAAACCCGTGGGATTGAGCCTTTCCTGTGGGATCTCAGGCTGTCAAGGAGAGGTGGGTGCCCACCCCAGGTAGGTGCAGGACCTGGCGCTGGCTCTGCTTCCATCTGCCAGCTTGGGCGGGTGTGACAGAGGGCTCAGCCTTACCCCTTACGTTGTCTTCTCCGACTAACTCATTAACTCACTTGTCCCAGGTCACTGGACAAGAGGCAAAACCCAGAGTGTGAGCTGTGGCCGTGAGCCTGACCCCACCGTGGGCAAGGAGCCCCTGGGGAAATGAAACCCGACCCCAGACCGGCCTTGGAGTAATGTCTGTTCACCGCTGAAGGTGACGGCAAGTGAATACAGCTCTAAAATGTGTTCTGTTGTCAAGGTTCATGACTAAGGGCTGGTAGTACGACCTACACTGTTATAGGGGGTTATGGGCTGCTCAGGGGTGATGGTATGGCCCAGAAAACATGGAAATGACTTGAGAAAACAACTTTATAAACTTGAACCAGAAATATGATGATCAAATTTTCCAACGGTTGTAACTCATCTCAGTGTAATTTGGGAAGGGATTTACTGTAAGTTTTGTATATGTACAATTTTCTCCTTGAGTTCCAGTGTGTTCAGGCTTGCATGCGCTTTCACTAGCAGAGAATATTTCACCTTACGGCTCCAGCTTAGAGCAAGGAGGGTAAAATAAAAACTCTACTTTGTACATTAGTAGAGTAGAAATTTGACAGTACTTTTTTTTTCCTTGCTGCTAAAATGAAGTTTACATCTGGTGCTTTCCCCACCCTCCCGCAAAAAAAGGCCATTTCAGTGTAGTTGCATTTCCTATTTCCTATTTTTTCTTTTTTACCTAAATATGACAAGAGAAATAACAAGATGCCCCTGTGACTATTTTCCTGAAGTCAGACACACACCTGATTTCATAGCCTATTAAATTCAGTGGGACTAATTACATTAAATTTAAATATACGGTTAGAATACCTTGCTAAGACATCATTAATGAAAGTAGGTGATACAAATAAACACAATTTTAATTTACTATATTTGTAGACAGGTATAGTTTAAATGATTCAAAATAGGACTTAACATTGGGTATTTGCATTATATAGAGGATGAACTTGAATGTGGTGAAAGGAACTTTCCCGTGTTGTCCCTGATGACGTAGGAGTGAAACCACCGCTGTCAGTGCAGGTGAGATGTAAACCCAGCCTTGTTGGAGGCTGCACAGGTGTTTGACTGTCCCGTATCAGGAACAAAATCGCAAGTATTCCAAGTAAACTTACTATATGAAAATACAGAAGGTATTTGCCAGATTGTGATACCTGAAGTTACAGATGTGATATATTTGAAAATATTCTGTGGCCCATATTTGGATAACCCGTTAGAAGCTTTCAAACACTGCAGAAGGCCTCCTCTCTTATTTTTTTAATCCCTGGTAATGAGAATTAATTCTTTCAAGACATGATTTTTGGTGCTACAGAAGGGCACAGTAAGTGTTATTTTGCAATGTAATTAGTTTTAATTTCCATGTTGATTCTCCTGTGAATTTCAGGCACTTAATTGTAGCCTAAAGGCTTTTAAAGTCGTTGACCTACAAATTCTTGATTAACACAAATATCATCCTGAATAATATGTGTAAAGAATTTTCCACGGAGGAGTTGCCTTTACTGACTGTCTTGTGGAAAACTTTTTAACCTGTTTTGCAAACGAAGCCAAGGTGAAGTTTGGCTTTGAGTCCTACCTGGAGGCAGCAGGGTGGTTCGCTCTAGTCAGTGGTTATCTGCCCGGCCATATGTCCGTCCTCAAGGGTCTCTTAAAGGTCGGGTCCCAGCGGGCTGGTTTCTGACAAGCAAAATATTCTAAAACACTTAAATATTTTTCTTTTGCTCTTCTGAGTCTGTGTGGGTTCACACCAGACTTTTGTATCTACACCTCTTGCTGCTTTTGGGTAGTGGCCAGCTTCAGAGCGATGAGGCTGAGGGAAGACCTCGCTCTCTACAACTACCTGAAAGGAGGTTGTAGTGAGGCAAGTGTTGGTCTCTTCTCCCAAGTTACTAGCGATGGGATGAGAGGAAATGGCCTCGAGTTGTGCCAGGGGAGGTTTCGATTGGGTATTAGGAAGAATGTCTTGACTGAGAGAGTGGTCAGGCATTGGAACAGGCTGCCCAGAGAGGCGGGGGAGTCACCATTTCTGGGGGTGTTCAAAGAACCTGTAGACGTGGCACTTGGGGACATGGCTTAGGAGACATGGTGGTGATGGGTTGGCAGTTGGCCTTGGTGATCCTAGAGATCTTTTCCCACCTTAATGGTTCTATGATTCAGTATGGTAGGAGAGCAAGGACTGGGGCAAAGCCCCTCTGCTCTGAGGGTAAGGCGGATGAGCGCAGGCTGGGGATGGCACCTGGGGTTACCCCCCCACGGCTGGGCAACCTGCAGCACCTGGGGGCTGTGCATGGGTTCCCCCCACCGCTGCGGTGATCTGCCAGGTGGGAGAGCTGTGGTGGGGTGCTGTGGTCCCTCTGCACAAGTGAAGTTCTGGCGTGCTGGTGGTGGTGCTTGCCATGCAAGGGCTGCTCTTTCCCTGCTGAGCAAGACTGGAAAAATCACTGGAGATGGGGGATCTGAGCTCAGCAAAATAAGTACAGGTCTGAGCAATTATGCAGATGTTTGAAGCATTTGGTGTAAATATTAGCATTTATTCAGAGCATAATTATCTGACTCCATTTGGGCTACAGGCCATTGAAAGTGCAATAATACAATGGATAAAATATAAGTCAGAAAACAACTTAAAAAGGAGTAAAATCCAAATAAGTGAAATTGTAATAAAAAACATGCAAAGCGGTAAGATGTGTCCCACTCTGCTCTTCACAAGCGAACTGTATAACAATATTATATGGTTCCTTTTAATTCCATTTTGCTGAAGAGCTGTGGCATAATGATTAATCAATGAGGTGCTAAATAAATTTCCATTTCTGATTGTCTGCCATAGGGAAGCATCGCTGCCGGTATTGTGTTACAGGAAGTATTGTTCAGCAGGGTTTATTTCCTTTTTGTATAAAGGTCTAATAGTTATTAAAATACATGCTAATTAGTGGTTGTTAAAAAAACTTTCAGTTAAAACTATGTATTCACTGATCCTTCTTTTCTCCTAAAAAGAATTTGTTTCACGGAAACATCCCACTCCACCTTTTTTTGTTTTTTGAGTAAAGCTTAGCCTTGTCCAGGGTGTTTTGCTTCAGGGTGGAGACACTTCCCACCACAGCCTTACCAGCACTGGTTCCTGATGCTCAGAGGTGCCTGGAGAGGCCCTGGGATGTGCTTGGTGTTTCCCTGGTGCTGGTAACAACCAGCTCTGGACGGGCTGGCTCTGGTGCTGCTGGTGCTGAGGGAAACCTGAGCACATGCTGATTCTTGGTTCCCCTCCAGGATGTGATGGGCTTTGGTCCAGAGAGGCGTTGCACATCTGCTTTCACTGGTGAAGTTGGACAAAAGTCTTTAAAATATCATGTACCACATGTGTTCTGCTGAACTTTTATGGAGAAGTTCTTAATTTGAAGATTAAAGCCTCAGCCTAGGCAAAGTGGGAAACTATATTTAGCTGTAACAAAAATATCAAATATTAACAAAAGCAGCCCTCCTGTTTGCTGCATCAAAGCCTCCTGCCTCTATAAATTAATTTGTTTTTGTACTTGGCCAAATAACACAGTAAGTGGTGTGACTGTCTGCCAGGAGTGGCAGGCAGCAACGCAGCACATCTGGGGCTGATCCCGTCCATACGGCGCCCTTCGTGCTTGGCCTGGGGCTCGCCCAGGGCAGGCTGATGGGGACGGGGCAGCGGCACGAGGCATCAGCTGCTGCCTCTTCCTTCGCTCACCTACCTGAGGCTGGATGGAACTGCTGCGGATGTGCACTGCCTTCTGACCCTGAGCTCAGGGGGCAGGGGATAGTCTGGGGAATCTTCATAGCACCAGAGCTTTTCAGTTCTGTTCCGCCAGGCTGGCTTCAGCTCAGCTGGGTGACCACGTACACGGCGGGGCTCCGAGCCCCTCCAGCAGCCCCTTCGCTGGGGGGAAACATGGAGGCAGCGCAGTGCTGCGCTTTTGATGGTGTTGGGCTTAACTTAGCTGGGTGCATTTATTCCTTTCTCATCTTAAAACCAGCTGAACCACAAAAACCACAAAACCAAAAACCTAAAACAAATAGGTTAGTGATGCCATACTTGAGTTTTGCTTCAGATGCCCAACGATCTGTGTGGGAAGGACAGTTCTGGAAGAATGGCTGGATCATAGCGGTAGCAAGTTACATCAGTAGTTATGGTTTTGAAGAATTGAATGAATACTTTACAACAGGA
Organism: Phalacrocorax aristotelis; assembly: GCF_949628215.1. Classification (NCBI taxonomy): domain Eukaryota; kingdom Metazoa; phylum Chordata; class Aves; order Suliformes; family Phalacrocoracidae; genus Phalacrocorax; species Phalacrocorax aristotelis. Next base: position 6,755,277 of record NC_134293.1, on the reverse strand, counting down.
TCATGTGTTTTCCTTCCAGTGGAGTTAATGTACCTTGGGGCTGTTTATTTACGTTGTTTTCTTCCTACAGTCTTCAAGGCAAGGTAAGCAAAGTTCAGCATAGGGCTGGTGCAATCAATCATTATTTCACCGTAGAGGAAGTAGCGTCGCTCAATGGCCGTGCAAGGCTCTTTTGATCTCGGTAGCCAACAGATCTACTCTCCATTGACAGACTTTTAACCCAGTTGTTGGAATTGTCATTTTTTGCTAATCCTTTATATTATAACTCTTCTCTTTTCTCACTAAAGTGAGCAAGGCCTCTGTTATGGGGTGAGAGGCCTGAATGGCCAGGCTCTTGGCTTAGGGGGAAACTGGTGCAAATCTCAGAACCGGTGCAGATCTTGCTTCTGCCAGACATCGCTTGTATATGAAAACGGCACACTGCCTGCAGCCTGACCTTCGCCCTGGGCAGGAGGCACAGCGAACGTAACCTCAGCAGCAGTCTGTGTTTAATCACCCCTTTGGAGCACAGTGCGCTCCTGCGACGACTCCGAGGTGCTGCGGAGCTGAGGGTGCGCGTCCCCGCGGCGTTCGGTGCGGTGGCACCCGCTGATGGGGGCGGTGATCCTGCCTCGGAGAGGGGCGCTCGCTCCTCGCGGTGCGGCGTGGCGGGCAGCACGGGTGGTGACCGGAGGGCAGAGCAGAGGAATGGCTCTGGGATGGTCCAGCTCCACCTGCTCGCTGCCTGGAGGTGGGGGCTGCGGACACAGCGGCTGCGGCACTGCCTTGGTGAGGCTGGGAGGGTGTGAACTGGTATCTTGTGGCAGCCCTGTGTTTCTAAATAGCGGACTAAGGCTGTGGAAATATAAAGCTGGGAAACTTGCACACCTTGGCTCATCGGGGTGCTTCTGGAGTGAGGAATTTTTGCTGTTTGTACCAATCCTTTAGAAAAATACTGCTATTTTTATTATTTTCGGGGCCCTTCCTGGAGGGAACTGGGGGGGGAAGCCTCTAAGGTCTGAACTCCTTATGAAAAGATCAGCTCACTGTCACAAATGCAGTACATGGAAATGTACTTTGCTGTGTTTTCACTGGTTTTCTTGGAAACAATATGACAGTATAGACAGATTGTGAATTGGATTTTACATGCTAATGAGAGATTTTGAGCTGAGGTGTGCAAGAATCGGATCTGTGGCTGGTGTAGGCAAAGGTGGGTGCACTGGCCAGATGCAGGGCTTTGGTCAGAAGTGTGGTTTAGGGCTCTGAGTCCTGATGTTCATCAGCAGAGACAGATGCAACCAAAGCACCTCCTTTCTGAGTGATCGTGGCGTGGGACATCCGTTACTCCCAGAAGGGTGTTATCCCGCCTTTGTGCAGCAAGGGCCTGCTGTGACTGGTGTTTAACTCCGGGGTGGGCGGACGTGCAAGGAGCGCCTCTCATTGCTTCTGGGCACCCATAGCTTATCTTGGCTCACCAATGTTGATGAAAAGGCTGGAGCAGCTACCCAGTTCACCTCTTCCCCTGAACTGATGGTTTTTATCGGACCCAATGATAATGTGGTGTGTGTTCCTGCTGTGCCAAAATGAAAGTCGAAGATACGTACTTCCCCCTGAAAGCACTTTGGTACTCCTCAGATGAGACATGGCCAGGGAGTAGCAGTTGGCTGCCATGTGGAGCAGGCTTGTTTTAATCTAAATTATAAGGAGAATGTGCTTAAGCAAACCAGTACCACAGTTTGTCTTGTACCTGCAGGGATCAAGAAACTCTGCTGCTCACTGCAGGTGATATGCCCCCTCTCTCATCTCTTTTAGGGGTTCCCTCTCATTTTCAGTCTGATCTTGACGCCTTGGTGACCACCTGGGTAAAGTACTTTGATTTCATATTAAATAAATTAAACTGAATTTGAATCTCCCCCTCTTTAGATTCCTTTTGTTGCTTTTTGTCTTCGACACCTAGTACTATTTCGGTCAGGAACAGGCTTGTGCCTGGGTGAGGGGTAACCATAATTTGAGTTTTAATAGTGTGTGAGGGATGTATGTCTCTTCATACGCAAGACATTCATGGTGACTAAAAGGAAGTCAAGTGGCATTGATGTTGGCTGACAACTTTTCTCTCCCTTTTGGTTTTTTTCTTGTTCCTAAGTGGCAATCTCAGTAAGGCTTTAAAGCTACCTAGTGTTTTATTAAAACAGCTTCACTAAAAGCCATTGTCAAGTGCAAATGCATCTTTCTTGAAAGTCAGATTAAATATAAATATTGGCAATTCATAAACCTTCCAGGATGCAAGGGCTCCAGGGAGACTTGCTAGCTGGAGGGTTTTGGAGCAAAAAGGCTTGTGATGGAGGCTCTGGTCTCTCCGGGAAGGCAGAGTGGGTGCAGCTGGGGCTGCTTTGCCCAGTTTTCCCAAGTCTGAGGCTGCTTCCACAGGGTCTGAGTGGAAGGAAAAGGTTCTCAGTGTTCACGTTCTCTACCCATTCAGGCTTGCCAGAAAGCTCTTGTCACCGGAATTGCCACCTTGGTTATCAGCCCTCTAATTTGTGACTGCTTCCCCTTACAGTCCTACAGAAGATGCTGACACAGATATCTGCCATTAGTGGTGATGCATTTTGCTTGGATTTTTAACTGATGGCTCAGCAGTTGTGCATGAGAACTGCTAATAGGGCTGTCGAATTTTGCTGCTCAGTTGTGTTATCTCCTCTGTCAGTTACTCCCTTCCTTTGTTCCTAAATTTTATCTGATATCTTCCTCCTCTTCCCTGATAGTGTGTTTTATCCTGACTGCTTTTAACAGCCTGTTCTGGGCATGTAGTGATCCTTCATGGAAGGATCCTTGAAAAGTGGATATTTCTGGCTTTGTATTTGCATGAACTTACTCATTAAAATTAATGTAAATTGAATGTAAAATTAACGGCAGTTGAATGCAAGGCAGCAAGCAATGTTTTCTGTGCATCTTTTATACGCTGTTACTTTTGAACTTAGACCTGTAGAAAGTAAAGGATTGCAGCAATGCTAATTTTGGACACAGAAGATAGAAATCCAATTCAAGACACTCCACGATGCGGTGAGGCAGGAGGACTCTCTTCACATGCTCGCGCTGCGTGTGCGCTGTCCCTGCTCGGGCGAGGGGGATCGTGCTGCCCTGGAGCAGCTGGAGGAACTGCCATTGCCAGGTTTATTTGCAGCTGTGAACCAGTGCATGACGGACGCCTGTCACTGCTCGACGAAGTACCTCAGGGGTGCAGACAGTAGCATAACGATTCTCTAGCAACAAAGGTCTCCTTTGAGACTGAACAAAATGCATAAAGAAAGAGTGTTTTTTAAACTTGCTTTAAACATGGTTTGGTTTTGAACAGAATAATGGCATGGACGCTAATTTGCTGTAGATCTCAACACATTACAACCACGGCAGTTCAGATATAGACTTACCTTCAGCTTTCCAGAGCTTTTCCACTGTAGAGGTGATTACATTTTAGAGGTTTCTGAAGTGGTTGTGAAGTCCTCTGATGCAGCTCCCAGCCAGGAAGGAGCTGTGATGTACAGGGCGGGAGTCCTGGGTGTCATAAATCAGCGGGGTGCTGTAGGCTTTGATTTACAGCAGCTGGCAATATGGCTTATTACTTTACTACAAATCAGAATCTAGACGTGTGAAAATACCAACTAACTGGTGACCTGTGGTGGGCATGTAGGGTCCAGTCTTTCCCATTTTCTATTTGTTGGGTGATCTGATGCTGTGCTTCCTTGGTAATGCTGCCTTGTAGCCTCACTTCACATTAATCCCCAACACGGAGAACTGTCGAAGCTTTCTGTAAATGTAACAGCGGTGTGCCTATGCTCTCGCCTGCTCCGGCGACAGCAGCTTCCACGAGCCCGTGTGTGGCAGGGATGTGCTCAGCAGCAGCGCCAGGCGGTCTCAGCGCTGACGTGCTCCCTCTGTCCTGGTGGGAGCCTTTTTGCCCATCAGCCAGGATGGGGGAGAGGTGTCTCTGGCCTGCGCAGGCTTGCCCCGTGCTGGGAGGGGGTTGCTCCTGCGCCTCTGCTGCCAGAAGGGCCTCCCTGGCCAGGGAGCCAGGCAGGGGGTGGCCCTGGATGGCACCAGGGCTGGCAAGGAGCAAACTGGGACAAGCCAACCTGGCTTCATTCTGCAGCCAGAAGCAGGTGCTGGGCAGTGCTGCAGGCAGGCGAAGGAGGCAGCGCCGTGCCATGCCCTGGCTGCCTGGGCTCAGGCTTTCGCTGCACCTTGCTGTGTGCTCGTGGGGAGGCAGGGGAGCAGCCTGGCTCGAGGTTACTCCTGAGGGTTTTTCTGGGTCAGACGGAAGCAGAAACCAGTGGAGAGTTGGAAGAAATCTCCCTGGGTACCAGAGATTTCCCTTTCAGTAATGCAAACTCAGCATGTGGACCTAGCGCACCATTTCTGCTCTGCAAGGTGTACCAGAAATGTCTAATGCCTTCACCGTAGTTAGTGAATCAGGTCAGGCAGATATAAAGTATGAGCAAGCTTGAATTTAACTTGCCCATCTGTGGGTAGCGTGAGACAGAGAAGCGTAGGGTGGCTGTATGAGGACAAACAGACTGGGGGTCGTCTTTGAGAGCTTCAGAGTCAGCATATGGCAACTAATCTGTCATGTGTGAAGATTTTCAGTTAGTTGCTGAGCTGGGGAATCATCAGTAGGATAGCAAAGCAGGTTGTACCCTCAGCTACTAGAAGCTGAGGAAAGTTTACTACGTGGTAACACAGCATCTCCCTTGCACCTGGCCAGGGAACTGCTGGGCAGCTGCAAAACCCACTGCAATTAGTGGGTTCTGAGGATCAGCACCCTTTAAACTCAGGCTGTCAACCTTTCAAGGTCAGAGGCGTCCAAGAGTGCGGGCGACATGCTTTGAGCATGTTAGTCCAAAATGCTTTGCAGGCAGAGATGTGATAGAGCATCACTGACTTCAGGAGGTAGCTTAAAACATTTGTCCAAAGAAACAGGATTTCTTCTGCCACTACACAGGCTGTGAATGGGAGAGATCAGGGCTTCATGTATCCTTTACCACTGATAAACTACTTTGCCCCATTTATCATCAGGCCCTGCATTCACGACAGCTCAGCCCCATGGGAGCAGGATGCTGAGACCTGGCTGGGGGCATAAATGCTCTTGTCCCTGCACTGGAGGAGCAGAGCTGTTGCCAGCTCTTGCAGGCACTCAGTGGCTGCCAAGGAAAAATACTTGCAGCCTGTGCTTGGAGCTGCCTCCCCTGAGCTTGGCAGAACTGGGTTGCTAATACTTCACTGTGCTTTCAAACAGTCCTTCCACAGCCTCAAACTGGTCTTAACCCATGGTGTGATAAATGCTGTGTTTGTCTTCAGGGCCTTAAAAAAAAAAAAAAGCACAATTAAGTTAGAAGAAAGGCGTTCATCAGCTCTGTTGTGTGCTGCATTGTGTCCTTGTGCGATTTGCTGGGGGGGGAATTGTTCTGTTTTCCTTTTCCTACTGCCTCTCCAGTCACCTTCTGCACCAAGTAAACAGGCATGTTTTGGACGCTAGCGATGTGTACGTCTATGGGAAGAGCGCGGTTTTGCCGGACTTGTATAGATCAGTATGTTGGAAAGGTCACTGTTTGATATCTGTAAATCTTTTCTTGAAGACTATCAATATTAATCACCCTATAAATCACAGGCAGTCTCATGTTTGGCAGGCTGATGGCAAGGGAACCTGCAGAGAGCCCTTCAGGACAACAGACCCTGTAGAGTAGCACAGCAGGAAACCCAGTGAGAAAGGAGGTTTGGCCAGTATGTTTAGTACTACTGACTTGTTGAGAGCTTCAGGAAAGCAGCTCAGTGCAGGTGGCTACGGCGCTGTTGTAACGAGCTTGGTTGCAGTTCTTGACCGGCCCGGTGGAGAAGGGTGGTTTGCAGTGGGCTGGCTGGGGTAAGGGACTTAGCTGTGTGTAATGTGTGGTAAAACTGGAGAAGACTTCTACACTGGTATGCACTTTAAATAAAAAATAAATTGGTGGGGGTCAGTATGTTTTGGTGCGTTGGATTTATAGCTGGAAGGAGCTGTTGCCAACTCTGACTCCCATGGCTGCTGCTTATCCCTGTTAAAGACACATCAAACATAGTTCTGACTCTTCTGGCCCATCCACATTTTGGTGAATGTTCTCTCACCTGTCGTGCATTTACTTCATTTTGGTTTTAATGACTTTCTAAGGTCCCTCAAGCAAAACTGGAGAGAAAATAACTACCTGTTGTGTTCTCTTAAATTGTAGTAACACAGTGGTACAGGACCACCATTCTGCCTTGTTTCACCTAATTTTATTTTGATTAAATACAATAGTAATAAACAGTTGCTAAGAATCCTTTCTCCTCTGAACTATAATCTTAGATTTCCTTCTGTTTCCTTTAGCTTGATCAAGTCAGTGCATAACATCCAAGAAAAGTCACTGATAAAAGAACAAAATTCACTTGATCATCTTTAGGATCAGGCTGGGTCATTTGCAGAATAAATTCTAATTATCACTGTCTTTTGAAAGTGCAGGGGTTTTTTTATATTTATTTGTGGGCAAAGCAATGCCAGAGCTCAGAACCCGTAATCTTTCAGACTGGAAACCTGAGCCTGGGGGAATTTAGCCAGCTCCTTTTAATTCCCATGTGTATCCTGCCACTAACAGAAGTGACATATGCGTACACATAAAAGCAAGCATCGTTGCATTACCTCTACAGGCTGGGTAAAAGCTATTAAGAATGACAGCTTCACTTATCTGTGGGCTCAGTCTTGGAGAGACATGGCTTGGTGAGAAAGCTTTCAGATCATGCTTTGCCCTCGAAGGCACCCTGCCAGGAGGCAGGAGAGGCAGAAGGACAACACGATGACCGTTGTGTCCAGGTCCCACCCTGAGAGAAGAAGAAGAAAAGCCAAACCCCAAACCTTCTGATACTAATAACATTACAAAGATGGCTTTGGATCCACCCCATCTAATTTTACTTTATTTCTTTATTCAGCAGAGGTAGACAGGTACACCTGGGGGTGACTTAGCCCTCCCGCTGGCACCCTTCGTGACTTCGGGAGGTGTCTGACCCACTTGTTGCAGAGGGAGCCCAGGGCAGCTTGTTCAGGTAGCCTGAATTTAGATGTCTTGCAGCTCTCATCAGCTTACCATGAATATCCCAGAACTCTTTGAAACTCTGCTCTGTGAAACATGCGATTACAGAATAATATCAAGTTTGTATTTGTTGAAAGCATCTTTCTTGTTCATGCATTACAGAGGATCCTTGATTCAAGTTACAGCCTCGGGGTCAGACCCTGGGACAAGTAGAAAGAAACAGAAATGCTCTCTTTGTCTTTGTGATCCTTTGGCTCGCTGTCTCCAAGCCTTCACCCGAGCTCTGCGCTGCAGAACAGTGATGGCACGTCCCAGCTTCAACTCAGTGTGTGGGGCTCGGGAGGGTCTTTGCTACAACTTCAGTGGGAGCAAGCCTGGTAATAATCATTCTCCTGCTTAGATCTAGGAGATACCAGAAGATTGGTTTTGTACATCAGGCAAAGAAAGAGATAACCTAAATATTTTGCCTTGCCTTGTTTGACATAAATAATGATTTTTTTCTTTTTACTGCCCTTTTACAGAAGTCATCCTTTGAGCAAGGGCAGCTGAGCAATTTGCATTTCCTTATTCTCACTCTAATTCCCCTGCGCGCCCCCCCCCCCCCCCTTTTTTTTTTCTTTGTGTAAAAAGACTGCAAGTACTTCTCCTGGCATATTTATCAAGTCTGTCTTTTACTAAGATTTGTCTGTCAGCGTGCCAGACAACCTGGTTAGAGACACAGAAGCAATTTAAGGATGAATATTTCAGTCTAAGAATAGCACCAAGGAAAGAGCATGCCTGGTCTCTACTGTCCTGAAAAGTCCTATAGTCACTGGAGATGTTCCTTTCACATCAGTGCTCATGGCAAGGCACAACTGAGCCCATGACCTATGTTCAGAGGTTTGGTAACCTCAGAATGAAGACCTGAATTAAGGTATTCCAGAAAGATAGTTGATTTGAAGCACTTCACTTACCAAAATATCTGCTGTGCCTTTTGGCAGTCTGGACTTCTGGTTCATGATTACAGCTATAGAGAGTTTTCCAATGGGACATTTTCCCTTTTGGAATTATTTCATTAACACTGAAAATGAGTGTATTGATATCAAGGAAATGGTCAGGGACAAAAAATACATGGTCAAAACATACATTTAAAAAGTGAAGTTATATGCCTTCATATTTCATACCAAAGTTTGCTGGCAGTTTGTACTGAAACAAACTGAAATGATATAAAGCATTTTGGCATTTTAAAAAAGTAATTTCATAGTTGTAATATGTTTTCCCCCCCCCCATTCTGACTTGTATTAGCTGTGGTTTGAAACTGCACAGCATTTTGAGAAATGAAAATTCTGATCCCTGCACAACTTTTTTATTTTTACATCTTAGGTTGTATTTCCAGGGGTTTTAATTGTAGTTGTTTCACCTACAAAATCCTGTTGTACCATTCTGTGAACTGTTCTGTTGTTCTCTTATGTCAGATATGTGCTGCCTTAGGTAGTCTGAGCTCATGAATTAATTAATCCCTCAGGCCCCACACACCAACAATTGGTGTTGGGGTCAAAATCCTACTTGATGCTTTCCTTTGTTGCATGTAAGGCACGCAATGCCTCTGACGTGGTTAGAACCACGTCTCATTTAAGTTGCTTGTAGCTCTAGATTGCACAAAGTAAGGAGAACCTGTCTCCACTTAAATTACGGGTGGGAATGGCATGAGTGCGTGGTAGTGTGGGTGTAGATGGCTGTGGAGCTGGGATGCACCGAACCGTGCAATCCAGATAACTTAGACTGGTTTAGAAAGAGGGGAAGAAAATACATTATCTCAGCTCTAACTCTGCTCCCCTTTATGCAATTTTGGATGTATTAAGGGCCTTAGGAAGCCATGTAAATACATGCACAGACTAGTTAAAAAAAAAACCAACCCCCAAACAAACATCTTGAATCTTTCCTCTTCTTTTACTGTAAGGGCAGCCTCTACATAACATGCTCTTTCAGGCATTCCCAACATAAAGGGTAAATGCATGCTGAGATCACGATGGTACTTTTGGAAATCTCACAGGAAAGAAATAAGACTTGTGGAAAGGAATTACTTTAGATAAGAATTTCTTCATGTTTTGCCAGCACTTCCTTCTTTTATTCATTTTGGTTCTGTTCATAGTTGTCAAGCTTTCCTCTTGAATTCACTTGTTGCAATCCAAGGGCTTAGTCCTGCTTGTAATTCTCTGCCTGTAGGCCTAGCCAGGCTACATAGTGTGTAGATATAGGAGTATGCGTAAACATCAGCCTGAACTACAGCAAGAGGAAGGCAGGAACAAGATGTGATCTAGAAATGCTATGAGAGATTCAAGTTACTTAGTTATAAAGGGGAGCAGGTTGCCAAATGTGATTTACATTGGACAAAGTTTTTTCAAAACTTTTCAAATATTTAGATTTAGGGAGCACATGTTTCCTTAAAACAAAGCTATGATAAATATTAGTGGAACAGTATTGGGAAATGGTGAAATGAAAGATAGCAACCAGATAATGATTTCAATTTTGAGTGAGATCGTGTGGCACCTGCAATTAGCCCTTTGTTTCTTGCATGCTGAGCCCTTCTCCCTCAGCACGTCTGGGGGCTGCACCCCAGATTCATGCCTATGGCACAAGATATAAAAATGGCTGCACTTGTTCTGTCTGCAGTTCCTTAGATGATCAATGTGCAAAGATCCTGTTTAAACACAGCTGAGAGAATACTTGCGTAGCACTCATTGTGTCAGAGATAATTTTCCATGGCATCAAACTCAGGATATCAAACCAGCTGAGAGAGTCTTCTCTCCTTCCCCCTTATTTAAAGAAAAACAACCAACCAAGCAGAAAAGCTCAGAGAAGGGAGCTGGATGAGGGGTCAGAAAATGGAAAGAAATGCTTTTCTTCGACAAAGCAGGGCACACGTCTTGATACAGGAAGGACACGCGCAGCAGACCCCGGATGCTTATCCACACACTTGTGTGAATGGGTTCAGAATGAAATAATGAAAATGAAGGCTGTTTCTCTTGATTTTGGTTTTTAAAACATTACAAGGAATAAAGCACTTGCCTTGAGAGGATGGGCAATCTGTCCCATGCAGGCAGGGTGGGAGCTGCCAGCGAGCCAGGTTCACGGGGGAAGGGATGCCTCACTTGGCTGATTCTCTGGCACCGTGCTGTCCTGGGTGGGAGGAAACAAAGTGTTTGAGCAGAAAGTTCTTAAGTGTATAATAAAAACAGGACAGATTGAGGGAAGCTGGGATCCATCTGGCACAGAGGATAGATGGCTTTCCAGGCTGGAGGTGGGCATCCGTCTTCTGAGGTGATCAGTCTTGGAGACATTTTTGTCCTCTGCCCTGCAAGCAGATGTGCCATGTCCAATGTCCACCATTTCGGTCAACCCTCAGGATATCTTCTGGAGGAGCTGTAGGAGGATTCAGTAGGTTGGTGACAAGATAGACTTAAAAATAAATTACTGTTAAATATAAATTATTATACTGCAGGCCCTATTGTTTCTTTGCAGAATAGCTGTCCAGAAAAGCATGTGACTCGAGGGTCATGGGGACAATGTTTCCACTGGACAAGAACCAGAGATCCTCACGTTCTCTCAATTACCTTTAATTATTGCCATGAATTTCCTTGTCCTTTTAAGTTACTGGCACTAGTTATCCTTTATGTTGATGTTTATTTGCAACTGTAAAAGAAAACCAGTGTACAGCAACTTTTCTGTATTTCTGTTTTTATAGGTTGTGCTTGGGGATAGATGACTAACTTCAGTGTCAAAGAGGACTTCCATAAACTAAGCTGTCGCACCTCTTCTAGACTTTCAGTACAATGCGATCGGTTTGCTCTCTCTTACTACCAGACTTAATATCAACCTGTACCTTATTAGGGGTATGAATCTGAGAGTTAACTGAGATGAGGCCGTTGTTTTTGCCATGAATCTACAGTGGAAGTGTACCACCGCTAATGCTAATTTCATCTTTTTTGGGTCTTGCTGATGGAAACTGAAGTCCTAGAAGTGAATTGCAAGTATGATGAGATAATACACAATTTTGCATTCCAGTCATAACCCTGCAAAAGTTACAGCTGTCAGAATCCATCACTGCAATTGTAACATAATTATTATAAATGTAATCTATTTAGTGCCCCAGGACGTTTGTCCTGATAGGCAGTGAAATGGCCCTATGGACATGCTAGAGACAGCATTTCTGTGCCACGCTCTTTCAGATCTTGTTCTACAAAATCAAGATGCCTGTCACTCAACACCATGCTTCTAGGAAGGTACTAAGGGTATAATTTGGCTAAATTAAACTGCAGCATTTGTACCCACTAATGGGAAAAAACAATCTCTCCTTGTGTATCCCAAATGCCTAATTGATCATCAAATGGATGTACACCATCGTGTTGGCTCCATGGAGAAGTTTCTGTGTAAGGCTGTGATCATGATGATACATTTGCTAGCAGGTTTTTGTGAACAGACTGTGATCAGTTTTCAGGCAGCACATGACAGTGTTTTTAATTATAGCCAAAAAACGAAGTGCTTGAGATTATATTGGAGAAAGCATCACACAGGCAATACAAGAAAACTTTGAGCTATAGTCCATATTTAGCTGAAATATTATTGGTACCATTGATTTTCAATTAATATTCAGTATTGACCATTACTATAAAGAAGACAGCATTTATACTGTAGAAGATTTATGGATTTTTTGTAGCAAACTATTGATTTTTTTTTTTCCTTACTATGTAGCTGTTTCCATTAATAAGGCACACAAGGAAATATTCTTTAAGAATTTGTTTCTTAGTTCAAGGAGACAGTGTGTGAGAATCTGTTTTCTCTGGAGATGTCCTCTGCAATGCAAGGCTATTTGTCATCTTTTCCTAAGGGTGAGACAGTTGGGCTCTCCAGCCTCAGGTGCTTTCATGCTGATGGGGATGTCTGTGTATAGTGAGAACTCGGGCTTCCTCTTGGCCACTGCCATTCTCAGGAGTAAATCATCATTCATGTGGGAATCTAACAAAAAGCATATTGTCAGTGGTCGATCTATAGCTGGAAGATTTAAATAATTTGAAGTAAGGAAACTTGATGGGCTGCTCAAAGAAGAAATGGCTCCCAAGCAAGTCACGTAAGGCTCTCTTTCGTAAAAGAGAACAGAAAACTTGAGTATTCCCCAAATGCTTCTAATCCAGTAACAGTAATAAGAAAAACCCCAAGCACCACAAACAATAATTGCAATATCAATTAGAAGTTTAACATGGGGTTGGGAGGACGGTATTTTTTATTCCTTTCTCAGACTGAATTATCTGTTTTTAAAAGTATGGGGAAGTTGTCTAGCTGACTTTTTTGATGTCTGTGTTCCATAGAAGGTGCAGCTGCTTTCCGCAGGACCGAGTAACCTGTCTCAGGAGGGAACCAGGCTTGTGATGCTGAAAAAGAAAGGCTAGGTCATGACCTGGTACAGTCGGGTCAAGTTCTTAAATCCATAGTTAACCACTAGGACCACCCTGTTTCCGCATGTCCTGAGCTGCTCCACATTCTGTAGAAATTTATGAAGTTTTGAGTTGTGAAGGAAAAACATTTTTTGGAGAACCCCAAAAAATTGTAGTCTGCCTATTTTTCTTCTAAGACTGATTTCTTCCACTGGTTTAGGTTATTAGCAGGTATTTGTCAATCTATTTTCAGCAGCTGACAAGCTAGATGAAATTGGAGTAACCCTATATATGTGTATCTGCCTATAGTCACTTTTAAATATGAGTAAAGCTGTCAGGGCACATCAGGTGTCCCTCCTGAATAGAAGAACAAAGCTAACCATGCAAGCTAATAACAAGCATTGATCTGAAAAATGAATACATGTCAAAGAGGCTTAGTCAGGATACCCTGCAATAGGCAGAAATCAGGCCCTGCGTCTTAATCACATTTCAAGGAATTGGGTTGTTCTATCCTTTTATTACAGAAAAGACTAGTGAAAAGTGCTGTAAAATATCAGCTTCAGCTATTCCCTGTAATGAGTGTTGTGATGGGTGGAAACTCTTCCCTCCTGCGCTGCCCACCCTGGTACCGGCGTGCGTGAGCCAAAGCCGGTAACTTACACTGATGGTGGAAGAAGCTCCCCAACCCTCTTGGTCAGCTCTTCCACCTACCCTGAGTAAGAGTTTGTCTTATAGCACTGCTAAAAGGGAAAGGTCTTATTTTTCCCTCTCCTGAGGTGAAAGTTAGGGAGAATTGGTAGGGAACTGAGGACACCTTGCAGAGTTGCTCTCTGAACGCTTGGAGAACACCTGCAAGGTGACTAGAAGTGAGAACGAGTAAATGTTCAGGTTCTCAGTGTTATGCTGCTGACGTGTTCAGAAGGCAGCTAGGTTTCTTCTAAGATCATACAAATCAATGTATAGTGAAGAAAAGGCTTTACTGAACATGGTACTTTAAATGTTATTATGGGAACAGCTCTGGCAATGGCAAATCAGCACTTACTCACAGTTTATTGCTAAATGCTATAGGTCTCACAATGCTATGTTATAAAATTGATATTATATTAAATGTATCGTGGTGTGTGACTTTTACAAAGCCCAAGAGTAATTCTTGGAAAAGCAGGCTCATTCTGTCCCTATAGAGATCACAATTTATGACACTAGAACTGCAATTTTGTAGCGAGGGGGGGAACAGCCACGCTGTTTATCTTCATCATTTTCACTCGTTCTGTAGTATTCGTGCTGAGGAAAGCAACAGAGTAAGAAATCTCCAATGTAAAATTATAGCCACTCCTGTACTTCTCATTATAGATCTACTCCAATTATTGCGACTCAGTTACCCAGGTCACGGCAGCAAGAAGCTCAGAATGGTCTTGTTTCACATACAGGCTTTTTGAAGGGCTGAAGTACTTCCATCCACCTGCAAGCTTGTGCTTTCTGTTTGCTCTCAGGTGACCAGTGCTTTATTTCTGCGCTTCCCTACCACTGAAAATGGCCTGCAGGAATTAATTATCAACGGTGGACCGCATGCTTCGCGTGACGTCGTTCCACTGATGTCAGTAGACTTGCTTTGATTTACTATAGCTCAGGATCTGGTTTTGTTTCTGTCCTGAAGGCATTATGATTTTGTTTCTTTTCATTTACCACTGTCCCTGCTACTAAATTCCACAACTGAATTTTAAAAAGGCTGCAATTTGCTACTGTATTATACAGGTTTTTACAGTAATTTCTATGTCCATTGATATCGAGTCCTCACAGCTAGAACTTTAAAATATTTTTGATTTGGAAAATATCTTGCTCAAAACTCTGATTCTGTGCAGGTGACTGACAATGCAAATGGATGTGGATATAAAGAACAAATTCTGTATGGCTTTTGGTTCTTTCACCATACAATGCACTTGCCTTTTCACCCCTGTCCCACCATAGATGCACCTTTTGCGTTGATACCTGGATTAGTTGTTTAATTACACCAATGAGTGTTTTGGACTCTTCTTTCTTTTTTGGCTTGTTCATCATACTGAGTGCTTCTATAACTGGCAGGTATAATCTGCATGGTGGGGGTACTCAGCGTGACGTTTCCATCCAGCCAAATCATTGCATTAGTCTTGCCTCAATGCAAAAGTTCGAGACTAAACCTCTCTTCTGTTTTCTAGCTGTCTGGCATTAAAGACTAAGGGTTTGCTTTCTAGTACCCACAGTGGTGTAACACTCGCACAGAGTTTGGATGACACAATACCAGATATTAAACACTCCTTAATTTCACGCTAGGGCTGCATACCCAGGTAGCTGCTTCTTGTGTCTAATGTAAGAAGCGAGCAGTTCAGCAGCCAGCCCCTTCAGATAGCCACCAAATATAGCTAAATAACCATTTGAGCCGAAGCCCACTGGCGTTAATAGGAAACTGTTTTCAGGACCGTGCTGTAATTCACTGGAATGGTGGATTAGTATCCAGTGTCTGCTTCATGTAACTACTCACTCTGCTGCTCTGCTGTGAAGGGAATTTACAAGGTGACACAATATTGGCAGAAAAGTTCATTTATTTTCCCTATTAAAACTACATGGGAAGGCTTAGACCATACTTGCTTCCTCTAATGGATGCCCAGCATGGAACAGTGCATTGAAATGTTTTTGTGTGTTACTTTTTAGAAACCACATCAAACTTTGAAGCTGTCGACAGTAATGGGCTGGGAATGATCTATGTGGCCTGTGCAGTGAGATGACAAGCTAATGGCTACATTCCCGGCCTTTCTCTCCAGTGTTAGTCTCTTAAGTGCATGTACTTCTTACATTAAGCGAAGCAATAATACTACAGGAGGCATGAATTTGCCACCATTTCGTTTCCTTTTGGAAACATAGGCTTCATTTGACTCTGAAGCTTTTTGCCCTGTTCTGCTGACCTTGGAAACCCCTTGCAAAATTCTCCTTTTCTGTAAACTTAAGTATATGCTCAAGCAGTTCAGCAGCTGTACTCGCCGTTAGCGTGGTGTGTGCTGATAGGGGCTAGCCTTTACTGGGCTCAGTAAAGCCAAACACTTGATCGTACTCACCCAAAGCCGATCACCCCGGGGAAGGATTGCTTGCTAAGGGCAGAACTGCGTCTTCAAAATTAAGTAGGTGCATATTACTGAGACAGCACTTCAGGCTCTCCTCCATGATATGAGGCTGTTAATACGTTTTAAGAGATTGCCTATTAATGTTTCAATAAATTATGTATCTTACCACATTACCATAGCATTAACTGTTCCTAAAATGCTGGGAATAATTTTCTTATTTTTATTTACTGAAGAAATACAGAAATTGCTTCAGCAGACTATGAATGTTGCTACTGTGCATTGTATTCACTAGATAAACTGTTTACTGAGATGAAAACATGCTAAATTAAATGCTGAAGAATAATTTATCTTCTTGTAAGTAGCAGAAATAATGCAGTTCTAAAGTTCTCCAGATATCTGCATATGGGATTCTGGCGCCCTTGTAGTTTTGGTGATTTACTAAACGGAGGCCAACAAAGAAATGAAGGTGAAAAATCCTTATAGCGCATTATACTACATTAGCTTTATTTTAGCCCTTCAGCCCTGGAAGCCTGCATAAGCAATTCAGTGTCACAATCATAAAACACCGGTGACAAATGGAAATGTTTGGCACTGGTAAACAGCCAAGCTCATGTGGGCAGGGGAAGCCTGAGACTGTAGAAAAGGAGCCCTTCCGTTTACAGCCTCACTCTTGCATGAGGAAAAAAAAATTCTCTAAAGCATCTTTCTGTACATGTGGGAGTGATCATTCTGTTAGACATGTGCCTTTGCGTCTAAGGGACTTGCAGTATGATGATCGTCACCAGCGAACGGACCTAGGTGGGAGAAGAGGAAATGTCTCAGGGTCCCATCGAAGGCTGAGCGCTCAGCCTGAGGCGGCTGCAGGAAGGATGCAGATGGCCAAAGCAGGTTTTGGAATAGGGGATGATAGGTTTTTCTAGGGTATAAGCAACAGGAAAAAGAAGCAGATGCTTTCTAGGGACAGCAATGTGAAAAGAATAATCATTGCGTAGATATGGAGGTCAGGGAAGGTCTGAAAGCAGCTCAAAGCTGTTTCAAACGGAGTGAGACTACAATTAAGAACTGTAAGAGAAGTTGTTTTGTGCTGGTCACCAGACAGTGGATGGTCCTGTCCTGTTTGTAAGCTGGGCTCCCTCAGCATGCTCTCATCCTCCCAAAAAAACCCACGTGGTGGGCTCACATCATTTGCCCTTGCAACGCTTCCATTAGTCTGCCTGAAATAACTATTTCTGCTAGAAACTTAACAAAAAGCTCTTCTAGTCTGGACTGTGATTTGGGAAACATCCAAGCTTTTGTCTTCCAAAGTGATAAAGTTGAGGCAGAAATATAATGTGCTTTGTCATGTTTAAATTTAGCAGGCAACAATGAGAAAAATGTATATCTTCTCTAACTACATTGTCAGCCCTATTCACTCCGATTCTTATTGCCTGTGTGCAGTAGGACGCCGGGCTCTGGTGAGAGGCACCCATTGCTGTTTCCAAAGGCTGGGAGCCAGGAGGCAGCGCCCATTGTCCCAGGGCTCTGGAGGGTGCCGTAACCCCTCTTCGTTCCCTGTCCTCTGTCACTCCGTAGGAAGCACTGCCAAGCACAAGGCGTGTGCTTAATGAGCTGGACACAGCACCGCAGGGCTTGGGAACAACTGCCAGGAGAGGACAAAGGCTGAGGATGCTGGAAAAGGCAGCATGGGATTGTGCTGTTTGCAGGCACCTGTGTGTGAAGGCTTTTTTCTTTTTCCTTTCTGTGGATGGAAAAAGACCCTTTATAAAAAGACATTTCTGCTTAATTTATAGCTAACAATAATTTGATAAATACCTTTGCCTGCTCATCGAGAACAGGAAGCTTTTCCAGGTACTCCCTGCCACTTACGATGTTTGCCCAGCACCAGCTGAACCCTCAGGGTGCCTTAGCCCTTGCTCCACGCTGGAAGTAATAGCTGGGAGCGTGTTCGCTCTGTGCTCAGACAAACCTGCCCCAGACTGGGCAGCCTGGTAGGAAGAGCAAGGACATCTTGGCTCTGGCCTGTGGTTCTACACCGGCACAAGGCACCTGCCCAAGCAGTGCTGGAGGGGGTTGGTAGCTCTCCCGTGGCTTGTGCAAAATGAAAGGAGCAGTTTATATGGGTCCTCTTCTTTTCCTACCTGAAATTTGCCGCGTTTCAAAGCGAGCCCTCTTATCAGCAGCCATGCTTCAATGTCAACAGGAAAAACAACAATTATGTCTAAGGCGACCCTTCCCTTGCCGGCTTAACTCTGGATTGCAGGCAAACTGGCAGACTGGTGTGGTGAAGAAGCTTTGATTAATTCTCTGCACAGGTTATTTGCAGGCATGCTAACCCTGGGGTTGTCAAGAGCACCACAGCTCACTGAGAAAAAAAATCATCACAATGGAGGAAGCTTAAACTACTTTTAAAATTGAAGATTACTATTATTAAACTATTTTGGTACTAGAGTTGTCATGGAGTTTGAGGGTCAAAGTGTCCCACTGTTGTTTCTGTGGAGCAGCAGTTTGATGCCAGCTCTTGTGTTCAGTGAATCGGTCATCACAGGAGCTAGGACCTCGTCTGTGCATCACCAGTTTGTAGGCTGAAATATATCTCATCTTTGGAGGGAGCTTAGCAGTCCTGCAGCTCTCAGAAGTTTGGCACTTGGTGTTAGGAATTATATGATGCTTGTACCTCTCACAATTACTTTTGATTTCTTTATGCTATTTGGTAGCTCTGTGCTACGATGATAGTGTTGTTCTTTCACCCCCTGGCAATGCACTTCGCCTTATTGAACCTCATACAATTGGGCTCAGCCCATCAATCCAGCCTGTCCAGATCCCTCTGCAAAGCCTTTCTACCCTCGAGCAGATCGACACTCCCGCCCAATTTGGTGTCATCTGCAAACTTAAGCTTAACTGTTCGCTCAGCTCTAACACATACAGTGTCTGACCTCAAATTGAGCTGGTGTCTTCCAGGTGATATGTATTTGTGTCAGTCAGGAGGGTGCAGGAGCTCAGCTCACACATTCATGCTCCATTACTCACCCCTGCATTGTAGGAAGGAAAGTTGCTTCCTTCTGTGTTTTTCTCTGGGCAATTGTAATTCTACAGCTCAATAGCTTTGAATTTATTCAGCCTAGCTGGATATTATCAGTTTATTTTTATGTGTGAGGAGAGACAGAGCCAAGGAGAGAAAGGGGGGAGGAGGAAAAAACCCTATCGCTCTTGTAGGGCTTACAGTGGGATTTACACTGAAGCATGAAATTCTTCATATAAATATTTTAGGACTCTTATCTCTGCAGAGATTAATCTTGGAAATACTCCTAGGGGAAAGAAGGGCAGCTTGTTCTCACTCTCTTTCTCGCCTCCCCTTTCTGCACGAAGGGCTGCAGGGTGTTCCCGTGGCTCTGACTGCATCTCTGGAGCAGAGGAGGCACAAAGCAGGGACCAAATCTGGGACGCAGGAGCTGAGCGGTGCCCATGGCCAGACAGGAGGTCTTGGCACTATCAGGAGCAATGGTGGGTCGCTGTGTGCAGGTTCCCAGTCTGTAGCTTGGCTTGAGTCAGTAGGGACCATGGTGTCAGGCTTCTGCCATTGCACTCTTGGCCGTGGGGTCTCCTGGTATGTGCTGAGCTTCAGGTCCATCCACCCTGACCAGCTGGGGCAAAACCCCTGCCCATGGGCCTGGGAGATGCTCTGTGGTTCAAGGTCCTGCCAGTCTGGCTGGCACAGCTGTGGCAGAACCTGCTCTCGACGGAGGCTGCAGTGGGCTTGGCCCAACTTCCAGCAAGTGGCCAAATGCAGAAGGGAGCAAATCTCAGTGGGTTCAGTCTGGCCAAACAGCATGTAACTTGAACACTTATTCATGGCTTAACCAAGCTCCCTGGCCAGCAGACTGGTGGTGGTTTGGCTGTCTCAGGAAAGCCGTTTCCCTGGAGGATGTATACAGTCTGTTCAGAGCACGGCTGTTCTGTGTCAGCACTGGCGCCTTTTCCTTGACTGCGTCAGGTGTGGGGCACTGTCCCTGTGCCACTTGGGACCTCGGGTGGGGTGCCAAGAGCAGGTATGCCATCGAGCACTGTGCTGCATGAACACGGGTGCCTTTCCGTGTGGAGCCATGCCTCAAAGAAAGGCCTGAGGATCAACGCTTGCCATGCAGCGCCTGTCCTCCGGCCCACCTCCATGTGCCTTTCCAGAGCAGGTCTGCAGCGGCTGCAGTGCTGCTGCTGCTGTTCTCTCCCACTCTGAGACAAGCTCCTGCATGCTTTCCTTGCTAGGAGAGGAGCTGGGTATCACCAGCAAACATCATCTCGTCCCTTATTACTCCTTGGGGGTTGGAAAGGTGAGGGACAGCTGGGGCATGGACCTGCTCAGGCCTGGCTGAGCTCATGTAGGACATGGCACTTGAGAGCAAAAGTTTTGAAATCACCACAAGCTAATTAACATTTAAAATAACCAGTGTCAGATCTGCGGTTTGCATTGCAGGTAGCAAAAGCTGCCTCAGTGAGCCAGTGCAACAGTGCTGGGCTGGTTAGCTGATTAACAGAGGAGATACTGGTGCTGTGAAAAGCTGAAATCAGGACTCAACTGTCTGAATGAGCATTAAGCAGATATTCTTTACTCAGCGCTGGATGCACAGAGGATCGCTCCTCCTCATGTGTGTGCCCGCACAGGGTTAGTTGCATAGCTTATACAAGCTGTACATACATATGCATTAGTTTTCTGAGAAAAGATATACATATACATTATTTTTCCAAGAACTCATTATCATATGCAAATGTCCTTTGCACATGCCTGTTGGTGTCTCGGGGTGGTCGTCAGGGGTCTCTGGATGAAGGATATACTCTTCCTCACTGTGTCCGCTAGTTAACTTTTGCTTTCATGCGAACTCAGTTCTGAGATCACGTATGTACTGTCCTTGAGGGATGGTCTGTTCTGGGTTAGCGTTTGCTCTGCGGTTCCTTATCTTTATAGTTCTGTACATCTGCTTTTCTAAGGTCAAATGTCATCACTGCAAATTTGTTTAGGAGCTTCTTGTCTTGAAGCCTTTCTGACTCCCCCAAAGCAACAAGTTTTAGTCACAACAGCTTTAACTCTATCAGTATGAAGGCTTCTTGCAGGGCTTTGCTCTGTTTACCCCTTTCCTCTGATCTCAAGAGCAGCTTTCTGGGGTGTGAGATGTTTGCCTTTTCCATTCCCAAAGGGTTACTTGTGATGGGGCTGTTGGGAAGGAAAGCTCTGAGCAGCACTGGTGGACAGCCTGTAGCTGGGCTCTCCTCCATCACCGCTGGTGGATTAATCCCTGGAGGCTCTGGATCAGCAAGGTCTTTTGCAGCTGTATGGGCTCCTTAGGTGTGACTGTGGCACCACTGCTATCTGAATTGACATGTTACTTTCAGGACTTGAAATATAGCACTGGAACTTGAGAGGAATACTTAGCATTTAAACAGGGCCTTGTGAGAGCACCTTTGCATGGAAATTCCACCTCAGAGTTATTGATGGGTTCTGATTTATTCATGAGATTAATAATGTTGTCTGGGTTGTGCAATCCACGCAGTCACACCTCCAAGAATTTGTGGTTCATGGTCGTCTTCCTTCACGCTTTGTAAGAGGAGAAAAATGAGCCGTGAGACAGGGAAATCAGAAATATTACAAATTTTCAAGGATTTAGTGAGCATTGAGAGCTTCAAGCCCTTCTCATTCTATAAAACTTCTGAGGGAGAAACATACTTTTTTTTTTTTTGCTGTACCCTTACTGTAGAATTAACTTGGAGCAAAGAAATTTGGCAGCCAGGTGCTTCACTGCTTTGGTGCTTTCCGTAAGAATTCTATTTGCAAAAAAAAAAAAAAGGGGGAAAAAAAAAAAAAAGACTAAACTAGGGTGAAGACCAATTAGCAGGTAACTGTAGCATGAGGATCTGAGGTAGATGTGTTTATACAGGATTGCAACTTAGCAAGTGGTTTGGTAGGAAACGGCTCCACTCATGGGGTGCACTGCAAGTACGTTTAAATTTACAGGGGTCTGAACTATGGCATCGGATGTGATTTTATGTACTGTGTTCTCACATTTCACACACCCCACCGCCATGAATATGTCAGAGATGAACATAAAGGTCAATGCAGAGATGTGCCTGTAGTGAGTCATACTGGAGCAGGAATGACTTGAAAATCTTATTGCATGGTGTGGCTGAAAAAATGCTGTAGCAGGTACAAGTGCCAGGAAAATGCAGAGATGTAAATCTGTTTGGGACGTGAGCTCAGCTGTACTGCTGTTTGACCTTAGGTCTTCAAAATATTATCTATTTTATGTTATTTCCTGACCCAGCAAGTGATATTTGTCCCTGTTCCTGAAAGCTTCCACTTTCTTTTGTCTACTGAATGACTGTCATTATTGTTAAGTCATCCAAAATAGTTAATTTGCATCCAAAGAAGCAGGCTTGCTACAAATTGCCATGATCACAATTCTACAGTGGCTGTTATGGACCATGTAAGTGCATTTGCAGCACGGAAGGAGCTATAAAAGTACTTGTCACAGCAGGAGGAATCCAGGCTTGGGCAGATGCAAACACCTGCCGGCAGGTGCCCCTGAACCGCACCCCATGGAAAGCGTACGTAGCTGCAAGGCACCTTGTGTTCTCAGGTCTGGCTCCTAGACAGCCTAACCAGCCAGAACAGATGGAAAACAACCACAAGACACCCACGAAATTAATTTACGAGATAAAAAAATTGCAAAATGCACCTTCTGGGTGATCGCCCTGGAGCACATGTAACAGGCAGCATCCAGGCCAGCGCTGCTGCTCTGCCAGAAGTGCAGTGTCAGTAAATACTCTGCACTCGCGCACCCTTAACTTGCCACAGGAGGGCAGACTTTTTGTGTTTGCAATTATAATAGATAGAAGAATGCAAGGTTTTTTAAAAATAAAGTGGCATTTTGATGTTGTTACTCCAAGGAGAAGCTAACCTGTGCCTGTGTGAGCCGGTCATCTCCTCTGCAACTTGATCCTCAGTGGACTGTGGAGCCGAGTTGTGTAATCATGTACAAAGTATAAGAAAGCGGCGGGGATGCTAAGACAGTGCTGTTAGTCAAATGCTAATAATGCATTATGGCATTTCCAATGGAGAAATGCTCCTCTTTGGCTACATTCGGGATTTTTTGCTGGCTTCAGAGTAAGCTGGCCAAGCTGAGTCAGTTCACAGCACTCAATTTGCTAAACAGGAGGCAAATAAAAATCCAACCAAACAACAAGAAGCAAGTATTTAATAAATATGATGTTATTTCTACACACCAGTGGTGTAGGCAGGTAAATGTTGCAATGCGGGTGTTGAGGATTAGCGAGGTTTAAGGGCATGCTTAGAAAACAGCTACAAATGTCTGGAGGAGTCAGGGGCTGTCTAAGGCAAAGTTTACATGACCCCTTTTCCTTGTTATTCCTCAGAAAATCACCCTCTTAATTAGTTTGTAAAACACCTTCACTTCTGCCCTGGTTTACTCCTCTATTTGCAACAGTATATCTTCACTTAGCTCACGAACAGCAGAGTGAACCCCTTTTAAAGAGCCATTTTGCAAAACATGAATATCACATAGGAACAAAATTGATTGCTGAAATAAAGGGTGATAGCTACAATATTTTATATTTATACACTACTTCTAGGTGATCTGGAGAAGTCACAAATCCCAAAAACCATGTGCAGTTTACTGAAAGATGGATAGTCTTTCAGTGTTTGCAGCACTATTAGTTATAAATAACGTTTTTCATCCATTACATTGAGGGTTTGCTCACTGAAAAGCCGCTTGCCTTCTGGAGAGCAGAGCCATTTGCAAGATGGAATGAAGCTAAGGCTACAGCAGAGAAATCTGCTTGCATAGCAAACAGAGAAGAAGGGAGAAATACTTGATTGGAAAAAAACAATCTTAACCTCCCCCAGTATAAAACTACTGGGAGAAGTACTTTCTCACTGGGAAGCTGTGCTATGTGAAAGGAAACATTAATGAACAGCATTCCCTACAGTTGAGTGGTAGGGAATTTCTACAGGGTAGAAAAAGACATGATCCTGGGGTTTAAGCTAATGACCTGTCAGAGTTTTGATTCTAGTGGGACTTGCTCTGATGTGTCTTCATCCAGACCTAATGGGCTAATGCATTTGTTGTACTGTGCTTGTGGATGCTGGTTTTTCCGTGTTAGATATAGATATTGTATACATTTCTGAGCACCTTTTTGCCTTGCGTCATAAAATTTTTTGAGGTCAAATATGCCCATCTTCACGATACCACTCTGTTGCGTCCAGAACTGATCCTGCTGTTTTACAACTATAAAATGGGAATCCAGAGCATGTAGGCTGCAGGGATGCTTCTCAGTGTGTTTAGGGCTCTGGGTCTCTAAGGTCTCTCAGCTGATTTCAGTGCCGGGAGCCTCCCAGCCCCCATGTGCTCCCTACGGCCGTGATGGTCACGCTTGCACCCAGGCACTGTGCCAGTGCCCGATGACATGCTTAGACCTTGTCCGTCAGCCAAGTCTCAGCTCTGCACATCCTCATCTCCCTCTGTTTCTGCGGTGTTGGCCATGTCCGGACCCACGCTGCCCTGATGTGGAGCCGTCTGTGCTGTACCGCCACTGTTCGTGAGGCTCCATGCCACCGCAAAGCCTGTTTGTCAGCAAGGGTATCATCCCCTTGCCATGCTATCAAAATAGGTGTCTCTGGGGAGCCTTAAATCATTCTGTTTAAAACACAGTATTATCATAATCCCAGCTTGCTCTCTTTTCCTCAATGTCATTTCATTAAAAAGAGCCTGAACAGACTTAAATGCTGCCATAAATTTTCAGCTGACCTCTAGGTCTGCAGCCACTCAAGGACAGCAGACATGGAGGGAATGCCTGAGTTACACAAGGAAAATGCTTATTTCAGCCATTTCCCAACGCAGATGAAGATCCTTGCAGGAGCGCCTCAGCACCTGCACCCCTGGCTGCGGGCTGGGCACTTGTCCTGTGCCAGCGTGCTGGCCCAAGCCCCTGCCTGCTGGGTGCTCCCCGGGCAGCCACCCCCTTTCTGGGGCTGGAGGGTGGGAGGGGACTGCCTGTCCACACAGTAGGAGCAGGTTTTCTGAGGTCTAGAGATCCTATAAATTTATTCCAGCCTAGCCTCATGCCCATCATCTCTGCTGGGCTGGTGCAGTCGTAAAGTGTATGTTTCAGTTCATCTTAAAATCATAGAATCATTAAGGTTGGAAAAGACCTCTAGGATCATTAAGTCCAACTATCAATGAAGGCTGTCCCGGAGGACTGGAGGAAGGCAAATGTTACCCCTATCCACCAGAAGGGCTTGAGGGAGGATCTGGTTAATTATTGGCCCATCAGTCTTATGAAACATATCCTCCTGGGGGCCATCACAAGTCAAACGAAGCACGCAACTGGGAACATGGCTTCACTAGGGCAGATGGTGCTTGACAAACCTGGTGGCCTTCTATGACAAAGTGACTTGCCTGGTTGACATGGGGCAGGCAGTGGACATTGTCTACCTGGACTTCTCCAAGGCTTTTGATACGGTTCCCCATGGCATCCTCCTGGAGAAACGAATGTGTTATGGCCTAGACAAGTGGTCTGTGCAGTGGGTGGGGAACTGGCTGACAGGCCGCACCCAAAGGGTGGTGGTAAATAGCTCCTTTTCCAAGTGGCAACCTGTCACAAGTGGAGTCCCCAGAGATCAATATTGAGCCCAATGTTGTTGAACATCTTCATAAGTGATCTGAATAATGGGATCAAGCGTAGGCTGATGAAGTTTGCAGATGACACCAAATTGAGTAGGAAGTAGACACTCCGGAAGGGAGAGCTGTTCTGCATGGAGATCTGCTGGAAGAGCGGGCCAGCAAGAACCTTACGAAGTTCAACAAGGACAAGTGTAAGGTCTTGCACCTGGGAAAACATAATCCAGGAGTGCAGCACAGACTGGGATCCACCTGGCTGGAGAGCAGCTCTGTGGAAAGGGACCTGGGGGGCCTGGTGGACAGAAAGCTCAACATGAGCGAACAGTGGCTGCTGCGGCCAAGAAGGCCAACAGGATGCTGGGTTGCATCAAAAAGGGCATCACCAGCAGAGAGAAAGAAGTCGTCGTCCCACTCTACTCAGCGCTTGTCAGGCCACACTTGGAGCGCTGTGTACAGTTCTGGTCCCCGCTATACAAAAAGGATGTGGACAGGCTGGAAGGGGTCCAGAGAAGGGCCACCAAGATGATCAAAGGACTGGGAAGCTGCCATACGAGGATAGGCTGGGAGAGCTGGGTTTGTTCAGCCTTCAGAAAAGGAGGCTTAGAGGGGATCTCATCCCCATGTACCAGTACTTAAAGAGTAGTTACAAAGAAGATGGAGACTCCCTTTTTACAAGGAGTCCCATGGAGAGGACAAGGTGGAATGGACACAAGTTTCTCTTGGGGAGAATCTGATTGGACACGAGAGGGAAATTTTTCACAGTGAGGACAGTCACCATTGGAATAATCTCCCTAGGGAAGTGGTTGACTTGGACACCTTCAAGAGTCACCTGGACAGGGTGCTAGGCCGTCTTGTCTAGGCTGGGCTTTTCCTAGAAAGGTTGGACTAGATGATCCCTGAGGTCCCTTCCAGCCTGGGATTCTGTGACCAACCCAACACTACCTCCTAAACCATGCCCCTAAGTGCCATGTCTACACAATATTTTTTTTTAACACCCCCAGAAATGATGACTCCCCCGCCTCTCTGGGCAGCCTGTTCCAATGCCTGACCACTCTCTCAGTAAAGACATTCTTCCTAATACCCAATCAAAACCTCCCCTGGCACAACTTGAGGCCATTTCCTCTTACCCTATCACTAATTGCTTGGGAGAAGAGACTAACACTTGCCTCACTACAACCTCCTTTCAGGTAGTTGCAGAGAGCGATAAGGTCTACCCTCAGCCTTCTCTTTCCAGGCTAAACAACCCCAGTTCCTTTGGCCACTCCTCATCAGACTAGTGCCCTAGACCCTTCCCCAGCTCTGTTGCCCTTCTCTGGACACGCTCCAGCACCTCAACGTCCTCCTTGTCCCGAGGGGCCCAAACCTGAGCCCAGCATTCGAGGTGGGGCCTCCCCAGGGCCGAGCACAGGGGCCCCATCCCTGCCCGGCTCCTGCTGGCCACACCAGTGCTGACACAAGCCTGGGTGCTGGTGGCCTCCTTGGCCACCCGGGCACTGCTGGCTCATGCCCAGCCGGCTGTCAGCCAGCACCCCCAGGGCCTTCTCCGCCGGGCACTTCCCAGCCCCTCTGCCCCAGGCCTGGGGTGCTGCCTGGAGTTGGTGTGACCCAAGGGCAGGACACGGCACTTGGCTTTGCTGAACCTCATACAATTGGCCTCACCCCATCGATCCAGCCTGTCCAGGTGTCTCTGCAGACCCTTGCTACCCTCAAGCAGATCGACATTCCCACTCAACTTGGTGTCATCTGCAAACTGACTGAGGGTTCACTCAATCCCCTCATCCAGATCATTGATAAAGATATTAAAAAAGACTGGCCCCAAAACTCTTTACTCAATATATGTCCTTAATTTTTATTATTATTTCAAAGAGACTTAAGAACAGTAGTAATAGTTTGCTCTAGGGCTGAAGTGCCTGGAACGTAGCCTTTTCCTACTGCTTTTGCTCTTTCTCCTATTTCTCATGCATAAACACAGCCTTGCATACTTTTAAGCATACACTGAACATGGTGCATTTATCTACCAGTTAGGTGTTTTTCTTTGGCTAACCCAGCTTCCTCAAGCTAAAGCCATCCAGGTTTTTTTTATTCTCCTTCAGAATAATATCTCTTTTCTTGTTGCTATGCTGGGCAGATGAATTTTAGGCTGTTGGAAATATGGGCTCTATTCCTTGCTGTTTACAGGAAAGAAAATATTTTTTAACTAAGCACTAGCTGCATCACAGACCATGTGCACGGTGTATTCCAGAGAAGGGAAAGGGGGTACTGAAATGACCAGTGACCACCAACCAGGGTGTGCCTTTGAAGCATCAAAAGAAATATCTAAGCACTGTGTGTGTGGGATTTTGCTTGGTAGCCCACCTAGGCACCATGGGGTGACCTCTGCTTGGCAGCAGGAAGGGGCAGTGGGCTCCTGGCGTGGCCCGTTCCTGGGCTTGCGCAGCTGCTAGTGCCCTGCTTTCCTCCGCGTCCTCTCCAGGGGCAGAGCTCTGGCAGGCAGGAGGGGAGCATCGAGCAGTGTGCCAGCTGGAGCGCCGAGGCATGGATAGCCTGGAATTGCAGTCTGTGCTGCCAGCCAAACATCTCAAGTCTCCAATTAAAAAAAAAAAAAAAATCAATAGGGTTTACTTCCTATGGATACTGATAACAGCAGTGGAGAAACAGCTGAGAGCAGTTTAGGGAGCTGTCTGTCCAGAAGAGGAGGGCGGCAGACCCCAAAGGGACTGAGTGCCCAGCCTGGGGCAACATGTGGTGCTGCGGGCTTTGCTGGAGCCGCAAGGCAGCCTGAAGGAGCCCAGAAGCATGGCTGGCATTTAGATGTGAAGTCCTCTTCCCTTACCCCTGCAGGGATGAGATGATATGGTAAGGTTTCGTCTAGAAGCAATCACCTTTCTTTTCCTGTTTTCTGAAAGGATTGATTTGAAAGTCTTCAGCAATCTATGCTTTTTCTAGTGGGAATCTATGAAATCGCATTACTGGATTTTAAATAAAGCTCTGTCTTTTTTCCTCTTTTAACTCAAAATAAATTCCTTTCTGAGAAACTCACATTTGAACTAAGATACTCTGGTTTGGTGGGGTTTCTTTTGTTTCGTATTGTGGGGTGTTTTTTTTTGTTTGGTTGGTTTTTTTACTTCAAACTTAAGTCCTGTTTATTCTAATATTTGGAAGCAGCAGATACCATATTCCTAGGACTGCCGTAGCAGCCAGACTTGAAGAATTGTATAAAGGGGAATAAAGTCATAAAAATACTCAGAAATCTGATGGCAAAGTGTAAAGAGGGAAGAACAAGTACAAACCACTAAGATATACATTGTTCTTCTGTGGTGAAGATGCTGTGTGTGCTTTGAACATTTGCCATCTCTCAGCTGGATCCTTGCTTCCTAATTTAACAAGGAAAGTTATGTTAAGGAATAAATGAATTGAGCTTGTAAGAAGTACAACTGTCCTGATTTGGGATACTCAGGTTGAAGCTGAGGACAAAAGCCTTGTGTTGTGGTTAATGAGAACTTTGCAGGGCCTTGAAAATAACCGGTGCCTTTGGTGCAGCCCTGGTAAGATTCCCCCAACACGCATGTGTGTCATGAAGAGCGGCAACGACTTTCAGGCACGAGGAGCTGGTGTCACCCAGCTGTCCCCTGCGCCACCCAGTGCTGTGGAAGAAGCCCGGGCGCTCCTGTCTTACAGCACCTCCAGGCAGCCTGCAGCCACCGCCTGCTTAGCAGTCAGCTCTGTAAACAGGGAGATTAAATGGAATTGCTTAAAGCTTATTCTGTATTTTAATTAAGTGTGTATTAATTTGACTTAGTTACTGAGCAGTGACTACTTTATGCATTCCTAATTTAATGAGCTAATGGCGTGGGGATAAATAATACATGATGGAGTATATCTCTATAGTGTTAATTTTTTCTGGTTTACAACAATTTTAATACATCTGCGTACAAGTCAATTAAACCCACAGTTTATTCCTGATTACAGTGATTATTAGGTTTCTGCACATCATGAAACCTAACAGAAAAGTCACTGTGGCAAACAGCGGGCTACTGAAAGCCAGCTAACATCAAGGTATGCCTAGCAGTATCTAGGGTGGTTTGAAGCTCGGTGTTCTGTGTGAGCATTGGTTTAGTAAATGTGAGTTTCAAAATCAAGCTCTTAATTTTTGCTTCTGCTCTTAAGAAATCTAGAAAGCTTTAAGTGCAGCTTAATCTGGAGATGACGGTTTTGTCTGCTTCTATGTTAAAATGAAAATAAATACTACGGTCTCTCTGTAATTTTGAACTGAAACTACCTAAAGTCGTTCATTGGTTACTGAGGTGAAGGTTCGGTCCGGGAAGAATAAGGGACGTAACACATTGGGAAAAGCTTCTCCGGATAACTCTCATAGTTTCCTTAAACCTCTGATGGGTTGCTGTAATGTTATCATCACAGGGACTAATTCCTATTACCCATACTTCTCTCCTGACCTGTATGTACTTCTCTCTCTCCAGGCAAACCCCTATGGATTTCAGTAGGCATTCCAAGTGAGTTTGGCTTTCTAACACCTGAGGTGCCTCCTGGCAGTGTGCAGCACCGGTCCTGCTGAGGTGGCTTTCATTGCAAAGATGATGTTTGCTGAGAAGGGGCAACCATCTCAAGCTGCACCTATGCTTACAATCCAGTGTGCTGTGCAATCGTTAGGGAAAGTCAGCACTTCAAAATAATTAAAAAATACTTTAAAATAAAACAGGCATTTGCCTTGTTAACAGGGGGACAATTCTTCCTGCAGTCATAGAATGAGGCAACCGAGCTGTGTCAGAAATCTCCTAAGCCCAGAAACCTCCTGTGTGAATGTCCAGAAAAACAGCTTTAAGTGCTTGAATGGTCTTCATTTCTTAATAGCTGATTGTGGTGAAACAACCGATACCGGGGCTTTGATGGATGTTGGGGAGGAACGCTGCGTGGTATCTTGCCTCATGGCTGAGGAATAACCCTGAGGCTTTTGGTCCCAGTGCGTTAAACTCAAGTCCCCCCAGGAAGCTCTGTATTTTACGTTTGGGGGTTTTGTTGTTATTTGGACTCAAAGGAGTCCTGATGTAATAGAAGCTAAGGGACATATCATGCTTTCAAAGCCAGAGGCTTCTGGGATCGCAGGTGAGAGAGACGTTGCTGATAAAGTTGGAAATTACGCACACTTCAAGTCCCCTAAGAGATGGAGTGTGTTTCTTTCGCTGCTGCTTCTTTAGTGGTCACGATGCCTGGCCTGTAACAGGCTCCAGGCCCGTAAGGACTTAAACCACGTGGTGACTGTGAGATGTAACTAGGTTTAACTGCAGAAATGAGGCTAATTCTCAGCTGCCTCGTTCAGAGCAGGTGCCCGGATTTCGGTGAAGCACTGCTGGCTTACACTAGCTGAGGATGCAAGGGTGGTTCCCTTTGTGCTACTAATGCTTTGTCTATAGAACTGTACACTGCATTCGAGTCGAAGCTCATTGCAAAGCACTGCAGTGCATGACAACTAATCTTGTACGTCAACTTGTCAAGATGACTTCTTTTAAGTAGTATTAAGAGTTATTCATTCAGCACGTCAGACATCTCTTCCCCTGGGGCATATCAGCGTACAACAACACAAGTTGTTGTTATTAACTGTAATAATATTGGTAACAGGGAGAGAAACGTGAGTCAGGAAGACTGTGGAGCGGGGGACAGCCACCTCCTGGCAGCACAGTGGAAGGGCTGAGTAACCCACAGGCACGTGTGCTGTACGCGTGGGAAACGCTGCCATGCCTGTCTCTCCATGGGCCGCGCCCCTTGCTGTTTGTCTTGGTTTAATCACAGTCCCGTAAACCGCACGTAGCGAACAAGAGGAAAGAAGAAAGAATCAAAGGAGATAAATGAATATGCAGGAAAATAGAGACACAGGAGGGAGGAGTATTTAACTCCACTCTGAACAGATGGTGAGTTGTTCAGGTTTAAAGGCTGCTACAGGATGGATATCCTATTGGCAAATATCATTCAATCTTGTTGTCGTGTTTTGGGAAGAAAGTAATCAGTTTTCAAATTTGTACTGATAATTTGAAGACATTTATTTAAAGTTTTGACCGAAATGAAAAATGGATGTTTCTTTCCCAAGTCTACTGAATGTGCTTGGGAAATTGTCTGGCCCTTGTTTTGTACGAGGCTAGAAGGTGCTGTCGACAGCTCCCAGTCGCAGTTCCAAGCAATTCTGTGTAATGGTCAAGCACCTCGTGTTTGCGGACACGGGAATGCAGAGGAACGTCTGAAATACTGAGACCTACTCTCACCCTGAGGCTGAAATCCTCTCTTTCCAGCTTGCTCATGGAAAAGCTTTTCACCCTGGGCTCCCAGAAGGTTGTAAGCCAGCTTCACGTGTCCCCTAGTGACAGTGCTGCAGCAGCGGGAGCATTACTGTTTGGCTGATGGCTGTTGAAATGGGAACGACCATGTTTCAGTACCTAATCTCTCATGGCAGTAGTAACATTGTTGGATTTGTTTTTATGCTTTGATAAGTAATTAGGTTTTGACAGCTGTTGCAAAATGTATTTTCACTTCTTTCTGTTAAATTGGATGCTTCTTTTATTCAGATTATCGGTGGTGTAATAACAAACTGAAAAGCCCTCCTGTGCTGGGCGGATGGCCAAGGGAATGGACATGGTTCCTCAAATTTTAACGAGGTTCCTCAGCCAGGAACTAGTCATTTCAGCTCTTGTAGTGGTCCATGGGAATCAATAGGCTCCTTCAGTTTTAGATGACTGTTGTAGTTCTCTACGAACCTCCTCAAAAGGCACTAATAAATACCATACGCATTGTTTTTGTACCCTCAGGCTGAGCAGGTGCCCCCTCTTAGGGAGGGCATGGCCCTGAGTTTAGAGTTAGCCGGAGAATACTGAACTTGGTGTTTCTCTAATACTTGCTGTCTCAGCAAGGCCACTGGAAGTGTTCTGTCTCCATATGTGAGATGGTATCATCTCAGTTGTTATGAGAGAACATGGGAATACTGGCACTCTTAAAATGTTGTGGCATTCCATTTTGACATTTTTATTACAAAAAGCTGTAGTCATTTTGTTTGGAAGTGGTTTCTTGTTTCAATGCATATTTCATCGGTTGTATAAATCCTTTTATAAACAAAGGGCTGTAAACCAAGGAAATATTTGAAATATATGGGAAGTGTTCCAATTAATCCTGAAATGTATTTGAAGTGTCACTGAAATTTTCACTTCTTGAAAACTTGCAATGTTTTTGCTTTCTGGTGTGATTGTGGATATTTTTAAAAAATCTTATTGTCAAAATGAAATGGGAATCTATTTTCTAGGCAGTTGGAGAATTAAAGCAGGAAGGTTGGAAGCTCTAAAGCTGTCTGTGAAGGGAAAAGACACTGGTGTGCCAGGAATTACTCAACAAAAGGTAGAACAACTGTGGTGGTTGTCCTACAAATTCACATTTTTTTCATAAAATAGAAGTGAAGTGGTCAACCTCTTTTATATTTGCAGTGGCATAAATGTTGCACTAGGTAGCAGAGACCCTTGGTAAAATATTAATCCATTTTAATTCTCAGTTGATGCCCAGAGGATTGGGAGAACCAAATCTTATTGTCAGGTTCTACCCTGATTATCAGGCAAAACAACTTACCCTTTCCCCTTATTCAAAGCACGTTATATCAGTCCAGTACGTGCAGTCGTTAGGTTCTGAGCATACCTTTTACTAAGAAGAATGTATATAATAAGTGGCAAATATTAACAGTGTAGAAAAGCGTGTGCTCGAGATTGAAGTTGAATAGCACTAGCTGGTTTACAACAGATCTTGGCCCACATGATGGAGATTATTGTTTTAAATTTAAGTTCATAATACAGCAGCAGAGGGTCAAGTGCTGGATAGTTTTTCTGAAGCTAAGTCAACACTATAAATCAAACTGCAGGAGGACCATGATTTAATTCATTAACGGTTAGAAGATTAATTACAGTGCTATTAAATATTTGATTAAATTAAAACTAAAGTATTTAAACATTGTTTTTCAAATAATGTTTGCTCATTAATTAGAATGGCTAAATGTTCAAATTAATTAGAAATGTGGGTTGTTGGTAAGAAAAAAACCCATATGCATTTCCCTTTCTGGGGTTCTCTCAGCATTTTCCCACTGCACAGCACAGATGAATAATCACAGTGTTACCTTCCACAGGCAGAGCTGTTATTTTTCTGGATCTGTGTGCACAGCTGGACTGAGAGAGTCTCAGACCAAACGTGCCCAGGGTTTGTCTGCTACCCCAGTCCTCGGGCACCTTATTCCCAGGTCTGTTTACTCATTAGTGAGACTCTGGAGTTAAAAGCCTGTGCTCATCACTTGAGGAATTCTGCAGTGCACTTATGAAGGGAGGAATGCTGGTGGCATGTTACCATACGCAGAGGACAAGGGAGGAAAGCAAGAGAGGACAGGCAGCAGCGGGGTGCTGCGAGAGCCCAGTACCCACCCCCGCGCCGCGGATTCTCCTCCCCAGCTGCCCTGCGGCAGCTCTGCCATGAAGTGCTCTCCCCACATGGGCTTGCTGGGTGTTTATGAGGCCTGCAGAGGCACGTGGGTGTGGGCTACAAGTCCCCCGCAAGTGCCAGCTGTGACCTTGCCCCAGAGCCTCACTGCTCCCCCTTGCTTGTGCATGGAGCTGCTCTGAGACCTCTCGTGCATCAGCCTCTTCAAGGGTCCTGAGAGTGTCTCAGGCTCTTTGACTTCTGGAAACATTTAAAATCAAGGAAGTTTATCATCTCCTAGCTGTCTTCATCTCAACAGATGGGCGGGCCTGTTTTTGGTGAAAGGCTTCACAGCACTCTAAAGGAGCATAAAAATGGGATTAAATGCTACTCTACATCCATTATTACCCACAGGATAAATGAGAGTTCTGTACATAAGGTCAAGTGCTGGTAAAGTTATGCTAGTAGATATTTTGCCCCATAATTTTTTTAGGAAGGGAGATATCCATCTTTCTCCAGAGACGTGGAATTCCCAGTCATCTGAAATGCCCTGTGGCACAGACAGCTTGTAACGACGGCGGCTGGTAAGCACTGCAGGTGACACAAATAAATGTCAAACAGAAAGCACGAATTAAGACAGAAATTCTTAAACATCTCATGTGTATTTTTGTATGAAGCAAATAGGATTACTTCAGACACGGCGCCAGGCTCTTAAACTGTAATTTTCTGTGTAAGAAGGTAAGTGTGAAAATCTTAGTGATGGATACCTTCACAACAGTCCAGAGGATGAGCCATTTTCCCCTGCAGAAGTCAAATGCAGGAAGGAGAAAACACTTCTTCACTTTCATTGCACCATTTATCACTATTACAACACCCTGCATCAAGCGTTAATTAAGACTTGTATCCATTCTGTCTGAGCGGATGATCAAGAGCCAGGCATGCATTCGCACGTTTTGGACTGGAGCGGTTTTCATCTGTAGCACTCCATGCCTGTTACAGAGATGAGGGGGATAAATCCTCTTAAATTCTTTCTCCTTTTCCATTTATTGTGTCCCTTTGCCTCCATCTCTCCCATAGCTTGCTGTCATTGCAGTAACAGAACAGCAAAGGCAGTCCTCTTCGAGGAGTCGGGGCAATGCAGCTCCCTGCGCAGGCTGTCTGGAGGTCCTCGCCCCGCTGCCCAACCGCTGTGCCCCCACCCGCTGGACACCCCGTGAGATCTTGCCCTCCAGGCAAATGTGTCATGCTTCTGTCTCACTGGTTGAATAACAAAGGGTGGGAACTTCTTCCCATATAAATGAGGTCCCAGGGAACAGCCCTAAGAGCTGGTGTAAATCTGAGTAAACGAAACCCGAAGTTTAGACCATACAGTATGTGTTAATTCTGAATTTATATTATGACCTTCTAAAGATGATTGGAAACACCGGCTTCATTGAAGCTCCTTCCAAGCCTCCCACGTTCACTAGGCGCTCTGGGTTTGCCAGTGCTCTTCCCATTCCTACTGATAGTTTTTTTAATCCAATGCCAGGGGACTTGTGGTACCTCGGGTGCATTGCCAGGTCTTACCCTGCGTGGGGCCAGATTCCCTGAGTGAGCTCCTCTGTTCCCGAGCATCAGCTTGGGCATGAGAACAGATCTGAAATAGCAGCGCACAAATATTCTGAAATGCCCAGGGATTCTTCTGCACTTAAGTCTTCTGGTCAATGGGCGTTTCCTCATTTAAGCTCCCTTGTGTCAGTCCAGATTGACCTAGTTATGATAGATTCACTCCTAAAGCTTAAGCATCTTGAGTTTATTCACCTCCCACTGCTGTGGAAGACGAATTCCCAGTCTCTTGGCATCTGAAACATTTTATTTTTGGGTGTTTTACCTGATAGCCTCTACTGGCATGAAACTGTATGGTTGCTGCTACAACCATGTGAAGATAAAGTTGAAGTAGTGGTCGACTGGCGGAATTATAGATTTAACTGAGGGTGATGAAGAAATGATTTTGTGCCCAGATTCCCGATCACCTTCTTATCTAGCCTGGAATCAAACCGATCTGCTTAACCCCACCCCCTTGCAAGCAGCAGCTCCTCAGTCTCTCTTCCTATCGAATGCCTCCTGTAAATAACACACGTTCACGGGAATGCAGTGACCCTTCATGTGCTCTGTGAAGCGAAAGCAAGAAAAATGAGTAAGTAGGAGCTGGGGCTACATAAGTTTTGAAAAACAGAGCATAAACATCCTTTTTTTTTTTTTTTTATTTCATGCATATGTTTCTAGAGAATAGGTTTTACTGTCCAAAACGGGTTACTGAAGCCTATTAAGGAAGCTGATTTTCAGGCACTGATGATCTGACTTCCTGCCAGCAGTACGCTAAAAAAATAAGGGGGGGTGGAAGGTGTTTGAAAAGCAAAAGGAAGAAAGGCAAGAGCACTCTTTGCCATGACCTGTTGTTCCTCCCCTGCTACCATGAAGTGGTAACAATAG
Source organism: Phalacrocorax aristotelis (assembly GCF_949628215.1). Classification (NCBI taxonomy): domain Eukaryota; kingdom Metazoa; phylum Chordata; class Aves; order Suliformes; family Phalacrocoracidae; genus Phalacrocorax; species Phalacrocorax aristotelis. Next base: position 6,719,107 of record NC_134293.1, on the reverse strand, counting down.
CTATATTGAATTACACCATGTGTCAACAGGCATTTGATTTTAACAGAATGAATTATCACCACATCATTTGGACTTTTCTGCTCTACTAATTTTGCTGCATCTTCTATTTTGGTCATTTGCCCTACATTTTGAAAAGCAAATTAGTGTCCCATATTTTACGTCCATTGGGTTGAAAGGGTCAGTACTGCTGTTCTCCAGTGCTTCCACTGCAGGCACTTTGTCTTGCTCTGCTCTATTAAGCAGCTAGACTGAGGGTCAAACAGTAAACTCTGTGAGGCTAGAATTCAGTTCATTTTCACTTACATATGTTAATTATTATTTACAACTTGTAGTATCTTGATTAGTTCTGTTAGCACCCAATATACTTGGGGGCTGGTATTGCAGTCGGTAGCTCTGGTCCTCAGCGGCAATTACAGCATCAGTCCCAACCACATCAGTGTCTATTCAATAACTACTTCTCTTAAACACCTCTGGAAACACTGCTGGGGGAGTTTGTCTTGAAGAACATATCTTACAGTCACAGTAAAGAGTCTAAATATTTTGAGCTTTGTCTGTACTGGGGATTACTGCACTGAAATAGCGTAGCTGGCAAACTAGAGTAAGGACAGCAACTGCTTTCATGCTCTTTCCACACTCCTAAATTCAGCAGAAATAAAAAATGTGCATAAGAAACGTAGCCAGTGGATGTTTCTGCAGGGAAGGGGTTAATACAGTATTAATTTTAATTCTGTTGTGACATAGTAACCCTGGGGGAAAAAGTCTATTTTATTTGTATACCCTAAGCCTAGGATCTTTCTGTGTGCCATGTTACACATCCTTAAGCCTAGGCTCTCACTCTGTAATTCCTGTGTATAGTGCTAGAATATCTGTTTAAAATAAATTGTGTCTTTCCAAAAGATATCTCATCTTTAAAGAGTCAAATGATGAAGAATTTACCCATCCCCTGCCTGTCTGTTGCTATATTTAATTATTTCACTACTTAAAGTTGGCCTTATGTCTATACTTTTATACATTAATGATGATATTCTACATAAATTATCTGTGAAGAAAACAGGAGTATTGTATATTTGTTTCTTTCAGTGATGCCTAATGAGGATCACAAGGATGGGGGGTTTTAGAGTGTAGAAAGACGGGAGACTGCTGTGAGCAGCTGGAACGTGTCTGATGAGGTGTACGGGCATGCTCATCTGTAAATGTCTGTCTGAGAGCGTGTTAAAAGGGCATCCATTTGTAGCATACAAAGAAAGGTCCCGTGTACTTTCTTCTGATAACTATTCATACACTATATCTTACTTGCTTTTTTTTTCCCAATAAAAAAAAAAAGAAACACTCTATCTTTTTCCTAGAAAGTATCCTTCCATGCTCAGCTAAATCTCTGTACCTTAGCTCTAGCGATCACTACACCCCTCGGGGTCCGTTCTGCAGGTGCTCTTGCTGGTACCCCAGTTTTGCCTAGCGCTAGAAACAGGTGCTCAAATCCGGCTTCTTTGCAGCGCCGTGGTCAATACGCGAACCCGCTACCGTTTTAGTGCTATCCAAGGGATGCTCCTGGGCGACGATGGCTTTGGCGCAGCCTGCTCTGCGCTCGCGTGTGTGTGCGCGCCGCGGACGGTGAGCGCTCGGCTCTTGCTGGCGGCCGTGGCACTGCGGCGACTGGCGGGGGGCTCTCGCCCCTCCCGCTCTCGTTAATGAAATGAGTTAATGAAGAGCGATCTGGGGGGGAGCGGTTGGACTTCAGTTAATAAGCATGTACTTGGCCGAGTTCTGTGTTATGATCTGCCGTAAATACAGGCTATTAGGCCACTTAACCCAGTTTGACGATGGTTTACATGGATAAACTTGTGAAAAGCTGTGGGTGGTACCAATGGATTTGGCTTCAATTTCGCACCCTTACAACTCAAATTCAAGTATGCCTGGAGTCCACAGCAGCATAAAGGTGCCATATAGCAATTTTCATTGTTTCTCACGTTTGCCTAAGCCTCGGAAGCAATCCTCTCAGCTTTAACATCTTTTGTCCTGGCTGACTCATAGTCCTTTCAAGAAAGGCAGATGTTGAAGGCTGTCGTGTGTCACACGTTAGGACAGAAATGAAACACAAACCCTGCTATCCTGTTGATAAGGCTGATTTTTGCCGTAGTTGTGGGACATTTTGCAGGATCCAGGGCTTTCTCCTGGTCTACCATGCATGGTCCTGCTCTCGTGCGTAAGGAACTGTAGCACAGAGACAGTAAGGTTGTCTATCGAGGAAGGTCATAGGATCGCTGGAAATGGGTTAACCCATCCGAGTCCTGGCTTTCATGCTCGTGACCAGCAAGTTAATTTTTTATCAGGTCTGTGAATTACCTTTCCGTCACCTTTCCGCAATGGCTGGCTGTGCCGATTTGATGCAGTGAGTCAGTTTTAAAGAACCCAAGCCAATGCTAAGTGATCTGCACCACAAAGGGCTATAAAGCACCTGGGAAGGGAGGGATTTTTCACAGGCTGAAGGATGGGTGCTGCTGGGAGGTGCTGAATCCTCGGGGGGTGGCGGTGCTTGCGGCAGCCAGAGCTGCTCTGTGCACGGTGACTCCCGCCGACACGATGCACTGGCTCGGCGGCTGGGATCAGATATGGATTTCTGGAGAAATCTGATGGGGAGTTTCAATAAAAAGCCCTGGAGCCCTCCAGTGTTTATCTTACTAAAATTCTTTCAGTTGTCATGAAGGACGGGACAGGATCCCGTGAGTGTGACTGAACATGGCCAGGTAGCTAAAAACCATCTGATTCCTACTGAGAATTTGCTTTTTCCTCAAGTGATTTTATTGATTCATAATTTTTTCTATTTAATTCAGTCTTCTATCCCAAAACCCCGTACTCAGATTGACTGAAATTATTCAAACGTGTGCTGAGAACATTACATTATTTTGACAGAAACCATCTACGTTTTTTAAAAAGTTAAAACATTTTTGTTTCCACATTTTGTTTAAGAAAAAGATTGTAGTCTCAAGGGTAAACATGATTTTGGTTTCATTTAAAGAAAAACGAACCCTCCAACCTCAGCTGGTAAACAAGGTGTTTCATTCAATTTCAACTATGAATTTTGCAACTTTTTCTATTACCTGGAAAAATGTTTATTGTTTCTGTTGGTCAGCGAGCCAAAAAATCCCTTGTTTGTACAGTTCCACTCTATGACTCTCTGGGGGAAACTCCTCTCTCTCAGAAATAATGGGATCAATGAAAAATTATGGCTTTTTGTGGCATGTGTGGTTATTTTTTGCCATCTTCACTGGTCTGGATTTCTACTGATCTGATTTCACCACCAGCTTTTCCTTAGTAGAGCCTGAACTGGTGTCTGGGGTGGGGTGATGGTGTGGACATCCCAGGGACAGGCATCTGGAGGGATCCAGAGCTCAGAGGTCCTGCGACATCTCTTGGTATCTCCATGGGAGCCCCCTCCTCCTTAACAAATTCGGCTGCTGTCTGTGTTCATCAGTTTCCCATGTTCATTATCTGTCTATCAGGGCTTTAAAAAGTGTTACATACTATTTTAATGGTATCTCTCTAAGAAATAATTACTTCGCTGTGCTTATAATCCAGTTTGTATTTGATGTGTCACCTCTAATAGCCTGCAGAATTTTTCTTTTTCGTACAAGAGACCTTATTTGTCGCATTTCTAACAAAGAGCTCGTCTCCTCTCATTAAAAACAGGCTTTTCAGCTCAGTGATTTAAGAATAGGAAAAATAGAGTCTGCGCTGCATGGCTCTGTTCAATACAGGCGAACTGTACACGAAGAGAGGAAAAGCAGCGCCTGATTTCTTCTGAGGCACATGAGCTGCAGCGGAGGAGTTCCCGGTACCCGGGGACGTACCTGGGCTCGGGCGGGGTGGACAGGACCCGCCAGAGCTGCACAGCTCGCCCACCTTCCCTGGCTTTGTCTTGAAAAACGGGGGTGAGAAGACGAAGGGGGAGCATTCCCAGGGTCAGCAGCTGAATCCCACTGGCAGACCCCGCGCTGCCTGTTCACAACCCAGCTCAGCCCCTCTCTGCAGAGCTCGTGGGGCACCTGCGGGTGCGCGGCTGCCCGGGGATGGTCAGCGATGAGCTGCACGGCTGCCCCCGCTGTGCACCCGGACCTGGGACCTGCTTGGGGGCTGCCCCGACTCTGCCTGGGGATGGTGTGGGGAAGGGTCCTGCTCATCACCCAGCTCCTGCCGGGCGTGGGGGGAGCGGGGCTGGCGGCAGGCACGGGGCCCCCCCAGCGCAGCAGCCACAGAGCGCTTGGGTGGCGAGCTCTCCACCTGCCTCACGAGGCCCAGAGGCAGACTGATGAAGTCGGGCAGGTAACCAGATTTGCTCACCCCGAATGCAGGTTTCCCAAATGCAAGGGAAAAACGTAAGCAAGAGGCTGGCTTTGCGCTGCATTCGCTTTTGTTTAAAAACGTCACGCTCAAATGAGTCAGAAGGCTGTTGATGTGAGGGGGAGTGTGGAAAAGCACATATGACTAAGCCATTCCTCTTCTGTCCTAGAGAATAATATACTTACATGCAAAGTAAGTTTCATGAAATAACGTCTGGATTGTTTTGTGCAGTCACGGCTTTCAGATTTGTTATTCCTTCTGGGGGCTGGAAAGACTTGTTGATTCATTATGTAAAAATCAAGGGTGAATATTATGAACAAAAGATCAATAATGTAACCATTACAAGAGGGGAAAGTAGGTTTGGGTTTGCGCTTACTCTTTTGTGGTGGTTTTCTTTTTTTTTTAAATTAGTGCCACTGAATATATGGCTTTTGAAGGACCTAATACACAGCTACGCCTGCTCTCCCATGATGCTAGTCATACCGGGGGCCGGCGGTGTTGTCCCAGTGTATGTGAACTCCCTCACCGATAACAAGGGTGAAAGGTATTGAAAAAACCCTTATGCACGATACACAGGTTTCAGGCAAGGGGGCTGTGGGTGAGAGGACGCGATCTGTCCTCGGCTGGTGCAAAGGCAGCATTACTGTGTCCAGCTCTGCTTGCTCCTGCAGCCACGAGGACTAGCCAGCATTTGGTCCTTATTATTTCTGTGTTACTCGCTTATGCCAATGGCTTTTGCACAAAACCAGGAATGCTGTGTAATCACCTCTTATTGCATATATTCCTAGAGGAATAGCTAATCCTTTGGTTTTGACATCATAATTAGCAAGATAGAAATTGTCGTGTCCCCAAACCAAAGACTAATTCAGTCGAGGGGAAAAAAAACCTGCACAAAAAAACTCAACTAGAATTGATAAACTTTGGATGCAGAAATCTAGTTTTTATGCAAATGGCCCAATTAAAGAAAGAACAAGACGCAGCATCTGCAGAGAATAAATGCTACACAAGTAGGATTGTTTTCAGACGAAACAGGTTTTTTCTGAGCTCTCCCCGTGATACCAGCGGGTCTGGGAGTCCCTCAGGACATGCAGCCTTTCGGAGCTCAGCAAGCAGGCAGTGATGTATTTGTGGTGGTAGCGGAACCGGCAGCGACACCATAGCGAGTTGGAAATGTGTCTATCAAAGCTTCGAGGGCTTAAATAGAAATGATGAGAAATCTGTGTGTGGGAAGCTGGCCCAGCTGCTGTCCGTATTGGGTCTGCCTCTAATAAATATGTCAGTCCTTAGCTTTGATCAGCATCAAGTGCGTACAAGGGACAAGTGCATATGCTGTGTCTAATTTTTACCAGTTATTTCGATGATTTATTATGCCTTTACTGGAGTCCTGGTGACATTAATTGCTATGTATGATTGCTGTGATGGTGACAATAGCATTTAGAGGTGATGGTGGGGTGTCGGGGCCTTGTGACATACAGCCTGAACAAAGGCAGAGCCTGCCCAGGGCTTGCAGCCCAAACGCCTGCTGTGCAGAGACCCAAAGGCGTCAACTCAGGGCTGCAGCAGCTCCTGAAACACTGTGGGGCTGCATGTAGGGTGAGATATATCTCATTAAACCTTAGGTATCTGAAAGTGAAGCAGTTTATCTAAACTAGTTGTCAAGGGCTGTCTCCATCATTAATAGGGAGGGATCCCATTTGGAAGGAGATAGATCTGTTTTGGGATGGGGTGAATAGGCAGCACTTTCTCAGGAAGAGCGATCGTGAGCTCCAAGATAAGCTTAGGCACAGGAGAGTGCAAAGGCCCCTGAAAGCCCTTAAGGTTGTCATGCCTTAGGATTTATTTTTGCACTTTTAAATCACTATTCAACGCTCATCCCTTTCCTCTCCCAGTGCCAAAGAAACTAAAGGTCTGATTTAAAGTGGAAAAGGAATTGCTTTAAAACCTGCTATGTTGAAAAAGACTAAAGGTGCTGCTACACAAATTTTGTCATTGTGACACCTCAGTAAGTGTTGCAGTGCAGAACAGCGAGGGGCTGGTACCCCGTGGCTTGCCGGAGGCTGCCAGTGGCGTAATGGTATAAGACACCGTAGGGGGAAAGAGAGCCCCAACATCTCTGTTTCTGTCCTACCTTTTGCAGTAAATTCTCCCCACCAATTCAATGGAATTAGTAAATACAAAAAAGCTCAGAACAGCCCTATTTATGTTCTTCCCCTCCCCTTCCCCCCTCTTATTAGTGAATAATCCCTTGTTCCCCTCATTTGTGTATCTCAACTTTACAAACTCCAAGCCCACCTGCAGGTGGGACCTTATTTTTCTCTTCCTGCCATTTGTGAGGCCTGAGGGGCTGCGTGGGCGGGGGGTGGCCGTGGGCACTGCCCTCCCCCGCACCCGGATCTCGCCTGACCCATTCCCTGCTGGTGGGGCCGTGGATGTCTGCAGCCTCCCTGACCTCCCCTAATCTTCACCCGCTGGCTTGTGCGGTGTGCGTTCCGGCAGTTTAGGGCAGCGAGAGGGGGGCAGCTAATTGGCGCGCTCAGGGTGGTGGGAGCCAGGGGACGCAGCATCTTTGCACCAAACCCCCTGCCTTACCGCTGCCCCTGGAGGTACCTGAGGCTCAGGTCCAGCTCTGCCGCTTCGGGCCCAGGAAGACCATTTTAGCAGTCATCCACCTCCTAGCCACAGCATTTCTGCTGGTTTGGGGGCAGTGGGTGGGCCAGCAGGCTGGACTGCTGCTCTCCTGGAGAGGAGCTGCTGGGGGTGCTGCCAGCCCTGCCTGGAAGGAACCACTTCTGTCACTGCCAGCATCACTCTGCATAGTTGGGCGACAAGATAGCTGTGCGGTGGTCTGAGCCCGATTAGCAACTGGGCTGAAACAGGGCAGCTGTCAAGGTGTCTGTGCATGCCCATGTCCCCGGGGTGATAACAGACACCTCTTGGCTCAAGACTTCTGCAGAGGCTGTAAGATCTGTGGGGGGCTGGGGATGCTTTAGTTTGGTATCGTGCGTTGGGATGAACTTTAAATATCATGTAACCGGCTGTTGTCTGTGTTTAATTTCTCTGTCTTTGGGATTTAGGGCCAGATTCTCCCTATGTAAATCAGCCTAACATCAATTTCTCCCTTCAGAGTGACAGTAACTGGCAACATTTCAGAATATGACCTGCATTTATGGGGCCCTGCTGACCCTCTTTTGAGTGTGTATATATTTATTTAAATGGTTTGTCTACTGATATATGGCAGCTTGGTGAAATGAGTTGTTACCACATTAACCTTTCAAGCACTTAAGTCCAGTTTAAGTGATTATTAGATCAACTTTGACAGAATATTGGCTATTATTACAGCTTATCTCACATCTACTGTAATACAGCATTTCAGGTTTTTCCTGGAGCACCCCCCCCCCCCCTCCCCCAGCATTTCAATCAAAACCTCAGTTTTTTTCTGACTGGTTTTAGAAATTTCAGTTCTCAAAACAGTGCTATTACTAGACTCCCACCTAAACGTGTGTTTAAAATCTTCCTAGCTCTAGCAGACCAGGTGCTACCTGCAAAAATGTGAACCCAAATCTCTTTAAGCTGCTAAACCCACAGCCAGCACAGGACTGCCAGTGCGCTCCCAGCCTGCTGCTTGTCCGTGCTGCTTTCTGGAAGTGCTCGTGGCCGCTGTCTGCCAAGTGCCCCCTAAACGCGCATCAGCCGACAGGCGGCCAGCCTGCGCAGCGGCCTCTGGCACGGCGACGGGCAGAAAGCAGGAGCTATTACTGACAGCGGTGTAAATCTGCGAGGGAGGGTCGCCCAGCGTCGGCTCCCAGGAGAGCCGGGGGCTCATCCCAACAGCACCTTGCTCTCCCGCTCAGGACGCGTGCCTGGCAGGGTGCGAGCTACTGATCGCTGTTGCTGTTTTCTCTGTTAGACTGAAAGCCATTTAGTCCCTGGTACTTTTCTCCCCGTGAACGTATTACTAACCTGTAATCAAGTCACCTTTAGCCTTCTTTTTAATAAACTAAACAGAGCGAGCTCTTTAATCGCTCACTGTAGAGCATTTCCTACAGCCCTCAATAATTTTCTCAGGTCCTTTCTGAGCTCCCTCCAGTGTTTCAACCATTACCAAGCCTGAGCCTTTAAAAAATATCTGAGTATCATCTGTAAGCCTCAGTCATATTTCATGAACTATGCCTGGTGTTTAAGGGATGAAAAAATAAAAGAGAAAAAGAAATGAAACTCCACACTTGTACATAGGTAACATTAGCTAAGGCATCTGGATGAATATCATCGCTTGAAGCGATTTTCATACTATTGCTTCTGGTATCTGAGGAGAAAATAGCCCCATTTAATTTATACTGTAATAAAATCTCCTATTGATTTTAATAAAATTGAAGATGATAATTTTGAATGAAATCCCTAAGGCAGCTTCCCCATAAAAACTGACTCCTCTTACTTCCTTTGCACATGTACATTACAATTCATGCCTGATAACAGTGAACTGGGACTTTGTTTCTGTAAAGCTGGGGAATAGTTTTGAGTAAAGGCTGCAAAGAAACCCTTCAATAGAAAATAGGTGTTTGGAGAGTTCAGCATGAAGCCCGGCCCTGCCGTTATGTTCAAGTACTGTACAGCTGACAGTGATACACTTGCTTTTCCTCCTGTCATGCTCTTCCTCGAGGTGACAGCGTGTGGCTGACAAAAAATGATGAAGGTGCAAGGTACCAGCCAGACCCCGACCCAGCATCACTCGTCTGTAATAGTGCCCCCTCCTTCTCCCGTGCTCAGATGGGGCAAGCCCTGTGAGAAGCTGGGGGTCCTGGTCCTCCCCTCCTCCTCCTCCAGAGGTACTGTCCACCCTGGAGTAGAATATGGGCAGCAGGACAAGAAGCCACCCTTGAGGGACACCCCCTGTGTGGAGGCTGTGTCCTGACATACCACCCAGGCTTAAAGCTGCTGTTGAAATCATGATGCCCTGGAGAGCCTCTACAGATTTAGTAGTTGTTATTATTTATTAAACTGCTGTGGACTTTGTGTTTTACAAATCTTTAGTATTTGCTACACGCCCCGCACGTATAACTCTCATCTATTTTCTGTTCAGCCTCAGTGATAACTTTAGTTGTGTACAAGACTCTGCAGAACTGCAACTTAGAAATGAGATCCGCTGAGGAAAAAACCAACAGCAGCATAATTAATATTCACCTTGATGTTCAAGTTTCGTTTTGAAATGTGCTTCCATAAGATGAACTGCTAAGCAGAATTAGGATTTCATTGTTGAATGAATATTCAATATGCTTTTAATACTGCTTCCTTCTACTTCCCCAAACCAAAGCCTCTGGTGAGACATTTCTAATCTGTTTTTCTCTAAAGTGCTAAATAACAAGGGAAGAAAAAATGCAATGCAACAAAAGGAAGATGCTGAAAACGAAACGCAGCCCGAATGCCAGGACGAAACCTGCTCTTCTGTGGCAGAGCTTGCCTTAATTTGTGCACCTGGAGGTCACAGCCAGGGCTCCCTTTGCAAAACGTCAGGCAGGAGGCTGTGCTGGAGGCGGAGGAAAGCTCTCAAAGCGGGTGTGGGCGGGAGACCAATGCCTTGTGGTGGCTTTGCTCTGCTGGCCCTTGGCCAGCCGCCGGGCTCCAGTGGCACCCCGGCCGCTGGGCAGGGGAGGGTTAGGGGGACCTTCCAGCCTCTGGTGACATCGGGACATGTGGATTTTGCATTTTTGCACATTTTGTCGTTGTTGTTGGAGCTGGGGGAGACCGAAGTTGTCTTTTGGAAGGAAATGCCTCCAGCTCCCCGGGGGACCTGCCAGCCTTGGCCTCCTGCAGAGAGGAGCCTCCGAAAGAACAAACCACAATAGTAGTTTTGATCGCCAGTCCTCGCCCTTGAGCACTTTATAGCTTGATCTTTCCACAGGAAGCCTGCAACACATTCACTAGGGAACCTTTTATCACTAAATAATTAACTGTGGCATACAAGAACCTGAGAATTAGTGGGATGCTTTATAACCTGGCTCTGGAAAGTCCCTGGGAGTGGGGTTGTAACTGAAGAGGGGGAAGAGCCGGTGCCGCTGCAGCGCTGGGGCTGCACTGGAAGCAGCTGCGGGTTTAGGCACAGGTCTGGGCACGGGAATTGAGGGAACTGAAATCTCTGGACATGTTCAGTGGTTTGTATTAAGTGCTAGGAAGTGTTCTCAGCACGCCTCTCCGTTTTCTGCCTTCTCCTTTCCGCACGTCCCCTTTTTCTCCCTGACTTACTGCACCTCTGGAGTACATTTGAGCAATGGCAAGAGTGAGCTGAAGCTGGCGATTGTTTCTCCTCTTTTCGCCTTCTCCCCCTGCTTTCCTGGGGGAGCTGCGCCAGTCTGCTCAGCCCCGCCAGGCACCGCCCGTGCGGGAGGTGCAGCACTGCTCTGCACCCACCCGGGGCAGAGCCGAGGGCACATGCTGTGGCCCAGCAGCGACCTGCGCAGGTTTCCCCCATACTCCTGCCCAGACGAGCCAGGGCCGGTATAGCGGCGTGTGGCCGCGTTGGAGAGCATCTGCATCAACCACCACATTCCTGAGAAGACACACACCCCAAAAACACCACTTAAAACTTTTGTGAAGACTAGCTGTTTTACAGGGTGTGCTATTTTCTCATTATATTGCTATCTTAAGGGAAATAAGGAATTATTTTCACATTAGATTTATACAGTCAATAAGACACGAGTTGAATAGTGAATAAGCAGCCTGGAGGAAATTGCCTTGTCACAGTGCATAAGGATCCAGTGAGAGCATTGCATTATCTCTGCTATGCAATTGCAATGCAGGGCAAAAAGAGCCATTCTTATTTTGTCCTGCTTCCTAGCTGGTTTTTTTCTTTCTCAATTTGTTAATTATGAAAAAATACATAATACAGAAACTGAGGCTATGATTCAATAGGGTATTTAAGCACGTGCCTGACTTAAGGCATGGAATTAGGTCATTTGGCTTCCCTGGAACTGTATTTATTGGAAACTATTTTTTTTTTTTTTTGCCGTGCAAGGTTTGATTTGAGAATATTCCTAAGTATTGTTGGTGTATATGCAAAGGAAGAATATAAAAATATGAGGGAAGACCCAGCAGAGTAAATGCTTTCTGTGTTTGTTTCCTCTGAATATAATAGGAAGCGAGGATTGTAGCTTAAAATGAAATTAACCGCTCTTGAAAAATGTTAAGGTCAATTTACTTGTCCCTGTTTAAGAAGATTTTTGCTGGAGCCTTCTGCTGGCCTTTGCCAAAGGAGGAGAGTGACCCCTAAATAATATTTAAACTTTGGAGCAGGAGACCTGGGTACGATGTCAGTGGACCTGCTAAATGTGAGCAAGCAGACTGAGGTCAAAACAAGCACATTTCCCCTTTTCATGAAGGAGGGATGGGCTCTGGCTTCCCAAAGCATCCTGCCTCCGCAGGGTCGTGGCAGGCGCTCCGCTCCCCGCCGTGCCAGCAGGGTCTCACCTGCAGCTGGAGCCCGCTGGCCTGTGCGTGCCTGGCAGCTACGGCACCAGCGGGTGCGCGGCCGGGACTGGGCTGCGCTGCACCCCGCTGGCAGGGAAACGCCCCCAACCCCAGGATTGTAATTATGGTTAGCGCACCTGGGGCTCGGAAATAGTCCATGCACGCGGCTTTAACAAGGCGGTGGTGGCGGGCAGGAGCGTGGTTGCCCTCTGATGCTATTTTTAATGGGCAGCCAACAGACATGGCACAGCCATCGGACACGGTGCAGCGCTCAACGCGTGGCAGTGCTCACCAGGCAGTTATAATATGTGGTCTCATGCTCCAGAGGTGAGCAGGGGGAGGATAGCCCTGCCATGATAAAAGCAGATGAGCGCATTAAACAATGACACACTTTGCCTAGTGCTGCTTGTCAGTGCTGTTTTCCCCTCGGACAGGAGGAGGGAGGAGGGCTGCTCTTTGCGCCGGAGGGCAGAGCACCAGGAGGGTCTCTCTGCGCAGGGGGAGGTGTCGTTCCCACCGTGGGGTCTGCCCTGCGCCAGCTGCCGGGGTCGCTTGGTGGCAATGGGGCCCCGGTGGAGGTGCGGAGCGGGTAGGTTAGGAGGGATGCTGTAGGTCACAGGGAGGCAATGCCAGTTCCTCACGTGCGCGGAGAAGGTGCGCAGAAAATGCCAGGCCAAAACAAAAGGTGCCAGTGCTCTTTATTGCAAAGGGCCTGTTCCCTCTCCTGGGAGAAACAAAGGTCTCCTGCCCATGCAATCAAAGGCAGATTGTTTTTTTTCTGCCCGTTAGCTTTGCTCACAGTATGGTTTTTGAAGCAGGGCTTATTTTGAGTAGATGAAGAGCGGTTCTCTCTGCAGGTGACGTGAAAACAAGCACTCCCCTTGATTGGATTGCTCCTTTACAGCAAGTCCCGTGGGTAGATCTTCTGCCACTGTGTTGTAATCTGAGCGCGCATCGAGCACTCCAAAATTCATCTTCCAGTTTTGCAACTGGAATGGGTGCAAATGGAAATGCAGGAAATTACACCTAACAAAAAACCCCAAAACTTCTTTACTGTGAGGATGGTCAGGGACTGGAATAGGCTGTCCAGAGAGGTTGTGATGGAGGTGAACTTCATCCTTGGAGATGTTCAAAACCCAACTGGTGGTGGTCCTGGGCAGCCTGCTTTGGGTGACCTGCTTGAGCAGGTGGAGGCTTTTCACTGGAAATCGCGTATTTGATGATCCTTTTCTTGTTCCCATCTCCAAAACTGACTCAGTCACTTCTGAAAACAATATTTTGCATTTAGAGTTGCAGGTGTTGGAGGAGGTGTTATAGAGGAAGGACTAAACCTCAGGTTTGTCAAGAAATGGTCCGGGCAGACTGTAGACACACATATTCAGATGTTGGTTTGGAGGAAAAAGCCACAAGATGCGTCCTTTGAGTGTGACACCCTACCTAAATGCTGCAGAAGCAAAAGGGCTGTGCTATTAAAACCTCTGAGAAAGGTGAGATGATGTTCCTAATGCTGCTAGGGATGGGTGACAGCATCCCATAGGGTTCAGATGCTGTTCAGTCTTTGTCACCTAGGCTTAAACCACTAAAAAGGCAAGAAACAAGACACCAGACCAGCTGTATTTGTTTTATTTACTACTTTAAACAAGAAAGAAAATAAGAAGGAAGGTAAATGAGTAGGGAATGGAACAGGACCCCTGTTCCAAATGTGACATATGGCAGGGCTGACGTGCAACCTGCGTGTTCTGGTGCTCCCTCCCCACTCCCACTGCACACCTCCAGGTCATTGCGGGGCGTTTTGCGTTGTTCTGGAAATGCACCATCTTCTCGGGAACCCTCAGAGCACTGCAGACTTCAGAGGAAAGGGGTACAGGGAAGCCTTCTGTTCAAACGTATTTCTACATTTGGAAGATATAACTTTCCAAGAGAATTATGAGATCAGCCACCCTGAGCCTGGGTGTGCTCAGATACTCTCTAATAAGGCTGCTCTGGCTTTACACAAGCTGTTCCTGGGGTGGAGTGCATCCTCACAATGGTTTTCAAGAAATGGTACTTACAACAGTAATGGGAAGTCTGCTGGGACTCCCCATGCCCCCCACCCAGCCCTGCCGGGGAGCCCGCCTGTCCGATGCACTTTATTTCTCTCGCTGCTTCACGCACCTGCAACTCCTCGGTGCTCTGTCTTTGGCTGTGTGCTGGTTTTGGCTGAGAAGGGGTTAATTCTCCTCACTGTGGGGGTCAGCTACCTTTCCAGCTTCCCGCGCTCTGCCGCGTGGCGTGGCAGGGGGGGCTGGGAGGGGCAGGGCCATGGTGGGGGCGGCTGACCCCGACTGGCCAATGGCAGGTTCATTCCATACCATGTGACACCATGACCAGTATATTGAGGGGGGGCAGTGGCAGCGCGCGGGCGGCGCGGCGTCGGGTCGGCGGGCGGCGAGCGGCTGCGGCGCGTGCGGTTTGTTCCGGCGGTTCGTTCCCCCTCTCCCCTCCCCTCCCTTCCCCCCTCCCCCGGGGCTTTGCGCCTCTCGTTGTTCTCCTTCACATTGCATTTCTACTGTTGTTTCTTTTAATTTTCATTATTAAACTGTTCTTATCCCAACCCACGAGCGTTACCCTTCTGATTCTCTCCCCCATCTACCGGTGGGGGAGTGAGCGAGCGACTGTGTGGGGCTGAGCTGCCGCTAAACCACGACAGTCTTTTTGGCGCCCAACGTGGGGCACGAGGGTTGGAGATAACAACAGCTGCTGGTCACAGCACCATGTTGTCCTTTTTGCAGTGGGTGTTAAAAATCGGTGTTGGTTGTTTGAGTCTGCTGTGTTCTGCTGTGATTAGTAATGTTTTGCCTACGAGATTTGTTATACAAACACTCGTTTTCAGCTTTACCTGGTATTTGGGGTTTTTGCTGAAACCGTTACTGTACTTCGGATACCACCTTGTTGAGGCAATTAGCAATTATACCTCCTCCTCTGAGAGATTTTATATGGAGGAAATACAGAATAATACCTTTGCAACTTTGTTCTATGATGTCTGTGCCTTTGTTACAACAACGTTTTTGTATCTTGAACATCCTTGGGTGGTTAAGGTGCAGTCATTGTTAGTTTTTGGGCATGTTGTTTTGGTTTTGACTAAGCAACTTAAGAATATCACCCAGAAATCTGCCCCGAGGCTTGATAGTTACGAGTGGCAGGGCATGTGGGATAGCATGGGCAAATACCTAGGGCAGTGGGCACCCCCAGTGTTTTGGAGTTTCACCCCCGAGCAAGTGCAGAATCCTAAAAAACTAGTAGAATATTTGGAGAAAGTATGTTGTTACGCTGGGAACTCCAGAGAGACACAGATAACTGCAACGTGCTGGGGTCTGGCCCATGCATACCGAGCCCTGCTCAACAGTATTCAGTGCCCCCAGGGGGAAGAGAATGTCTCTGGATTGAAATGCAAAGTGACTGGCACTGTAGGCAATCCAGCCCTGACAACAGGCACTGCAGCCACTCAAACCCCCACAACAAGTACCGGAGCTAGCTCAGAAAATAAACCCGTACCAGTATCAGTTGCCCCCATACACAAGACGAAATATTGGAAGCGGACATCAACTCGTTTAGAACGGGATGATGAAGAACCAGGGCCATCGCGGGGAGAGGAGGGAGAAGTAATAAATGAAATAGAGACCACCCGATCCCTGTCCTTAAGCGAGTTGCGAGATATGCGAAAAGATTATAGCCGTCGTTCAGGTGAGCACATTGCCACCTGGCTGCTCCGATGCTGGGATAATGGGGCCAGTAGCCTGGAACTAGAGGGAAAAGAAGCCAAACAATTGGGATCCCTTTCTGGGGAAGGGGGCGTTGACAAAGCAATTGGAAAAAAACCACAAGCCCTCAGCCTCTGGAGGCGACTCCTGTCTGGAGTGAAGGAAAGGTATCCCTTTAAAGAAGATGTTACATATCGCCCAGGAAAATGGACAACTATGGAGAAAGGCATCCAGTATCTCAGGGAATTAGCTGTGTTTGAGGTGATTTATGGTGACCTGGATGATCAACGGTCATCCAAAGATCCAGATGAAGCCGAGTGCACACGACCCATGTGGCGGAAGTTTGTACGGAGCGCACCATCTTCGCATGCAAACTCATTGGCAGTGATGTCCTGGAAAGATGACGAGACACCAACGGTGGCAGAGGTGATAGATAGGCTCCGGGATTATGACACAAATATCTCTTCCTCGCTTGTCTCTGCTGTGGAGAAACTATCCCAAGAGGTCCAGCAACTCAAAGAAGATCTGTCCTACTCCCCACCTCGACAGAGCAGTGTCTCAGCTGTTAGGAATAAGCGTCCTTTGGCTCAAAGAAGGGGATACACACCACGGGCCACCCTATGGTTCTACCTGCGTGACCACGGAGAGGACATGATGAGGTGGGATGGCAAGCCTACTTCGACCCTACAGGCACGAGTACATGAACTGCAAGGAAGAACAGTCACTCAGGGAGGCTCTTCCAGGAAAGCTGCTGCTCCAGTTTCCAGCGAGCAAGTCCCCAGACAGAGGAGTAGAAGCGCAGATTTTATTTCTAAGTGTAATAGAGGGACTCCTGATTCACATTTACAGGAAGTGAGTTGTGACTGCCATGATCAGGACTAGAGGGGCCCTGCCTCCAGCCGGGTGGAGGAAAGGGATAACCGGGCTTACTGGACTGTGTGGATCCGATGGCCTGGCACGTCCGACCCACAGGAGTATAAAGCTTTAGTGGACACCGGCGCACAGTGCACCTTAATGCCATCAAACTATATAGGGGCAGAACCCATCAGCATTGCTGGAGTGACAGGGGGATCCCAAGAGCTAACTGTATTGGAGGCCGAAGTGAGCCTAACTGGCAATGAGTGGCAGAAGCACCCCATTGTGACTGGCCCAGAGGCTCCGTGCATCCTTGGTATAGACTACCTCAGGAGAGGGTATTTCAAGGACCCAAAAGGTTACAAGTGGGCTTTTGGTGTAGCTGCCTTGGAGACGGAGGAAACTGAACAGCTGTCTACCTTGCCCGGTCTCTCAAAGGACCCTTCTGTGGTGGGGTTGCTGAAGGTCAAAGAACAACAGGTGCCAATCGCCACCACAACAGTGCACCGGCGGCAATATCGCACCAACAGAGACTCTCTGATCCCCATCCATAAACTCATTCACCAACTGAGGAGCCAAGGAGTCATCAGTAAGACCCACTCACCCTTTAACAGTCCCATATGGCCAGTCCGGAAGTCTAATGGAGAGTGGAGACTAACAGTAGACTATCGTGGCCTGAATGAAGTCACTCCACCGTTGAGTGCTGCTGTGCCAGACATGCTAGAACTTCAATACGAACTGGAGTCAAAGGCGGCCAAGTGGTATGCCACAATTGATATTGCTAATGCATTCTTCTCAATCCCTCTGGCAGCAGAGTGCAGGCCACAGTTTGCTTTCACATGGAGGGGCGTCCAGTACACCTGGAATCGACTGCCCCAGGGGTGGAAACACAGTCCTACCATTTGCCATGGACTGATTCAGACTGTACTGGAACAGGGAGAAGCTCCAGAACACCTTCAATACATTGATGACATCATTGTGTGGGGCAGCACAGCAGAAGAAGTTTTTGAGAAAGGTGAGAAAATAGTCCAAATCCTTCTGAAAGCTGGTTTTGCCATAAAACAAAGTAAGGTGAAGGGACCTGCACGAGAAATCCAGTTCTTAGGAATTAAATGGCAAGACGGTCGTCGTCAGATTCCAATGGATGTGATCAACAAAATAGCAGCCATGTCTCCACCAACTAGCAAAAAGGAAACACAAGCTTTCTTGGGCGTTGTGGGTTTTTGGAGAATGCATATTCCAAATTACAGTCTGATCGTGAGCCCTCTCTATCAAGTGACCCGGAAAAAGAATGATTTCAAATGGGGCCCTGAGCAACGACAAGCCTTTGAACAGATTAAACGAGAAATAGTCCATGCAGTAGCTCTTGGGCCAGTCCGGGCAGGACAAGATGTAAAAAATGTGCTCTACACTGCAGCCGGGGAGAATGGCCCTACCTGGAGTCTCTGGCAGAAAGCACCTGGGGAGACCCGGGGTCGACCCCTAGGGTTTTGGAGTCGGGGATACAGAGGGTCTGAAGCCCGCTATACTCCAACTGAAAAAGAGATATTGGCAGCATATGAAGGGGTTCGAGCTGCTTCAGAAGTGGTTGGTACTGAAGCACAGTTGCTCCTGGCACCCCGACTGCCAGTGCTGGGCTGGATGTTCAAAGGAAACATCCCCTCTACACACCATGCAACTGATGCTACGTGGAGTAAATGGGTTGCACTGATCACCCAGCGGGCTCGAGTAGGAAACCCCAGTCGCCCAGGAATCTTGGAAGTGATTATGGACTGGCCAGAAGGCAAAGATTTTGGATTATCACCAGAGGAGGAGGTGACACGTGCTGAAGAAGCCCCACTGTATAACAAACTGCCAGCAGATGAGAAGCAATATGCCCTGTTCACTGATGGGTCCTGTCGCCTTGTGGGAAAGCACCGGAGATGGAAGGCTGCTGTATGGAGTCCTACACGACAAGTAGCAGAAACTGCTGAAGGAGAAGGTGAATCGAGCCAGTTTGCAGAGGTAAAGGCCATCCAGCTGGCCTTAGACATCGCTGAACGGGAAAAGTGGCCAGTGCTCTATCTCTATACTGACTCCTGGATGGTGGCAAATGCCCTGTGGGGCTGGCTGCAGCAATGGAAGCAAAGCAACTGGCAGCGCAGAGGCAAACCCATCTGGGCTGCCACATTGTGGCAAGATATTGCTGCCCGGGTAGAGAAACTGGTTGTAAAGGTACGGCATGTGGATGCTCACGTCCCCAAGAGTCGGGCCACTGAAGAACATCGAAACAACCAGCAGGTAGATCGGGCTGCCAAGATTGAAGTGGCTGAGGTGGATCTGGACTGGCAGCATAAGGGTGAACTATTTCTAGCTCGGTGGGCCCATGACACCTCAGGCCATCAAGGGAGAGATGCAACATACAGGTGGGCTCGTGATCAAGGGGTGGACTTGACCATGGGTATTATTGCACAGGTTATCCACGAATGTGACACATGCGCTGCAATCAAGCAAGCGAAGCGGGTAAAGCCTCTGTGGTATGGGGGACGATGGCTGAAATATAAATATGGGGAGGCCTGGCAAATTGACTATATCACACTCCCACAGACCCGCCAAGGCAAGCGCCATGTGCTTACAATGGTAGAAACAACGACTGGCTGGCTGGAAACATATCCTGTCCCCCACGCCACTGCCCGGAACACTATCCTGGGTCTTGAGAAACAAGTCCTGTGGCGACATGGCACCCCAGAGAGGATTGAGTCAGACAATGGGACTCATTTCCGAAATAGCCTCATAGACACCTGGGCCAAAGAGCACGGCATTGAGTGGGTGTATCACATCCCCTATCACGCACCAGCCTCTGGGAAAATTGAAAGGTACAATGGACTGTTAAAAACCACACTGAGAGCAATGGGGGGTGGGACATTCAAGCACTGGGATACACATTTAGCAAAAGCCACGTGGTTAGTCAACACGAGGGGATCTGCCAACCGAGCTGGCCCTGCCCAGTCAGAAATCCTACATACTGTGGAAGGGGATAGAGTCCCTGTAGTGCACACAAAAAGTATGCTGGGCAAAACAGTCTGGGTTCTTCCTGCCTCTGGCAAAGGCAAACCCATTCGTGGGATTGTTTTTGCTCGAGGACCTGGGTGCACTTGGTGGGTGATGCGGGAGGATGGAGAAATCCGATGTGTGCCTCAAGGGGATTTGATTTTGGGTGAAAACAGTCAATGAACTGAATGGCACAATGTGAACTGCTATATAATATTGTGTGTCACCTCTGTGTTGTATCAATGATATCAGAGTACGAGCCTCCCAACCCATGGAAGATCAACTATGAAACAAGCCGTGCAGCAGTGATGGAACGATGACTGACTCGGTATGCAGCAACCCAACGCCACACACCATCTCTCCCACCCGGAAAGACTGATACAACAGATGGAGCCCAGAGTCATGGACTGCGTGAACTCAATGGACATTTTAATGGACATTTTACAGGGAAGATCCATGAACTAAGGGAATGATGTCTGTGTATTATGTTAAAGGATGGGAAGGGGAGGGGTGGTGGTTGGTACGGTTGTATTGCATCATATGGGACCTGGGCATGGTGTAAGTGGTATGGAATAAGGGGTGGAGAATGTGCTGGTTTTGGCTGAGAAGGGGTTAATTCTCCTCACTGTGGGGGTCAGCTACCTTTCCAGCTTCCCGCGCTCTGCCGCGTGGCGTGGCAGGGGGGGCTGGGAGGGGCAGGGCCATGGTGGGGGCGGCTGACCCCGACTGGCCAATGGCAGGTTCATTCCATACCATGTGACACCATGACCAGTATATTGAGGGGGGGCAGTGGCAGCGCGCGGGCGGCGCGGCGTCGGGTCGGCGGGCGGCGAGCGGCTGCGGCGCGTGCGGTTTGTTCCGGCGGTTCGTTCCCCCTCTCCCCTCCCCTCCCTTCCCCCCTCCCCCGGGGCTTTGCGCCTCTCGTTGTTCTCCTTCACATTGCATTTCTACTGTTGTTTCTTTTAATTTTCATTATTAAACTGTTCTTATCCCAACCCACGAGCGTTACCCTTCTGATTCTCTCCCCCATCTACCGGTGGGGGAGTGAGCGAGCGACTGTGTGGGGCTGAGCTGCCGCTAAACCACGACAGGCTGGATGAACGGTAGTAAATTTTCACAGCAGAGAATTGCTGTGGTTTCAGGTGTTACATTCTGCATATGCGCCTGTACTGCACGTGTGAGTAGCCCAGCTGCTGCCTGCCCCTGGATTTACCCCTGTGCAGGGCTCGGTGGAGTCGTCTGTCTGCTCCCAGCAAAGCGAGTCCTGCCTGGAAGGCGGTCATGGAGAGCGAAACGCCTCTTGGGAAGAGGCCAGCGCTGTCAGGGAAAGCATCTCTGTGAGCAGCAGCACCAGGGAGGAGGATTTCCTTTGACCCAGAACTGCTGGTCGGCCCGCTCTGCAGCCAACAGCCTGTTTTGGGGTGAAACCTGTCAGAATTTTGGCAACTTAGAGGCCCTGGAGTTATTGCCAAATTCCTTGGAAACAGGCAACAGGATAAAATATATTAAAAGAAAAAGGGTTTGTGACGGAGGGTGAGGAGGTGAGGCTATGAGGTGACCTGCCGGCCAGCACAGTTTAAGAAGAATAATTTTCTCAGGCCAAAAACTTATAACAGTGAGATTTTGCACGTCCCCCTCACACTCATCAAAGCCAGCAAAGCCGCGCTGACACGCGCCTGCGCAGCACCCGAGTCTGCGCGCCCTCCCCGACCGAACCCACGGCGGTTTATGGGGTGAACAGCCATCCTCATCCTGGCAGCAGGTAAACAGCTTCTGCTAATGAAGCCTCGGTTTTCTGAGTCAGGCTTTAATTCCTTGAAAATGTAATATTGGGTTGTTTGTCAGCATGCTGAACACTAAACGGGCAAGGTGATCACGTCTCTGTTCCCTGGCATGTTGTGTAAATCAGGGAGGTGACATGTTCTCAGTCTCCGGGGGATAGTTTGCAGAACAGATGGAGGTTGTGGAGTGCAGGTGACATTGAAAGACTCATTTGAAAATCTCCCCCATATTAAGTTGGATGTGGATCCAGGGACTGGCAACTGTGGGTGTCCCAGTGACTGAAGATCTTAAATAACGATTTAAAAATGCACGTATGGAGAACACTACTTCACTGAGGCCCCTTAGAGACACATTTCCAGAGGTCTGGAGTCACTGGATAGGATTGTCAGGTATTTTAAAAGCCTCATTCACTACTTGCATCATTGCAGGTTGTTGGAAGCCTGGCCACAGATTAGAAATATAGGAAGACTTAGACTGGAAAATAAAGCCTCAGGTCTGTAGTTACTTGGGTGGTCCTGTCCATGTCACAGTGACTTTCAGCACAGTGGGATACCTGCACCTCTGCACAGGTGCCTTTACCTCTGCTTACCACCAACTTGTTCCTCAGGCAATGTGAAATGTGGCAGCCCCACGGCTCTCGTGGGACACCCTGGCTTTCCCTGGGCAGAAGGCTGGCTGTGAAACCGGGGTGTGTTCCCCCTCCACGGCTCACGCTGCACTGCTCGAGGCTTTGCCTGCCCCACGGAGCAGATCGCGCTCCGCAGCACTCAGGTGTGAACACGGGCTTGACATCCAGCCCGCTGAACAGCAACTTTCATCGTGTTCCTGGAGCCGAGGCTGTTTCATCTCACTGAGACGCTGCACAAGCTGCCTCCTCGACCCCAGCCGTCCCTTCAACCTGCCTCTGTCGCTTCTCTGCACGTGTTTGACGTCCCATCTGGGCATGACAAACCCCACTTACCGCCAGCCAACAGGGGCGAGCGCCTTGCCAGGGCTGCAGAGACGCTCCTGCTGCAGAGGGCAACAGCATCAGAGCGCGCTCGCGGCAGCCAGCAGCACACGGCAGTGGGTTAGGAAGCGCACCTCAGCGGAGCCTTTGAGGCAGCTGGAGAAGGCACAGACACACCTAACAGCTCCCAGACTTACAGCATCCCTTTCATTTCTACGGGAACAGGTGTGGCAGGAATAGAAATGGGAATTGACAGCTTACGAACCACGCGCTTCGCTGCAGGGAGGAACGGAGCGTGAAATTCTGGACCAAAGAACGTTGGGTTTTTTCTGCCAGCTAGCTCCAACAGGCGGTTCTGCCCTGCCTCCATGGAAACAGCCTGCCCGAGATCTCATCGGTGCTTGTTTTTCGCTGGGATTTGTGTGTGCGTGACTGTGTTGTCATTAAACACTGGGTGATCAGAGTTAATATTCACTGCCCGAATGACATGCTCCTCCTTTGGAGACCTCCCTGGGCTTTGCAAGAGGCAGGCAGAGGACAGGCAGCCGGCAGCAGCCGGGTGACCTGCTCGGGTGCAGGCAGGCAGGGAAGGGCAGAGTCATGGCCAGGGCAGTGGCCATGCCTGCCTGCTCGCGGCGCGGGTCCTGCCGCCCTCCTTTTGGGGATGCGGCGCAGAGGCTTTCAAAGGACTCTGGCAGGGGAGGGCAGCATCTTTCAGCAGGAACCTTTTTCCCCTGTTGAATCAGGATGTTGTTTCAGTCAAACCCCCAAATAACACCCCAAACGTTGGCACACTTTGTGGAGGTATTCTGAGAAGGGAGCACGTGTCCTTTCTGGCTTTTGAATGACACTTAATTGTAAAATATCCTTGAATTTATGTTTTTCAAAAATAAAGTTAAAGCTGTGAACAAGAAATATTACTTTGTAGTATGTTGGGGAGATACAAGAGAGCTGAAGCAGTGCAGTGCCCCTTTGAGGTCACTGAGAAATGTTGGATTCCCAAGATTTCTTGCAGAAGTTACCTGAAAAATCCTTTTTAACAGAACTTGCTGTCGCTACATCCAATTTCTCTGAAATGTGTTGTTTTGTGTTTCTGTAGTTCTAATCTAAGCGACCTTATTATGGAGCCAGCTGAAAAAATGTGGGCTTAGGACAGGTACTAATTAGGCTTGGTTTTTTTTTTTCCTTTGGAAGCCAGTTCCATTGGGCTGGCGGGCATGGGGAAGGCATGGGGAATGCGACTGGAAAGGAGCAGCAGCACTGGGGGGATAGGACTGGGCACCCTGTACCCCGGTGCTGCTACCTGCACCGGGCACAATGGGAAGGGGAGCTTCCATCTCATGGGAAAGCATATATTTGAGGGGGAAATAACATGTGTGGAGAGAGAGAGAGGGGTGATTTGGAGTGATGAACTGGAGTCACACAGGGCAGATAATTAAAAAGAGACAATTCTGCCCCAGGACAAAACAGAGTGTGATTGATAGTGCGATACTGGGGCCGTGCTGCCTCGGGATCACGCGTACCATGGCTGTCTGGAAGGGAAGGAGGCTTGCAGGGAAACAAGATGGAATTTAACAAAATTGGTCACAGAAAATGCTCCAGGGTTGAGAAACTGACATTTTCCAATGGAGAAATGATCTGTTGGGCAATTTTCACCCTGGGCTGTGCGCGGCAGCCACGTCCCGCTCTGAGCGGCGGCCGTGCCCTTGCTGGCTGCTCAGCAAGCGGCAAAGTGGCTCTGTGCTGGGTGGGAGAGCAGGGGACAGGGAGAGCTTGTCTCTCCCGGGGTCTCTGTGGGTGGTTCCAGGTATCACCTTGTTGTCTGGAGGAGACAGAGCACACCTATCTAAAAATGAGAGTTCGTGAAGGTTGTTTCTTTCAATGGGTTCCAGCACGTGAATTTTCCAAGTACCTGAAACGTCCCTGGGGAGGCAAGAGCGAAAAACGTCCTGGGAAGGATCCTTCAGGCACCATTTGCCTTCCTGCAAACTGCAGCCACCAGAGCTGCCGGGGACCTGCTGGGTTGCCCGGCTGTGACAGCCAGCTCTGACAGCCAGCTGTGCTCAGCCCTGCTCACCAGCTTTTAAAGGTCCTGCTGCCTCTCTGCTTCCTTGCACCCGGACACTGCAGCAAGGTTATACCTTGGCAACCTGTGTGACTTCCATGTAATTTCTTGCCGGGACGATCGCAGCCTGTGCAGACACAGAGGCGTGCCAGAGGTTAGGGGGTCAGCCTTGCGGCTGGGGCGATGGATGCAAGACCCTGTTGTAGCAGGGCTTCTTTGTTTAACCTCGGAAAAGACTCTCGTCTGCCCACCTGCGGGAAGGGGACAGCAGAACATTTCCTCCCTTGTGGCTTCGGAGGACGAATATGCCAAAGCTGCTGAGATGGGGTGGTCCCTCAGACTGGGGGTGGCGGCTGCTGGGTGTATATCAGAGGCTCCAGTTCGGTAGCATCATCTGTGGCTTGTTCAGTTTATTTATGTATTTATTTTTTGGAGAGACTTAATTTTTCCGAAGAATGAGTTAGCTATTTTGAATGTGCCTTTATGGTGCAGTGACCCTGATGGGATGCAGGTATCCTGTAAGGAAATCAGAGACACCCAGGCTCCTTTCCATTTGTCTTATTCATGAAGGCCGATTTTCTTCCCTTGCTTTATGTAATTGTCTCATCCCCAATCTAATATTCCAGGTTTATGAGGAACAACAAATCAATACTCTCTTTTTTGAAAACTGCTTATTAATTAATTGCTGGTGTCTGCCTGCCTGCTGCAATTGTATTAGATGTCAGCAGTAATTAATTTTTGAAGGAAATTGGTCTTGCTGATTTTTGAACACCAGCTCAGATCCCGTCTTTATTGCATATTCACCTGAAGGAGCATCAGACTGCTCCCTGCTGGGGCATATTCCTGACTGACGGGGGGATAAGCGAGCCCAGCTCCTGGGGAAAAGGGGAAGGTGACACATCTGCACTGCAGCTCCAGAGAGACTCTTAAAGCATTTTCAAATTAAATGTTACTTTGGCCTCTGAGACAGTGGAAGTATTTGCAGAAAACTGAGTCAAAGACATATATTCCTTTGGAAAAAGAATAAACATTTTTACCAATGTAGAAAAAAAAATCTGCAAGGTCCCTTTCTGCTGCTTTACAGACACGTTTGTTGTTGTATCATATATACTTTGAATGAAAATCAAACCTCAGCTTTTCTTTCTGGCATACAAATTGCTTTTTGTTAAAAACTAAACCGAACCGAGCTCTCATTATAAGTTTTTAGAGAGTCTACAGGATAAACAAGAAGGAAACAACATATCCTCTCCTCCTCTTTTCCTCACTGGTGATAAATATAACATGCATTTATTAAAGTTTTACTCAGATCAGTCTCTCCCTTGAAGGTCAAGTGAGGAAGCTCAGTTGTGACTCAGTGCTGCCTACCTACCAGGCCAGCTTGAAAAACATCTGTCTGTTCGTTCAACATCAAGGGATATTTGAGACTGAATTCTGGGCTCTTCACGGTGCCGCTCCGTAACATTGCTGCTTGGAGCCTCCCCCTCCCGCCGTGGCTATAATGGATATACAATGTAATTCTTCCATTTACGTAAGATTTCATCTCGAAGCATGCACTTTAAAAAAATCTCTAGTGGGTATAGGGATGATATATGGCCATCATTTCACCCACCACTGAAATGCAGCCACCCCCGGGACTGGATGCTGCAGCTGCTCCGTGCTGCAGAGCAAGGAAAGGGCCCGAGAGGCAAAGGGAGATCGTCCTCCCCAGCTTACAGTGCGGGGGATTTGAGAGTGCTGGGATATAATTAAGCAAACTGGAATTAAGCCAGGACGCTGGTGTTAACACAAAGTGTCAAAAACTCTAATATTCCAGGGGGTCCCATTGATTGCAATTCTGCCAACTTTACAGCTTAATAAATGACCGTAACAACCCGGGAGGATCGGTACAACAGCAGCGTGAGCTGCAGGCCAGCGAAACGCTTGCAGGTTGGTCTCGTCGTAAGCATGCTAAAATCCCACGGACTTTAATCAATAGGCAAAGAGAAGAATACCTTTTGTCAATTCACTATTATGCCTTAAAAGTGTCCCTAAAAATTCTAGTGAAACCTCAGCTGTCTTGCTTATTTCAGTGACTTATTAATTTAAACAGTTTCTTAATATGATAGGCTTTTCCCTCTCCCTTTACCCGTTGCCTCAGGGTTATTTCCACAAAATCACTTGAATTTCTTATTCTATGAACCTATTCCAATGTTAACAGCAATGATTTACAACACTGTACTGAGAATTAAGGGGTCACTTTCCGATGATGTTGACAGTAGTTGGTTTCCTTTCCTATCCCAGTTTGGTCCTCTGAGGGTTGAGCTTTTGACTTGCAGTTCTGAAATAGCTGGGGGAGGCAGGGGCACAGGGGGCAGAGATTATTTTAGCCTGGGCTTCCTGCCTATTTCACTGTCCTCGCTTTTCGGGTACTTTTCTCCACGCTGAGCTCTTTGTGCTTTCAGCATCTCTGCCACTCCCAAGAGGTGAGGGGGTGTCAGCTGAGCTGGCAGGTGCATTTCCTCAGGCTCTGGAAACAGGTACTACCTGCTGCAGGAGCTGGAGCAGGAGCATTCGGGTGTGTGACAGATGGGGAGTGAGGTAAGCACGAGTAAATCTGCTCTTGAGATGTGGAAAATTTATAACAAAGGCAACTTGGGCCGTGTTTGTTTTTATACAAACTCTACTTGCAGCTGCTCTTCTACTCAAAGCTTTGCAATGACAGAAATTTGAGTCCCACTGCTGCAGGGGAAAATGCAGGATATTGGTGTACGTGTGTATGACGACGTACGCTGGTGATGGGTCTGCACTGGTAGACAGTCACAGTTTGCTGTTGTTCTGCTGGGCGCCGTACAAACATCCCATAAGGGACTGATATGGGCTCCCCGTGTGGCTGCAGGCGAGTTACCTCCTCTGTCTGCATCTCCGCTCCCTCTCCGGTAAATGTTGGGATGATGGTAGCCTAAGATTTGCTGCTCCTCTCTGTGCTTAAAACCTCTTCAGGGCAGGGTCAAAGCCGGGATGCCTGATACTCCAAGCCCTGGTCCAGCCTTTAAGCTACAAGAATACCTCCTCTGAGAGCTGGAAGGCAGCTTGGCCCGCAGGTGTGCCCGGGGACCCTGCTCGTCCCTGCTGCTCCTGTGCCAGCCTGGTCTGCCCAAGGCGTTCCAGTGCGCCTGGGCCAGGGGTGCCAGGGGCAGCTGGTTCCGTGGTCCTGCCTCGACAGTATTGTAGGCATGACCATACTGAGCGTGGTGGCTGCTCCCCAAAATTCCCTGGAGTGAGCTTTGGGGGTGTCCTTTGCAGGGACAGGAGTTGGACTCGATGATCCTGTGAGTCCCTTCCAACCCGGGACATTCTATGATTCAGCATCCCAGCACGGTCCTAGAAGACGTTATGCCTTCGAATACCCCCACCCCAATGCAGGTGAAGCCCTGCTGCCAGAGCAGTGCTTGGCAGGGATGCGGGAGGGTGAAGGAAACCGGCTTTTCCAGCAAATGTATGGTGTAGTTGCAGCTGCATTAAGAGCTTTAGTTGTGAAGGCGTGCAGAGGGTACCTACAGCTCAGGTCTGCGCTACACGTGTGTGATAACATCAGCTGGAGACGTCTTTCACCAAAACCATTTTGAACCGAGGTGAATAGAGCCATGCTAACTCTTCTGACCTCTTGTTTAAAAACATTTGGAATAGCAACGTTCAAACAGTATTATTTTTCAATAAATCTTGAATGTGGCAGTTACATTTTCTATACCGTGCTGGAAAAAGGATTACAGTATTTACTGCAGAGACAGGAAGATTGATTCTCACTTGGAAAATCTGCCAGATTTCTTGATTTAGAGAGCTGATGATTGGTGGAGTGCTTAGACTTGATTTATACCAAGTTTGCTTGCTTTCTCTCTTTTTTTCCCCTGCATGTTCTTTTTATGTTAACATGAGCTAGTCTTATCCCAAATGATTATTTGTTTAACAAATATTGTTTTCTTCAGATGTTTTTGATATTCAAGTCAAAACTCTCTTTAATACCTGCTTGCCTGGAGTGATGTGACTAAATTTCACTTGCATGAGGTCTAAATAAAGTCACTGTGTTTTACGGTGAGACCACCTACACTTCTCTGTGCTGGGGAGAGGCGTGCTATTTCAGAAACTTTAGTCCTTCTTGAGGACCTGATCTGAAATCTTCAAAATTATGTAAGTGACCTAAGCTCCTCAAAACATTCTTCTGAAACACTTTAGAGCCCCTCTTACATTAGCAAATGATTTCACTCAAGGGGAGGCAAATAAGTCAGCTGGCACACGGAAGCTCGGGGGTTTCCTATGGTGAGGGCCGCCCCGTGCTGTCCCCGCTGTCGTGGCTTGCAGAGCCCGGGGAGCAGCTGCCTGCCTGCACCCCCCAATTCGGACCCCTGGGGATGCCCTGCTGAGGTGGGAAGGAGGAAAGCACTGGGGAAACCTCCCGGGTGGGTTGGTAAGTTGACGACAGCGTCCATCGGCTCCGCAGGGCTCTTAATCCCCCCTCAGAAACAATAAATCCCACTCAGGAACTCTAAATCCCACTCAGGAACTCTAAATTCAGCTGAATAATTTAAAACAGAGGCAAGCAAGCAAAGAAAATGAACCCATCAGAGGCAAAGAAACTTAAAAGGATAATTGATACCCTATTGTTATCACTGTAGCAAGCATCTTATATCACAAAAGAAATACATGACACTCCTATATTACAACTAGTTCTGTATGGTTAATTATACTCTGAGAAGCTCGCTTTACTCTCCGGCCTAGCCAGCCAGGCTCTTCGTGCCTCTAAATAACTCAACCCAATGCCCACGTCTTCCACCCAAAATCTTCACCAATTGAGCATCCTGTGTGTTCGTTTGCGTTCTCTCCTCCCCGTATTTTCAAGCAACTTTATTACAATTACTTAATAAGATGTTTAACTTTCAAAAATCGATTCACCAAATCAAATGATCATTAGAAAATGCCAGGCAAGAAGTGATAGCTATTCTGTTGTGTAATATTAGCAAATAATAGTATTTATGAGGGGATGCTCACACTGATTAGCACAGTTTCAGTTGTAGCAATCCAAACTGAGGCAGTGTGATAAGATTAATTATAAAAGAGGAGGGAGGGAAGGATTAAAATCATAGAACATCTGCAGTAAGGCATCGATTTTTTTTCTTTTCTTTTTTTTTTTTTCCCCTCCCATCCTGCAGAGGGATGCTTTGTGAATGAAAAGAGCAAATGCTTTGGGTAAACTACGCCACCCTTAACCGGGCTGTGCCGCCCTGCAGTGTTCCCTACGCGCTGTGCCATTGCACTGAGGTGCTTGTACAAACCATTCCGGTCCAGCAAAACAAGAGCTCCCATCCCACAGACATTTACATCCAAGTTTTTAATCTAAAGCACGGGCGGATGTTTATTCCCATTGTGGAAAAGTCTTCTCGGCCCAGATTGCTCTGCAAAACATTGTCTAGACCTTTAAAAGTCAAGTTAAAAATATTTTCTTGGCCTAGTCATGGGAAGGAAGACAGTGATTCCTCCAGGTCCTGATCTTGTTTTCAGGACTCCGAGCAAAGTCTGTCTCACACCTAGCAGTGTCTGATAAGCCTGATTGCAAATGAACACATGCATGTAAAATGTTTAAAAATGGTCCTTCACAAAATACCCATTAGAATCTCACATTTACATTCATATTTTGAAGGGAAGTTTTGTTTTATTTTCTTCTGTTCAAATGTCAAAGTGAGTAATAGTTGAATGTGCATAATCTTGATCTAATTACATTGGTATTGAATTGCAGGTGAAGCATTAAATTGATTTGAAAATAACCTCTTTGCAAGTTTCTAGTATTGATGAAAAGGTCATTATGCATTTGCAGTGAAGTCTGCTTCTGTGCAATGAGGTCAGATCAAGACCAGCACAGTACTTGTGCCTCCAGGGTTTGAGTGGAAGTCAAATTCTGCATCGGACTAACACTGAGCAGCGCAGGAACAAATTTCACCCTTCATACTTCATGCAGCTTTCAGCTAATTAGAAGACATCTGGGTTTATCTCTTATTAAATCTTTAGTGCTCTTTTAACAATAAATGATTATATAATTAACATGGGCAATCTTATTAAATCCATATTAGGGCGCATATTTGAGACAATTGAAATTTTTAAGAGGAGATGCTGCTAAGAGCCTCCTCTTCTTACAGTGGCAATTGTGGTTCCTTGCTAAATGCGTCAGACCTGAGGCACATAATGCCCATCAGGATGTTCCTCAGCTAGCGTGTGAGCTCTGAAGCTGAACAAATACTTCAGGCCGAATAATTTCATTTTCAACAGCCGTGCGTGGCTTGTCTGTCGTCGCACTGGCTGTTTGCAGATGGTTTCCTCCTTTCCTGCAGGAATGGCCAGGGGTGGGCACTGGGCTCTGCACCGGGCGGCCGTTGGGGAGCACCATGGGCACCTCCTGGCAGGTGAAATCCTTCTGAGGTCCTTGTGGCTGCACCAGTCTTGTCTCTGCTGCTAATGAGGAGAGACTTGTTTGTCTTGTCGGCTTTAGCGGCTCCTCTTGCTTCCCTGGATTTAGACCTTCACCAGAGTCCCGAGACCAGAAATCTTGGCGTCATCTTTGCTCTGAGCAGTTTGCTTTTACCCTTCTCTCTTCTATCTAAATCTGCCTCACTCCATCTTCATTACATTGACAGGAACTCTGACTTTGTTGACCTTGTACTGGCTGAAATCCTCTTTTTTTTTTTTTTTTTTTTCCTAAAACAGATTTTTTTTTTGTATCTCATTAAGCTTTGGGGCAACTCCTGCTGAGAGCAGCATGGATCCCAGCCAGTCCTATTAGACATCCCCATCCCAGCACTGCATTGTTGTGCAGCGGCTTGGCTGCTTGTATGCAGCGAAGGGGAGAGCGCGCAGCCCAAGGTGTTTCGGGAGGCAGGGGTATGGGTGACAGCAGCAGCTGGTCCTGAGTTGCAGTCACCTGTGCAAATGGGTGTCTAAGTAGTACAGAGATTTGGATGTTAGTAAATCAGCGCATTAATTAATACTTTCAGAATGACTTGTGGTTTGTGACACCCTGTCTTTGTGCAGAAAGGAGTATGCCTGAGACCCCCTATGGGAACGGTTTGAAAATCGTGGGCACAAACCTTCCTCAGGAGCAATTTCTCTCCCACTGTGGCCCAAGATGTGTTGTTAGGGAAGGGGCAGGTGACGGTTTTGCAGTGTGGCCACCACTGCGCTCTTTGTTCAGCCTGGTGGTGGCTCAGGAGGCAGGAGAGTGTGGCAGCGGGGATGGGGCGGCTGCTGGGCTGGGACAGGGACCCTCTGCGTCCCCAGCCATGGAGTCTGTTGGTCAGAGGCGCTCCAGTGACTTGGACCTTACTAACCAGCCCCCCAACAGATCCCTGGTGGGATCAGGACTAGGTCCCAAGCTGGTGGCTCACATGCTGGGCTCCCCAAACACTGCCTGTGGCTCAATGCCCACGCCAGCCAGAGCAGCCCCTGCGCTGCAGTCGTGGCAGCAGTGCTTAGTGGAGTGTCCTGGGGTGCTCTGAACACGCAGAGGAAGTGGGAAATCAGGAGAAAACAGGAAATACTGAAATAAAGCAAATAAATGCAAAAGCAGGTGGAAGGAGCTCAAGGTCATTTCTTGTTTTCCTCTGTATTCGTTACTCAGACAAGCAAAAAGAAACTTTTTCTTGGGTACAGCTGCTATCACTGCTGCTGTCCTTTTTTTCCATCATGTTCTCCTTGATGAATACATTCAGATTATGTGCCAGAAATAAAAATCAGCCATCATGCTCCTGAAAGTAGAGGTCAAGATAACATCTGCCTTCCCTACTCTGTTTTGCACTTACCAGTGTAATAATCACGCACAGGAAACATCTGCTTTGGAAATAACTTAAGCAGTGAAGCAGCCCAGCTCCGTTGAGTCAGAGCATCCTGTGGTAACTTGTCATTATGGCCATTTGTTTTTCCTTTGCTGCAGGGAGGCACGCTACCCTTTAAATTGCCCCGTTCAAACTGTTTGCTTTTCTGCAAGACAGTGAGAAGCTCCCAGCCCGCAGCCCAGCCTGCCAAATCAGGGCTCAGGGGCAGGGGGGAGGTGACAGGGCTGTGGTGGTCCATGGCAGGAGAGGTGAAAATGGCAGGAGCCCTTCTCCTCGCATGCCTCCAGCATGCCCAGCCTGTGGAGGTGATGTTTGGCAGCTGGTAGCTGACACCCTGGCTCAGGAACGGGGCAAGCACCGTGAGTCACACGATGTACACACAGGCATATACGGGTGTGTGTGTATATATATGAAATCCCGTCTCTGGAACTTATACTTCAGTAACACTTGTTTATGATTACACTGAAAGCCATCCTCTAGACCCAAAATATTAGAAGCCAACTACACTATTTTTAGGAGTACGCTTTGCGTGACGTGCTCAGAAACCCCTGCTCCATGCACGAGAGACCCTTTGGCTGGAGGACTAATTCCTTGCATATTTATACAGCTCTAAACGTAAGAAAAAGCAGTGAGGGTCCGATAGGCCGCCTGTGCCTACGGACTGCGGGAGCTGATCTTCCACTCGGGCTGCTGCAAGGAGAAGTCTAACGGAATGTGTGGAAGAGTTGGGTTTAAACAAGAAACAGCTGAACGCTCGCCTGTCACTCAGGTGGAATTGCGGGTCACCTCTGCGATACTGGTGCACTAAAGAACAACTGGGTTTTTAAATTCTTTTCCATGTGTTTCTGTAATCCCCGACTCCTGGGCGCAGCAGCGAGAAGCTACTCTTGCCAGAGTGTTTTGACCTGTGTTAGAGTTGGAGCTCTAACTAGTTAGTTAGTTAGTTAGTACTAACTAGCTAGTTCCCGAGGGATGCAAAGGCCAACCTGCATGCCAAGGAGGCCTGTGCAGTACAGGCGAGCAAATGACTCTGTGTGCTTTTGCAGAATGAAATACTGAGCTAAACAACAGTGGCGTCAGGGTCTGGTGTTACTTTACAAGGCGGTGTTTCAGTTCTTGTCAGGGTCTCCAGAACCACCATGTTGGGGTGCTCCCTGAAGCCCCTTTAGACACTGGTGTGGTGGTCGCAGCTGGTGGGAACATGAATCTGAGGACTGGAGTAAAGCAGGTGGAGGGACGGGAGGGGATGGAGCCTGTCCAGAGCAGAGCAGGGGCAGGGCAGGGGTGGCTCCTGGGGCAAGGGACCTGGGCGATGCCCCACGCTCTGCAGAGGCACCGGAGCCGTGCACCAGCGTTACACGGTGAATAACTGTGGGAAACTGCTGAGAGAAGTCGCGACCCTGTTCACAGGCAGCCTGTAGGGCAGATTAGAAGACATGTTTCCTAATGAAGGACTAGGTATGAATTATTCATCTTGTAGCAGGCTGAGTTAGTGCTGCCTCTCCCGCAATCAAGGGGCCGAGAGGGACAGGAGGCCCGGAGTGCTGTGCAGCAGACCCGCAGTGAGCCTTTTCCTTTCTGTGCTTTTTTGTGTTACTTCAGCTTGTGGAGAGGAATGTGTAATTTGTTCTCCTCCTACCGAACTTGTCTCGTCAGGCCCAGTCACATCCAGTCAGACCAGCAGCATCGTCCCGACCCAAGCAGCCATTGCTGGGGGCAGATGTAACCTGACGGTGGATGTGAAACGTGGCTGCAGCTTCTGCCCTGCTTGTCATCAAAGGGGCTCTGGGGAGCTGCTTGGCAGTGCAGGGAGCATCTGCAGCCGTCTGGCCTGCAGCATCTCTGAGGGGAAGATCCAGTGGTGGGGAGAGGAGGAGATACCCCACCATCCCCGCAGCCCCTGCAGCGAGAGTCGGAGGGAGCCGGCATGTGCTTGACTTAAAACTGGCAGAAATTACTTTGTAAATCTTGAATCAGATAATTTAAGTAATCCTTATGCTTTTCACAGCCTTTAATTCCTCATTTCCTAGTGGGCAAGTGTGCTGAGTCACTTGGGAGTGACCCTGTGCTCTAATGGGGTCCAGGACCCCACTTTCCTGGGTGCTTTCTAATGCAGCAGCGTCATCTCTGCCTCAGGGGGAGCCAGACTTAGACCTCTGGCCAGCAAAACGCTATGATTCTCCTTTGCTGTGAGAGTATTCCCTTATTTATGCATCAAAGTTAAGGGCATATGTAAACCTCTTTGTTGTTTTATTTTTTTTTTACTAAGTTAGTAAAAATTTTTTAATTTTCTTTTTTCCCTCCCAAGTAGGAACAATATTTTGTCTTTCCTTTTTGAAGAAGGACTAATTTTCTGGACCATTTCTCTGGCAACTTGGAAGCCTGCAATTTGTGGAGCTTTTTGTTTTCCCTTTGGGTATGTTGATCAGCAGGGGAAGAATTATGCAATCACAGGAGAAGCCCAAAGACCAAATTCTTCTATATACAAATCGCATCAATGAAGCTTGTGTGCATAACATGGAGATCAGAAATGGGACTCCACCCCTTGCCTGAAAAAAGGATTAAAAAATCCTTTATTAGCATGCTATTCTTCCTAGCATTTCCACATGATTAAAATCAGAGATGGGTCAAATCAGAATCAAATCTAATCAGAAAAAAGGTGTCTAAGATAGGCAGAATGAACAACTCCATGAATAGTGTCTCACTATTTCTTTCTGTTGAGCATGAAGGGAGCCCAGGCAATAGAAATGAGGCAAATACGTTTGTTTATGGATAGCTTGCTGAGATAAGTTCTTTCTGAAGGTCTAGTAAGTAGATTTAGATAACTCGTAAGAGTTTACCTGGTCTTCTACACTTATGAATGTTCCCATCATGTCTGTGATGGTGCCCTAAAATGAGTTCCTTTGACCTTTCTTCTGGATTCTGCTTGTGTTTAAGGGTGATGAGGAGAAATGAATTGTACTCACGTGCCTGGTATTAAGGTGAGATTTCCTCTTAGGGTTGACTCTTCCCCCTTGTTTGACGTGCTGTCTCTGTCGCCCCCATGGTCAGGATGGTGGCTGAAGCCAGCAGTTGGTGAGAAGCACTAAAATCCTTGTGTGCTTGGCAGAGGGAGAATTTCACTCTGCTCCCTCTTTAACACTTGCGTTGTCAGCAGAGATCGGTCGTTGGCCGATCTCACCCCCGGCATGAACGTGACTCACTGAAGAACTGCCCCACTGCTTCCCAGGCAAGGGACCGGTAGAGGCAAGGGTTAACTTTCCCAGACAGGCAGGCTTTCAGCTACATTTTTCTTTTCCAATACTGTAGACCTTGCTGCATGATTATTGATTATATTTTTTAAGCTACTAAACTGCTACATTTACTGACTCATTCAGTCTTTTATCATATCCAATAACACCACGCACATTTTAGAAATAACATCTTTCCCATTCCTTCACAACTTGTGCAAATCAAATTTATTTTTGTCACTGAAAATGTCAGAAGGATCCAGCCAAAACAAAGGTTTCTCCTTATCCAATTGCAAGAACAAACACAGGCTGTGGTTTTCAAAAAGAGTTAAAAGACAGGCTTCCAAGCTCATCACTAGAAACTAAGTACCTCAGTGTTAGAAAACAACTGGAGAGCCTAGCAACTCCCTCTGATTCAAGCCTGTGGTTGTGTGAGGCATACGGAGCAGTCTCTGCTGTAAACTCGCTACGGACAGGAGCAAGCCCAGATATTCTCAGCTATAGCTCTGAGTGCCTTACAAAGCAGTCAGAGGCTGGTACCCACAGAAAAACTGCTCAAAGTCAGACACTAGATCGATGACAGAAGAAGGAACAGACCTAGTGAACAAATATCTCTGTGGGGAAAACTGTCTCCCTTACCATCAACCAAGCACATCCTCTCCTGGCATAAAGTTATTGTGCCGAGCGGAGCTGTGCCCGGCGATGGCGCGGCCCAAGGACTGTGCTGTTCCCTCGACAGGAACAGGCAGTGCCATTTGCTCCTGGCCGCTGGTGCCTGCGAAGCCCGCGAGCGATCAGCAAGAGAACAGAAGGATCCTATTCTCAGTGATGCTTGTGGGTAAGGGCGGGGGGGTTTCTGCGCTGGGGCGGCCTCACCTCCAGCGCTGTGGGTGGTGTCGGGCACCGCAGGACATTGAGGGTATAAAGCTACTGGAGAGTGTCCAGAGGAGGCCACGGAGTTGGCAAAGGGTTTAGAGGAGAAACCATATGAGGAGTGGCTAAAGTCACTGGGTTTGTTCAGCCTGGAGGAGTCTGAAGGGAGCCCTCATGGCGCTCTGCATCTCCCTCCCAAGGGCAGGAGGAGGGGCAGGGCTGGTTTCTTCCCTCTGGTGCCCAACGCCAGGCCCCGAGGGAACGGCAGGGAGATGTGCCAGGGGAGGGTTAGGTTGGGCGTTAGGGAAAGGCTCTTCCCCCAGAGGGTGGTGGAGCCCTGGAACAGGCTCCCCGGGGAGGCATCACGGCACCAGCCTGGCGATATTCAAGAAGCGCTTGGACAAGGCCCTCAGAGACACGGTGTGAATTTGGGGTGTCCTGTGCAGGGACGGGAGTTGGACTTGTTGATCTTTGTGGGTCCCTTCCAGCTCAGGGCATTCTGTGATTCTCCGGCCTCACCTCTGCCCACAGAACTTCCTCCGCTCCCTCGGCGGAGCCTGGCGTGGGGCAGCCAGGACCTCGCTGACAAACGTGGCACTGTAAGCCACGGGGCGATGGTGGGAGCAAGGAGCGAGGAGAGTGCTCGGCTGGGGCTGCGCATGGCTGTCCGCAGAACACCGCGCTTGCCTCTGCCAGCAGCAAGCGGTCGTGGCTGCGTGGCAACCCCGTGCATCTCCTGCCGCGTCTCCTGCCCGGCTGCATGGGGCTTGACCACGTCCCTGCCTCGAACGGTCCCTCCCTGGGACACGGACAGGTGGGGGCACCCTGCCTTCTTCCTTGCTCTGCTTTTTTTTGCTCGTCTGTCTCTTTTCTTTCACAAACTCTGAAATAACAAAAGCCTGTCTGGGACTTCAAGTGTTTATTCCAAAAGAAGGTTCCACATTGATCTTTTCTTTTCCTTTATGATCCATGACTGAAACATTTCACCACCTATTTTTGCTTCTGGTGTGTTTGTAATTAATGTAATTTCTTCTGTAAAATATCAGAGCTATTTAGTAAACATGCCTACAGAGATTTGTCCTGAATAATAGTGCTTTATTAGAGATAATCCTTAGCTACGTGGCTCAAACAACTTTTCAGAGCTGGAAATCTCTCACAGAGAAGCCAATTGTGAATACTAAAAGGGATTTGGAGAAAGAGGCAAAAATTACATTTTCAAATATTCCACTGAGTTGAAAATTTAAACTAGCAACGTCACTGAATCCCTGTGCGGGCTCACAACCTCATTTTGTTTTGTATTAAAAGACTGTTCGCTGCATTTTAGTTGTGTACATAATATTATTGATATTTAGCAATTGTTTCTGTCACCTTCCACCTCAATCAACATTGCAAAACACAGCTCGAACTACATGGAAAGTAATTTCCTGCTAATATTCCTTCTCATCTCCTGAGAGAGGCTGATATAACAGTTAGCAAAGCACGGATCAAACACCCCCGTTTCACAGATCTGCTCTTTCTCGAGGCTCCATGTCAGCTCCCGTTGAAGTGAGAGTTATTTTATCTTGCATAATGAGCGGATGGATTCTGAATTTTCCAAGCTAAGCTGCTCTCCTCAGCAGTTCAAGCAGGATGTGCAATGTGACTTGTAATTAAGCACAAGAGACACATAGGAAGTGTCAGGGCGCTGATCCAGCTCGGAGGACTCACTTTTACGTGTTTGTGCTGGGGTTTGGCTGCTCTGCAGTACTGAGCATCCTGTGGTCAGACTGGCTGCTGAGCCACAGGACTGTGAGCTCCTGCTCTCTGCTGAGAGACAGAAAATGTCTCAGGAGAGTTTAATCTCAGCCCCTCATTTGACAGAGTTGTGGAGGAAAGACCAGAAGTGCCAGCCCAGACAGACTCCATTGTGCTGAATCCCATTTTCCTCCCATTAAAACATACTAACCCCTAATAACAATACAATATTCCTGAGATTTATATGGCCTTTACCCACTTTGCTGCCCTACAGCTCAGAAGCTAATCGTCCTGTAAGTAAAACACCTACTGCTCAGTCCCTTCCACTAGTGCCTTATCCCTTTCCTGAAGCAGCCATATAGCGTGAGCTCCTTCAAACACGGATGATGGTACTGCTGTTGAAAAACATTCTTCCCTTTTGTCAATAATTTTTTGTAATAATAAGTGTTGTCTTCACTTTGAATCACACTCCCTAACCCCCACTGCAGGATCCTGTTCCGCTGCAGAGGCAAGTATTGAAGCAAACAGCCCCAGCTTTTCCTTAGTTGGTGTTTCTTCCTTGCAGTAGTTACATATAGCAATTTTTGTAGTAAATACACTAATTGCATTGTCTGCTGGAATTCCCCACTTGCCATTGATTTAATTGCTTGGTTGGGAGCATGTTAATTGTTTATTGACACTGTTCAGCTCACATGCTGGGGTTAGACAAATCTTCAGCTTGACTGTGCCGCGGGCTGAAGTCTCAGACAAGTTTGTGCTCTGCAGACTATGAGAAAGTTGTCCCCATCGCTACCCACCATCAAGGCTCAGCTGTGCTCGCTTATGGTGCTGGGTTTGCCCAGCTGGCTCTATGCTGATACAGAAGCATGTAGAAAATGCTCTGTATAATTAGTATAGGACTATGTACATTTTGTGTGTCCGGTTCATGCGTTGGGTCCATGAAATCTGCGTCTATGCCCCCTGATGCACGTTCGGGGTGGACACCGGCACTGACACTGATCCACACCCTTGGGCTGTGGAGGCCAGTGGCTCTGCAGTGAAGAGAGGGAAGGCATGATTATCCCTGGAGGAGACTCACAGTGGTCTCTGCTTTGGACTCACAGCAGCCATGCAGCCCCGCTCCTCTCCCTGGGCCATGTTTTTGGCATCTGTTGCTGCAGGTGCTGTCTGTAATACTGAGCTGTGCTTGCCATTATCAGGCAGAGAAGATATCCAGCAGAGGTGGTTCAAGGTTGGCCCCTGGCCAGTTTTCAAAGACTTTGCTCATTGCATTGGTTGAAGGTGTCCTATCCATGCCACGAATGGCCCCTGTGGTCTGTCACTAGATGTGTCTGTGAGGGCTTTTACTTTTCTCCTGATCACTAGGCTTTAACCAGCATTTTGCCAGCGTGCAGAGATGAGAACTGCAGGGCCATCTGAAGCCCATTTTCTGATATGAAAAGCACGTTTTCTTCAGCGAGCTTTGAATCAAGCTCCAATGCTTTCAGAAGTGGAAAAGGAGGCCATTTGGAGAGGGGAAGCAGGTCTATGTATTATAATATTTTCATGCTATATATATATAAAATCCGCTTCGCTGTTCTAATTTAAGCGTGCACAGCATGATAACATGGAGACTGTGCCTGGCCATCTCCTGATTATGCTGCAGCAGGGAAGTTTTAATTTAACCTTTTGCTATTCTGAATGTCTCAGAAGGACTGTTTCTGCTGGATACAGTAATAGTTTTCATATCACTAAATTTTCCTAACAAGTCTGCACGCTAATAAGGAGCTAAGAGCCTCGGTCCCCCCTGATTTTTAATAAAGTGTATCACTGCAAGTCAATAACCTGTCAAGTGCTACTCACTGCACTCAGCTAAAACAGCCGATGGAGCCTGTAGCGATACGCGACCAAGGGATGCACACAGAAAGGTTTGACCCTGGTCCTGTGCAGTGGGGCTTTCAAAACTGCCATGTGTGGAAGGGGAACGGATGCTGTCTGTGGGTGCTGGGGCTCTCAGGGCCAGGGCTGGGGTCAGCAGTGCTGCTCAGGGCAGCCCCTGCTACCTGCCACAGGTGACCAACAGTCAGAAGACTCTCCCCTTCTTCAGGCACTCTATGTTCATGTTAGTGATGCAAAAGGAGAAGGAAAATAACAGCTGGGAGGAGAGCATTCAGGTCAGAACACCTGCTAGCCCAAGAGGAAATATTGCCCAGCAAAACAAAATCAAATTAATTTTGAAATTCACCACTATCAGAGTAACCGAACACTTACTTCAGGACATAATTTAATTGGGATAACTGTAACTGAAGAGGCAGTTTTTCTTTTGGAGAATACTTACCTTTTACAATTCCTTTCCACCAGTCTCAGAATGTTTTGCAAGTGTGGGGAGATGCAGCAAAAGGGAGATCTGTGCAGGAGAGCAGAGGGAGAGATCAGACCCTGCAAAGCTGATGGCAGGCACCGAGTCTCCTGCCGGCTGGACCAGGGCTGTCTGATGCATTGCTTCGTACTTGCTTTATGCAAGAAATGGTCTCTCATTCCCCCTAAGTGGAAGGGCCATCTGGAAAGAAAAGGCAGCTGTGTTAACAGCACGTAGCACCATGGTCTGTGAAAGGAGGAGGGAAGCATAGCATCTCATCAAAATTACTGGATAACAAAACCTTCTCTCTCCTCTTCAAGTGTTTTTTAATTCATCAAGAGCAACGAGTTTTCTACCACTCCTGCCCCACTGAACAGGGACCTTCTGCCTTGGGCTGACTGTACCTGGTGAATACAACTGGCTGCCATTTTAAATGTTCTTTGCCTTCTGATAGTTTGGGGTTGTTTTTTTCTTTTTAACTGAAATTAAAGCTGCTCTGAAATCACAGTTTCAGTGCCTCTTGAAAGGTTCTACCCTTAACATTCCTCACATGCAGCTTTTCAGCACTTCTAACTCTGGAGAAAATTTCTAAAATGTTAAATTTTCGTTCCAGCAAGTGGATGTTGAAATGTCTAAATTTCCTGAGGAACTCAGAAAGGAGCTCAAAATTAAAGACACTGTCTTGACCGTATGGTACTGACTGCACAGCAAGGCTTGCTGTAAAAGCATACAGATCAGTCTAAAACTGTTCTTTTTTTCCCCCGTTCTTATTAAAAGGTGTGAGAAGAGCACCCTTTCCTGATATCTCTAGAAGCTTTCAAAAGAACTTTGTGAGTTGATTGCTTGAAAGATGGTTGTGAGATAAATTCCCTTAAAACGGTGATAAGAGCTATGAAATAGCCACATGACAAGTTTGCACGGCTAGTTATTGTTACCAGCAAACCAATACACCTAATACTTATTAGCATGAGGAATATTTCTGTGTTCATGACATGGTGCTCAGTTGCATCTGTGATCCTAGGTGCTTTCACTCTTTCCAATTCCTTTTCCCAAAAGATTGAGGCAAAGGGTGCCTGCTTGCAGGGGCAGCAGGCAGAGGGACAGACAGCCCTGTGAGCTTGACCTGTGTCAGCAGGGCTCCTGAGCCTGTGGTTTATCAGCAGGATTGTGCAGGGGGTCTTTTGGTAATTAAAATAACAGCTGTTATAATTAAAAGATTCCTCGTTAATCACTAATAACTGAAGGTTAAGGTGGGTTCTCAGTGAAATGACAGCACTGCAAGACTCCTGAAGCAAGAAAAGGTACTGGGGAAGAGGCAAATGCTCTTCAACAGAAGATGAAACCTATTTGAAATTTCCTTTTTCCCGGTAGAAATTTTTATGAAATATTCCATGAAGAAGTCCGAGCAGGAATGTCGGGGAAAGAGCATTTGCCTTGGATTGTTAAAGGTCTTGCGGAAGAAGAAAGACACTACAGTCTCTCCTCTTGGGTACTGACCCAGGGGAAAAACGGCACGAGGCTTCTCCTCTCCCCAGCCTCCACCAGCAGAGTGACATGCCGACACAGCCAGCCTGATGGAACCCAGGGCAGTGTCAGCTTGGAAACCCACTCAACCATAAGCATCCCCAAAGGGCCAGCAGCAAGGAAAATAATCTAATCTCCCCGAGTTCATTCTAAGACAAGGCAGCCTTGGAGGTTATGAAACAAGCAAGAAATCTGAATAAACCACGGGGCAGCACGGCTGTCGCATGCCAGGTGCACATCGTTGCAGGAGCTGAGAAATGTTCTGAGAGGTCTAATAGGATTTTTTAAGCTCTTTCTCCACTTTACAGGTATTTGGTGCTTTTGCCGCTGATTAAACATTTTGCAGGAAGACATATCACAGAAGGGATTTTGCACCGGTATCCATGGAAACAATAGAATGGTTCCATCTAACATACATATTAATTTTTCCAAGCTGTTATTAGCTGTTCCTGCCAAAGGGGTTTAAAGCAGCATTAAGAAAGCAAAATAATGTACCAAAAGATGTGAAACAGAATAGCTGTTACAGGAATTACGAGGACAGGATTTTTCTCAGATATTTTTTCAAACTGTCTTCCTACCTAAGGCAAAGTTTAGGCCACATCCTTTAAATTTACAGGACTGAAGTCATTAGCATAAAAAAAATTGACTGCAGGTATGAACTAGCCTCAATTATCCTTATGCTCAGTGGCCGGTCACCTTCTTCCTACCTATTTTCTCCACTTCACAGAATTCCATTGTGTGAGGTTCAAAGAGCAAGAACATTCACTCTTCTGAAGGTAAGCTCGGAGGGATCAATCAACACCGTTCTACAGACTGTAACATGGGTAGGAAGAAAGAGCTCTAAAAACGTACAGACTTTAACAAAGCGTGCGAGCTCTTTCTCTTATGAGTCTCTAACCAAATGTCGTGTTTTAACCCCAGTCAGCAACCAAGCACCACGCAGCCGCTCGCTCGCTCCCCCCTCGTGGGACACAGCAGCGCTAGGAAGACACTTTGCGTGCAGCCACCGGCTCTGTCCACTCCCAGGGTGGGTGGGTGTGCAGGAGCTGCACCCGACGGCAGCAGCTGCGGATGCTACCAGTGGGTGTTAGCAGCAGCTGGCAGCTCGCCCCAGGCTACGCATCCAGGGAGAAACGGTATGGAATGGCAGGAGACGGGGCAGGCTTGTGGATGACAGAGACAAGCCCTTCTCTCCCCATTTCCCCAGTCTATCTGCATCTTTTGGCCAGTTTTGTTGGCACCTGTGACAGATCTAAGACCTCAGATGGGACAAGAGGAACATGTTTGTGTGTTGGCTGAGCTTGTGCAGGCCACTAGCAACCCCTGGGGAGAAAGGGGAAAGGCAGCAGAATCAACAAACGTGAAAGGACCATGACTGACTTTTCAGCTGTTTTGAATCCTGGAAAGATGCTAATGGGACTTTAAGCTGTATGCTCACAGAAACCCATGAAGGTCTCAAAAAAGTTAGACCTGAGTCAGGATGGTAACAGGAGAGCATCATCACATTGCCAGCAACAGTAACCAATTCTCTGCTTTTGTAGAAAATAGGAGAGAGACTGAAATTGCAGAGACAGGATTATGGCACAATGGTAATATCATGATCATTACTTATTCCTTTAGCATTCATCATCGTTAGATGAATCATAATGAACTCATCTTGCATTAATATAAATGTAAAATGCAAATCCATGTAAATTCCTGTGTAATTCAACATCATTTAATGTACCGTTAAACTTCTTCATGAGCTTCCCTTGAACTGAGGTCTTCCTTTGAATGAGCCCAGCTATTACTGAAGAATAAAGATGTGATAATTTGACTATTGGGCACCTTATGGGACTAGCAGAAGGCAACAGTTAGTCACCAGGAGTGACTATTAAGAAGAGAGACTTCTTAATTCAGAAATTAAAACTGAGCAATGTGAGGACGCTGCATAATTCCCGCAGCAATTAAAGGCCATTTATTTTCTTTCACTGCTCAGTAATTGTGTCAGATCTGGGCTGTTTTAACTGAAGGTCCATTTTATGATTTCTCCCACTTCCTCAAGCTATTGATGCAACTTTAAGCTGCAAAGGTTTTAGGAGAAGGAGGTAGAAACTCTTTGTGAACTCTTCCAGTGTTGCAAACCTGCTTTCCAATGCCTTTCCTCTTCCCGGGCAGCCAGGACGTGCTGGCGCACAGAGTGCCCTGCTCCTGGGGCGGGGAGCTGGGAAGACCAGGCAAAAGCTTGCCAGGGCTACAAAATGAGCAGCTGAAGCGAGAGACCCTCTCACACACCTGCATTTAGCCTGTCTGGTCTTCCCGAAGGTAGCAAATTAGCATTTTATCTATTTTCCAGTTATCTCGCTCCAACAACCCCTTCCAAAGGGCTTTGGGAAGCATCCTCTGTTACGCTTCCAGAGGGAAACGGGTTCAGTGCTGACTTTCCTGCTTTTATTTCTGGGAATACATGCACATAATCCCAGTTTGTGTTCCTTTGTATTTCATCCATGCTTGCAGTTTATCCAGCTCTGCCTGGTTGGAACCTTAAGCAGTTGTCCTGGTTTAGCCAAAATTCTTATGAAGAAAAACCAACAGGCAGTGTCCTGTTTGCAGAAATTCACGGTGTGCCTGCACTGAGAGGTGACTGGGGGGAGTTTTTATTCCTTTCCTTTCACAGATGTACACGGGATACTTCAGTAGAAGATAGATGTGTGGTTTCCACTGCTCAGTAAGACTTAGCTGTTAAGAATGGCCTGAATTTGTCTAATTTAAATTCAAAGGAAAATGTAATGTTTTGTTCTTAATTGGAAGAACCTGCTTTAAAATTGTGGAAG
Organism: Phalacrocorax aristotelis; assembly: GCF_949628215.1. NCBI lineage: Eukaryota > Metazoa > Chordata > Aves > Suliformes > Phalacrocoracidae > Phalacrocorax > Phalacrocorax aristotelis. Next base: position 6,674,525 of record NC_134293.1, on the reverse strand, counting down.
TGCTTTTGAAATGGAAATTGCTGTTCCCGCCCCCGAGGTAAAGGTGCATTGAGAACTGCCTGGCATTTCTCGCATGATTTAAGATCACTTTCCTGAGGAAACCATTCCGACTTCTTTCATCTCTCAAAACAGCAGCGAGCCACCTGCCTCGGGGTTCACCAGAGCCTGCCCCATGCTTCCAGGAGGAACAGCCCGTTCCAGGGGAGGGAGCTATAGGGAAAACCTGTCATTTTCTTGTAGTAATGTACAAGTCTGTAATTTTGCTGTAATTAATTATTCAGCCATAATTAATTATTCACTGTCCTTCCAATCAAAAGCAAAGCAGAACAAAGGAATAAACTATTTCCTTTTAGGAGGCAATGTCTTGGAAATCAAAACCCAACTTACAGTACACATGAGACACCTGCATGATTATCATAATTAATTTAATTACAAGTATTTGCTCGCTTTTAAAAGATGAAGAGCATTAAATACTAGATGTCTCTTTCTTTAACAAAATATCACTAGGCACATTAAAGCAAGACATTCTGAAAGCAGATCCATTCCCTTTTGAGCAGCAGCCTTCATACAGAGTGTGATGAATTCACCTCCTGCAACTTCCACCACATCAGTTTCAATTAATGTAATAAGCAAGACAAAGAGCTGGGCATGTGCAAGTGTCTCTCCGTCAGCTGTGGAAGGCTTCCACGACCAGCTGAAGTGGGACAGAGCTTAATATGTCAAATGACTGCCAGCCATGTTCAGCACACAAATATAATTTTCTGTGTGTAACGAGCAAAATGGCGATTTGTGGGTGATGAGTTCAAAAAGGGAAGATTTTTTTCTGTATTCTGACAAAAAAAACCCCAGTGATCTTTTGCATGAGCAGGGCCAAAGTGACTCCTATTACAGAAATGCACTTCTCTATTCCTTCCCACACGAGCAGAATATGTGCTTCCTTCTCCTCGGGAGGTATTGGAATGGTTACTGCTCCTACAAGTCCCTCCCATTGTGCCAGCAGGGTTGCAGAATGGGAATGTAACTGTTCCTCACTTAGACTTTAATTTAATGGCCTTTTTATTTATTTTATATTCCTGCACTGTCTCAGAAAGAGCAAAGCGCCTAAGTGATGAGCGAAGAAAGATGCGAAGCAAATGTAAATGAGAGAGAAGAGCAGCCTGCGGGAAGGGCAGCAGCAGGGCACGGCACAACTGGCATGGTGCTTCTGCGACGGGACCTTGTCACAACCGGGGCGGCTGCCACGTCCTCCCGATAGCAGCCACCTCTCCTCTGAAAAAGGGCGGTGACCACAGCGGGGGGCTGGCGCATGGTGCCGCTTTGTTTCCAGCGATGGGAGTTTTGCCCAGCCCTGCAGTGGATCAGGAGAGAAAAGGATCTGGTTTGGTTGGTGTTGTGGTATTGATCTCTCCAAGCAGAAATTAATGGAAGTGTTTCTTCTCTTTATTGCTTCAGGGCTGGCTGTCCAGAGGAAAAAGGAGTCTGTTTATGATTCTTCTTGCAGTTACTTCTTCCAGCAATGCATACCCAATTTTTTTCTGTCTCCCTTTCTTCCCATTTTTAAATGGAAAGGTTTAAAACATCTTGGCTGCTGGGTATGGTATGGAAAGGAATCTTCAGTCCTTAATATTGGGAACATAATTTCTGATAATATAGGTGAGTAGTGAAAGAGTAAGGCTTAAATTATTCTGCCTGCTCTCCAAGAAAGGGCACACATTTGCAATAATAAGTAATGAAGGAAAATTATTGCTCTCGATGTCTAGGTATGGCTCTCACCTGGTCTGTCTTCTCCTAGACTGAAGATGTATATATCCTTTTCTCAACAAGACCAGTTATGAAACGTCTAAGTTTTTGGCAGCGGTTTTCCAAATGAAGTGCAACGTTTCATATTTAAGTGCTGTCTCTATAAATGCATAGTAAACATCTGGGAATATATGGTGAGTGGTTTTCAGATCCACCTTGGTTTGATATATCAGAAGTTTTCTTGCCCTTACTCTATTACCAGTTTTTGTTTAAATGTTCTCCCCTGATAATTGAATATGTAAAACTCCAACCTTGCGAGCATCCAGGGATCAATGAGGGCTGACATTGAGCACAGCAAATATATGGGTTAATGGCTCCACTTTTATTGAGCCCATTTAACACCCTGTGACAAAGGGCCCAGTCCTCCCCTCACTGGCACCTTACGAGTAAATCTGTCCCCAACCCCAGCAAGATGAACTCGGCTTTAACTTTGGCCTTCAGGATGGTTTGTTTGCCTGACCTACAAAGTTTGCTGAATCAGGGCCTCATCAAGACGTATATATAACAGAATCCAGTATTTGGGGAAAAAAGGGATGAAAGGACAGCAGCAGAGGTATATGGGACGTAATTGCCCGCTCCCAGGGGCCCTTAGTCGCATTGCTGCAGAGGAGGAGGATTTAACCTGGCACCTCACACGAAGTCCCCAGCTGCCCCGAATCCCGAGGGGTCAGTGCCGCACCGGCCGCCCCTGTGAGATGAGATGCCGGCGGGCTCCCAAACCCCTGCCTCGCCACGGTGGGTCATTTGGTGAGGACAAGCAAGCAGGCATGTTCCTCTCCATTCACGGCCCTGCAAAAACTGTAGCCCTCAAAGTCTGGGATTTAAAGAGTCGAGAGGCTCACACACCCCTCCTGCAGCATCAGGCCAGCCCAGCTTTGCCAGCGGGATGTGCATGCTGTGGAAAACTCCTTCCCTGCATCCATCCATTTTTCAGAGGTAGCATTAAGTGGAGTTGTAATTTAATATTTAGGTTTGAGTTATGAGTTTGTTCTCTTTTTAACTGCCTGCAAACTTATTACAGCTGAAGGCCTACCTGTCTAAACCCACCTGGCACTGTGCACGCTGCGAAATTCTGGAAACTACTCTTTATTAATGATAAAGTCAAATGCTAACCTTTATTTCTTAATCCCTGGGGGGGCATACATGCTTCTAATATTTTTGTGGCCATGCCCTGCCCTTCTCAGACTCTCAACTGCAAGAGCAGGGAAGCCGCAGACCCCCTGCAAGGCTGCCTCGCTCCTCAGGGGTGTCGTTGCTGCCTTCCCTTGGCACGAAACTCAGGCTCAGTCGTGTGGCACAACAGGCATTACAGAGCCTTGATTTAGTGAGAACAAGGATGGTCTGGCATGTTATGGGCATCAGCAAAAAGAGGCTTCTTTAGGCTGGCTAAGTGCAGTTGTACACAACCATACATTTATAGTTGTATCCAGTGAGGGTTTGGTTCTCTCCACTTTTTTGTCAGACCCCCTCCCAGCCATCAAATCAAAACTGATGCTTCAGGGTGCGCATGTGTCTGAAAGTAGGGTTTTTCCAATCGAATAAGGTCCTTAATCATGCAGTAATATTTCTGCTTGCCAATTGGACCCCCCTTCTGTGCATTACTAAAGCAGACGTGCAGCTCTTGGTGCGTGAGCAGTACCAGTGAAATCAGCTTGAGGGGTGAGCACGTAGCGTAAGCAGGAAGGAAATACGATGCTTATGTGTAAGGAAGGACAAATTTCTCAGGAAGCCAAGTTCCTGCTAAGCTCCTCTTGGACAAATAACGTCTGTTCTCTTAACTAACTTTAAATCAGTTCTTTTTTTGCCGTTCTGCCAGAGACAATATTTAATTGATATTAAAGGAGTATGCATGATATCGAGCATATACTTGAATACTTGGAATAGGGTCTACCAACATGTCACTAGTATATTGATACCTAACTAAAAACTTCGATTTGCAGCATTTTCATTATGATCTTGGTTTTTCTGTAATGATTAAATACACCCAAGAGAGATTGAAAGCACAACATAGGCTATGATTACACAGGTACTTTGTTCAGATTATTAACAAGGGAAGGCACCAGCAAGTCAAAGCCAAGAAATGTGAGGAAATAGCAAAATTTTCCAAGCCAAAAGCCTATTTAAAATAAAATAATAGGGTCTATTCACCTATCTGCAAGATAGGGTCTATTCACCTATCTGCAAGATAGGGTCTATCTTGCAGAGCCTGATACATTGGCATGCTCAGACTCTGGATGGATGGATAGGAAGGATAGGAAGGAAGGATAGGAAGGGAGGGAGGGAGATGCTCTTTCTCATGTCAGTATTCAAACAGGCCATGCTGACAGATGAGGTAAACCTCACAGGGTTCCTTCTCTTTTCCTTTCCAAAGAGCGTGGGGTTATTTTTTTGTCCCAACTTTTCCAGAAATTTTGATTAAGTCTTGTGTGCCCATGCCATGTGTGTGTCTGTGTACAGTAGCTTAATTCTTCAGAAGTGGTAATTAATTTTGCTTCAGGCATGCAAAATGAGCCACTTCAAGTTTATGAAGGATTAAGAAAAATAAGCCCCACCTCGTGCTGGTCATACACAATATGGTTAATCCACGCTCAGTCGGAGTTTTAAAAACCTTGGATATTATCACTACTTTTTCCTGTCTGAAATTTTTCTGCCTTTTTTGGTAACACTTCGTTTTCTTTTTTTAAACTTTCTCTTCTCCTTTCCCATGGGCTCGTATCAGAAGAACAGGAATTTCTCACCTACAGTTTTTGGAAAGGGTTTGAAATAAGGCACTATAACTGCTGTTTTTCCTTTTGTGTGTGTTTATGTTCAAATTACGTTTCACATTTGCTCGTTTTTCCCTTCCCAGTTATTCTTATGCAGATGTCAGAGCATATTTTTTCAGCAAAGCTGATCATGGACTCTGCCCAAGCCACCGGAATTCTTTTGAGTACCCCTGGCCACCAGCTGACTTTGGCCAACATTGAGGCTCTTCAAAGAGAAGATCACCTTGTTTATCAAAACCATCTGCCTGTCTGGGCGTGCAAGTTGAGGGTGCTTGGCTTGCATTTTCTCCATTTGTTAAGAGACATCAGTCATGGTGAGCTGAGTAATGTTTTCGTTCCCAACCTTGCAATTACTGCGTGGCAGTTAAGATCTGGGCATGGGTAATGCACAGCCTGAATCATTTGGTGTGTAGAGGAGCTGTGTGAAAACAGCAGGCTAATAGCAAAGATGCAGGGGATTGGGAAAGCCTGCCTCTCGGTTTCATGCACAAGAAGTGGGAAATTACATGCTTTCTGACTGCAAAAATTTTGAATGGCAAGCAGGTTTCACTGGGAGGTGTTGAGGAAAGCTTTCTATCACTCAAACGTTTTCTCTCTCCGGCGCTCACCATGGCTGGGGATTTCCAGAGGAGCCTGGGGAGCAGGCTCTGAGTTCTCATCAGATGGCTAAACCTCAGCTGCTCTGCAGGGATTGCTCATCCACCTCCTCAGCAGACAGCAGCGGCCAGATCCCAGCTGCAGTGACCTGGCAGAGCTCGCTCCGTTTCAGTGGCACCACGCCGCCTGCTGAACACTGAAATCGAAACGCTGGCCTCGCCCTGGACACTCAAGCCAGTCCCCAGTATAGAGGATCATCCATGAGAAACACCCCAGTGCTTCTCCATCTCCTTCTCTTTCGGACACAGAAAAGCTTTCTGGAGGGAGGTTTTTGCATTGGGAGAAGTCACTTAAAGTGGTTCCGTTTATGACAAAGAAACTTTCTCAGGAAGAACCTACAGCATTTGCTCCAAGCACCTTTGCTCCACAGTATCAAATGAGAATTTTTTTTCTTAGCTTTCCTACTGTCTGCAGGCACTCCAAGGCTTTCAACAGGCTTTAGGCTTGTTGATCAGGCCTAGCTGTATCCTGGGCCACTTTATATTTGTTTGTCTTTCATTTGATTTCTCAAAACTATGTGTAGATATTTGTTGACAAATGTTCAAAACAGGCACAGAAGTATGCAAAAAAAAAAAATTCTAGCCCTATTTTATAGAAACTGGGATTAAAAACAATACTTAATTTTTTTATAGAGGGATCTCAGGCCTCTTAGAGATCAATGATTGGCCTGAGCAGCACCTGGCTGTTATAAAAACCAGCAGGAGCCAACTTCTGCTAATTTGTAGAGCAGTGAAGTACTGGGGAGATGCAGTGGGGTCTGGGCTGGCATCCTCTGTTTCAAGGCTAGGATCAGCTTGGGACATCACCTCTGGTTTTATACTATCGATGGTAATAGTCATGTACTCTAAAAGTCTTCTGGCTGGGGTATCATCCTGGTTTTTATTTACCATGGAATTTTTTTTTTGTTTTTTACTGTCTGAAATGGGAGTCAAATCTGCGAGCAAGGATGTGCTCTGTGTGAGTGGGTGCTGACCTGGTAGGTCCAGATAAACAGTACTGAGTGCTGGCTGCATTATGCTGTGGTTTCCCACCAGCCTGTAGGTGGCTTCCCAGTTTCTTACCAGTCCCATGGAGTTGTAGAAGCTCTTGGAACTTCTGCTATTTGCTCGGCCAGAAGCTGTGCTGGGAGGAATGTGGGAATCCTGAGGAATCCCATTATTTTCATATGGACTGGACTGTTGTGAAAGCAACAGAATTAATAAGGTGGGGAAACTAGACCTGTGTAATGGCTGTGCTGTGAAGGGCATAGACCATGTGTATGTCTTCCCGTATAGTAATTCAGAGTGTTTGAATCTCAAAACCGTTATAGGCTCAGGATGGGTGACAGAACAAAACCCAGCCTCTTTTATCACACTTAAGTGCCTCTGTCTAAATAGCACCCCACACTTCAGCTGTGGCATGATCCTTGTGTGCTTTTATTACTCTCACTCAATCTGAGCCCTACATCCATGGCCTCATTAGGCAGCAGAGCAGCTTCATTAAGCCCTGCATGTGGCAGTAGCCCCTGGGAAGGCTGTGGGGTGCCGTGCTTATTGTGGCAGTGGGAGCTGGAAAAAGCCTTGCTGAAGTGCAAGGTGATGCTGCAGGTAAGTACTGGTTTCCAGTAGCATTTAAACAGGTGGTCTTGGCCTTGATGAGCAGGGGTTGAAGGCCTGTCCAAGCCTATAGAACCTGGTGAGCTTCATGTGCTGCACCAGCCCAGGGAAGGCAGCGGCTGAATGACTCCCATTTGATTTTGGCTCTAGGGCTGGGATGGGTAAGTACTGTTCAAACTGTAAAGGCTATTCAAATCCTGCCTCACATAAATACGCTGGATCCTCAGCTGCTATAGGCACCCTTTTAAATTATATATGTAGAAACAGTCCCCCAGACTTCATCTGATTTTCTTCACTTATGTGTGGGAACCTAGAATTATAATCAGCACTAAATTGTAGCTGGGATTGTATTACACGATTGCGTAGATCCTTATTGCTGCTTTTGAATTTTCATTTTCTACTTTCTTTTCACAGGATGTGATATATAGTGCTCAAATACATTCCTACAGCTACAGGGTGACCATCACCTTCTTTAATATAGTCTAATGGGACTTTCTTTCCTCTTCTAATCCCACGGAAATAGGAGTTGTACTGGATAAGATAACACATGAATGTTACTATAATTTTGCTCTGTGTCAAAGATATGATCTCATCAGAGCTTGACAGTATCGCTAATTTGAGAAAAGGGCACAAGCATTAAAGTTGAGATATGCAACCTTTAGCAATCCTTCAGTTTGTATGGAAGGTATCTGGAATGCAAATTGTTGAGCATTATGCTCTGAAACGTTCCAATAACTTCTGAGCTGCAAAATTATGTGACTGTCAGAATTGAGGTCACTTCCACCCCTCCTCCTCCTCACCCTCCTCTCCTGTACCAGACTACAAATCTGAAACACTGCTTGTAAGGGAAAGATTAATGCTATTAGTATTTAAATGGATTTCCTTTTCTGTATGAGAAATGGAAGACTTCAGTTCTAGAAGTAATTTTAGTGTTAAGCTACCTATTTATGGTGGGTCCTGCACTCAACTTGTATGAATTAGATGTATAAATATTCTTTCTAACCAAGGGCTAAATCTTGGCCCTGGCTCTAAGATGGTGCACAGGGAATAGGTCCATGTGACTGGAAATAATTCCAACAGAGGAATTACTCCTCTGTTTTGTTGGGTCCCAGGGGTACCTAACTTCTGATGACTTTGGGAACTGAGAGGTGGAGCAGTACGAAGCAATCCCTGGCGCAGTGTCTCTAGCTGGGCTCCCAAAAGCTAAGAGATTTGAAATTGCACCTGATTTTAGATAACATAGGCCATAAAATAATTATTTAGAAGCTTGACCCTAGTGGATAAATCCCTCTTTGATTGTGGTAGTTGCTGGCAACACTTGGAGCTCTGCATCTCTGGCCTGCGCTCTGGTCCAAGTTGCTTGTTGCACAGTGTGGTCCTCCCAGTGACCTCTAAGGCATCTCTCCTAGTTTCCATTCTGGCCAAAGGAGGCTTCAGTCCTTCCCCGAAAAGTTTCAACACCACCCTTAGCTTCATTGGAAATGCAGGAATGCCAGGGAGGAATGTTGTTGCAAATCTTAATCTATGTCTCTGTCATTCATCAGAACCTGTCATTTATTCCACCCTCCTGACATATAAATCTGGCCAGACACAACATAAAAGCTCACATTTGCCAGCTGTTCACCACTGCACAAAAGTGTTCTGTGCTGCTGTTTCCAATGGGAAATGCTAATATTACAATTATTTTTATGCTGGGTTTTGATGGGATGGGCTTTAAATACTGACAGATTTACCAAGTATAACAGCTCCCTTAAAATCCTCGGTGGTCAAATTCAGCTTGCAAAGTGGCAAACAGGGCATAGCCTGTGTGTTTCCTTTAAAGAAAAAAGATCGCTGCGGTTGGTGCTTGCCCTTGGTTTTCGGGTCCCTGTAGTTGTCCTTGGCCACAGTGAAGGAGGGTGGTGCGGCAGCAGGCTGTTCCCCTCCTGTATGCCAAGAGGTCTGGGGTGCTATATTCTCTGTGCCCTCCAGCAATGCCCTCCCGGCTCCCGCCACGGTTACCCCATCTACGTGGGCGTGCAGCTGTGAGGTGTTTGCCCTCGAGCCCTGCCGGGTCCCACTCATCCCCAACCTGGGCAGGTGCAGTCAGTGCATCCCTCCTGGGCAATAAACCAGGACTTGCAGAAGGGCCTAACGGACATAGGATCCTGAATCTTACTGAGCTGTATGGGGGAATTCCAGCACTGATGAAACTGTTGCCAGAAGATTTCCTGGGCTCCTGACAGCTCCCAGTCTTACCTCCATAGGAGGCAGGTACCCCATCATGGCCCTGGACCCTCTGTCTCCCAGTCCTGTGCAAAACAGTGGGAGGGCTTTTCCTGTTTCTCCCTATACACAGGAAAAACAGTGCAAAAAGGCCGTATGGAAATATTAATAGCGTTTATGGATGTGGCTAAATATGATTGAAATGATGCTTGTAAATGTGGGTAGAATTTGTCAGTGGCTGTTTAAAATTGAGTAATACCATTTTAATTGTTATCCTTACTGCTATAGATCACAGTAAGGTTATGCTGCTGGAACCATCAAGCATAGTAAATGCTATAAGTACAGTATGTTAGTACTAATTAGAGTAATTTAACAACAACGTATATGAAGGGGGCAATTTTGCATGCCAATTCACCATAGTAAATTTAACTGTGTGGAAGAAAGGGAGGGCAAAATATTATCAGCAAAGAGTAAAATGATAGATACTGGGTTGCTTTTCCAGAACCGGTGGCATTCCTGACTCCTTTTGAAAGGGTAGCTGACACTTTACCTTATTGAGCGTCCCTCTGGTATGTATATCTTTACAAGGCACAGGAGGTTTCAGACTGATTGCTGGACAACAGCTCTGACTTTTCCCTGCCAAAGCAAAAAAATACATTATTTTTCATTGAGGGAGGTAAGCTCAGAGTTATAGTGATGTGAAATGTTAGTGGAGAACATGACTATTTTCACATTGTTCTCCATAGGTGTAATTCCTGTGACTCTTTTTTTCTTCTTTTTATCAAGCTGCAAGGAGTGGGGAAGCTGTTACTTACTGAAATAAATTATTTAAAAGCTTTGACCTTTTTTCCTCTCTAATTACTGTAATTTACAGACCTGAGAAAGGACTGAATTTAAGAGGACTTTCAGTGTTTTGAGTAAAATAACTTTACTTGGTCTTTACTTCCAGCCTTAAAGACTTTGTTCTTATTTACACTGCAGTTGCCTTTGACTGTTCTGGTAACACAAAAGGATGTTTGGGAGTCTGCAGATGTGAATTGTGTCCTCTTTAAGGCCCCTTCTTGCAGTCAAGGTGATCTAGGTTGCCTTAGCATAAACGAGCCACCCCGCTGTAGCTTCTGGGGGGTGATGTGGAGGGGTGAGCTCGTGTCCCCTGGGGTTGGTGGCTGGCTGTCCCCCTGCTCCTCCCCAGGCATCATTTCTGTAGATGCTCCAGATTACAAGCAAATGTCTCAAAAGCCTTTGAGTGATTTCCCAGCCTACTCTGCAGACTACCTCGGAAAAACATTTATGTTCAAATCTCCGCTGGCTGACTGGCAGCAAAATGGCTGCTGCTCTCCGTTATCTGAGGGTACATTGGCAGGCCCCGAGATGCACCAGGCGGAGCAACCTCTTCTGGCTCAAGGGGTTTTGGGGTAAACTCCACCTTTTCATCCCACAACTCTAATGCCAGCACAATACAAAGGTGAATTCAAAGACAACTGACATAATGAATAAATGAGTGATCCAGAAAATCCCTGCTAATTCAGTTTCCTAAGACTAATTTCCTCCTTTCTTCCTTCAGACTTCTCCTGTCACAGACAAGAAACAAATTCACCAGGTGAAAATGACTCCTGCCATGTCTGGAAGAAGGCCAAAGTGATTACAAGAGATCAGTGTGGCCCAATAAGTATATTCTTCTTTAGTTATTGTTAGTTTGGATTTTCATTGCTAGTTAGTGTGCTCTTTCTATGTAAAAATTCAGCTTGCATTTTACTATATGTCAGTATTAAGCCATTTTTTCTATGAAGTGAATTTTCTCATCCTCTTGGAAAAATGAAACAGACTTTTAAATAGCAAATTTATTCACTTTTTTTGCCTTTCATCAGTTGCATCAATTATATATAGCACAGGAGTTTTGAAGAAGATACTTATAATTTGTAAAAAACACTAACATAATTAAATTCTTGTTAAATATGGCACATGAAACATTTATTAATGTATTTCTGTCAGCACCAGGTTGAACTCCACCTATAACAGCATCTGTATTGTAACAGCTGGAGCTTGGGAGGCGCATTACAGCGTGCCCTGAAAAATATGTGACTCTTGGTTCCTGCCTCCTCCAAGACAGTGGAATGGCTCAAAGCCCTGTGCTGGGACTTGGAGGACTTCTAGTCTGGCTCTGCAATTCTTCAGGTCCTAACAGCTAAATCTGGTTTGTATTTACATATGCATCCCAGCAATAATTTTAACTTCCAGGTCTTGTGCAGTTGTTTTGTCATTTCTTTTCACATTGCACAGGACTGGAGAGAGACACCGGCAGATGTGTCTCCTCCTGAGGAGGATGGAGACCTTTTAAAGCTGCCCTCAACCAGCACCTGGGGGAAGCCTCCCCCCCCCAGCTTTCTTCTCACCTTAGGAAGTGTGAGAACAGAAACCAGCCCCTAAGGAAGCTAGCTCAATGCTAGTTGAGCCAAAGCCCCTCCTTGAAATCATTTCATCCAAGATTGTCTTGGTTATTTGCCCCTTATCTCACAGGTCTTGCCTCCTACTAGGAGCCATTTGGAAAGAGATTTCCCCAGGGGCTACTAACTCTGACTGATTCCCTATTACGTTTGCTAATTCTTCTCTTGCCTTAAATTGTTCTGATACAGATACTACAGTGATAATGAGTGTAGGGTAAAGCCTACTTGCCTGCATCTCCAGTGACTGCAGGTATTCCAATGGGACGCATGCTCTACTGGTACATCAACTATTGTGTGTATACTGGGTTTTTTTCCCCTCTGTTAAGAGTAATCTCGTATGCTACCTATTCATTGTAAAGATTGATTACAGGAAGGATTGCTTCTGAATAATTCAAGAACTCTGGAGTCTTAGAAAATGCAAAACTGTTGATAAATCTGTTGTAGCTGAAACAAAATTGAAACAAAATTAAAAATATTACTCTGGTCTTTCACCCAAGGTGAGTAAATAATCTTCAGTGGAGGCCAGCTCACATCATAACTGTATTTCCACTGAATGTCTGAGTTAATTTATACAATGGCTACTGTACATGACTAATGGGTCACGGTGCTGTGGCCTGACGTGGCAGAGAGGGTGCAGGCTCTGATCCTGGGCTGGGAGGGGGATGCTGGCTGCCAGCAGGCGTGGGAGGGTGGGTGGCTCGAGGGCAACATGGGGGCTGCTGCTGCAGATGCTCGGCAGATCTGCCGGACCGTCGCTGTGGTCAAACTGCTGCTAGCAGGTAACTGAGGCTTCAGGTAGTTTTCACTGGCTCCTGCTGTGTGTAGCCCATGATTGCTGGTGCTTTTGTTGGGTGCTATATATAATACTCTCCAATAAGATTAAAACATAACTAAATCTCATTGTTTAAGTTAGACGCTCACTGAAAATCTGGTAACCAAAAGTGTTCTTGGAAAAAACCTTGAAAATAGAGTTCAAAGGAAGAGTTTTAGGTTTTTGCAAATGTGGCAGAAATTTTGCAGATTCTTTGGTTCATTTGGAAATGCAGCAATGTAAGGATGAAGGAAAAAACTAATAAATGGAGAAGACAGTTATTTGTCATAGGTTTCTTTTTCCCTTTCACATATGCGCACATGCACAAAACCACACACTTGTTGCTTGAGGTTGAAATGCAATGGTTATGGCCAACTGGAAAACTATAATTTTAACTTAGTAACAATTAAAGTGCTCAACCCCACTTTTCCATCAGTGCACGGTGTCTTATAGTACATAAATTTGTGGGGGTTAGAAATCGGTTGGGTGTTGGCTGGTGAGGAAGGTAAGTTTGGCTGTTCTTTCTCCAGCAATATAGCATTATGTCACTAGCAATAATTACTAGCATTCTTCAGAGTGGCAATGTGTATGCAGAGATTGTAATATTCGTTGTGTTATTTATGCCTACAGTTAAAATGAACCAGTGATGACAAGCGTAGCAATGCTGCATGGGCATTTTGTGGCAGGGTGGTGAATGCTTCTGTGCTGCTTAGATACTTCAGGAGCATGCTAAGACTTAGGCAAACCTCCTGAAGATCCCCAATACTTGCAAGGTAAAAACAAAAATCACTTTTTGTGTGACCTTTGTATTGACCTGGAAGCGTGTGACTGCTGAGAAGTTCAGAGAGTCTTGGAGTGCTTTGGGTCATGGTCACTATGTGTCTTGAGGACGGAGACCAAGGTCATATTTTTAGTCTTGGTGTAATTAAAAATATAAATAAGCTTTGGGTTTTAATGGTGTGAGACTTTCCGCTGACCACCCTCACATGTTGCATCATGGGAGTGGCGAAGTGACCCTGTATCCTCCTGTGGTTCAGCGGCCATGGTCCCCCTTTGACCTGGGGTCAAGGACATTTCCAGACCATGCATCTGTGAGTGATGGCTTTGTCCCTTGGTGAGATGCACAGACTTGAGAGCTGTGGCTTCCTGCCTAGCACTCAAGGCTTCGATGGGCTTATGCCGATCTCTAGCACTCGTGTCTGTCCCTCCGCAACACGTGAGGTCCACGCTCCCTGCTCAACCCTGTTCTGCTGCAGCCCATCCAAAGCAATGGCTTTCCTGGGGTAGTTGGCTGGTGGTGACCTTGTGTGGCTGCTCGTGCAGTTCAAACGTGAAATATACTGATGTTGAAATTAACATTTTAAACCCATGTGTTGCACTTTGGCAAGTATTAGAGAATCCATTTTTATATGTGTGTGTGCTTTTGGTTTAAGATGTTAGTCTTTATTGCTGTACTATATAAAAATTGGTTCTTAGATACTAATGCCTCAGCAAAATCCATCTATAGTCATTGGCCTGAAGGGACCATTTCATGGGCAGGAATGCTGTCTTTGAGGAATTAGGAGCTGATTGCTGAGTCTCTGGCAGTGAGTCAGCTGTGCAGGAGAGGCAGAGTAGTCAAAAGCAAGTCTTGGTTTTAAGGGCAAATGGGCTTCTTTAGCCTTCACCGTTCTAATTACATGTTTGTAACAGCTGTACAGAATTATATGTGTATGTTGAAATAAAACTGAACTGTTAAATATGAGGCAGCAACTTGGAGCTGACATAGATGGCCTGCTGTGGGAGTTTGCATAGCATCCAGGTAAATTCTGGAGACATTAGTCCTCTTACCCAGTTAGTCACAGAAGTCACTCCTGGTGTAACAGCATATGGTGTTAAGTGGTTTTTTTACAGGATCTCAGTGTTTTAGGTTTAAATTTTTTATTTTTCCCTGGGAAAATGGGATGTTCTTTTTACTTACAACTCTATTAGAATTATAAAACTCTAATAGAGTTTTAACATATTTGTATCTGTTTTATTGAAGACAAATGCACCAGCAAAATGGCTAATACTAACATTTAAATTGTCATAATCGCATTGCCAAGTAAACATGCTTTTCTGATTAACAGGAGTGGTTTGTTTCTCTGGGAATTACTATTTTAGGCTTTGTCAGTCTGCAGTGCTGGATGTAGCTGGGTTTCATTTGGAAGGTTTCTGAGAGCAGTTTAAGGAAAAGAGGCTTGTTTTCATTTTAAATGATGGATCTTATTTCTGGGAAGACCTTATATGGCTGGAAGAATGGGCCACAAAGTAAAATGCAAAGCCTCTGCATTTAAGTAACTACACAACAATTTTCTGTACCTTTCAATTTATAGAGCTTATTTAATGCTAGCTTTCTGCTTCATAGCCAGCACAGCTTGAGATAAAAATCTCTCTTCAGTGGCACCAAAGAACAAATCTGCCTTCATTTGGGGTGAAGAGCCTGAAGAGCCTATAGCCATTCATCACGGCACACTAGTTGCAGGATTCATCCCACCAGGTTTTGCTTATGCCAGTGATGATGTAGCTCTGGGACTGGGCCAGAGCTTCTCACTCCTTGTTTGTTCCTCACAGAATCATAGAACAGTTTGGGTTGGAAGGGACCTTTAATGGTCATCTAGTCCGATCTCCCCTCAATGAGCAGGGGCATCTTCAACTATTCAAGATCAGCAACCTGACCTTGAATGTTTCCAGGGATGGGGCATCTACCACCTCTCTGGGTGACCTGTGCCAGTGTTTCACCATGAGCACACATTAGTATAAAGATATTTCAAATGTGTTCCAGTGTACTCAGCACATTATGGAGCAGACCAAAGGACCTTGCTAGCACACTGTCCCTCAGATGTTGGTGTGCTGCCCCCAGTCTTATCTCTAGGGAATCTGGTGTTATCCCTTACCTCCAAACCTAGTTTAAGGCTTAATGAGCCCTGCTAACTCCTGGGCAAAGATCCTTTTCTCCCTTTGAGAAAGGTGCACCCCATCTGTCGCCAGCAGGCCTGGTGTCATGTAGACTGACTTGTGATCAAAATGTCAAAGTTCTGTTGGTGACACCAGTGCTGGAGCCAGGTATGGATCTGCTGGCTCTTCCTATTTCTTCCCCACCATTCTCTGCAACTGAAAGGATAAAGAACACTACTTGTGCTCCTGATCCCTTGACCAGTTGTCCTGAGGCCCTGAAGTCTCTCTTGATTGCCCTTGGGCTTATTGCAACTTCATCGCTGCCTACATGAAAAAGCAGTACTGGATAATAATGCGAAGGCCTCAGTCTGCTGTGTGAACCATCGTGCCAGGCCCTGCTGCTGGTGCTCCCCAGGGATTTCTTTTACAGGTGTGGGGGGCTCAGCGCTGTTGCTCCTGGCCCCGCCCAGGTCTCCTCAGCCGCTGTCGCATGACCTGCAGGCTCCCGAAGGGTCTCTCCTCTCCCCTGAGGTTCCCCCAGTTCAGGGCACCCCCCTGTACGTTGCACTGGAGTGCTCTGCTGCGGACCATGCTGGCACTGAGGTACTCGCCTCGGAGCCCAAGGCCTAGTGTTGGCTACACCATGTTCAAATCTCCTGCTGTTGCTCCTGGCCCCACCCGGGTCTCCTCAGCTGCTGACATCAACTGCCAACTAATTTCAGATTTAGCAGATGAAAGTAAGTACAAAGAAGGCAATTTGTTTTTCTTAAATGGGAATTGTTTGCACTCTATTTAGGGTCATTCTTTATCTGCCTGGGTTTTGTCTGAAATAGCATGCCCTCGCTGCCAGCAGAACAGCACTGAAGCAGTGGATAACCAAGGAACCCGTGGCCGGGAGTGGCTGGTGCGAGGTCGTTCGGAAGCTGCGGCCTCTCAGCCCAGCCACTGGAGCCGGTGGCTGGAGCTGAGCTGGCTCTGCGCAGCCGAGACCTGGGGCGCAGGGTGTGTGCGGTGGGAGGGGGTCTGCTGGGCCCAGCAAGGGGCAGGGGCCTTTTCCTTGTCAAAAGTAAGGTGCAGGATTAGGCTCAGGAGAGCTGCTGTCATGGGGAGTAACATGATGCGCTTGGACTTAAAACATGAATGACAGGACAGAGGAGACAGGAAAGGAACCCTGCCTGGAGAGCTCACGGGATGTTAATCTATGCAGCTCAAACTGGCTTTGTCTGGCCAAAATGGGTTTGTGGCTTGGTGATAATGTTCTTGGCCTCTCTGCCATCATCTGTAAAAGGAGGTTCCCAGAAATCAATATGCTTCTGCCAAATCCGTGGCTGATCTAGATTAACTGGGAATTTGGCCTTGAATGCTGCATTTGGCTGAGTCCAGCAGAGCATATTGTTTGCCTCAGGACTGTAAGATCTCTCAACAGCCTTTAAATTTGCATGTCCTGGGATGACCTTGGCCAGCCTGAGCTGTCTGGAGGGTGCTGAGGCCCACAGCTCTGTGGAGATTTTTAATAGACATTACCTCTCCTGCCTCCATTTCTTGGAGGTCCTCAGGGCTCACGCTCAGCCCAAAGAATTGCAATATTTTTTTACTTCCTTTGGTGGGGTTGGTGGGTTTTTTATTGCTTGTGAAAGCCCAACTTGTTTCTGGTAAGCTGCTGCTGCTGAGCTCTTTCCCTGTTTCAGGTGCCAAGACCTTCTCACCCCAGTCACTGTGACTGGCCAAAATACAAATATAAGGGCGACTTTGTGCTGAATATTAAAACAGCAGAATTATTGATACTTCCTTCTTCAGGGTGGTTACAAATTCTTCTTCCTAAAGTCTGGTAGTTGTTTTGGCAGTTATTATACTATTACTCCCAACAGAGACAGAAGCCTGTGGAAATCACTAGACCGTAGTTTTATCACTTGAGGCTTTTCCTTGTAAAACTGCATCCCTGTTTTTGCCAATCTTTTGACAACCCTGCTCAAATGTGAGGCTAACAGCGCAACATCTACCGATGAGGCTGGTGCCAAACAAGCTGGTGTCTGTAACAGAGCTGTGTTATACGGTACAGGTATGCACCCCGTCTTGGGGAGAGTGGGCATTTACAAGACCAAATGCTAAGCACTTGTGAGGACCTTACTGTATGACCACATTGTCATAAAAGGACAAAGCCCCATGTTTTCAGTGGTGTTCTTCTATCACTGCTGCCAAGTGCTGATTTGGTGACTTCTGACTGCAGGCCAGAAGGGGTGAGTGGTTCAGGCAGTTTGTTGGTATAAACTTCTAAACTGAATGGGAACAACAACTATTTACTCTGAAAAACAGTAACTTCAAAACACAAAGTCTGGAGCAGTGCAAGTGCTATCTTAGAGTAGATGTATAATGTGCATCAAAGGAGTCATGCAGCAATGGTGCCCAATGCTCTCGACTGACCGCAAAGGGTATATAGCCGCTGAGGCTGAAAGGTGAGTGCCTGTGCTATAGACGTCTTGGTCCGGACAGGTCTGCTAGCAGAAAATCAGGACTGTCTTCACCCAGAGCAGAGGAACAAGGTGGGCTGATCCTGTACAATCGCTTGACATGCTTATGGAGAACCTTAACAGAAGCATGGGAAACTTTTGAATTAATGCAAAATTCCGCTCACAGGACACAGACTACCTGTTTTGCAGTAAGTTGGGTATTGCATGATGCAAAAGCCACACGCAGAAGACCTAGTCTAATTTGTTACTGCTTTTGGATATTTTTCTAAAGTTCAATGAAGACAGTGTCTTTGAACCTTGCCTGTTGCCAATACATTAATCCTTGCAAAATGAAAATTACCATCTGTCCTTCTGATCAGTGACTGGCATTTGGGTCTAACTGCTCCGATAGGTTGGGATGGGATATTGGGCAAAGTACATGAACTCATGTCACTTCTGTGAATACTTGTTTTACGTTCAAACATAATAAAGTTATGAATGACATCTAGTATATATAATAATTTAAGTAAACATAACCTTTTAAATTCTCATTTGTTTCACATAAAGCCGACATGTAGGTCCTCCCCTTCCTTCTGCTTGACTGTCCTGGAAGAGGTAGTGACTATAATGACTGTGATACTGCATTTCTCTTCCTAATCTCATTATCATTAAAATCTTCTGAAATCTATGCTACTTCAGTGCAGCACTTCCCCCTCTATTTGCCCTTCTGTGTATCCAAACCCAAGTCACTTCATGAATCCCTTGTCTGCTTTATTGCACAAATAGCAATATAAAAATATCATTGAGGCATCTCTTCAGACTTACAACTTGTACTTAGAAATCTTTTTTAATGTTTCCTTGCATGGACTGTTTATCAGTCGTAATGGGTTTTTTAAACAACCTTTTTATTACCCTGAAATGGCTGAAGGATATGATCCTCAGCAGTTGATAAACCAAAAGAAATCTGTTTGAAGTCAACGGAATGGTGCTAACTCTTACCAGCTCAAGAAATGGTCCTTGACAGCACTAGAACAGCAGGATGACTGACTCCTGAGCCATTTAACTTTATGGCAAAACTCAGGTGAATTTAGTGGGGGTGAGAGCAGAGAATGAGATGCTTTTTATCTGGTCTTGAAAGCAACAGAAGCTTTCCAAACTTGTTGGCATGCTTTTTCTTCAAAATCTGGTTTCTTTGAGCACCATTTGTTTAGTCTTGTCTCAAATTGAAAGGTCGCTCTGCTGTTGCTTTTGGGGTTTGGATTCAATAGCCTAGGTGACAGGAGGAGTTTCTGGAAAAGGGATCTTGAGGGCTCCGTGGCACAGACTTACTCATCTTTCCAACAGAAATGGAGCAGAAATTTTAGCTTTTAACATGCCTGATCTTTGCTATAATAAATGTAGTGTTGTCTTTAATAGCACCTTTAGTGGTGAGTATGAATGTGTATGGATAACAGCCCTCCCTGCACTACGAGGGGGATTACTGCTCTCTAAGGAGGTGTTCTGAGCAGTAGCATTGCTGCTTCCTCTTCCCTTCCTTTTTACTTCCTTTTGCTACAAAGCCCATAAAGTAAAAGTACAATAAAAGGATGGAAACCCAAAAAAACTGGTCTTATTTCATAGGTTAAGAAAGCTGCTGTTAATCTGCTTACCTGGTAGGTGATACTGTACCATGCTTTGTGAGACTCACTCCTAGAAAGAGGTGAAAAAAAATCTTTTTGGCCTGCAGAGACTTTTGATTAAGACCTAATGCTGTCTGTTCCTTCAGGGATCCCCTGTGTGTCACAGAGATGACAGCTCTTCTTGCAGGGAAAGCAGAGTGCTGCCAAAGCAATGACATGTTGCACGGGATGGGATTCCCCTCCACTGCTCTTCTCTCTCTTACTGCCTGACTGGGGCTGGGAGTGAAACTCTTGCTGAGCACTTCTGCCTCAAAGGTTGCCTGTCTCTGACAATTATGGTGACCTTCCCGCTTGTCACCAGTGATTTGGCATGAGTTTCCTGAAGGAGCCCTGCAGATGGTGACGGTGGGTGTGTGCAGCGTGGGGTGCACCCTGCCAGCTGCTGCGGTGGCCCTGTGCCCTGGCCCCCTGCTTTGGGAGCAGCACTCAGTCCTCTGCTCTGTGCAGGGATGAGAGGGCCTGGTGTCCTTGCAGGCAACGCGGGGGAGCAGACACCCTCTGTTACCCCTTGCCATCTATCCTGTGTGGTGCCCTTTGTGGGTGCTCATCTGGTGGGAACTGAGCTCCTGGGAGCACTGCTGGGAAGAGGGCAGAAATGGGCAAGAAGGGAGCAACAACGGCCCCCTCAGGCCTAGGGACTGCACAGGGGGCATCCAGTGTCCACAGAGCAGTCAGGACTGTTTGTAAATCCTTATATTGTAGGTGAAAAGACTGCCCTTATTTCATTGATTGCAAAGTTAAGGGGCTGGCTTTCTAAACCACTGCCAGCTTGGTGGATCCCAGAGCCTCTGATTGCTCCTGGTCTTGTCCTGCAGCATCTTGCTGCCAGGCAGGTGTTCATAAGCTGGGGGCAGGGGGGTTGGAGCCAGTGACCCCAGTGATCCCAGCCTGTGTGGCATCCTTTGAAAGTGTAGCATCCTGAGGAAGGTTTTGTCCCTCTTGCCCATAGACTTGCAGGGCAACACTCCATGCCAGGGAGCTTTTTGTTTAAAATCAAATTCAGAGGAAACCAGAAAGACCATTTTCAGTCCCAGGAAGGTCAGGCTGTGTCATTGCTTCTTTGATGTTGCTTCCTAATGGCTGTTAGGTTAGTTTAGTTCCATTAATGTCTCAGTGCAGCTCTCCAGCTGGAGACATTTTTTCTCAGGAGCATTCCTCAAATGTTTTTCCAAATGCCCCATTTACCCTCTAACTATCATTGGCTGCACCCTTTCACATAAGTAGGTGAATATCGAGTATACAGTTACCTTCAGACTAATGGAGTCATCCTTTTGTAAGCTTTCTGGCTTCTTCCCAAAGTCTATTTGCAGACCACAGGATGCTCAAAGTGCACGTACCTGACTCTTAGGGAATCCAGCCTGATCGACTCCTGTGTTTGGAGTCTTTCCATGGTTATAACAAGCTTGTTTTATCAATTGCTGGAGACATGCTCATGACTTTTAAAAACAGTTTATGGCTTTTATTAAAAGTTATTTGATTCAGGGGTTGACAGGATGGATCCTGGCAGTATTACCCCCAGTCTAAGCACTGTACAGAGAGGGAATAACAGACACTTTGGTAAAGACAAGCATCCTCCAAAGGTTTCCATGTGTAACTCGTGCACTGTGACCAGTCTATGCGCTTCCGTGTGGATATTTAGTGGGAAAGTGAAGGAAAGAGAAATCTCCCAACTTTTAGCAGGAGAGACACTGCCACCCTATGAGAAGAAACCCTGCCAGCACTACCAGGTACAGCACGTCCTGGCAGCCATCTGTGGCAGCAGCTTGTGGTGGTGACAGCCCTTCCTGCAGCAAGTGCCTGCACGGGTTTGGTCCCAGTTCTTACCAAAAGAAAATGCCAAATAGTCCTAAAACTGGTAACTGATGGGGAGAAAAGTCATCCTCTTTTTCAAATTGACATTAAAAAATAAGAGGTATAAAAATAAAGATTTCACAATGGAAGAATATAATTTCTTTAAAGTGGGTTTCTCGACTATGTCGTTAATTATGGTTTCAAGATAAAAAGAAACACTATTATTTTTGAAGCTGAAGAGGATGTTCATGGCCTTTTTTGTACAGTTTTGTTTTCTTTATTTCAGTCAATAAACAGACACTTGGAAGATACAAAGCACTACTTTATGTGGAAAACAGCAGGGAAGAAATCTGAATGGGGTGCAGATATAGGGGATGAATGAATTAGTCACACAAAGGAGAAATGCAAAGCATGTACCAATTCTGGAAAGGGCCTGAACAGTCCCTTATCTCTACGCTTGTCAGATAGCAATGCAGTTATTTCTAGACTGACTTCTTAGAAAGAAAAGACTGTTCAGTGACAAAAAAATCAAAAGGCTGTTTTTAAGTTGGGAGAAAATGAGGCCATAGTAGAAAGCTCTGCTTGGCCTAATTAACTAAAAAGATATGTTTCTTTTCCTGAGGTTGGGGCTCTATTTTGTTTACGTTGCTGTTAAAAACAGGCTGAAACTGAAAGTTGTAATTCAGGGTCAGTCCCTAGGTCAGCATGGTTGTGGTGATTTTCATCTGTGCCTGAGCTCCTACGCCAGCATGGAGCCACTCGTCCCTCTCTTCCCTGGGCAGACCCTTGCCACAGAACCCTGTGGCTCTGGCTCCCCCCATGGTTCCCTGCCCTGCCAGCATTATGGATGTGCCCCATCCCTTGGGCATCAAGGCATCATCTCCATGCCCCTTGGAAGGGCACATCATGGCTATGGAGATAGAATGAGAAAACAAAGTGGAGTGATAAAAGTGCTTGAGCTACAAACACCATGAGAGGCTGCGGAATCACCCTTGCACTGACATTACCAGGGTTTGGTTTCCTGCTGAAACACTAACAGACTGGGTTGCGGTGCTTTATTCAGGGGAGCTTCCTCTAGCCACAGGTTTACCTTCAGCCCCGGGGCTCACAGTCCTCAGGACTAAGCTTGGTGTTAGATCCTTCCAAAAAGGGCCACACAGCCTTAACAAAGCACAGTATTAGCAAGAGTTACTCTTAGCAACACCATGCCAAAAAGTTCCCACTCCTGCCTCCAATCAGTCGTCATGGGGAAGAGAAAGGGAAGTGCTCCCTCCCTATCAGGATTAAGTGACTTACTCACTTTAGAAATGCTTCACCTGTCTTCTGGGGCACCAGCTGTTTTTCAGAGGTCAGAATAAGGCCAGAGGTCTTCACAGCTGAGGCAGTTTCTCTTCCTCTAAAGAAGGTGCTAACTCTGCCCTGCTGCTTAGGGGCTGGGCTGGTGCCCAGGTTCCAGGAGGGTGGCAGTGCTGATGGGGTGGAAGCAGATCATGGTGGGACCATGGGTGGCTCAGACCGCCCCAGCTCCTGTGCCCAGGGTGAGCAGGGACTCTGCTTGCAGCCGAATGGGTCATTTCACTGCTGTTGGTGGACTTTGCCGTGGTGTGGGGATGCTGCTGTGGCAGCTGCTGGTGTCTGCCTTTCTGCGGGCAGGGGCTCCTATCTGTGGTTTTGCTGTGTCCCGAGGCTTGGCTTGCCTGGGCTGAGACAGAGAGTGGGCGCTTTGGTGAAGGAAACTCCTGATGAACTGGGAAATGCTGAAGAACTGCAGGACTGCTGGCTCTTGAGGGTTCGTCAAGCCTCTGCTTGGTTCCGTAAGTAAAACATTGCCTTTTTTTTCATGTTCAGATCTAGGAAAGCTTTCAGCCAGGCCAAAGGCTCAGATTCACTAGAGCAGCATAACAAACCTTTCAATGACTTTGTCAAAAAATAATTAGTGCTTAGAAATTCAGCTGTCTTTAGGGCCAGCTGTTACTGTTGTGTTGGACGATTTCTTGGCTGTTGACTCTAGGTTGGTAGGACACTGGTCCTTGCTAATGGCATTGATGAGCTCAGTGTCGCTGGTTTTGGGGAAGCAGAGGGGTCCCTCGGAGCTGGGTCCCAGTGGCCCCTCCTGCACACCCATTCCTTGGGAGCTGCTCTGGCGTTATTGACTCATCCTGTCTTGATGTAGGAACACATGTAGCGGCTCTGCTTAAACATATAACAGCTGTCGCTTTTGCAGAAAGATATGTGCTTTCCATGTGTGCTTTGGTGTTCGTTCTGTTAATGATGCTGTGGTGAAAGAACATGAAGTGTATTTGGTTAATATGGTATGTTCTCCTTTAAAATGATGAACCAAACAAGAACAAGACACTGTGCAGCTGGGGCGTTATATAAATCTGTTTGGAAACCTCATGCTAATATTTAAATTGCTTCTCATTTTAATTGAAATATTTACTTCTGGGAAGGTGGAAGGTAGAGGCGTTGCTTGCAAACCTTCATGGCATTGACATAGCCATGGTGGGTGATAAATACGAACTTGCAGGAAAAAATAAATATGTAGAAGCATTTTCTCTAGAGGCTCAGCAATAAGAAAATAGTGAGTTAAAATGTTTTAGTTATGTGTTGGAAAAATTAGCCTGCATTAATTGAAATTCAGTTCTTTATGTATATCAGTTCCTTATCCTTCTGGGATTCTTAGCAATAAGAAAGACAGAGCAACAGATTAAGCTAAATGTTGTCAATGACAGAGATAAATTAAGGGTTTAAAGCCTGTGTTGAGACAAATTACTACTAAAAACCTGCTTGCTCTTTTCTTCTTGACTTCTTGTAAGACCAAATACTGAGTAATACAACAGAACTGCTGTTTGTAAACTGGGAGTTTAAGCTTTGTGGATGCAATTGCGTTAATGCTTTCTTCCATGACTGGAAAGTAGAAGCTGTGGCACCCTTCTGCTGTCTCTTTTCAATGCCTTTCCTCAAATTTGCTGTTATCTTCTACAAACCAAGACCTGATAGTGTGGAGGGAACCAGCAGGCAGAGACTGCTGCAGGTGCTGAGCCGCTGCCTGTCCCAGCCAGCCCTTCCAGCCTCGGTGGTGGCTGCCGGTGCAGAGCCCATCCTCTCATTGCCCGTGCGGCAGAGCGGGGCTCCGGTGCCGCTCTCGTGTCCAGATTTAGCAGCTAGGTTGAAGTCAGGAGAAAGCTTTTTCTCTACTACTTTTGTCTACTGGTCAAAAAGAAGCCAGTCTTAAGTCTTTGTGTTTAAAACAAAATGTGTCTTTTATGTGTAGCTCATGTAGAATAAGCCAGTTTGGTGTTTTGTGGTATTGTTCTCTTAATTACCATCACCTTCTACTTTGCAAGTACTTTTTAAATTTAAAAGTATGCAATTAAGCTTGGTAATATTAGTAAATTTTAAATCAGCATAAATATTGCAGAAATTAAAACCTAAGAAAGCAGGAATGATTTGAACATGGGCATTATCAGAGGTTTTAGCTGCCTCCTAAGACTTCTGCCTATTGCTGACACATTGAAGATTATTTATAGAGCGTTTATGTGCTATTGTTTCGAATTTAAATATGTGCACTGCCTGTTTTATGACCTGGGGCCAGCCCCACTGGAAGCAGGAAGGCTGTTCTGTGCTGCTAGTAATACTGATCAAAGCAGACGTGTAGACCAAATCATGCTGTTGTGACAAAGGACACTTCTCCAGGGTCAAGACAGAAATGTTTCGTGTCGCACACTGAGAAGCAAGGCGAACTTTTTGTCTTGCTGTGTTATTTCTGATTTTTTTTAAAAAAATAATTTCAGCAAGCTGGTTGAAAAGTGTTTTATTGAATTAGGATAATTAAACGTTTGTAGCCTTGAGACCTCAGCGCTGATTATGTTGTAGCTGTGGAATCCAGAAATTTTAGTCCAAGGTGCAGTGGATTCAATAGGCACAAATGGAGGGTAACTAATCTCTGGACGTTGTAATTATTTCTGTATGTATGTTTGTTACTGGCTCGGCATCATCGCAGTTCTTGGTAGATCAGCATTTGTGCCTAGCAAGCTGTTAGTGAATCTCTTGTTAAATACATGACAAAGCAAAGGGCAAGGTCTGGGACTGCTTTGGTCTCTGTGCTCAGCTGCCTGGGTGCTGAGGAGGAGAAGGACCCTGGCAGAGACCCCCCAAGAGATGCTGGCAAGCAGCACGGTGGGGCCAGGTACCCCGGAGGGGGTGATGCCGTGCCCTGGATGCCAGCCCTGCTTTTCAGCACGCTTGACTCCACGGGGCTGACTAATCGACTAAAATACTACCCAGTAGAACGTGGGTTCAGATGGTGTGTTTTGGGAAAGGCTGGACTAAGTCATGATTTTGCACATGGAAAAAACTGCCTGGGATTAATTGATCACAGGTCTTACCACTTAGACCTGTGTTGTACTGGGGCCTCTTTTCCAGCACCTAGAACTTGCCTATAGACTCATTTCAAATTAAACAATAAGCATCTGTTTTTGTAAGCAAACAGTTGTTAAATTTGCTCAAATATTCAATTTGTTCCATCCCAAGGACTTCCAATCAATATTGCATTCTAGCAGAAAAATAACCTAATAAGCCATTATTAGAATAATGTTGTGTTCATTTGTTGATGCTTGCAACTAACATCAAATCTTTATTTTAATTAATTCTTAGATTATTTAAATAAAAGCCATTCTCATATTTCCTTCTGCTACTTTTTAAGTTTTACTATGTTCCTAGCACAGGTAAATTGGCAGGATCGACCAGAATTTTATGTTCTGATACTATGTAATTTTTATTTCTCAACGCTGTGTATGCAGGCCTATTTTTATTTTTGGAAGTTAGTTGAGTACAAATAGCAATATCAGTTTTCATAAAATGCTGTGGAAACAAGTTGTTTTGGAAGTTCCACTCTGCATGGTTCTGATTAAAAGTACTTTGCATATATGCTAATGCTTCAGCAATTTCCAACTTGGCTATATTTACGCTTAGTATATATCTTGCTGGGTGTGATAAAATTAAGCATTTTAGCTTTTCTAACTGAAAGAAATGCACCAGGTTATGATTATCCTATAAACTAAGAGTCTTTCTCGCACAACTCCAGAGAACATTGGTGCGTGGTTTGCGCCTTCTGTTCCAGTTATGACTGGCCATATATTTACAGCAATAGCAAATAAAACATCGTTAATAATCCTTGGTCAAATAATGCAAAAAGTACACTGAAAATAATTTTGTTGTGCCTACTGTACCTGGAGAGTAGATCGAGGTTGTATAAGCTTTTGTAATAAACCTCTATGTTTAAAAAAAGCTCAGAACTTCATTTTAATGCTGCTGGAGGTATGAGCAGAAGATTTTGTTTCCTGTCCCAGAAGAAATGTGAGATTTCAATTTATTTACCTCCTTTACTCTCTCACATTGCTGCTGCTTTAAATGAGAGAAGAAAGGACAATTTATGTGTGCACAAACGTAATTAGTCTGCGGAAGAAAACAGGCCTGGAAAGGATGCTGCTTCACCTTCGATAGCTTAAAAACCAAACCATCATAAACTGAAATTGTAAAGCTAGTGTACTTTGAACTAAACCAAATCTCTTTCAATGGAAGTTGCAATTTTTTCCCCCAAGTCTATTTCCTTAATTTGGGCACTTTGAACAGCTTTTTCCGCAAGAAGTTTTTGACAGAACAGGAAAAGGGTGTAGGATGTTCTTGTCAGCATCTAGTATTTGGTACCTTACCCCTCCCCTAGTGCGCCTAAGTGACCTGAATTGGAGAACCGAAGAGTCCATGAAATTTATTGGTCTTTCTTAACAATTACCTTGAGTTTTGCGTTGATGCCCATAACCAGTACCCAAGCAGGTCTCAAAGACAGACTAAACAAAGCACTAGATAATAACCTAGAAGCCCGGGGGAATATCCTGTGCTATCAAGTTTCTGGGCTCGATAGCCTAACAGGATTTCTGTCCCTGGTAATTAGGATTAATCCTGTTCACAGCTGGTAAAGAGTTGTCAGAGACAGAAGTTCTTGTCTCTCTCCTTTCTGAATGAACATTAGAAGAAATGAATGCATGCTTAAAGCTTAGGCCTGTTTCACCCGTCAATAAGGAAATTTAATCATGACAGCGGTGGGTGAAATGATATCTTTGACATTGCCTAAAGAGCACAGAATTTGCAGAGGTATTTTGGGTTTAGAATAGTTTTTATCTGGTATCTCAAGGCATGAAATGGACTGATTTACCCTGAGGAGTTTTTCTTTTTCTGGTTGGTTTGTTACAATCACACTTGAGAGTGCAATTTATTTTAGTTTCCATGAAATTTTAATGACTTTTTCCCCACTGTATATGTATTTAGCATGGGGAATTGCTCCATCCGCATCCACACCAGGGTCTTCAGGGACTCAGCAAGTTGTGAAGCCTGTCATTATCAGTTTGTTCTTCTCTCTATCTCCTGGCTTGCTTGGGTATAGCAGAAAACATGGACTCTCACATTCATCACTTCTATACGCATTCGCCCTTGCAGACCACAAAGGTTTTAAAAGCAAGCTGCTACTGTCTCTTTTGCATGCTTTGCATGCTTTTCTTGTACATGTGTTGGAGACAGCCAGATGAGAACCAACTTGCTATAGACAAAATAAGTTAGAATATGCCCATTAAATTTCATCCTGGAACTTGAAAATTAGTCATGCTTAATTTTAATCCCACAGTAAGCTCTCCTAGCTGAGGCGATTACAAGTGAGTACCTTCACAGAAACCCCCTCCTCCTCCTGTGCCTGTCACACTACTAATGCTCCAAGACTTTTTCTGCTGCATGAGTTACTGCAGGGTCCTCTGGCTTAACTGTGAGGGGCTGAATGGAGATGAGCTGACACTGGGTTAAGTAAATCCGGGGTTAAGTAAATCCAGGTAGGGTTAGGTGGGCTGTCCTGATGATTGTATGAGTGCATGCAGCAAACCTGCCCGGTCTGTACACATTAGTGCTGATCTGCTCTGATGGGCTGGGTGATACAGGAGGGTGCTGTGAGCGGCGCTGTGCAGCTCAAATGCTGCAGAACAGGAGAATCTTGCTCTTGCAGCCTCCAGGTGAAAGCAAGAGACTGAGGCTACTCTGAAAAGTACAGGATTTGCCTTGCTACCTTACCATCTCACTCCCTTGAATACTGAGGCTGGGGTGGGAAAGTAGGCGTGCAGTTACGTCAGACCTCTCCTGCCCCTTCCTTTCAGGAGCTGTTTTACTTGCAAATTTGAAGTGTTGTGCAGACTAAACTCCACTAGTGATGGTTGTTCCTCCTCCTCTTCCCTAAAGCAGTAGGCATGGACAGTTTGAGCTGTTGTTGAAATATCTCTTGCAGCTGAGATTCTGTGAAAGAAGATCTCTTGTGCTGAGGGTCCTGACGTCATGGGAGAAACTGTCTTGCAAATGGAACTTTATTTGCCTTCTGAACTAATACAGCTCAATTTAAACATTCAAAATTGACCTTAGCAGACTGGAAAAATGAAAGGGCTGGTCCTACCATTTGGTCTGAAAGTGAATTTCATCCTTTAAAGTTAACTTTTGCAGTACTTTGAATAGGAAAGACATTTTCTTCTTATTTATAGGAGGTTGACCTTCTCGATAGCAAATGTGCTGTAAGAAAAGTAATGGTCTGTCTACAATCCATACATCTTTTTCAGGAATAATATACCTGACTATAGTATAAATGCCCTGGGTGGATTCAAAATACGATGCAAGTATCACTAACAGTTATTGTCCCCTGATGTAGAACCTGTTAAGCTTTGTACAGAGTGGGTCTCCTGCGGTTTCGCTGAGGTCTTTGGTGTTCTGCTGAGAGTGCTTCCTCACTCTTCTCCAGTCTCAGAAAGGATGATTAAATGACATGCTCGTTTGAGAGGGCCTGTCGAAAGGTGAGACCTCTCACTTTCTTTATGCGGGTTACTCAGCTGACTTCTGCAGTTTTTCTGGTTTATGCAAGCGTGAGCAGACAGAATCAGGTCCTAGCTTTTATGATGCCTCACAAACCAGAGAAGTCGGCATGATCCAACAGCTGTTAAAGCGGATAATTAAGACCATGCCTTTTTTAGAGAGGTCCTTCATACACAGGAAATTTTTGTGCTTGCCACATCTCTCTGTGCTTGTAGCATAATGCATTTCCAATAAATAATGTACGCTGCTGCTCTATCAGTTTCTGTGCTTGCCGCAAAGAGCGGGGATGCTAACCCAGCACCTGTGCCTCCAGCCACCGCTGCTGGAGCACGATTTTCAACGCTATATCCAGCAAGACATAGCATTTCAAGGGATAAAGACTCTGACCTCAGCCGCGTTCTTTGCCATGCAGAAGCCGTTCACCAGCGTGGTATCAGGATACCCACGCAGCATCGTGACTGCTCTCACGTGCTCTCATGCTCTGCGTGACTGCTCACAGTGGCCCTGGAAAACAGATAGGTGTGCAGGGGCAGCAGGCCATGGCTTTGGGCTGCTGTGCTGGTGGTCTGTGAGCCCCCGTGGGTGTGTGGGCAGGCTGGCGTCCCACCAGCCCTGCCCGTCCTCACTGCTCCCACCCTCCAGTCTGGCACCAGGGGACGCATGGACCAGGGAGCATCCCCCTGGTCCTCCTACTCCTCCTCGCACTTTGCTGGGGTCATGGGCTGAGCTGGACTGGAGTAGAAGAAAAATATAAAACCACCAAAATGTGTGGGTCTTATTATAAAAGACCCAATAAAAATTAAAAGATTCCTCCATCAGCTGATCTGCTCCTTGAGGCAAGTATTTTGTCTAAACTTCACAGCATCTCCATACATAGTTGAATGCAAGTTCTGCAGTATAGGAGGGGACAGGCTTAAATTAGTCCAGACTTGTGTGTACTAGGTACACTCCAGGTGCATCCTATTTATTGTTGTAGTAATCAAATACAAACCCTTAATTTAGCTTCTAACTGGGATTAAATTGACATTATTATTCCTCAAAACTGAAATAATACTATGACTTGATCTCCTAAGACTATTACTATGCCAGGAAAATCCTTGCAAATAGACATTTTGACAGACTACGTACTTAGTCAACAGCAAACTGGCAGCTGCACAGTTTTATGCAAAACTAAAATGCTCAATTCTTCCCTCCTTTTTGGAAAACCTTATGCACATTTGTAGTCTGCCAGTTTTCTGAGCAATGTGTAGATGTTCCGTACCGAGGAGAAAAGTACGTGCTTGTTTTAGGTCACTTTTTTCCCCATCTGCTGTTTAATATTAATAATGTAAGTTGCTGTGTCAAAATATTAAATAATTGTAACCTGTATAGGAAAGGACTCTTATTTTAACCTTTGAAAACTATATTTACATTTTTTAGTATATATGAATAATGCATAAACTTAGGCGCTAAGGTTATTTTCAAAGTCAGTCATTTCAGGATCAAGCTGTAGAAAACAATAAAAGAGTGGTTTCTTTTCTCTTGCTCTCCCTCTTTCTTTAATTTCCCAAGATTCAGGAAATAGCATTGAAGTCTTATGCCTTTGGGATTTCTCACTAAACTTCAAAGCTTAATTTAGTCTCTGCTGGAATGAAGAGAGGCATAAAACAGGCAGTGGATTCCATTTAAATGAGTGACTGTAAAAGAAATAGTTTCTAAGAAAACAAATGTTTTGCAGAGTCTTTAAAAAAAAAAAAACTCCATTGGAGCACGGTGGCTGAAATGCAGCCGTTCCCCATCCTCTGTGGCGGTGGGTGCTCCGCATGGCACTGCCTGAGCTGCGCCCTCCCCCGCACAGGGATGGCAGAGCCCGGTGGGGGACATGGGGTGGGGGTCCTGGCTTTGCGCACCCCAAGGCAGCGCGGCAGCTCCAGGGGACTCGAGGCAGGGACAAGCCTCCTGGTCCCTTTGCAAAGGACGTGGGACCGACTGCTCGTGTGGTCACATGTGCACGTACTCACATGCATTTGACAATTTCCAGAACATCATTTTAATAGGGTAAGGCAGTATGGAAGATTTGGTTTATTTTCCAGCATATTTGATGCTTCATGAAGGATGCAGTTTTACTTCAGACCGCTCCTTTATAACCCTACTCGTCAAAGAAATGTTCTTGTCATTAACAAGGTGTTTCCTTTAAATCATTTCCCTATCTGTATTTTTTATCCATCGTGACATGCATTTTCTTCTACGAAATGAGCTGTATAATTTTGCAAAGACAGTAGTAAGTGCTTTATTTTAGAAGCATTATAGGCTAATGCAGACTTTCGACATATCTTGAAAAACCAAAGGCTATGATCATTTGTTCTGCCTCTGCAGTGGTTTTATGATAATTGCTTGTAATCCAGTCAATGCGTATCTGCAGGAACTGCTCCAGCTACACAGTATTTCTTCTGACCCGCCCCACTGATGCAGAACTGACCTTGAAAGATCTCTCCACTAAGGTCCACACAAGAAAGTTATTCTCCTTTTCAATAATTGTAAGAGCTTGCAATTACATAGCATCTCCTGTCTGCAAACCTCAGTGCTTTATGTTTGGTGCTGCTGAAAGGCAACAGCAGTAACCAGGTGGGCAACCAGATGTTCATTGCACTGGGGAAGGACCTGAAGAAGCTCTAGCTAAGGCTTTGGTGAGCCTTGAACCTCAGAAAAATCCTGCCTGGTGTCCCCAGGATGGGCAGGAGCCAAACTGGTGGCTGCAGACTACCCTCCCCTGGGCAGGGAGGGAGGAGTAGGCTCCAAAAATAGGGGAGAGACACAGCTCTGCGGTAAGGGGTGGGGTGGGGAGAGACCAGCTGGATGTGATGAGATTGCATTAATTAAAATTGATATAACTTTAAAATCTTTGGGCCTATCACACCACCTTAACTATTGCATAAAACTTTCCATTTTAATAATGCACTTTAGTCATGTCTCTCTTCATTTATGGGAGTGCTTGACACAGTTACACATGACCGAAGGCAGTCATTCTTCTCTTTGCTCTCACAGATAGCTTGGTCAAAAATACGCATCCATTAATGATGACATGCTCCACGTGGAGAAATTATATCCCTTCTGATATGTTACTTGCATTTTCTTGGACAGATACGTGAGTTGCTGTATTTGTAAGAAAAACAGCATCACGGTTCCACTTGAGAGGCCTGCAGGTTGAAACTGGCCCATGGTGTTTGGATGGTAGGCTGAGTACTGCGATAGGAAAAACTTCTGACCTGAGCACCATTAATTGAAGATAAATAGATGCTGTAAGGAACAAGAACAAATGCTGCGAGAGAGATATGTTTGCTTGTCTGAGTATGATGAAAGCTAAAAAAGTCTTCCTATGAAACACTGTGGTTCAAAGGGCAAGAACTGATTTACAGTCCATTATAATTTGTACATTTGGAAATTTGTTAGAGTAATTAAATGCTAATACAAAAAGGACATTCAAAGGGATAGCTTCCTTAAAGATTACTCTCAACTACCCAGGGTCAAAAGTAGATTATAAGTAATGCAGTTGAGAAGTTGGGTCTTTCTGGCTGAATAAATGTCACAACTGCGAAAAGTGGTAACTCAACTTTCTATATTTGAACATCTCATTATATTCTAGGCCATTGAAAGACACATTAGGTTCCAGAGAGGTGGCACGTAAGGTCTCATGCTGATAATCCATCCTTTAATTATTTTATGGAGGTTAATGTTGCTGTAGTAGATAGTAGCTTGGTCTTAGAAGTGAATAATAGGTTTTAGTAGAAATGAGTTTAATGGAAAATTAATAAAGCAGTGCAGAAGGGCTGAATTGCAAAGGAAGGCTGGTGATGACGTCCACGCTTTTTTTTAGTATTGCTTTAAAGGCTTTATTTTGCATTTGGCTTCCAGGAAGCAAAACCTTTTCCTCTCCTATTATGTTCTCTGTTTCTAGTAAGGTTTGCCTCCTTTCTTCCCCCACCCCCAGAAGAGTGCAAATGCACTTGAGGTGTAAGTAGATATCTGAGATACTGACCCAGTCTCTCTCTAGACATAGGTTGTCTCCCACCTACACGTAAAAGTTTTCCAGGACCTCAGCTTTGACAGGGAACAGCTTTGTTCCTGTCTTCAAACCAAGTCTGGTGAAACTTGGTTTTGGCTTTGTGCCGTTGCAGGGTGTGTCTGTAGTAAGCTTGTGTGCATGCAGCAGCTTCATATCTGGCTTGGTTTGTAGGGAATGTGTACACCTGCATTGTTCCTGCCTGTCATCTGTGGGGATGGTAGCTTGAGCGACCAGGGGAACGTGCTTATTGACAAGACGGACGTTGCAGGGTGGTGGGGAGGGCGTCTGCAGATGTTTTGTCCTGTACGTCCCGGCAGTGGCTATTGTGGAAGGAGAGGAGAAAGGCAAAGTGTGAGCAACTTCTTTCTTTAAGAGAAAAGCTGGTTGAACTTGGTGGTGTGGCTGGAGGTTGGCTTTGAGATCTTGAGCCAACAGGAGGGAGGCTGGGATCAGACAGGAGCGGTCAGTGTAACACGAATCCAGATGTGCAGCAAGACAAAATGTAGATGCAATGTAATGGAGAATCTCGATTCCAACTTGTTTATTGTGACAGTTGTTCACTTTGAAAAATTCAAATGTTTAAACTTTTCTTCTTTTCAAATGTAGCATCTCTGCTTTGTTCTAGCTGCCTGCTTATGACTCATCATAGCCTTAACTTCCTGAAGAAAACTGAAAGCTTGAGGGAATTGCGTGCATGTTTCCGTTTCTAATATGCTACTATTGAATATGAAATAAGAAGGAAAATGTGCATGGAGTGAACATCAACATGGCTTTTAATGGCATGATAGCTTTTTTCTTTTCTTGGCTAAAACATCCTGGTTAATTAAACCTCAGCGTGATAAGTGTAGAGCTTAGTGAGTGTAGGAAAACCTGCCTTGCAGGGAAATTGCTTGGGTTTTTTTAGTAGTTTTCTTCATCTACCCCTATGTTCCATTAAAATGGATGCAGGGGGAGAAATAATTCAATGAAACCTAATATTCACCAATCGGCTTCTACAGCGTGACAGTCCCAAATGCAACTTAATTTGACTGATTTTAGTAGATTTAATGCTAGTGTCACTCCCTGACCTGGCACGAAGCAGGGGAGTCTCAGTAAAATTTGGTCCAAAATCTGTACTGGATATAGCAATCTGCTTCAGAGTCTTCTGTCCTCTTGATCCTGGTGATGGGTTTTGGACTCTGACCATGGCTTCACCTGCTCAGATACAGGGAGAGGTTTACCTGGGCAGGTTGCAATGTATGAGGATCTAAAATGTTATCTTACTTTGGGATAGTGTCTATTTAGAGATAACCCGATAGAGTGTCAAGGATGTGCAGTCTCTAAACCAAGTTCTGGGGAAAATGGGACAAATATAGCTACTTGAGTCAAGTTCTATGGGACTTAATCTGCCAGACGTCCTCTATGGTCAGAGGGAGGTGGCCTTCCAGGAGACGAGTGCAGACACAAGCTTTCCTCTCTGACCTGGACAGCAGTAGCTGCACGCGGTGGTTCATTTTTCCTTCTCTGGCATGTCTGACAAGACTGTGTGCACCCAGCGGTGACATAAGTGCAACTTACCTGCTGTTTTTTGTAAGAAATGCATATTTTCATATTCCACGAATGGGTATAATGTCTGTGCAAAATTCGTGCAGTGCAGCATGCCAGCATCAGCATCAGCTGTGCAAACCTACTGCAGTGCTTAGGTCAGCTGTGGTTGAGAGCTTTGTCTTTCCAAATGCTGTTGAATTGCTGACTTACAATACAAGGCTAAAGCAAGACAGATTATTTGCCCTTGAGAGAAGAAACAATTAAGGTCTGTGAGCGCATCTGGAGGCAAATAAGATGGGCTACTTAACCTAAAAGACAATGCTGCCCCCAATCCTCCAAAAAAAAAAATACCCCAAAACAAAAAAAAAACCCCAAAGGGCAGTGTGAACTACATGTATGTTCAGGCTGTTGGTTTGGAGATGGTTCCTAACCATTACAGGAAAAAGATTCTGCAACCCTCTTCCTAGGAGAGTGAGGGGTAAAAATATTGCAAATATTTTAAAGATAGAAGTCAATGTATTTATGTGAATAACTTGCATGCGGCAATGCAGGTGGTAGCAGGGATTGTGTGCAATGGCCCAAGAAGTCCTTGCCTATTCCTACAGTGTTAAATGAACACTTGCAGAATATATAGCAAGCTGATACGTATGTATGTGTGCGTATACGTAGATATGTATAATATACATGAAGTGTGTATATATTTTATATTAGATATAAAGAGGCAGTCCCTGTACCTCATCTATTAAGAACTGGTTATCTACAATTTTTTTTAAATGCGCTGACTTTTGGCATTCACAGAGCTGACGAATACTCACAATTTTTGCCAGTTCTAATTTTAGCCACCTAGAGCCTTCATTACAGGACATGCACGCAATTAAATAGCCTTCTTGAGAGTTTGCAAACTGTCCTTTCTCTCCACACTTACAGGCTTGAAATGATCAAAATAATTTTTTAATGATCCTGTAAAGCTATACCAGGCTAGAAAAGCAATATAATAAAATGTCATTCTCCTAATCTTAAGGTTTTGTGGTGGGCCCAGATTCTGGCCTGTGGTCTATGCGTGTGATTCGGTGAGGCTGAGAGCAACTTCTTTCTGTGAAATAGTTGTGCACCTTGTACAGGCTGGGCTCAAACTCCATGGGGCATGACCCATATCTGTCAACAGCAACTGGTGCCCAAATGGACCTTTGAAGCATTTCAATGCCTTGTTTCAAAAAATCTGCTCTTTACTAAGTCACAGTAAAGATGATGATAGTCCTGTTTTGTGGCATCCTAATTTATCGACTTCATGCATATGTTTTTTATCTGTGTGTTTATATACTCTCTGTGGTGTTTGCTACATCTGTCTAGCAAAATATGGTTTGTTTTTGAGGCTAGTAGGGGACCTGTGGAGACAATATTAAAAACAGACTAATGTGCACAGCAAGGTAGCGGTCCCAGGCAGAGCAAGCCCGGGTGTCTGGCATCTCCTCCCCAGCAGGCGCTCTAATGGCTGTATTTGCACCCTGATTCCCTGGATCCCCAGCCCAGGCTGCCGGGAAGCCCTGCTCCCGCAGGATGCATGCCTGTGTGTGAGCCACGCTCCTGCATAGGAGCCGCACGGTGCCCTGGGAAGGGGTGCACCCTGTGCCGGTGCCGCAGTGTCTGTTGCACACAGCCTTGTGCACGCTGTGCCCTGATGCCTGCCCACCACCCTGCAAGCACGCACAAACGGGCCTACGGCAAGGGCAGGGAAGGCTCCAGCTCACTGAAATCAGGATTTGCGGATTTGAAGGCAATGTACAGTGTACTGCATCTATAGTTTTAGAAATATGACCAGCTTTGCTATTTAAAGCAAGTACTTTTTAAAAATTCCCCCCACTTGCCTTTATCTGGACTTGCAGCATCCTAACTTAGTGGCTTTTCTTCAAGCTGTGCTGCTTGGGTGAACAAAAGGAGACTTTGGCTTTCCTTGTGAACCAACTCAGTTGACCGCAATCCCGCTCTGCTTCCCTGCAGCCCCTGGGGCCTTTGCTTCCAGGGAGGAACTGGGGATTGGAGACAGGGCCACGATACCCCGCAGTGAGGCCCATGCCAGCCGGGTGTCCTGAACACAAAGACCAGCCATGCGAGGAGAGCAAACAGGGAGGCACTCAGGTCAAAATGTGCTCCATGTCCTGTTTTGTTTTGTTTTTTTTTTTTAAAGCACCAATGATACACACGCAGAGGAAGTCCAGCTCCCTTTATATAAACCTCTTGTTTTATTAAAACTAGTATTTTCACTCAAGTTTTTAAGGAATCCTTTATTTGACATGAACAAAAGCATCTTGCAGCAGGGCAGCCCCTTGGGCTGTGCGCTTTAGCCCTCTCCGAGCTGCTCCGGCAACTCCTGCCCATGGGCAGGACCACGAGGCCGGCTGCCCCTGCATCGCACCACGCTCCTTCCGCACAGCACACGTGGCCCAGCGCGGGATGAAACAAACCGCAGGGAACTGCAGTGAGTTAGAAATAAAACACGCATTGCAGCTGGGGTGGCTCCGGAGAGCTGCGATAAGCAGCTTAATGTTTTTC
The DNA here is from genome assembly GCF_949628215.1 of Phalacrocorax aristotelis. Lineage (NCBI taxonomy): Eukaryota > Metazoa > Chordata > Aves > Suliformes > Phalacrocoracidae > Phalacrocorax > Phalacrocorax aristotelis. The sequence goes on along the minus strand of NC_134293.1, from coordinate 6,637,400 downwards.
AGGTTGGACTGCCCAGGTCTTCCTCCAGGGATGGGAGGAGAGGTGGGATCTTGTCTGTGCTGGAGCCGGCAGGGCTGGGGCTCATGTCAGTGCTGCCTGGCTGTGGCCACCTCTAGCACCAAGCGCACTCAGTGCAGTGACATTTGGTCCCAGCGTCTCCCAGGACCCACAGTGACTCTTCAGAAACCTGTGCAGAGCCCCTCACATAGGTGGCAGCCCCTCCTCTCCCACCCCTCTTTGCCCCTGGGGCCAGGTCTTGGGTTGGTTTGGGTCTGGTGACACCCAGGCATTTCCACCTCCAGCCATGCTGAATTTCTGCTTTCTCCTACATGTCCCCAGCCATGTACCTCATCATGGGGGGATGCTACGGAGCTCACATGGCCCTGGCCCATGCCTTCCTGCAGGGGAGCCTGGGTACCTCTGCCCAGTATCAGGACTCCTTTGCCCACTGGTGCTTTTCTCCCCCTGCACCTCTGACACTGTTGTGGTAGATGACCTAACCAGCAAATTAAGAAAGCAACTGATTCTCTTAAATGCCCAGATGAAAATTGTTGATCAGTGTTAAGGTGTTTTTTTTGTTCCTTTCCCTTTTTACGTATGTGCATTTCCAACACAGTTGCTGTGAAGGCCCAAGCAGCCCCTGGCAGGTCTGTGATGGCTGTGAGGGCGAGAAGGCAGGATGCCCGCTGCAGAAGCAGGGGTGCTCTGCTGTGAAGTTCTGAGCCACTTGTGCAGGGAGGGGCACACGCAGGTGGACGCTAATAGCCTTTGCCTTGGTTTATAACCCAATTTCCATCCTTCATTACTTGCCTTCTGGAGCATTTAGTGCCCTGAAGAACACCCAAGAGTGGAGAGAATTTGCACTGCTCAGCAGACTCCACAGTATCTTTGCTTTAACTGCTATAAAGCTCTGGTCTTTTTTTTCTTTTTTCTTTTTTTTCCCCTCTTTTTTTTTTTTTTTAGAAAAAAATATTTTTTTAACACAGCAGAGTGTTACCAGGCTATCATCTTGGCACATACTCTCTGGGCAGCCCTGTGAAGTTTCTTCCCCTCAGGGCTTCATCCACTGTCAGGATGTATCTGTTGATAAGATCTTTCATTTCCTGGGTGAATGGCTCAAAATCCTTTTGCTTAGCACCAGACCGCTTGAAATTCCCATCCCTGTTGTTCTCGACGCAGAGCAGTCGGTCCTCTGTCACTGTCATATTCAGAAACTCCACCATTTCCTTCAGCTTGGGGATGAGGCTCTGCTTCAGGTCCTCGTAGTGGATGACGAGCAGGCGCTTCCCGTACTTCAGCCAGTCCAGGACGTGGGAGGCCCACCAGGAGGCATAGCTGTTCACGAAATCAGGCCACTCTAGAGGACCAGAAACCAGGAAAATGACACCATGTTAGACGTGCTGCTTTTCAACAGTTTTCCAAGTCTTACCTTGCGCAGCAAGACTGGAGCTGCTGGGCATGGTCTGATGTCGCTGGATGGGCATGTGCTGGGGGAATGCAGCGTGGCCAGCGGCTGGGGCACAGCAACAGGGCTTTGCAGCTTCTGGCATGGAGACAGATGGTGCTTAAACCTGCTGCCCCCCAGTCACCTGAACCGTGTAGGATTTGTGGCTCTTAACAGGGCTCGGAGGTCATGGAGCTGCCAGGAGGCCCCAGGGGAGGGACAGGGCATGGCAGTGGCCAAGTGAGCAAAGCTGCAACTTTGCATCTTTACTGTGCCGTATCTGTAGGAGCTGAGCTCTCTGCACACCAGCAGCGTGTGCACCAGGCAGGCGGCTCCGTGCAGGGGCTTGGGGAGGGCAGAACGCCCCAGGGGAAGAGTTTGGCTGAAAGGTGGTGAAGGGGTATGAGCAGGGAGGGCAGCGGGTCCCGCTTGGATAGTGCCTTAAGGAGTTCTTTGCTATGTAACTTCAAGAAGCTTCTTTTACTTCTGTGGTTTTCCTACCCTTCTACCTCCATTTCAAGTGTAGACTGAGAAAGAGACAGGTTAATTTTTTAATATATATGTAAACAAATAATATATAGCAATTTTATAGTAATATATTAACTTTTTATTAAGTAAATGCAGCATTAAGGCACTGATCTTGGCTGGGGCCCAAGGTGTTCCTGACTTCCAAATCTGTTGAATAACATATCTTTCTGCAAGCTTACCGGCCTGTTTCTGGGGAGAGTGGGTAAGGAAATAGGATTAATAGGGAAGATTCTTCTGTTTCTGGCACGTGGGAGGGCTTTAAGGTCACTTGCCAGGATCACTGGGACAAAATTTACTGAATTATTTTCCCACTTTTGCCTTGGGCGTTAATGACACCTCAATCTCTATTTACTGTCTGGGATAATTTAATTTTCTGAGGGTCAAGATAGTCTTAGCTAAAGCTTTTGGGCTGGACAAAGAACATTTGTGGCTGAAATGTAACGGTTTGTAGTTTGCAGTACAGGAAAGCCATTCCCTCCAGACTTTTTCCTTTTTCTAAGGGCTATTTTGTCTGTTTTTGAATAGGTTTTGAGCTGTGACTGATGAAAGGTGATACAGGAACCTGGGAAAGAAATATGCTGTGACAGAGGACACTTCCCCTAACCCTCCACATCCACGTGCTGCGTAGTTTGTCAAGCTACAGCTGTAATACCTAAAATATACATGAGGAGAAATGCAAGCCCAATCTCTTCTCTGCTGCAGAGTCTGAAAGCAGCAGTGTGTTCAGTGGGGAAATTGTAGGCACACCATCCAGCTTGCCAGTCAAATGCATGAAGCATGGCAGGCATATTCTGAAGCCTTTTCATGTGGTCAAGGAACACTGACTCTCAAGCCCCCTTATTGCTATTGTCTGTATTTATCTGCAGTGCAGTAGCACCTGTGCAGTGCTGTAAAGTTTCCTTCAGGGAATGTCATGTTCCATTGAATCCTCCAAATCTTAAATTAGATTTCTCACAGTTATTAAATGCTGCAGGGGCAAATTTTCTTCACCTCACATAGCTTGGCAAATGGGCTCTACACAGGGGGGTTGTACCTGGATGTGTTTTCTCTGCCAAACTGTATGATGCCAGCAATATTGCTGAATGCCTGTGGCCGCAACATCGGCGCTGCGCTACCCTCCTCTCTGTGGTGGTGGGTGTATGGCAAGACCACAACCATTCCCAAAGTGCAGGTCTGAGTGCTTTTGGGACTCATGTCCCACTGAATTTATTTGCAGCGCTCGCTCAGGTCCCAGTGCGTTATCCCCTTCCCAGCATGCCGAGAAGACAAGCTACAAACTGCCCAAAGCTGGCCCGGGCACCCCCAGCCCACGCCAGGCCAGTGGGTTACCTTTGCTCTTCCAGTTGCGGTCGGTGGCGTAGCCCAGGTGCCCGGCGTATTTCCTGTTGAACTCTGCCATCAGCGACTTGTACGGGTTCCTTATCAACAGGATCGCCGAGTCAAACATTTCAATCTCTGTCTTGCCGCTTTCATGTGTTTTCACACAGATGGTCCTTCTACTTCTCCAGTGGTCTTTTTCTCCTTTAAAACCTGTTTTGCAAAACAGGATTTTTCACCTGATTATTTGTCTGTGCATTTTCACACTCCAAAATGTTCTCTACAGTGGTGTGAATCTGTTGTGAAAGTACCAGTCAACTAAACCCATCACCCAGGGCCTGGCACCAGGGCTGAATTTTATTCTTGACCTCCCACTGACCTTGCAAGGCTTATTGACTTTATTGGATTTGGAACCATCTTCCTGTGTGCTTCTCCAAGCCTGCTGTAAGGAGGAGCCTGTCCCTGGCTGGAGCCCTGGCCGCTGAGTGGGGCATACGCAGGGAGGCAGGCTTTCCTCCACTGGGAGAACTTTGTCAGCACCTTGCTGCAAAAGGGCTGTTTTTCACAGGTCCAGTGCTTGGCACTTGCTAAATACTGTGCCCCATCAGGATACAGTCCTCCCAGAATAATTAGTAACATTCAAAAAATCCAACCCTTGTGTTTCATGTCATACTGAAGTGTCTCACCCTTGGGGTTTAGTCAACTTTTTTAGTCATCTGGTCTTTTGGACCAGGCTTTTAGATGGGAGCTGCGTGCACACACGTGCACAGCAGCACCGATGCAGACAACACACAGATTTTGCAAATTGAGAGCCTGGCTGTTTGTGAAAGTAGCTGCCTGTCAGGCTTAGCGTGCTGCCGGAGCAGTCCCTGCTGCCGGAGCAGTCCCCGCTGCTGTCTGCACCATGTGAGACTGCTCGTTCCAGGCACGCGTTTGAGTTTTACCGAACGTGCTGACAGTGCCGGCCTTTGCTGGCTCCAAGGAGAAGGGTGCCAGAGAGGGTGAATAAAGCTTTGTGCCTTGGAAGGGCTTTGTGTGTCCCATCCCTCCGGATACAGTACCTTTGTTGTAGAGAGCTCCATCAAAGTAATAGCTTCCTGTGTAGTATCCTGTAGCATGCTCTATCAAATGGCGAGCCCATGTATTCCCAGCCCCAGGAAAGCTCGACAAAGCAACGAACCCTTTGGATTTGGTGGTCAAGAATTTCCTGTCCGTGCAGCGGGTGTCTGTGAGTACAGAAGATATTTTATTGTTAGCACTGTGGCTTTTTAATAATTCCACTGACAGCTCTTGATTACAGGGTTTATTGCTTCTTTCTTCTCTCTCTTACGAATATAGGATATCAATTTAAGTCCAGTTGTGAGTCAGCTACTTCCCAAAATTAATTCAGCCATAAGAGGCCAAAGAGATTATTCTCAGAAGAGGTTTTCGCTGGTTTTGTGTTAGGCAACGCTTTTTTGATAGAGCTGCGGCAAACCATTGTACTTGCCAGCAAGATGTGATAAAAGCCCCTTGATGCCTGTTTGTTAATGGCTATTTGCCTGGCAGGTTGGCTCTTCAATGAAACCCGAAATGTGCCATTACATGTGGAAACTGTGAGTTTTATAACGCAGGAAAACGCCCCCCTACTGAAAGGAGCTGGAGGTCAGTTAAACCTCTAGGCTGGCGTTCCTCTCTGACAGGGCCAAGGCAGTGACAAGCCTGCATTTTGTTAGTCTCTCATGAGGGCTAGACACCTGGTTTCCATACACGCTTTTGTAAATCCTAAGCTTATTTCTTAGTGCGCCAATAAAAGCAAGGATAGGATGACAACCAGTCTTGACCCTCTGTGACAATTCAATGAGAAGCCAGAAAATAAATTAGAAATTACTCTCTCCGTTCTTCAAAGCAACCTCTAGATGAAGCCTTGGCTAGAAAGTGCCAGCACAGTCCAGATGAGGCTGTCTTCTGCTACCACTGATCCACACAGATGTGGAAAGTATTAGCAATTTCATGAAAGCAAGCCTTTTTCTTGATCTTTTCATGTGCTGGTGTCCACAGTTTACCTCTGACTGGGAGATGGAAAAAATAATTAAAAAAAAAAAGGTGTCGGGTTAAAAAAAGGTCAGCACCAATTCAGAAAAGCATGTAATTTGTTTAATTTTAGGCCTGTGAGAAATTTCACTGAACTCAATGCAACTCGTTGCATGGGTAAAGTTGCCAGTGCAACACAAATGCTTTACTGGATTGGAGCCTTACTCTCTGCTTTATTTTCTGGCTTTCAAACATGTAGGCAGATGAATATTTTAGTGGAAGATGGGTAGAACAAAATTAGAGTCTGCAGAGCTGCCTTGGTGGCTGCATAGCATGGGGTCTGGGCGTGCATTTAATGATTGTGGCTGGAATCAGAGTATGGGGTCCTCGGCCCTGGCTGTCCGGGATGCTGCATGGCTTGGGGTCTGCCTTCCCAGGGTCTGCCTTGTCCTCTCCATCTGCAAAATAATTCTGTTTTTCCAGGGTTGGGGGAGGCTGTGCTGCTTAATGAGAGAATGGAAAGCTGCATATTTACAAGTGTGATTGCAAGGGGGGGATTTCTCTAAGGGCTGTTACATAAATTCCTGCCTGTCTTGTGGTACCAACCATTGCGGTTAAGACTGCGGTAAACTCGGTCACTTCTACCCACTGCAGAAGGGGCACAGGGGCTATTTCCAGCAGTGGTGGGTCTGGCCCTGGCACAACAAGGCTGGAGCTCGTACCTTGCACCGGCGTCTGATAGACAAGGCAGTATTTTCCGTCGGCGGTGCTGCTGGCATTGTGCATCCCGTTGCAGAGCAGCCCGTCTGCGCTGTCATGCAGCGAGAAGCGCCCGGTGGGGTAGCCGCAGTAGCACTCCCGCCCTCGGATGACTGCCAAGGGAAACTCCTACGAAAGGGCGAAAATAGATCAGTGCGTAAATGCCGTGGCATCAACAGCCTGTGGGGAATGCTGCTGCTATACAAAGAAAAATAAATCTTCACAAGGCCACTGTCAAGATCAAAGCAGTGTTTGATATATCATGGTAAAGCTCATGCTTCTTATACTACTACTGTCTTTCATACGGCAATTGGTTAAAAATTGGTTTCTAGACACAAGCCTTGTAAAGCTTGAATATTCACAATATTCTGGTTTTTTTTTCATTATTCATACAAATAACTTTATAATATTCCTGCAGCACCTAGTACCTAATTCCACCTGCAAAACATCAGTATGGGAAAAGTTGTTCTTATTTACCCCCCAAAATGAGCATTTTGAGTTGTATCATCTTTTAAACTTCCATTTATATTCCCCCAAACTGAGGAGTCAGATGTTAAAAGGTTTGCCTTATTGAGTTGATTTTACCAGTTTGTGTGGAGGAAACTTGCCCTTAAAGAATTTAAGTGAAGAAGGAAATTTGGACCTGCTAACTGCTGCAATGGTGTTTAAAAATAGAAAGAAAAAAGTCAAACCATAAAAAAAAGTATGTGCCTCAGCCTGACTTCTTCACAGTTTGCAAAAAATGAATGTGCATAGGAGGGCTGCTATAGAATTTGAGAGCTGCTCTGTATATTTTTGGAAAAGCTATTTAGAAATACGATACCCAGTAATTTTTGGTACATCTACTCAGAGGGACTGAGCTGGCGTGAACATGGGGCTGCACCAGGAAAGGCGGGGGCACCTGCGGTGCCTGAGCGCAGCCGTAGCTGTACCCGGTGCCGGGAGTGAGCTAAGGGCATGCACGGCTCTGCCTGCTGGTGCACGCAGGGTTAGCTCAGCTGGCGCCTGAGCTCTGTCTTCAGGCACAGGCGCTTCTTGTTCTATGTTACTTTGCTTCTAGGTAGGAAAACCACGTATAAAATCCAGACTGACCGCTGCAAATGACAGGTATCTCAGCAGGGTGTAAAATATGCAACTACAGGAAAATTATAGGTAGCATTCATTGCAAGGAAACAATTCCCAAGGAAGTTTTCTGCCTGTAAGAAATTTCTTTGCAATGGATTTGATGAAAAGTAATTCAGGTTTTTGTATACAAGTCTTACCCAAAGCAGGCAACAGGCTGCAAAGCAGTGTTGCTGGGTGGCAGACCAGTGAGGCTGGGCTAATACTGATGAGAATTAAGAGAAGTTTGAGGGAATCGTGTCCTAATTATTTGCTGAAGAAATTAGCAGTTTCTTATGTGGTCTATAGGAAAAACACACTCACTACTTTGCTGAATCTGGCCCTATAATTCAGTCTTTTTTCTCTTTACTGGGACGACTGGGGTTGTTTTTCCTTGAGTTTCCAACCCCACCCCCCCCCCCACCCCCCCTGACGGACTGCTCAGCGGCGCAGGGGTGCATCGGCATGCAGAGATGGGCTTGGTGCAGCCACAGAATGGCTGGAGGAAGCTCAGGGGTTATTTGAGCACAGAGCGTTCAGTTCCGCCTATTTCATATCAACACTTTTTGCCTTTTAAAAGTCTTTTGGAGTCTGGGACTGCATGACAGGACTGCTGAGCAGCTTATCTCTCACTCTTCCCCACGTGTTCATCCTCTGATAAGGAGTCAAATACAACACATGTGCCATCTGTGCCCAAACAGCCAACGTTTGCTTAGCGAATGAGATATGACATTGTCAAAAACTATTTACAGATTTGATCCAAGGGCAAAGTAGTTCTGTTTCTGCCTGCAAACAGAAATTTTTCCTTTACAACGAAGCAGTGTTTCTCAGTTTGAGAAATTAAGTGTCCCCGCCATTAAACACAGCCTAGAATAAAAATGTTCCTTGTACCTCATGCCAAGTGGCACCTGCAAGCGATCGACTTTTCTGGGAGGCTGGAGATTTTGTGGAGACCTAAGCAAACGCTTCCCCGGACTTGTGTGTCTGCGGAAGCACGGGTCAATACGGAGCTGTTCTGCAGCCGCCCTGCCTGGGGCTCGGGGCAACGGGGGTGTGAGGTGCCCGGCCCTTCGGGACGCGGGGTGGTCGGGCTGCCCCCCACCTGCGCAGCCATTCCGCCGCTCGGGCAGCGAGTGGTTGGAGGTAAGGGGAGAAAGGGAGCAGGCTTCACAAGGGAAAGTTTCAAAGTTTCAGTGGTGGCAGCACAGACAGGGAAAGCAGCACGAGAGTAGTTCTGGGGATCACACCAGGATCCGCAGCGCCGGCGCAAAGTGCTGTAATCAGCTGGCTGATTATTTGGACTGTGCATCTACCTGACGCGGTGCACAAAGTGATTGCAAAGTAATGTATTCAGTCTTGACTTTCCAACAGTATTTAATCAAAACTACCAGCCATCCACTCTGCTCACCTCTGCGTTTATGTAAGCCCCAAGGCATGGTTATGGCTTTAAGCAACCATGTAGCTGTTAAGTTCAGGGCTAGTCCTTAAGCTGAGCAGGCGTTCAAATCTGCGATGCTTCAGTTAAACACAGGCGGACCACCAGAGAAATCTGCAGGTCTGCAGATAAGCATTTTTCTGGATTGAGCATGCGTTGACAGGCTCAGGTGTCCCATCCTGCAAGCTCTCATTCAGTGAGAGTTGATGTCAGTGGAATGATTTACATAAGAATTAGATGAAGCCTCAACAGGTAGTTTAAGCGCTGTAAGGAAAGTAATTGTTCTCCAGTAACAACACAGATGATGTGATGATACATGATCAACACACATGACAACAATCACTGTTTTTTATTAGATCGTATCCAAATTAAGAATTATGGATAGATTAAAAATACACTTATCTGTTTCTACTCTAATCGCTCTGCTGAATTCCTTTCTTTTCCAACTCCTGTACTATCTCTCCTATCTGATGCAGTTAAAATTTTTCTCTGAATCTACCAAAAAGAATGAGAGATGGGGGGGCTAATCATGGAAGGAGATCTGTCTCCCAAGTAAACACAATGGGTTTGGTTTATTTAAAAGTGGGCGCGTTCATTGTGCAACAAAGCTGGAAGACATTCTTGAAGGTTACATTGAACTGCTTATTCTAAGAGCAAAGAATAAATCCCACAAAGGCAATCACATCCTTGTCTTATGCTGTGATCTGCTGAGGTCAGGGGACAATTCCTCAGTGCACTGTTGCACCCAGTGTGACCTTCATCTGAAATACTCCTCTCTCACTGCTGCCATAAAGCTGTGGCTATCTGTGCCAGCTGAGGTTCTGGCCTACTTACCTTTGTTTTATTGTGTTTTAAAAAATAAAAAATCAAAATGAATGTATGGAAACACTCTGTATGAATTCTACAATGGGATATGGATCAAAATCTAAGGAGTCTTTCGTTTATGGGTAAATAATGGCATGTAGTTGCATCTGGAATCCAAAACAGCAGGTCTGTTTTTGAAATTAGAAGGTTGCTGTATTCTGTATCTTGCAGTATGAAGAAAAGAAAAAGCACTTTAGAGCTAGTAGTGTTCAGGTATGCAAACCTGCTGGCATGGCTTTTGGATGCTTTGAGATACTGGGGTTCTCTCCTCAGCAGTGTTCTCCAGGATTGTGTTCTTATCGTCACCAATGGCATATGGCAGCTGAGTCGTAAAAGGACTGTTTATTTAAAAATACAAACTCAAATGGAGACAGCTCATTTAGTATGCAGGTTGGCTTATAAAAAAGCATATATGAAAATTATGGTTTCTGGCCAAGGGACCTAGCACAGAAACACATTCCTGGATCTGTGTTGTGGTGTGATAATGGGTTGCTATTAAGCCATGTCATCACTCTGTTAATTAAGAAAGAAATTGATAATTAAGGTTTCATCTGAAGTTGTTACCTCAAATTCATATCTCAAATGCTTCCAGGGGCTGGCCCTACCATTTTGTATGCACAAAGCAATTTGCAGGGCTAACAAATGAATATGGTGTGCCTCAATCTGCTTTTCTTCTAAGTCCCAAAGAGCAAAAGACTTATTCATGTGTTTAAGCATCCAACTAGTTCCTTTTAAAAAGCCCACTGGCTTTGTCAGACTACATAGAATTTGGTGGGATAATTCTCTTCAGGAGGGCTGAGTATGTTGCTATCGGCTAGGAAGCTGTCCATCTTATATTTGAAAGGAAAGGAACCAAAGTTGGGGAAAACATTTGTAGTGTCATAACAGGACTTGTCTTGGTATCTAGAGTTAAAGCGCAATCGGTGTGTAACAATTGGACTTGCGGATACACCGTTGCTGCTGCTTAAGTGGAGGGAGACCTTGCCAGTCTGTTTGTAGGAAAATATTCTCTAATAGTCATATTCCAAAATTTTTGGAGACTACTATTTCCCAAAGGGTAGCAATGGTGCCTAGCAGAGCTAAAGTGGGGGTGGGGGAGGATAAGAGAGGGGTTACCTGCACCGTTTTAGGGAAGGAATGAGGGCAGTACCAAACCTTTTCTTCACTTGCTTTCAGTACCTTTTCCTCTTAACATTAACATTTCTGCAGCCCTCTCCATGCCCTCTGTGCAGAATGTCATGCTAATGTGGCACATTTCGGTTGTGGTCCTGTTCCTGACCTTCTCAGTCACCAGTAATTTGAGATGCTTCCACGTTTTGGCTCCATGACCAGAAATCCTTGAAGGAACTACATTTCTGAAAAACCTACATATTTAAAAAAGTCATGTCCCAAAACCAGAATGGCATGACTGTGCTTAAAAACATCAACCACATGTTAGAGCACGTCTGAAAACAACTTCTCCAGATATTTCATACTATTCTCCCAGATAGAGAAACAATAAATAATTGCACTTCTTCAGTAACTATTAATACAATGATGTTACATGTGGGTAAACTGACACAGAAAGATCAAGATACTTTTTTCAACCATTAAACAATAGATTAATGGCAGAACTTGGGAAGAATTGCTCATTAATTCCTGCTTTACTGAGCACTTACATGCATAGAGGGTGTGAGGGTGTGTTTGTATGCATGTCTGTAAGGTACCATACACAGGGTATATGGGTGATTCACTGCAATTCGCTGCACAAAGTTAATTCCGTGATGCATTCTTAAAACACTGATGAGCTGATATAGAGGACATGTTGACTGGGAAAATTTTCCCCACTCTGCCTAGTAATTAAGAAGATTTGTTGTTCATGCCTTAATAGTTTTAATCAATTTTGTGATGTTAGAAGACAAAGTAATTGAAGGTTCTGTTTAGTGTATGAGGCTGAATGTGGCTGCAGGCTAAATCTGACCACACAGTGAACCCTTCTCCGTACAAAAGAAAATAAGCCTCATCGGAATGGGGAGGAAGGGAAGGGAGCCAAACACAGCAACAGCCACTAAAGCAGAGGGTGCCCTGGGCCAAACGTTCCTGCCTGTGAGGATACCTGAGTCTGTCAGAGTCAAACTCCTTCAGTTTTCAAATCTGTGGTCTTACTCTGCGATAAGTGTGGAGGATGAGCCAAGGTGATGCTTCAGGCCAAGAGTGTGCGCAAGGACAACAGATGTTGGTATGTCCTTTCTTGCCTTCTGTCCAAAAGGCAGTAAGCACACAACTGACTTCATTCATTGTTTTCTTCTAGTCTTATGTATCCATGTGAAGTTCTACAATAATTTCATTTTAATTTAGAATAAATTAGATTTGAATTACATAGGTTCCAGTGAAAGTTGTATAAATCTGTCCAGTGTGGAAAGAGACACATTGGTATAAAAGTACCAGGAAAGTCCACCTGATTTCAGTGTGCTTATCTGCTAAAATTTTTCTCTGGCAGGTTTTTTTTTTTATATTTAAGATTGTATCGTGTTCCTAGCGGTGTAAAAATTGTGTGTAGATACCTCAGCATTAAATCCCCATTTGCTATGGCAGTGCCTGCTGCTGCACTGTCAAGGAGCCTGAGGCCACAACACCCACCCTGGAAGCGAGCATGCAGGGCTGCACACATGGAGGGTGCTGGGGATCGCTTCTCCCTGCAGCACCCTCGAGTGGCTCCCTGAGAGCTGAACGGGTACCAGCTCCCGAGGGGGCACTGGAGCCACGTTTTGGGTACTGCCAGCCCACATCCACCCTCCAGCAGCGTGTTTCCCCATGAGCTTCATCCACCCAGGTCTCCCCCGGGGTCAAATATGGCTCTGGGCTCAGATTGAATGTGACACAGAAATGGTATCGATTTTTCTCATGGTTGATACTCGTCACTTGGAATGGCTTTTCTGTGCATTATGTTTAGTGGCATCACTCTGATGGCTTTCCCTCCCACCTTCCCCACTCGAGAGAGCAGTTGGACCAGACAGATGCATCACTGGGTATTTACTCTGATGGGTTTTGTCCTTTAGAAATTCATTTACAAATTCAAAGCTCTAAGGCACTAATCTCTGTTATTCCCTTGGTAGATTAAAATTTAAAATAACAAAAAAGAAGAAAGGATGCGAAATGAGAACTGTTCTTACTTTCTTGGAGCAAAATTCAGAGCACATCTCCACCGTCAAATTGGGCTGTATCAAAGAGGCTGGAAAGGTGTCTGTTAAATTTTCTGGAGCTCTAAAACATCCTCGATAGATAACATTCCTCCCTGCAGGGATATGAAATAGGTTTCTCTTGAGAAAACAATGTCCGTAGTATCCTGCCTCTTTCACAAAGAACAATATTAGGTTCAGAAGATAAAAATAATAAAATAAATTTTATATTCCAAATGCTGTAGAAATAAGAGAAACCACGATATACACTAGAAAAATGTGTACCAAATCTTGTGGTATTGAAAGGAGCACATGCCTTTAGCTTTGTACTAACCACTGAAAGCAGGGCTGCAGCAGAGAGTTTAAATTAAATTCCACCAGTGGAGGGCATTGCTATTGTTCGCAAGTCCAAGTTTTCTTTTGAAGACGTGCTTTCCCCTGAAAGACTTAAAAGCCCTGATAAAAATCTACAAAGCTTCCCATGATCTGCACCGGAAAAGGAAAAGAATTTAAATGAATCCTGAAAGCCCCCACAGGGACCCACCTTCCTGCACATCTGCTCAGTTGCTGAGCTATCCCTCTCCTCTTCCCACTCTTTCTTTTCAGGGCAAGGGAGTTTGCTGGAGCCTTCAAAATCTAAACTAGGCTTCCGTAAGCTGTTCAGGGAGAACAGCTTTCTTCAAGTCTTTAGCATCAGCCTCTGATCTCACCTGCCTCTGTATAAATGCTAGTGAGCTTGGCAGAATTGCTCCATTTTTTGCATCACTGTGATTGAAGTCAGGATTTGGCCCAATTACTTGTTACAAGCAGCAATACAATTTTCCCTCCTGCTTAAGAGAGAAATGTCCCCTGAAAGAACCAAACAAAACCTCAAAGCTCACATGGAAACTCACTGCTCCAAATAAGGCCATGTATTTGCAAGGACGAACTAATGGTAATGAAGAAAATGGCATTGTGTGGGGTTACAAAAAGAAAAAAGTCTGCTTGTTCTATGACACTTTTGTAATTCTTGGGATTTTGTGGGCTCCACAAAGGTGGAAAATGTTTACTTCATTGCCGTGTGCTCTCTATTGACAGAATTTGGCTAGCATGATTCAATAGGGAGAAAGGTAGATTTGGGAATGAGTTGGGTTGTCTGAGTCCAGATCCACACCCAGTGGCTACCTTAATACTCACCAGAACTGATGTGGGAAATGTGTTAGATGACAGGAGAGATGCAGTGCAGTTTTGAAGGAAAAATTTGGTTCTGCATGAATTTCCTGGTAGAAGCGCCCAGATTCTCCAGTGTAAGCCAAGAGCAAAATCTAAGGAGAAGCTGCTTAAAAAATGTTCTAATAACTCTTCAGACCAGTTACTAGAAGCAATGCTGTATCTTTGGGATCACTCAGGAGATGAGAAAATAAAATAACTTGATGCAAGCTGGGGGGAAACAGGAGTCTCCCTGGGACAAGATCACTGCAAGCATGGCACTAAAGGATAAAGGAACAAGTTTTTTGGCTTCTCAGGGTTCTCTTGAAAGACTTCCTACTAAATCTCACACTAGTATTTAATTCCTGAAACAAAATGTTTATGAACATGTTCAGAGTTGTCTCAGCAGGTCAGGAATAAAGCTTGAACTGACCACACCAGCCCTTGGGAGGGAGCAGGGTTTGCAGAGAACCCACAGACCACGCTGGAAATGTGCTGTATTTATGCTGTTTGCCTGCTTTCTGGGGAAGGGTGGCTGAATCCTGCTCCAAGGAAAACAGCACTCTGTGCCACAATGGTCCCCGGGCTGCAAAAGCTGCAGACTGGAGCTTATTTGGATTGACTGGGACATGGGGGCACAAGCCCCACAGCACAGGAGCTGAACAGCACAGGAGTTGTACACCTCATGGCACCCAGGGAGCCAAGGTGGGAACAGAGGGGAGCCGGCAAACCCCATGTCTAGGAAGGTTTAAATAGAGATGCCTCTGGATCTGCTTTGCATAAGGAGGAGCCTTATGCAAGGTCTGTTCTCTATATTACATAGCGTAAATCATGGATGCCATTACAGTTTCAGAGTTACTTTCCAATATACTTGTTCATCGTGATTAATGCTTCTGTTGGTCCCTCAGATAGCTTGTGTCTGTGGGATTCTTCAAACAGTCAAATATCAGGTATTACTAAGGGCAAACAAAATACAAATCTAGCTCCAGGCTAGACTAATTTGGTGACTAATTCATTAATACTTAGGAAAAGGTGGCATTAATTTTTTTCTTCTGAAATATGTATATATATTTTATGCTGAAGATTTAAACAGTGATGCATGTCCCGGGAAACCTGCCAATGTGCCTGTCAGCCTGACACTAGCAATTTAGGTCTGTGTTCCTTTGATATATAATTTATATGTAGCTGGGTGGATTATTGTACAAACCTTGACTTGTCTTTAAGAAGAAATGAAGTAGCATCAATACTGGCTCAGCCTAAGGTCTTGGTGCTTCTTCTCAGCAAATAACATCCGTTGAGGTTGTGTGAGCTTGCCAAAAGTAAAGACTGCTCAGCTGTTTAGATATTATATGTGCTTTGTGTTGGCCCAAAGGTCAACGCAAAACACATATCTCCCATGGCAGCTAATTGAATGACAAGTAGAGTAAGTGTTGTCATCTAAAGATGAAACAAAAACCCCAACCACTGCTAGAACAGAAGTCCTTGGAAGAGCAAAACTCTGTGGTCTCATTTCTCTCACTTAGGAGACAGACTGGTGTGCCTCTCTCTCTGGCCTCTACTTATTCTCCTGCTTCAGTCACACAGCACTTTGTTTAGGATAATTTCTGAGCTTAGGGTGGAATTGATACGAGTGCTTTTCTGCCCTTCCTTTTATGGCACCCACTTCAAGGGCATTTCTTAAACACACGTGGGCTTGTTCCCCCACAATGGATGTGGAAGGGAGTAGTTTTTCAGCTGAAATTCTGCTGTGGTTGCAATCGCTCTGCATTGTATTTTATTTCTTCCCTGGTGACACTAACTTTCTATCTGGCAGCCCAGAGGCAGCTGCACCAGGCACGCCTCGCCACTCCAAGGCAGTGAGCAGCACTGCTCTTTCGGGGAGGGAGCCAGGACCCAGCAGCAAATGGACACCATGCCCCATGGGCATCTTTGGCCTTTGCCGTTTCAAACTCTGGTAACAAACGGAGTGAGATGAGCAGCAAGGGCAGCCCACATGCTCAGACCAGCCATGGCATCTCTCCCTGTGGGGCAAGCGTCACTCCTGGGGAGAGCAGCCTCCTCTCTCCAGTCGCACACCCACTTACGTCGTCTCGCTCCTGCTCGCAGCTCCTCCACCCTGTAGACAGACAGCCGGTTCACCCCTCCACAGACAGAGCCCTTTTCCCCCTTGCACTCGCTGTTGCACTCCTCAGGCTTCGAGGCGGTCGCTGGGAGCTTGTTCCCACAGTAGCACTCTGCTCCGTACGCCAGGCCCGCGTAGGTGTAAGCCCTGCAGGGAACAAAACCGGGCGCTGTCAGTGCTGGCACCCTGCCTATTCCTAAGTTTATACCTAACGAAGGGAGAGGCCTGTCCTCACGCACGGTGTACACTTCTGCCCTGCTCTGGAGGTGCAGCTAGCCCGGGGGCCAGCACAGCCTCTTCGAGGCAGGCAGCCACCTTGTACCACAGGCAACGGCACGGAGTGGTGGTGGTCGGAGTCTGCCCAGCGCAGCCTGCCCGGGGCAGTCCTCGGGAGGGGAGGTGGGCTTTGCCTCCCGATGTGGGTATCTGAGAAACAACCCCACCTCTGGCTGCGTGGATGTGCTCGTGCCATTCCCACTGGAGCCACAGCTCCTACCTGGCACCACAGATGTGATGGCCTTACTGATGGGGGAGATGCCACCCCCACCCAGAGCTACCACTTGAGGTTTTGGTCAGAAATATTTAAGATGGTTTAGAGTGACAGAGATGAAAGCCCATTGCAAAGGTTCTGTTAACTGGCATTTAGAACTGGGCATTTTAGATCCAGTCAGGCAATTTTCAAATGCTCGACCAAGGCGACACTGTTGCTCAAACAACAGACCCAGGGCTTCCTGCCTGTCCTGAGGTGCCCAAGCCATGGCCCGCTTCCCACCACCACGCTGGCTCCAGGATCCATCGCTGCAGGCCACGAACGCCTCCTACACCGCGTGAAACCGCCGCCCGGCCTGGGTGGGCTCGCAGTGCGGGAGGCGGCAGCCTGCGGTCATGGTGTGCAGACACTTGAGTCCCCTTTGCAGGGCAAAGCGCTCCCTTGGGCCTCTCACACCAAAGGCAAGCATGCATCGTACCTGCGTGGGGTGCGTGAGGGTCCCTCCAGCCAGACCCCACAGCTGACCCCTCTGCCAGCCACACCACGCCAGCTGTGTCCTTCAAAAAGTGTCTGACGAGGCCTGACGGCCTGTCCACCTGAGAGGAGAGTACTGCCCCTTCACCCAAGGGACAGCTCTGTCTGGGTCGTCTTTGTGTGGCTGCAGGGGACTGGGCTGGAATGGGGGGCTCTGAAAGCCGGTGACATGGGGTTAAGCTGCAATTCAGGCACCCCTAAAGCAAAGGGCTCCATCGGTACTGTGTTGCCCTGCAGACCAAAGGGAGCAAATTTCTCAGGAATAGTTCTAAATTGCATTGTTTCTTCTGCTTTCTCTTGTGTTTCGGAGCAACAGGAAGTCTTTTCCATAAATATTTCCTTACAGTCCTGCCCCAGTAACTAAAGATTGTCCCCAGCCCGCACCCTGCCTTGGCTGACCAGGGCGGGCAGAGCAGCGGCAGCAGCTGTGCCTGCCTGTTCCCCGATAGCCAGCAGCTGCTGGGGCTGTGCTGGGAACAGCCCGGCTCCCTACCACGCACCCGGTCGTCGTCTCTCTCCTGGTTCTGGGAGTGCTAGTTTATTCATAGGTTGGGTTTTTTTTTTAATATTTTAGATCAAAGGCTTGTGCTAGAGGGCAACATCTAACAAATATCTAATGGAGATTATCTAACAAAACAGTGATTTTTGACCAGGACAAGAGAAAATATATTGCAAGTAGTCATGCTACAATAAAGAGGATAGGGTAGGCAGCAGTGAAATAGTCTACTTTAAGCAAGGTAGCAGAGATACGCCATGCCTGAAGGTATGAGATAATCACAGTTTTCAGAGATGCTACATGTTTAACATATGGATGCTTTTCCCATTTCAAATTCAGTTCCACTTACTGTCAGAAAAGAGAAAACTTGCCGTGAAAAAAATACCACTCACCTCTCAGCGCAAGCTTCCTGACAGTGAGATACTGTCATTTTTCTTAAGTCATAAAACACAGCTCCCTTCAGTGTCTTCTCCCTGGAATCATCGCTGAAGCATCCCATGTAGGTGCCTGTGTGCATGCAAGACCATAGTTAGGCGGCACGCACGGGATGGAGACAGGGGAAGGGGGGAAAAAAAAATATCCAGTGGCAATTCACTGCCATAAATTGCAAGCGGGGCTGTATTCGATCAAGTCACAGTCTGTCTGGGGTCCTGCCTGCTCTGAAGACCTGTCTGCTGGCACTGAATCTTTGTAGGTGCTATGGAAGGGGTACGCTCAAACGTCCAATGGAAATGAACAGAAGGGGAAGGAGACTTTTCCCTTACCCAGGTTGCTTTAAGCAGGTCTGTCTTTGCAGACTCGGAGTCTGCAGCCGCCCAGGAGCCATGGTTTGGGCGGGCAGCTGCCGCCTGCTCGACTCCCTTCAGTGACAAAGCAGGGCGGATTTCTAAATAAAGGAGAAGGTAGTCTTCAAAATGGTATAAACTTTGAGAAATTTTGTTGGATTTCTCCCAAGTTCTCTTGAAAATCTCCAGTTGAGAATAAGATGGTGCGAGAGAAATATTAAGAAAATCAATTTTCTTTGGGTACATAGAGTTATATGAAAGCTATAATGGAAAGATAACTTCAGTCTTAACTAGGCAGCACTGTCTAGCTATCGTGTTGAACTATCTCTTTTTCTGCAGCACAAATGAATCTTTTAGACTGTCTTGCTTTACTTAGCATATGAAAGATAAATATTTCTCTTAGACTGCATCCTATGTTAAGCCTCTCTTTTGTTGCCACGAACAAAATACTATAAAAATCCAGCCCGTGTTTTAATATATGATTGGAAGGATGATGTAGAGACCCACTATTAAACAACAATTGTCTGTATATAAGTACATTTTATCATTAAAATATGAAGGAAAAAAGGAAAATTTATTTTAGAAGTAGCAGTATTGAGATAATAACACAGGGAAATTAAATAACATGAACTGTGGATGGGAAGAGAATATATGATGAAAAATGAAACTAAAAAGCATTATATTAACAATAAAATAATCCACAAGAAAAAGAAGGTTCAGGCTACTCTAACAGATTTTTTGATCTAGGAATAATAAATCAAACACTTAAATATTACAACCACGACAGCAGATTCAAAGACCTGCACATTGGCAATTTGCAAACACGCAATTAGAAAATTCACAAGCTGTGAATGTACACCCACAGCACGCTGTTAACAAGATGGGAGTCACACACCCGCAATGAGGATGTTCTACATTCTACTGGAGACTTTCAATTTGGGTTCTTTGATTCAAACCAGGAGCAGAAGAAAACTCCACGTGTGGGGCCAAAGAGCCCGAGTCGGGAGGCACGGGTAGGCCAGCCGACACAGGCGGCATCTCCCCTTCCTCCCTGCGTCCCTGCCTTGCTGCCGCCGCCCTGGCATCAATAGCTCATTCACGTCCTCCTGTGAATGAGTCATGGAGAGACTCCGTGGTCTTAGAGCTGAACACCATGCCAGCGGTCCAGCCTCCGCCACCTCTGCGTCCTGTGCAATGGCATAACCAGGCCAGGGGAAACAGTATGGAACACCCCATCCACTGGAAGCCTTCGTAACAGAACTTTTTAATATTTTCCCTAATGAATTCCTGTTTTTATTTGTTGCTCTAATAGTATTTGCCAGTCTTCCTGGCAGGATTAGACGTGGTCCCTGCCCTGAGCCACTTGCAATGTAAGCAGGCAAGATAGCTTGATGTGGAGATGAAAAGAAAAAGGACATGAATTTTCCCACCCAAGGCTGCGTGATCCTGGGTGGACAGAGAGCAAGGCAAAGAGAGCCGGGAGGTGTTCACATATGCCGGAGCAGATGCCATCGCTCTCCTCTCAGGTTAAGGGTCTGCCCCGGGAAGCCCGCCGAGGGGTGGCCTGCAGTCCCCGTGCGCGAGCAGGGGCGGAGCAGCCATGCTGCGTCGGGAAGCCCGGCCGCTGTTAGGATGGCACTGATGAGGAAAGCGCAGGTACAGCCTCCGTGGTAAGGCAATGTCCCGCTTTACTGAGCGGGAACCACGGGGCAGCGCTGAAACTTTCACATGCATTATAACCACGGGGTTGTTCGTTATATCTTGGAAGGGATCCCTAATGAAATAACGAGCCTGTAAGCTTACTAGAAGTGTGGGTGTGGGAAGACAACATGCTCTATGTAGGTAGTTAAGTTTTTAATTTATATTAATTTTCAAAGGCATTCCAATGCTTGTTAACAATACTGTTGTTAATAAGGTTGCTTCATGTTCAGTCAGATATTCAAATGACACATATTTGAATCAACATAATTCAGTGGGATGTAGCAATAAATAGTCCTTCTGGCTCCTCTCAGTCAGCAGTTAGAACTTGAGCAAGGCACTAGCTTAATGGCTGATACAGTCACTAGCCTCAACTAACTTTATGGGTAATTTTCAAAATTAATATTTTTTGTTTTCTTTGAAGTTTTTAAAGAACAGGTTCATACTCTGCCTGGTATTAGAGCAGCTCATAAAGACTCACCATGTTTCTCTCCTTCTTATCTACTCTTTCTTTCGCTGGGGGGGGGAATCACCAAACACGAAGTGGACTAGAGCAGCCCAAGCAGCTGCAGTCTGTGAAGGGAGGACCTGGCGTGCTGTCTTTACAGGTCTGGACTGGGGAAGAGGCAAAGCCAAAGGGCTCGTGGGCACTCACTGAGTTCAGTGAGCCATATTTACTTCTTTACTACTTTACATGGAACCCACCAAAACTATCCATGCTGCCAGAGCATGTGCAGCGTGGAAGTATAAATCACAGGGCATCCGGAGCAAGGGAACGTAATGTGCCCTATTTTATTGTGTTGCTTTCTCTCCTCCCTGCCCCCTCAAATCTCCCAGCATGGAAGAGCAAGCCTGCCCAGGCAGCACCCCGCCTGAGCCCCTCCTGGTTAAGCTGTCAGCTTCTACTGAGCAGCTGAGACCAGGGTGTCTGCTGCTCGTAAAAGAGTGAAAAAAGAATACTTTGGGAATATTAAATGCTGTTTTTATGAGGCACAGGTACAAAAGCGGTAGCCTGGAGGGTTCATGTGATTCTTTTCTGCAACTGCCTATGAAGAGCTTATTAAAGTAGGTAGCATTGGCCAAAGATGTATTTGCTGAAGGTGCGCCCTCCTGCAGAGAGCTGGCAGTGTCTGCATCCAGCCCTTCCCGGCAGGAACAGGGCCCCTCCCCAAAGCTCTCCACTCCCCTGTGCCAGGCTTGGGCGCTGGCGTGCAGGATGGAGGAGCTCCAACCTCATGTTTCATGCTAGCACGGGGGCTGTTCTTTGGCTCTGAGCATGCAGGTCGTGCTCGGACCAAGTCACGAAATGCAGTGGGGTTCTCTTGGGGACATCTGTGCTTTGCAGCCTCTCTTGTTTGCCACCAAAACCTGCTAGCAATGGGGTGTTATGAAGCGCCTGTGGAGCACTCTCGGAAGCTCCAGCGGTTACGGTTTGCCTGACTCATGCTGTGACTCATCTCCCATACACCATCGCTATCACCTTCTTGTTCCTATTTCTAACAATTCTCTCAGTAGGAGTCATGAGGTGGCACCCATTTTGTGGGATTTTTGCAGAAGGTGCCCCTTTGTTTGGGTAAATTTATGTAATAAACTAAAGAGCGGCTTAGTGATGTGGTGTCTAGTCATCCAGCTCCCATTCCTTTTTTTATTATCAGTAAAATATCTCCACGAACAGCTAGTTCTTCTAAAAGGCAGTGGATCAAAGATGGCAAAGTTGTAATTTGATGCTGCAGCCTCAAGGGCATGGACAGTCACCTAGCTTGAATCCTGATGCTTTCTGCATTGGGCTCCTTAAGGAGCTTGTCTGCTCCCTGGGGCTGCTCAGCCTGCGGAGGTGACTGCAGAGTTGGGACTCCAGCTCCCCGCGGCGCAGTGAGCAGCTCAGCTGTATAAAGCCCAACACCGTGGGTGCCCAGCTTTGTGCACCTCCCCGGAGCGTGTCCTGGGCCCAGCGAGGGGGTGCCATCCCAAACTAGCCCGGGATGATGCAGCTCTCTGTGCTGGGTCGTAAGGGTATAAACCCATGTGGGAAATGTGAACATCTACAGATTCCTGTTCTGATTCTTTGCTTGGTCTAGAAAATAGTTTCTTAAAAGCTTTTCTACTGAACGAACCAAAGCACGTGTCCATGCACGTATTTATGGGCAGCAGAAGCAGGCTCACAGTGAAGTGAACGCAGATTTCTGTCAAACCCGAATGGCTTTCCATTTGAATTGGAAAATGTACGGTTTTGTACCCTCTGATGGGCTGCACCCGTGCAGCAGAGTGAACTCCCCTCGCGTCCCCCTTGGCCTCTTGCAAATTTCCAGCAATTTCGCCAAACACCAGGAGTTTGTCTTTGCTCCAGGAGTCCTTGTTTCGTTGTGGTGCAGGTTTGGCCCTCGGTAAGGGAAGAAGGGTTGTATGGCCCACATCTTGTCCCCTTAACAACAGTGTGTTTGCAGAGATGGTCACAGAATGCAGGTCAGGAACAGCGAATGCGTTTACCATAGCAGAATTTAGTACATACTAGAATGCTGTAGCAGCGAGGAGGGACTCATAGACTTAAAGGGTTGTGTGGTTTTGGATAGTTAATTTAATAAAACCCACATTTAAAGTGTTCCCTGTTCTAAGAAAGAAAATCAATTACACAGTGTTCATCTCTGCCTGCTTGAAGAGAAAATAATTTTAATTAGGGAAGCATATTTCACTGTCTGGGCTTCCATTCAATCAATAAAAATACATTTTTGGAGGAAGTTACAGCTCAGCACGACCAGGGATGTCAGGATTGTACTTTGGCCTATGCATACGCTTAAGGACTGGTTAGAAAGTACTGATGAGCCAGGAGGAAGGCATTTCTGCTGGCAGACTTTTTGTGGTGCTCGCCAGTCGCTGCCTGGGACAGTCCTAGGAGGAGATGCAGTTTATGTGGGTGCCAGAGAATGGGTCTGGGGTATGTCCCTTACCTTTGTGTTCAGCAGTGTGCTTCATTGCTTTAAATCCCACTCTTTGCACGGGCTCCTGATCACTGATGAACCTGTGAAACCACCTTCTTCTCAACTGCCTGAGCTCGGAGTTGCGGGACACGAGCCACCGCGGGCTGTGCCGCTGGTCCAGGGCCGGCTCCTGCAGCGCGTCCATGCCCACCAACATCCTGGGACCGGGGTGGGGGTTTTGCAGCATCCTGGGGTCTATGATCCCAACCCCAGCCATCCCATCCAGCACTGGCAGGGCCTGATTAACAGAGGTCCCACGTGAACCTTGCTGGATAACCAAGCGTGTCCGCTGTAGCAGCAGGAGGCTGCCAGCCATCAGGTAAGCTGCTGTGAGGAAGAATAGCAGAAACTGGGTCCGACGGAGAAACTTCTGTAGCCTGAAGAAAGCTTTGGCCATGCCCTTACTGAAACCGGGCCCTTCACGCCTCCCAGCGGGCCCCTGAATCTCCACCTGGCCGGGTGCTGGTTCCTCCCATAAGTTCAGCCCATCACTTCGGTGCCTTCTGCCAAAGAAAAGCCTTCTCCCGGGTTGGCTGTGGCAGAGAGAGCAGCCTGGGGCGGCACAGCCGCCAGCCTCAGGCGCCCGGCTGGCCGAGGGGCTCCGCAAGCACCCGGGGCGACGCCATCCCTGTGCTCTGCCGAGCTGCCTAACAGCCGATGCTGAAACCTGAAATACCAAGGGGGGAGGGTTGGTTTACATCCAAAGAGAAAATACCCATCATCAGGGTGACTTTCCCCCACCCACTGCTTTTTTTTTCAGCTGAGTGTTTCTCCATCTGTTGTTTATAATTATGCACTTTAAAAACTATAATCCATGAGAATGATTGATTAAGCAGAAGCTAGTTTCAGATCTTCAGCCTTACTTTTGTTTTTTTTCTTTCTTTTAACTTGGAATGCACAAGAAATACCTTTTTGATGAGGTTATTTCTCTTGGGATGTTTGGAAAAAAGAGAGTTCTTTATTTTCTTTTGTCAACAGCCGACATCTCCATTCTTTGTCACTGGCTGGAACAGGCAGCCACAGTATAGGCATCTTTTTAGGAAGGTTTTATCAAATTCCTTCCTTTCAGTGAAACAGTAGCTAAGCTACAAAAGCAGATCAGAAGGAAACAGCAGTGTGGGTGTGGTGGGGGGGGAAAAAAGAAGAAATTACATCAACTCACAATAGATAAGATAATAATTATTAATCTCTTTGCAGCACAATAAAGTCAGGCTTTATGCTGGAAGGATATCTGGGGGTTCTATAGTTACAGAGCTGTGTGAGTTGCTGTGCATGTCACTTTAAAAGAAACTAGAGATCCTGCTATTTTTTTTAATAGATTTCTATTGCCAAATATTGACGTGTAGATGCATGGACAAAAACTAGCGAATGTTTGAAAAAAATTAATTTCAAGTTTCACCAGATCTCTCTTGATTGCTTCTGAGCTTTGCAGGCTTCAGTTGTGCTGTTGTACACCAAGATGGGATTGTCTGGGCAGTAAAAGCTCCTTTGTGCTCTAAGGAACCTTTAACCTCCCGTAGCAAATAAAAGCTGGCATCTCCCCATAAGTTCCTGTTTTCCCAGTCAATCACTTCTCTGTGGAGCCAGGCAAGTGTTGAGAAAAGATGCAGTGTTTTCCAGAAAAGAAAATATTATGGCTTTTGCTTCACTTGCATTGTGGGCACACTCTTGAAATCCACAGTCATGGCAAAGAAACATCCGTTCACTATATCTCTTGATTCAGCATCTGATTTAAAGTCTCATGGGTATTCACTTATGCCTCTTCTAAAATAGATGCTACCAGTTAAGTCTCCATTCATTCCCTTTCTCATGTAGTTGTGCAACTTCTTTCTATCTTAGGCAGCAATCAAAAACAAAGCCCAAAAATTTCTGGGCCGAAAATATATTAAAGCTCAGTGGAATCTTTTGTCAATTGAGCCTGAATTCCTTTTGTGTGACCTTTCAGCCTGGATTGCTAAATGGGGTTGGCATAAGGCAGGAGTCACTATCTTCTAATCTTATAAATCAGGTGGTCTTGAGGACCTGATTTAGATGCTTTTTCTTTTTTGATAGGTTCGTGTATGCTGGTCTGAACTGTACAGGGTTGAGAAATATCCAAAAATATTCTATGTGTTTATCTCGACAGTTTCTCCAAGACCTCATTCTGACAAGGACTTACTACTCTCTTTCCACCAGGACCTGTGGGCCTGTTAGCAGCCAGTGACCTCAAGAGAGCGAGTAGGTGCAAAGGGCTATGAGGCTATAGCATGCTGTAGTAAATTAAGACCACTGTCTTCACTGTAAAAGTTATCACAACTCCCTCCTGGTAGGCTCCAAAGCCAAAGAAAATGCATTGATTTACACCTGCTGAAGAGCTGACCTTAAAGTTAAATTATTGAAAATCTCTGATCAACGTTGTGAGTGCTCAAGAATTACAGTAAAAGGGTCAGAAGTACCCAGACAGATGAACAGGAAATTAGCCATAATTAGATACTGCAGATTGTTACTGCACTAATTTTTCTGAAGAAATATTGTCTATCAGCATAGGTATGATTTGATTCACTAGTTGTTCCTAAAATGGGGCTACTGGAAAGTTGAGCTATTCCCAAAAGAGGCTGTCTAATCTAAAAGAAAGACACATGCATGTGTTAACCATTTGAGATTCTGATGGGGAAATTACCATGCTCCTTACCCCATACAGTTTTTTGAGGCAAGGCTTGGCCAGCGGAGGAGGCAGCGCACGCCATGGCGGCTGGTGGCTGAGCAGACAGCACACTGTTTGAGTTGCCATCTATAACGCAAAGGGATGGCCCTTCTTAATAAAATGCTGCCGCAAAGCCTCATCAGTGAGATGATAATGGATGCAATCACATAGGTATTCAAAAGGTTTAAGACTTATTTTTTCCCCCTAGCAGCAAGATGAAGCTAGATAAATTTATCAGACTTGCAATCATTTTTGCCCAACTCTAATTCAGGATTTCACAGCTCTTTTGGTTTACTCACAAGTTACAATATCAAGAAATGCTTCGAGCCAAAGTTCTCAAGTGTGTCCAAGTCATTTGCATTGGAAAGGCAGCGCTGCGGCAGCTGGGAACCTTTAGGCGTTGCTAATAAGCGATGCCGAGAGTGGCAGCTCAGCTGGAGAAGGGCCATCGAAGCTGTGTAGCAGAGGTCGAGCACGTTATGCTTGAAACTGCATCAGCGGCCCAAATTAGTCCCTTTTAAAACCACCGTGTACTTGAGTCTTTCAGCGGGTTTCAGGTGAGCTTCTTTCAGGTTTGCAGTGATGTAAAGTGGAGCAGCTGGAAGCTGCATCGTCCCCATGACGAGAGGACCTGCCTTCTGTCTGGGCAGCATGCGGCGATGCCCCCTCATGCCAGGGGAGACAGGAGGCAGGCCACCGCTTGCCCAAGCAATGCCTGTGTGGGGTGCAATCGCTGCCTCCCACGTTAGCAGGATGAAAAGCCTACTATGCATCAGCAGAACTAGGGTAAACCGCCCAAGATATCGACCTAATTTAAGTATGCAGCAAGCTCTGCCTCTGAACACCAAGAAACATTTGGCATTGCTCCTGTTGCTCTGTCTAGTTTATTTATTTATTTACTAAGGGGAAGCTGCTTCTGGATCTCAAAAGGCTAACTTTGCCTTTGCCCAGTGGTTGACAAAGTTTAAATTGTACAAGCCAATTTTACTGCAGTCAATATGACATATATAAATTACCTCCAGATGCATTCGCCCTCAGTACAGTTGCCATGACAGTACATTGTAGTAAAAACCAACCAAATAAATAAGCAGACTCTCCGCCCACAGCAACTGCTGCAAATGTGCAACTCAAAAATTAAATCTTGCGTTTTAGTGGGGAAATAGCAGAGAGTGCTGCTGAGATAAAAAAATGTCATTTGATTTTTCCATAAACTGCATATTGCAGTATCATCAAAGTATGCCTAAAAGAATTGAAGTGCATCACTTTCGATGATGATATTAAAAAGGAAAGAGTAAGGAAGATACGAACTAGTATCTGGTAATAGAAAATGTATCATTTGTCTTTTTCATACATTTTTCACTTAAAATGAATGAAGTGAAATAGAAGAAAAGTAGAATCTTCTGTTCCTATTTATCTGTTCTCACAGCCAAAGGGGTTTTAGGAACCTATTAATTGAGAGTTGAGTTAGTAAAATTATAACATTATATTTGAAAGGACTTTGAGATGGGCAGTGAGAACTGCTAAACAGCGGAGGAGAACTCTAGATGAAGAGAACAATGAAAGGGTTAATGCTGCAACAGAAAAAAAAGAAAATAATTAGCACTGGTAAGGGTCAGCTTTGGAGATGGTCAATGGTAGTAGAGATCTGCTGGGTGCTGTGCCTTCAGCAAGGAAAGGATCCCTTGTACCACTAAAAGGGTCATGTGTCTGGTGGCTGTGTTTTTATAAAATGGATAACTGTCTGGTTATTGAGGGCAAGAATATGACAGGGTTCAGAAAAACATTGAGTGATCTTATTTTGTAAAATATGTATTTATTCAGTTTATTAGTGACAGGTGAACTTTTAACTGTTCAGAAGTCGGATAACCCATCAGTTGTTTGAACAGCATTTTTAGCTGTTTGGCCTGAAATTTTTTGTCTGGAAATATCATTAGAAAAAATAGTTTGAGGATTTTTTTTCTGTAAGACCTTTATATACCAGCAGGACTGAAAGCAGAGCTGAAAAACGCATGTTACCTGAAATCCTAGAATCCCAAAATATTCACCTTTTCCAATCTGTTTCCTAAAATGGGCAATGATGCGATTCTTCTCAGTGTCTCTGGGAAAGCCAACATCTTAAAAGAAAGGTTCCTCTAAATCTGGCATGACTTGATCACCAGTGGATTTGCTGGCTGGTAGCCAAGTTTTCGGACCACGGTACAAGTGCTGGGGAATCCTCCCGAGCGCTGTTGCAGGTGGGCTTTTTGTTTATTCAGGTATTGTCAGGCTTCAGTGTGTGTGGTGCTGGGTGCCAGCTGTAAGAGATGCGCTCCCAGTGTTTTTGCATGGATCTGCAATGCTTGGACAAGGCATGGCCTTACGAGCACCCACGGAAAAGCTGCTTTTCTTTCCTGCAACTTTCCTGCAGGCCACATCGCCCAGAGCCTGCTCCCGTGGGGACTTGCCCAGAAGATTGGGGTGGCGGAGGCAGCAATCTCTGAGGGGACTTTAGTGGTATCCTCAGAAATGAGCTCTGGCGGCCATGTAATGCCCAGCTCCTCTGACCATGTCTGTCAGCAGGCAGTTTTCGAGGGGATGTGAGCCCCCAGGTTGAACTCACTGCAGATGCTAGGAACAGCAGTTATGCCTGGTTAAGGATATTGTATCTTTGTAGAGCTCTGTTAATATTTCATAGAAACGATGCGGTTAACAGGCAGGGAACACCTGCACCACTGATGTGACTGTAGGAAGCTCTTTTTGGAAGGAGGCAGAGAAGGGACTTGTCCTACTCTACATGTGCTACTCATTTCAGACCACTCTAGAAATGTACCACTCCCTTGGTGTCTTTGCAATGCTGCGAGGTTATGTACAGCACTGAGAAATGCCAGA
This sequence comes from Phalacrocorax aristotelis, assembly GCF_949628215.1. Lineage (NCBI taxonomy): Eukaryota > Metazoa > Chordata > Aves > Suliformes > Phalacrocoracidae > Phalacrocorax > Phalacrocorax aristotelis. The sequence continues at coordinate 6,608,942 of NC_134293.1, read as the reverse complement.
GCATGGATTGTGAGCTCAGCACGTTGTGTCTCAGAGAGCACTGACAGAACTAAGCACCAGACCCAAGGCATTTCCAATTTAAACTGCTAGTTTTCTTTTAATCCTTATTTTTCTTTCATTATATATATAACACCAGATTTATAACTGCCATTAAAAAGTTGCTATAAGGAAAAGCAGGTCAGTACCTTGCTTCCAAAAGATCTCGCAAAGTGTGGCAGAAGATGTCACACTAGGCAGCTGCATTCATGTATTTGTAAAGAGAAGTAGAAGAAAAATTGTAAAGTTCTTAGCAATTCTACTCCCATAGCTAAAGGAGTAGTTACAAAATCTTTAAGAGAAGACCGAATACTTTCAGTGATGTTATGAAAGCTGGTAAAGGCTGAAGACACTAAAGAATAGTCCCAGACTTGCAGGAGAAGGGTTGCCCAGTTGAGGACTGTCCCTTAATAGGTTGCTCAGTGCAGAAACTTAGGCCAATACCGCATTGATGGTTGCAGCTCATCAATAGTTGATCTTGTCTAAAGACCAGCAGGATTTTGCAAATTCAGAGTTCTTGGCACAGAAGCAAGACTACTTTTTCTATTGTAAACTGAAGGGAATTGGACTCATGAACACTATTTTTAGAAAAATCCATCCCTCTTCCACATTTCTTCTCTCTTTTGTCATCTTTCTTGGAGGACGAATGTAGTCAGGACCCAGCTGAAGGGTTCTGGCTCACAGCCTTTCTTTGGTATACACACTGCCATTTTCTTGAGGCTGTTTGGAAGGTCAAGGCCAACATCATACTGTGTGAATGCACGTAGGAAGAAAAACTCTTGAGAAGCTGTAAATTTAATGTTGGGCTCCTGTCAAATATTTGCAGTTCCCTTTATTCTGACAGCTAAAAGCACCCTGAGTAGCCCTGAGTATCTGCCAGTGTCAGTCCCGAGACAGCTGACAGCAAGTGCTTCTCGCAGCCATACTTTCATATGTGGCCAGAGCCATCTCTTGAGTTTTGAGAAAAGGGTTGAAAAGACAACAAAGGTGAGCTGTCTGAACTCTCCCCTCATACCTCGAGTGGAATCAACAGAGAAATTCCTGATTATCCCAGTTTCCAAATCATAGCATAAGAAAGAATAATGAAACCGTGGATCACATTTGTGTGGAAAGTAGCACATGCTAAAAATAAAGCTTAAAAGAAGTATCCTGGTGCTCTACTGTCTTAAGCCAAAATCTACTCAGATCAAGACATAGGTTCACGCTGATGGATTTTGGCTCTGGTCCATTGTTACTTCTTCTATCTTCTTAAGAAAGTGTCATCTGGAACTGTCTCACTAACTTAACAATGTAATTCAGGGATTTATGCAAAGGGAAGAAAAAGAGGTGATTTCATAATTCCGTCACCTTTCCTAGGATATTCTTTCAGCAGAAAGAATATTTTCAATGAAGAATTACTCATTTCCTTCACCAACTTAAACATGTACTTTTCTGTGAGACAAGTCTAAGGAATATAACCTGACCATTGACCTTTCTGGCAGTTACAATGCAATGCTCAGACAAGACTCGTCTAGAATCCAACAGCCTGGCCTTCCCAGAGCATTTGGCTTCAGATGAAGAGGCACAAACACTCTCCAGCTCTGGCCCTGGGCAGACATTCACCCTGGGCTCTTCCAACAACCCTGCAGGCAAGGCTTTTATCGCAGGCCCTGGAGTACCGCAGCCACTGTCCCAGCAGCGCGAGCTGTCCTGCATGGAGCACGGCCAGGAGACAGCACTGGCGCGGCTCAAGCCTCGCATGGCGAGGTACCGCATGGCTCCAGCAGCTGCTGCAGCTTGTGCCGGTTCTGTTGCTCTCCTGTTTTCTCATCCCTGCCCTTCCTGCAGGGCAAGAGGAAAACTCAGGTTGCTTTTCTTCTTTGGTCCAAGGCAGGATGTCTAGCTCAGGCACATGAGCTGAGGGTGAGATAGTGCCCATGCTTTGGTCGTACGCATCCTGCATCACCCTCCATGTGAAACACATCACATCATTCAGTTCCTCTGCTGCAGAAGTTGCTGAGGGTTTGGTTTTAAATATTAAAAAAGGGTTTCTTCCCCATCTCTTTCCAAGTCACTTCCAATCGTTTGATTTAGAGAATTATTTGGCTTTTAACTAGAAACTAGCTCTTCCACCCCTTTACTGTCAAAATGAAGCTTATAATCTAGATATTTTCAGTAATGAGGTGCCCAATGAGACATAAGTGAAGGGACCTTCAGCCTGTCCTGACCACTGAAGCTCCAACGTGTCATGCCAGCTTCCCTACCAAAAGATCTGGCCTTACTCTCTGGGCTTTCAGAAGCAATAAGCACTTCTTCCAACTTACAAACTTTTACTTGCTAGAGGATGGACCTTTGCTGACTCTACGCACATGCTTTCCTCATGGGCAACTCTTTCCTGACACTGTGCTGCTTTGAGTGTTACTTTAAGCACAACATAAGGTCTGTCAACGAACTAGAAGTGAGGTAAAAGCACCACAGTTTTTCCACATGCTGTAGCGGCAAACATTGCAGCTTGAGAGTGCTTTCTAGCCAGTTTAGCATTTTCTCCCTCACCTGCCCTCCCTTCCCACACTGTGTTGAAAGTGTACCTGCTGCAAGACGTAATCAGATTGCAAAGTTATCTTTGATGCTGATATCATGTTAAAACTCTTAAATAACGATTAACTGTGGTAAATAAAGCAGAAAAAAGTCTTTATGCAGGGATAGCAGGAAGCTGGAGAAAATCTACGTAGCTGGTAAACTAGTCAAATCAAGTTGAAAATGCACAAGGTAAAAACATACATGATATCCACTGTATACAATATGGGAGGTGTTTTGCAGTTAACAGATAATTCAGCTTTTGAAGTGAAAGGTGATGGCATAGAACAGAGCTACAGCCTGAGGCTGGAGAGTTAGCGCTAACTTGTGCAAATTCAGTCACAGCAGCTCTTTTGCTAGATATTCCACTTTTTTGAGACCAATTTTCTAGCATAGGTAGGTGCAAATCTAGGCAATAATTTTTTTGGTGAATGCAATAGCCTATGCTGAGGGATGCAGAAGAGCCTGCAGGAGGCAGCTGGTCCAGGAAGGCTTGTTGTGAGAGAGAGTGCTGACTTGGAAAGTGTTCCGGTGACAGCTTGTAACAGAAAGCATACCATGGCAATATGGTATTTTTTCCATCAATCCAATACTTTTTACCTAGCTTAGCAATAAAGTAATAATCAGGAGGGCTGATTCCATGCCAGTATCGAAAAGATGCTGACATATACATGCCTACATTTTGTATGTGTACATACAGCCACGTATATATGTATATGTGTATGCATTCTGCACAGAGGGATGCGTACTCAAAAGAAAACATACAATCTGCTGTCACCGTTCAGTGATAAACTGAGACCTATCAGCAAACAGTATTCTTGAACCTAGAAAGTATTTTGATCAATAATAAACCATTCATGCATAATGTACATTGATATTGAGAACTCAAGCACCCAGCAAATGATGCTTTATCTGCAATTTCCAGAAAACCCAATACAGTTCTGTGGCTATAGGCTGAAGTTTTGTGAGAGATTATAGTAAAAATATGTGGCATGTATTGATTTTTGCCTCAGCCCACAGTAGCTAGAGATGAGATCTTTTCCTGGGTGCAAGGAAATATACTGGAATGAAAATAACATTCAGACCTGTAACTAAATCATAGGTATTTAAGAAGTGTCTTTCATAAACCCCTCAGCATCCAAATTCCTGCAACATCCACCTACCAAAAATAGTTAGAGCCTATTTATTTAGCACGATGATGCTTCAGAAACTGTTTAGAGAAGCCGAGCATTCTCGTCTGCCTCACCAGGCTGTGTGACACAAACACACTCACATCATCTGTGCCTACTTTTCAAGTATAATGTTTCGTGGGTGCTCAGAGAAGGGCGTCTCGAGAGCAAACTGCAATCTTTATAAATAATGCAGCTAAGCCTTGTGTACTTTGATGCCACGGATAAATTTAATACATCAAACAGCCATTCAGGCTGCAATGAATGTTAATACCTCAGCCTCTGCAAAAAGTTGTCTGGTTATTACTTGTCTCAAGGCCAGCTGACAAACAGCTTGCAGAAGCAGATAATGCAACTGTATAAGAAAAAGAGGAAAAAACTCACCTTTCTTTTATGGTCGAGGAACTGCTGTTGTAGCCAGGCAAAGTCCTAGACAATCCAGTGAAATATTATAAAAAAGCTGTAATGCATCTCTGAAAAGCTGATAAATCCTGCTCCCTCTGCCCTTTCCCACTAATCCTGCTCCTGGCTCCCGCTTCCAGCGCGCAGAGCCGTAATCCTCCTGAGCACCCCTCTGTGCTCTGCCTGTGTCTGCTGGCGCTCCGGTCCCTCCAGCTGTTTATATCAGTAACTAACCCAGCCGCCACGCAGCCCCGCACATGCTCCCTGCTCACCGTCGCGGTCCCTCGCCGGCGTCCCTGCGGCTCACCGGGCCGGGGCACCGGCGTCCTGCACCGTGCAGGGGCTGGCGGGAGAGAAACGCTCCATGGCCTCCTGCGCCAACAGAAGGATGGAAGCAGCCTCAGCGCTGCGCTGCCAAAATCCTCAGCCACAGTCGGTACACTCGTGTTTCGTAACGCTCCCCCTCTTCGGGGAAACAGAGCCTCTCCTTTACATCTGCTTCGCGGGAGAGCTCTGCAGCCTTCCGCAGCTACAGACGTTTCCAGACCTACCCGTACGTTCTATCTGTCTATATATTTGTCTGAACGCACGGATGGCTGCATAGGCAGATATCTAAGTGGCGGCAGCAGCGGCGTGAAGACCTAATGCGATCAGCTGAACGGATGCTCCTGTGTTTGTTTCTCAGTGCCTCTTCCCACTAGGGGCAGATCCCTCTGGAGCTGCTCCTCTGGAGACCCAGACCCCTTCCCAACAGGTCCAGAGGGTCCCGGGAAAGCGAGTCCCTGGCAGCCTCCCGACACCAGCTCGGAGATTTCAGGCAGCAAATTGTTATTCTGGGCACAGGTGGATGGAAGTAAATTATTTATAAATGTGAGAGCTGAAAGGCAGTTTGCTCGGTGTCCTTAGGACTGCCTGCCCTGCTGTCTTCACTGCACATACAGACTCCTTTCTGCTAATGGTTCACAAGGAGATTGATCAATTTATAATTATTCTGAAAGCATCTGCATTTAAATGGGAGTAGGCTGCACACTTGTAACTGTCTGTGGTTTTGAAGCACCCCGTGGTCTTTGCATATTTAAATCAAACCTGTGGAGATTTGTCCCTTGGAGCCAAAATTGGATGCGGTTATGGGGACCCTCGTTTACTCCCTGTGCTGAGGAGTGTGGGCCAGTGATGTCAGACCAAGCACCTGCCTGGCTGTGAGAAAGCAGCACTTGGGGGTTTTCTGGGATCTGAGGGGAAAGAGGGAATTGGGATGTCACATGGGGACTGATCCCGTTTCACTTCTGTATGCTGCACAGTACTTAGCCTCACGGGTTTCAGTGATGCTGTGTGTGTGGATCTCTCTCCACACAGCGTGTCCCGTGAGTGGCATCTGAACTGCCGACGCGACGCTAACACTACTGAAGTTACTCTTAGCTTTCCCATCCCCACACAGTTTAGGAGAAGAGGGACCTGGCTGTTCATTTGAGATCTCTGCACACGTGCTAGCTAATTTCAAAATACTCTAGTTGTGAAGCAGACCTGGATTAGAAACGCACACAGAGACGGGAGCATTAGACTAATCTCACTTGTTCACCACCTTGCAAAAAATAGCGCAGCGGTGCTGGAAAGGTCCGATCTTTAGTTGGCACCAACATCAAAGGATGAATTTTACCACTTTTGTGTTTGCATTGCCTTAGTTACGTCTGTGTTTCTTGTCTTAGACCTATGGAAGCAAACTGTGCTGTGCCTGGCTACTGCAGTTGGTCAGTTTACTACTTCTTTCCTTTTTTGAAGGCTGTTTTGTCTTGTTGTGTTTTGCCTTAAAAGCAAACAAATGCAGGAACTTCTGTTTCTGGCTACAGAACATGGGAAATAATTTGCAGTCACGGCAGACCAAAAAGGAAGGACTTTGCATTTCTGCTCATTACCTTCCGAGGGCCAGATCCTTGACCTCCCCAAAATCCCTTTGCAAGCAGCTTTGCCCAGGCGGCAGTCGGGAAGCGGCGGCTGGGTGGGCAGCAGAGCCCCCTCAGCCCGGCAGCAAGCCCGTGCGGGCACTGTGCAGCGGAGGCAGAGCCCAGGCTGCTGCCACCGGCACCCAGCACCTGGCAGCGCCTCTTCAAACAGTGACCACGGCGCTTTGTGCCTGGCCCCTTCGCATGCGGCATTTCCAGTCCTCTGCGTTTCCAGGGGGCGAGGGGAGCGGGTGAGGCAGTCACCAGCACTGGGCGGGGGTCGCTGGGGCCTGGGGCTCTCCCTCCAGCTCTGCCCCAAGGTCCTGGTGCCCGTGGGCAAGCGGCGTGCCTCCCAGCACCACGCGCCTCGCCCTGCTCGTCACGTCCCTCGCTGCGTCCGGCTGCGTGCCGCAGTGCTGTGAGCACGTACTCTGGGCCGTGTGATAGAATTAAAAATATAAAATCATAATGGCAATTGCAAATCCTTTTAGCCACAAGATATGCCTATCTTTGTCTATGAGAAAAGAATTGCAGTTTCTGGCAGAAGATCCCGCTATGAACAAGTTTGCAATAGTTGCAAATAGTTTTCATATACAGAAATCCAGGAAGGATTTCAAGCTGTTACAGCATTCACATAAATCTGACAATCCTTCAGACCCAGTAAGATGTGAAAATGAACTGCTAAAATGCTTTTGCTCTTAACAAATCTTTTTCTCGGACGCAATGTATTGATAGGGCTGCAATTGTACAATGATTTTGTGAATTTAGATTAATGGAGAACCCTGAGACTTAGGAATGTAACATTAAAATTTTCAAATACTGGTGGCTGGAGATGTGTTCTCACCCCGAGAAGTTGTGCATCCGTTAGATTGCAGCCCATCCAATCTTTTTGTGTGCGTACAGCTTTAAGGCTGTAAAAGTCTGAAATTAATATAATTTTACTGAAATCTAATTAATCAAATGTTTAATGTAATGACATTTTTAAATGTTATGCTGGGTTGGGGCCTAAATCAATAGAATTACAGGAATCTGCCCAGGTGAAGCAGTGGCAGGAAATGAAGTTCAGCATTATCAGCGAGAAAAATGATGCTGAAAATATACTAAACTCCGGGTTCGCACTAGAGCGTATCAGCAGCACGAGACACGCGCCCATGATGTGGCATTGTTCAGCATCGTAGCCATGAAGGCGAACCTCCCCCCCCCAACACCTGCACCAGCAAAGCAGCCCTTTCCCTGATGTAGCAGGTATGAACTGAGGGGCTGCCTGAGCCCTGCCAGGAGCGAGCCGGTGCCGGCAGGAGCCGAGGTTGCGCTGGAGCAGGCACACCTTGGGAGCACGGGTCTCTGGAGGTGCGTGCGGGCGGGAGCGGCCGCTCGGGACCTTTGCTGCAAGAGTGAGCAGCAGCTCGGGTCTGCACACGCCTGGCAGGCTTCTGCAGGCGGCGGCCAGACCTGCTTGGCATTACGGGCGTCTCCCAGGGACATGCTATCGCTTTGACTTACGATCTGTTTTCACAGACTTGACGTGAAAACAACCACTGTCGTTTGGGGGTCTTGCAGCTGCTCTGCCTCAATTCCTGAATTTGGGCGAAGCCCAGACAAACTGCCAGGTTTTATAAAACATCAGCCCTGCTGCACTGAGCACACTCTAACGCCAGCTGGTTTCCAGGACTTTGCGTACAAAATACCACGTGGGGACTGGATTTGGTGCAGCCACGGGCAAGACCCCTGCCCGCACGAGGTGACCCAGCCGAGGGGGTTACAGACTGCAAACAGCAGTGTCATATCGCTTCGTTCCAGACTTGGATCAGCACCATTTGAAGGGGTATAAGCAAAGCAAATAAAGGAAGGGTAGGGTTGTATCCCCAGGGAGTTGGCAACACTTCTTTCTCCTGAAGTTATTGCAGGGGGGTATTTCGGGGTGGGGGTAGGAGATGCTCTGTGTCCCCTGCAGATGCTGCATCCCACCGTACGCAGCAATCGAGGAGCGTGCGGTTGTGGGGGCGCAGCTGCCCTGGCCCCTCGGCGCGGGCACGGGCAGCGGCAGCGTGCGTAGTGCTCTGCTCCGCCCGCGCAGAGCACCTGTGTGGCTGGGCATCTAGAGGTTTTCTGCACGCAAAGTTTCATTGATTTAATTTAACTTGGTTAAAATATACAAAAGACGGTTTTAAAGCTTGCTTTATTATTTCAGTTTAGCTTGTCTAGCGAGACTGTGTAAGAAATTGCTGAACCCTTTGGACAGGGTAATGTTAATAATCATGGGGAGCCTTGAAATCTCAGTTTTGTGAAGATGGGAATTATAACATAGTTTCAGTAAACAAAACAAGGCAATCATAAATTGAAGTAAGGTTGTCCACATAAGGTTTGCAAAGGCTTAATTAAGCCAGCTGAATTAAACTGATGTATACTTTTATGAGGCCACCAGATTAGATGCCATAGTGAAGTGCTTTCCTGTCACCAGGCTCAGCACTGGTGAGACCTGCATCACGCTGAACAGTTATTTAAAAAAAAAAAAAGAGTTACTATTCTGTGATTAGATAATTGACAAATCGCTAGTAGTACCATCTGGCAGGTGACATTAATTTTGCTCTTCTTACCCAAGGGTAACAAATAGGGATTAAATCCATGGTAGCTTTGGGGAGGCCATTTTAGCAAGTATGCTTTGCATCTTTTACAAAATATTTATATATCAAATATACAAGGTCTCCTCTACCTTTTGGTGTGCTGGTACTTCTTTTTTTTCTGTATGTTGCAATTATCTTTCATTCCACATTGCTCACATCGGCTCGGTTTTGTTACTAACATGCTATGACATGGAAAAAATAATAATAGAGTGTTCCAGTTGAGAAAATAGGAGGCCAAGCTCTGCTTTTTCTGTGCCCTGATGTAAATCTGAAGTGACTCCCATAAAGGTAGTGGGAACCACTCTGTAAACGAGAGCAGGACCCTGCCTGGTGAACCCAGGAACATGGAGCTGGATGATGTTGTTAAAAAAAAAAAATAAATCGGGTTATATGTAATGAAAACTTCTGTGAAAATGCTGTATTTTTTGGTAAATGCAAAGGCAGCTGAGATAATCAGCCTTTATATGGAAACTGATGTGAAAACTAGGGCTGGTGATAGGAATCTGAAGTTGTTTTGCAAAAGTTCACCAACAGCACTTTGGTTTTTCTAAGCCAAGAATATGCAGGATACCAGTTCACCAACATCTGGATTTCAGTTAAGTCCTAGGAGGCAGTACTGTTCGTAGCATCTTATCCTGCCTGCGCATCTAGCTGAATACTTTATTTCGCAAGGCTTCAATAAAGAGTAAAAGAGGACTTTCTAGGTCTGAGAATAGACTCTGACCAGAGGAAATTAACTGCAGAAACCATCTGAACCAGGAAAAGCATTTGAATTTTGTTGAGGCAGGTGACTTGGGTGGGGGGGGCGTTTCAGCTGTTATGCAAATAATGCGGTTATGCCAAATTCTGCTCTCAAATATAGATGAAAAAGAGAAACCTGGCATTTTGTCTAAGGCAGTTACCATTAACCTGGGGGTCCTGGGCTTACTTCACAGCTTTGCCACACACTCATCATGTGGTCTTAAGATACGGGACCTAAAAGATTTGATAGGGAGACTTCTCGTGCCTTTTACAGATTTCAGAGAGAGATGGAAGCCTAAATACCCATCAGAGTCCTGGCCATAATCTCTTCACTCCCCCGTTTCCTGTCTGGTTAATAATACTGTTTTTCTCCCATTCCCTGGGGAATTTTTCCATCCCTCACAAGGAGCAGGGGTTGATCGTACAGTGCACGCTCTGCCTCAAAGCTGCAAGATGATCACCTCTGTTTAATCCAACCCGACGGGGGGGTGGGGGTGGGGGGCAATCGTTTTAATATTTTGTTCACAGTTGCAGTTTAAATGCCTTGAAGAGAAATATCTCATCCGCGTTTGAAGTGCTAACACAGTCTTGAGTATGGCAAAGCAGAGTCATCACTCTAAAGGGTGAGCAGTGGAAAGCCTACCTGAAAAGCTTTAAGGTGATTGTGAATAATGGGCCTTCAGCATCCATCTGCATTAGCTCTTGTGCCACCACCTTCTGCTCCCTCAAATGGGACTGCTGGGGATACCTGCTGTCCAGAAGGCGAGGTTAAAAATATGATGCGCTCTATGGGAAGAGGCATGAGTGGTGTTTATTATGAAGAATGATGTGTGAGATTGTTTCACGTGTTTTTAGACTCAGACCTACAGGACATTATTCTTGTTTTACTCACACTATTTTCTTGTCTGTGTCATTGAATTGTCTACAGAGAAGTTGTATCTTGGTAAGACCCACGTAAGTGCCTGTTGCAGCTCCTATTAAATTGAGAGGGAAATGTAAATTCAAAGAGTAATCTGGTGTTTTATATGGCAAAGAAGTATAAGAATGAGCAAAGAAAAGAAAAACTAGGTAAAAAGCTGAGCAGGATGCAGACATGTAAAAATGATATCTAATGACACTAAGAGAAAAAGGGGCAAAACTAGGAAAATAAAGCATGTATGCATTACGGTCATGTTGTAAAATCAGTCATTTGATGGAAGGAGTGGCAGCTGGAGGCATTCTGCATCTGAGTAAAATCATAAGCACTTTCTTTCTCTGCTTGATGGTTCTGCTTGGTTGTTGCACAAAATACCGTGCAGAAATTACAAAATGAGTGGCATTACTTTCTGAATCCTGTGGTGGGAGCAGTTCTTGTGCTAAATGACTCAAACTTTCAGTCACTTCAGAAAATAGGCTCAATTGTAAAAGTAAGGATCGGTTGAGGAAAGTGACAGTTTTTGCTAGTGTGGTTTCAAGAAGAAACATCCAAAAGACTGTGTGGTTTCATAAATAAATGTAATGAAGCAAATGGTTTTCTGGTCCTTTTTATTTAATAATCCTAAATACTCAGGGATTAGGCATTCCATGTAATGCCTACCTACAATTTTCAGTTATATCATGAAATGACTGAGCAAAACAGCTTTTCAGTGCAGTGGCTGACAACGTCATTCTTTTTCCAGAATGACCGGTTTCATAACATAAATGCCATATTATGCATAACGCAGGGAAAACTCTCAGGTCTAATACGATCATCGGCAAAACTCCCAAAGTTTTTGGAGCACCCAATATGTCAAATGGCATGCACAGAGCATTTGTTGAAGATTGTGCAGATCAGCAAAGAATCTTACGTTCCTGAGACATCTCTCCGAATTTGCGTCAGCCATGGAAGGAAAGGCAGATGCTAAAATGGTGCTAATCCGTATAGCGGTACTGCGTGATTCCTAACAAGTGTTGCATCTGATTCAGGTAATGATGGAGTGTGGTTCAAAATGGTGGGAAGAGGTGCTGGAAGGTGCAGCGCAAGTCAGCCCGTCTGGGTCTGCAGCCTCCAGCTACAGTTTCCTCCTTCCTACTACCATTGCTGCTAGGGTGGGTTGTAGCTTTGGAAGCAGCTGATATCACTTTGCACTTTTGGGGGGTCTGAAAGAACAGATGCTGTTCCCAATAAGAGTACTAGAAGGAACAATCCCTGAAAAGATAAATGAACAAAGCAAAAAGGATAACATAGTAAGGGTCTCGAACATATTCCTAGTGTCTAAGTAGAGGTGAAATAACATTCAAAAATATAAGAGATGTAAGAAAGGAAAGCCAAGTTAACTTCCAAATTCAGGAGGTATTTGAAAGGTGAAAGTTGAGCTGTGGAACAAACTTCACAACTCCAAGAGTTATAAAGCAGGAATGTTTATTTCGGCGTGGGGGATCGCTCCTCCAAAGGCACGCACACCCCTTGTTTCAGTGTTCATCCTCTTATACTGTTTCTGCTACTGATTACATCGTTATGGTAATGGTTTCCCAGAATTAATTTACATTTCTCCTGCCCTTAATTCTTCTGCCTGTGCACCCGTGGAATCTTCGGGTGGTCTCTTTGGTGGTCGTGGTGATGAAGGCTCGGAGTCTTCCTCCCCTTGCCCTTTTCACCTTTCATAGACTTAACCTGCAAAGCCGGTTCCGTCTGGTTTCACAGGTGGCCTCATAACATGTTTTTCCTTTTTGCTTCCTCTTATCTCTTGTGGACACCAGGGGATTCCTTCATTGTTCCGGGTTTCTGATTCCTATCTAACCTTAGCACATTCGTGGGCGTTGTATAAATAACTTACTCTTGCTGGCATGTTTCTAAGTCACATCAAATTACAATTAGAGGGCTATGTTATCTTAAACTACAAAGCGCATTATACACCTATGTTCCTGAACACTCTGACTCAAGGTAGACTTTCGGCATAAATAAGGATTGCTGTAACTACAGCTCTTCCTATTGCTCAACTTCCAGTTTATTAGAGACTGAAATATGCTGTGAAAAGGAACAGGTAAATATGATGAGGTTCAGTCAGGATGTTGCTGGCCTAAATGTCGTTAAGACTTTGTTTCTCACCTTTAACATAGCATTAGATAAAATGGTGAGAGGAAGCTTCAAATAACAAAAAGTGGCAGCAGTTCTTTGCGCTGTGTGTAATTAAGCTGTGCGGCTCCTTACTGCTTCAGTAATCACCACCTAGCACTGGCACAGAAACGTGGGACTGGTTGGATTCAACTGAAAATGGAAAGGGTTTGTGGAAAGCAGCTACTGTGCGCACGATTTGGGAGCAGGCTTGCTTTGAAGCAAGCGGGCGTGGAGGGAGTTCTAGCAAACTGGTGGGAGAGGGGGATTGTGTAGCACGTGTGCGGGGTTTTTTTCCCATTTCAAACATTGCGAACTGGTTGATGTTCCCTTACTTCAGGCATACATTATGTTGTGTTATGGTTTTTGTCATGTTTCATTTACACTCTTATAAGTTCCAAAGATATTTAAATATTTTTGGAGAAGCGCCAACTACACAGATGGCAATTGCACATACTGCTGCACAAGAGAGTATTGGTGGCGTGGTTGGCATCCCTGGGAAAAGAAATTCAACTGGTGGAACAAAAATGAGATGATGACATGGCTTCTCTGTACTGATGACGAGGATCAAGACAGCTAGGTGCTGCCAGTGGACAGGAGGAGATTCAAGGGAGTCAGCTGCAGGCACTGAGCAGAGTAGACAGGCACGTGGACATGAGTTCTGCTGTAGAATTTATTTTTAGTTTTGCAGTAAAAATCAACATTTTGCTGATCTCTGACGGTCTTTGTGCTTCAGCTTCATGCAGAAGCAGCTAAATTGAGGGTATCATTTGACCTGACCGTTAAGAGATGATGGTGATGCAAAGGAATTGTTTCTAAGTGGCTGCTAAAGGTAAATTTGCTAAAAGAACCACTCAAAGATTTGGACCCAAAGAGCATAGTAACGCTTCTGGTCGGTCATGTATTAGGCTATTGCAATATGTGTGCAGAAGCAGCTTTACATATGTGTAATCTTTGAGGTGATTTGATTATGATTTGGGGAGTAACAACCTTAGTCATAAGAGATGATCTCTGGTATAGCATGACTGCAGGACACAGCTATGATGCAAGTTACTGGGCAGTTAATGGTCTGTATTCTATAGGAAGATGGACTAAATGGTCTTCATTCTTTTTGACCTCAAAATATGTGTAATGCTAGTGGTCACATCTCCTGTAGTCCCCTCTGTTCTGCCTATGTGTTTCTGCTGGCTCATCACATCCACCTTCTGTCTCCGTAGAAGTACTTTGGCCTACTGGGGTGGCCACATGTCAGGGGAGCTGGGGTCCAGACAAGCTGCAAATCCCACCCTATTTGTTCAGCAGGGCCTCTCCACCAGGGCCAGCAGTGCCGGCCATGCCCAAGCCTGGCAGGACCCGCCACTGCTCCATGGTGTGTGTCCGGGCCCCAGCCATGCCGTATCTCTATGCTCAGCCCACCGGTCCCACCATAGCCCAAGGAATGGAGCCAGGGAGCAATGGCAAAATGCGGAGCTTGACTCTTCGAGCGTCCTGGTCTTGAGTGCGTAAACACTAAGGCTCGTGAAGGTACACAGACTAGAAGAAAACAACATGTTTGCAATCACACTGCATGAAGCAGAGCGCTTCCTGCTATTCAAGTGCCTTCAAATGTAACTCAAATATATATTCCTTCCTGGTATTGTGTGTCTAACTGTGGGATCCCTTTGTGCTGAGCTCAAGGGAGATGGACAGTCCTAGGCCAAATCAGCTTACGATCTTTGTCCTTCCTATTTGAGTGCTTTTCAGCCTCAGAAAACACATTTAGCTTAAAGTACTGGTATTTTTCTGAGTAGTGCCTTTTGATGTTCTTGACTGGTATTATCTCTTAAATGCAGCTGTGTGTTGAAGAGAAGAAAGCCCAATGTACCCCCAGTTTCACCAGCACCTTGCATCACTGCTGTCTTGATTAGGTATGCAATAGGTCCTGCATAAGACCAAGTTCTTGAGATGTTGCCTCCCCCCTCCCAGTCAGACCCAGAGCTGGATTTCAAGGGGTGCTTTACTGGTGCTCCTCAGCCAGACCATGTGAAGGAATAATGAGGCTGATAAGACCTTACGTTGCAGTAATTACAAAGGGACACCAGCTAAAGTCTTCAACCAAATAAGTCTGCTTTTGTTTTCTCCTTGAAGGCTTGGTCTTTTGACAAGTGTAAATAATGTCTTGTTCTTTAGTTTTAGTGGACGATAATAAACCTGAGTAGACAGAAAGTCACCTGAGCCATAAACATTTGAATTTCTTCAATGGCTGCCCACTTCATAAAATAACAGCGCCAGTGCCTCTCAGAAAGCTTCATAGCCTCCCTTCCAGGTTCTGTAGAGAAAAGTGAAGTTGTTAGAGCATTAGATCAGGGGGTTTGTCCCATGCTGGCTCAGTCATTTGTTAGCAGGAACTGACAGCAACGATTAGCGAGCCCTGAACACCCATCACAACAAAGATCGCACTGATTCAGAGATTAAATGAGAGTCAGGATACCTTACGGTGCTCTTTGCAAGCTGGCCTTGCAGTTAACACTTTACTACCTTTTCCCAGCTTTGAGTGGAGTCATGGCAATTAGTCTGCTGTCTTTGGTGCCCATGAATTTGGTTATTGTCTGGCAGCGCTATTGAGTTGGCCAGTTAAGTTTTCTGTGGCAAAAGCTGCCCCCTCCCTCCAGTTTTAAGTACATCACAAACAACGAACATGGCAAACCATCAGGTGAAACCAGGAGTCAGGGATCACAAAGGAAGGACAAGGGCAACATCGGAACAAGCAAGTGTTCAGCAACACTTAAATGAGTTTCAAGACTTAAAAGACTGCACATTTGCCTGGTGGCATGCAAAGAGTGTGAAATATATCTATGTAAGAAAATAATAACAGTCCCATTAGTGACAGTAAACAGAATTAAATAGCAGAGTACAACAAAACCTTTCTTTTCTCAGTTATCTACAACACAATTTTCCTGGGCACTCAGAAAGTCTGTGCAAGTAGTTAGCATCAGTGACGTGACACCAAATTGTGCAGACAACTGGTTTATGTCCCCAGTCCTAATGTTTTATGTGATGAACAGGGCAGATGTAGATGGGCATTTTTGGTATTGATGTCCTTAGCAGTCCTTTAATCACTTTAAACATTTAATCACTGTTTTTCTGCTAATGCTTCAAGCCAAGACTTCTGAATCCCGAAGTTCAAACTCAGGGGGTTTGGGGATGCACGCTGCCAGGGAATTGTCTGGGGCAGTGTGAGGTTGTGAAGTTTTGGGGCCAGTTCTATTCACCAAGTGGGTAGAAATAAACCCCCTCATCTCTCTGTACAGCTTAGATATAAGCTTAGATTTTTGCCTGCTCAACTCAGAGCCTAAATTAAGCAAATTGTGCCTAATTCTCATTTAGAACAGAAATGGAGGTAACAAAACAGCTCCTGGATTAGATAAGTGTAATGATATGCTTGTCTGCAGTTACTGGGATGAAACGCTGTGGAGCTCCGGACCCAGCTGGAGTTGTGGGTTTTCAGCTGCGCACAGAACAGCCTCGAAACGTTAGGTCCCAGAAGGATTTCTTTTCTTCTTTCCATTGTTAGATCCCTGAGCTATACAAAATCCCGCAAAACTCTTCAGGATGTCCAACGCATGTGAGAACGGTTAACTTTAGAGTTTTGTTTGCTGTTTCCCTTAGTTTTTGTAATATACATCAAATTATGCTCATAGTTACACCCAATTAAAACTAGACCTCTTCTGCTGCAGTTACTGGCTTTATTTCAGATTTTCCTCTTCTCCCTGTACCTCCATCAGACTCTGCCAAGTGAAACGCATCCGTTGGTTTTCCATCCTCATTACTTTCAAAGCTCCAGTTTGCTCCCGGAGCAGGGGCTGGGCTGTGGCCGCTCCCTGCGGAGGATCCTCAGCTCCGCACACCGCAGGGTGTGCCTGCCCCCGCGCTGCCCCGCTGCACGCCCTCCCCTGGGGCCATTTCCAGTGCTGGGGGGTATAGCTGCGGGGTTTGATCCCCGCTCTTCCCTCCCCGAATTCAGAGGCGCTGCTGGCAGTGGAGCAGGGGCTCAGCTGTTGCTTGGTAACCGCAGCCACATTTCAAAAATGTACCCTTTTACAGCCAGCTTCCCAAACTAATGGCTTTGAAAGGAGCAGTTGTTCTTTCAGGATCATTTTCATTTTGTTCTTTCTTTCTTTTTTTTTAAAAAAAAAAAAAAAAAAGCGCCTTTCAGCTCCAGCTTTGCTTTTCTTCTCCGCTCGCTTTCCTCGCATCTGGTCCCACAAAGGGGAGTAGTGTCACATGCCCGGGAGTGAAGCCCTTTCATCCTCCTCTCCTTCGGTTTAGCCATTATCATTTCTGAATTTCAGTCTGAGCGGAAGGAAACTGCCAGCGCTTCTCATAACATCTGTATTTGCCTTATCTCTACTCCTCACTGAGCATAGTGTTCTTCTAAGAGTTATACATTTCACCCCCTTCAGGGAGGATGGGTTGGCATGGTAGGTAGGACTTCTGCCACAGAAATGTTCAGTGTCTCTTCTCAGCTCTTGCTGTGGTTTTCTGGACGAGTCACTTGCTCCTTCACGACTTGCTCTACTGTCCGCAGACCGGACTCGGCGATCCTCACGCAGAGCCCAGTGCTCTGCGGGCCAAGCTCTGGGCAGCTCAGCCGTGGTGTTTCAGTCACAAACGTGGGGTGAGGTTGTCAGGTCCTGCTGGGGCTGTACCTGGAAGAGTTGCCTCAGCTGCAGACCACAGGCAAACAAAAAGCTTAACTGCCCTGAAGCTAAACTGCTGCTGTTCACATAACGGCAGCTTCTGTTCATCTTCAGCCTAATGGACAGCCAACTCGGCTCTGCAGGAGCCGCCTGTGCAAGCCGCTGCATCATTGACTGAGGTCAGCAGAACTACAGGTGATCCTCCATAGGTATGATCAGTCATCTTGGCTTTAGTCTTCATGTTCCTGCCAATGTAGCACCTCAGTCGTGGATGATGCAAGGGCTTTGATCTAGTGGGAAGCTGAACAGCCATTGTATGTCACTCACATTGCAATTATTCCCAAAGACACAGTACAGAACTGTTGTTAGTAATTAATTTCTATCCAATCTTATGTTTTTGTATGCCATCAATATCGGGACATCTTCCACATAATTACCTTTACAATGCTGCTAATAAATACCAGGAAGATGATTGTTCTATCCCGATCCCTTGATTAGCAAATTAGAAACTTTCTAAATTGTACACACAAGGGCACAAATTCTCACCCCATTAAATTGCTAGGGATGGAGAAGTGGCTCTGCAAAGTAATCAGAGTTCATTGGTGTAATGAAATATAAACCTTTATCATCAGAGCAGTGAGAAGGTCTGCTTGATATTTTGATGCCAAGGTAGGTTTTTCAGGTTTTAATGATAGTTCTGCAAGCTGTAGTGTTCCTTGGCAGTCCAAATGGCACTCTTCCTACCTCTGAAAACATCAAAGGCTGTTGCTGTTGCTTTGAATTTCAGTCTAGCCTTTAGAACAGGATGTCACAGAGCAGCAGATGAGAAGGCCAGCCACATTACCAGCAACAGAAAGTAGTAGTGAGGTATCTTTCTATGCTGCTAGCAGAATAACATCTAATTGTCTTGGCCAAACTCAAAGAGAGACATAGCAGGTTGTAAGCATCCTGATGACCTGCAAGTTGCTGCAGTACTCTGTGATGAAGGTGTTAGCCATGCAGTCATATCGTAAAGGATACCAAGACAATTTTGTCTTGGTCCCTGTTGCTGTAGACTCCCAAACATCAGTGGGTGAGACCACGTAGGGATGGGGATGGGCCAGGTTCCTCATGCAGATTCAGCGCTGGCTGACTGGTGGTCTGAGGAGGCTGGTGGAAGAGCCCAAGGTCATTCCTTGTGTATGGGACCATGCACCTTGCCAAGAAGTACGAGTAGTAGCGGTTCAGTGTCAGTGCTGTGCATCTGAGAGGGCTCCTGAGCGCGGATGCATGTCCCTTTCCCAGCGGTACCCAGATCACTGACTGACTAGCAGCAGTGGCGGTATGAAATGTTAGGTCATCCCTTGTGTTTTTAACAGTACTTCATTTTGGGCTCAGAGGTCAGTTCCGCCAATTATGCTAAAGCCATTTAGTGCATCTGAAGAGCTGCATTCAATTTGTGCCAACTTCATCTGTTTAAAAATTGAAACGACAACATCTTAACAACACTGGACAGGGACTGTCTCTTTTTATTTCACCACTGCTGTCCCATCACCTAGAAGCACACATGAAACACACACCGCTGCAAGAGAAGAGATGTCTAACAGTGCAGAGAACATGCCTCTGAGCCATACCCTAAATTTGTAATGTCCAAGCAAATGCAACAAGCCAGGCACCAAGATTAATTTGGTGCTGGAGCCAGGGATGCCTACCTTCACGAGTTCAGCCCACTGCTGGAACCGGAGATAAGGCTGACTTCGGATGTCTTTGTGCCTTCTGAATCCGAGCACCAAGGCAGGTCTTGAAGGATGTCCATCGTGGCTCAGGACTACCTGTGAGCT
Source organism: Phalacrocorax aristotelis (assembly GCF_949628215.1). Classification (NCBI taxonomy): domain Eukaryota; kingdom Metazoa; phylum Chordata; class Aves; order Suliformes; family Phalacrocoracidae; genus Phalacrocorax; species Phalacrocorax aristotelis. The sequence goes on along the minus strand of NC_134293.1, from coordinate 6,589,902 downwards.
CTTTGAAGTGCCTGGAACTATCTTGGTTCTTTAGGGACCATTTCAGGGATGAGACGTGAGAGAGCACATCATGCCCCAGCTGTCCTGCAGGATGGTGGCCCCTCTTTGGAAACGCTAGGCTCAATGTGCTGGTATTTGACTGAATCATGGTGGATCAGGTTTCTGTAGTATTAGTGGGCCACAGAGCTTATTTTCTGTTTATTGCCTCTCCTTTGCCCTATTCCTCTCTTAGGAGATACTCTGCTAATGTGTTTGCTTGTGAAATCTGCCTGAAACTCTCAAAGAAGGTGAAGTGGGATGAGGGAAAAGAGATTTTTCTAGAATAAATTGTAGGAGAAGAAACGTTTCTTTAGTAGTTTCCTTCCTTTTTTTTTTTTTTTGGGGGGGTGGGGGTGGGGTGGGGGAGGGACTTCTATTGTGATGAAGAACAAATCTATAAAAAGTCTCCATGCATCAAGAAAATGCCAATACATAAAACAAGAACGCTGTTCCATAACACAATTAAAAACAGGTATAATTTGAGCAACGTCAATATTTTTTTGGAAGGTAGTGCTGCATTACAGAAGTAAGCACTACTCACACATTTATAAACATCTGTCAGAATTATTTCCTGAGGCAAGGGAAAGTGACATCCAGCACAATCCCTTAACTGAATGTATTCTAATTTTCAGAGCTGTGTATGTAAAAAACCAAATGCTTACAGCAAACAATATCTCATGCTGTAGTGCTTTGGTGGGAATTGGGCTGGAGAAAGGAGTACTCACTTGGTCTTCACCTGTGCCAGGAGCTGTGATTAGCACAAGAACCACATCCTCAATGTATCTTTCTCCATCCATGTCTGTTTTCTTGTGTCTCCCTTCAGCTCCCATTGAGGTCCCCAAGCTCCTTCTGCACTGGCCCTCTGCGGTTCTCCATCAGAGCTAGCTGGGGTATGATTCTGGAGGAGAGGTGGTCTTTATTTATGCCCCAAGCAGCACCACACCCATTCCTGAGATTATTATTCTTGTTAATAATCATAATTATTATCATCATTTAGGTACCCCCACTTGGCTTTACATTACAGGTTGGGACAAAAGAATTGAAGATCTCTGAACCCTTGGCAGCGTTACTGAGTCATATTTCCACACCAGTTAACATCTCTTCCAGAGGAGGCATTCAGGGCATCTGCTCATATTCCACACTTCATAGCTACCTTTTCTTCACATAAATATTAACCATGGTCAGTTGATTGTGGAAAGAAAAATCTTAGTCTGTATTACTTGTGGATTGCTGATGTCCTCAGTCAAGCCAACCAAATATTCAGAGTGTCCCTGGAATATGTAAGAAGAATGAGTCAAGAAAATTGCCCATCTAATTTTTAGATTAGCAATTATAAACATACAGAGAAACAGGCTGTTTACACAAGGCGAGCTTATGACACAGAAAGATCCATAGAAGAAATGTAGCTGGACAAGCTGGGCAGTATATGGGCACTGTGATAGCTGGGTACAGAAGCTGAAAAGCTGTGATGATGAGCACGGTGTGAAAACAGAGCTGGCGGAAATCACAAGGAGAGGAGCCAGTCCTAATAAATATTGCATTAATAACAAAAAAGGATCACTCACATCTCAAACTGAATGCATGCTTACGTGCTCTTTTTACAGCAAGTTCAGAACCAAGTGTTCGTTATTGGGTTTTGTTCTGCCTGTTTGCTTTTAATTTCTGATTCTCTGTTCTGGACGGTTGCAGCCATCTGAACCTTTGGATGCATTAATATTTTAGCAAGATGGGCAACAAGAGGCTGTGAAATGTCAGTCATCTTTGAAAAGCAAAAAGGATTTGGAAGTAGATGATGGGCAGGTGGTTGTCTTAATTCAGCATTATACAGCAGAGATAACACTGACTCCCTCCTCTGTCTCCTCCCCCTCCCACACACACACTGAAAGAAAAAAAGACATTTGCATTCATTGGCAAGCCGGTGATGTGCTCAAAGGGATCTTTATCCAGCCCGTAAACAGAGTCACATTCTCTCCCCTACCCTTCCCCAAATTCTGGGTTGATGACTGGTTTCCCTTTGCTTCTCGGATGGATAAGGCTCTTTAAAATATAAGCATCGATGTAATAAATCAGAGAAAGAAAAAAAAGTGCACGCCTGTATCTCAAAAGGCTTGCTCAAGGCAAGCAAAAATGAAGTCAAATGGCACACTACTCAAAGCTGGCATTTTCAGAAAACCAGAGTCAGACCTTCCAAGTCCACACTTAGTGTCCTTTTAGGAACTATTCATTCATCAGAGTATTTCATATAATCTGACAGGAAATTATATTTACGATGCTTTTAGCTCCATTTGAGACATTTTTTTTTAATACTACTTCTGGAATGTAAATTATTTAAAAATCATCAATTTAGTTCTTTACATGAAGAGATGAAAGCTTAACCAAAAAGCTTTCCTTTTCATGGCAGTCTTAAATTCTGTGGGAGATCTATGTATTTTTGCTTAATTGAACACCTAAAGAAAAAAGAGCTTGGCCTCATAACATTTTTAGTAGAAGTAAATGGTAGATTTATTTAGCCCCATTGACTTTTGAAATACAACCACTAATAGCATCTGTTTAAATATTGTCCTCCAGAATGGATAAAACGTTTTATCACTAGGCATTAAATTCACTAACGGAGCATTTTATATACCTCTCTTTCCCTTGTACAGCTTTTCTGGTGGCTCCAACCATGTATTCCCAAGTGATGAGTAAAGACAGGCTCCCCCACGGAAAAGCCATTTGTGGTGCGGCCGTCCGGCTTTGGAAGGGAGGCAGCCCCGAGACCCCCTTCCCCGCAGCAAGGGAGGAGCAGGCAGAGGGGGTACCTCCACCCTCGGGGAAGCCTGGGTGGCCAGAGGAGGGCTGGGGCTCAGGGCAGGGCCTGGGAGCCCTCCTGCTCCACCTCGCCGGTCCAGAGCCGGGGAGGTGCCCACAGCTTGTTCTGTCCCAGCAGGTGACACCTTGGCACTTGCTGCTGGCAGAGCAGAGGCTCCAGGACATCGGGGGGAGAGGCTCCTGATCCCCTGTGTTAGCCAGCTGGGCACGCCTGGCCTCATGTGCCGTGAATCACACTTTCAGCTGTGGCACAGGGCAGTGCTTCGTGCTAGCTCTGTGAGCGTTTCTTCCCCACAGCCAACCTGGTCTGGATGCCAGCAGGGCTCGTCCTGTGGTGTAACCTTCTGGTGACAGAAACTGATGTTCTTTCTTAGGTGACATTCTTGGTTACATATGATTCTTTTGTCTGGGTAACTCTTTTAAAGAAATAATGGGAGCAGCGTTTAAGACGTACTTGAACTCCTGGCAGATATATAGCAGATGTAAACAACCAAAGATAAATGTAATTGAAATGACTCATGTTTGTGTGGGTTCCATTTTCCTCTCTGAACAGTTCCAACCCCAAACTAATTCTCATGAAGTGGGTTTGGGATGGAACCACAAAACTGACTGCTCCTAGATAAGGGACTGCTCTAATTGCACAAGAGAATTGCAGTGAATGGTTTTGACATTCTTTTAAATCCAAAATACATCTGTCATGAATGAGAGTGTGAGAACTTGCTAAATATTCATGAATCTGGGTTTTCTTTTGTTCCAGTTATACATAGGGAGTATGGGATGTTTCCCCCCCTACCAATTATAGGCTGTCTGATCCTGTCAGTGCAAATCTGAGGGCAGAAGGACACATTTCACATCAAGGTGCTGTGTCTGATGCTAACCTTAAAATCAATATGTGAAAAGTTGGTAGTTGCAGGTGAGTGTCACTACGGATGCAGTAGAGACACTGGGATTCCCCGTCATAATTAACATTGATTCCCCTTTCATTTGGGGTCTTTGTTGTCTGTGAACTCATTAAATTGTGACCTGCATGTAAGAATTGCGTTTATGCTCTGAAAAAGTCCGTGTTTTTGCTATAGGTTATTATATTCCTGAGGCTGGAGTTGTTTAAATGCATGTGATGAGAGGACTGTTTAGAAATATTTCAAGTAAGAACTATAAAAACAGGTTCCAAGGGTACTTTTTTACAGCCAGAATCTGTTCTCTTGCCTAAATGTGACATACTGAAAAGGCAACTCTCTGTTTATAAAACCAGCGTGGAATCTCAATGCTTGCACTCATTGTTCCTGATGAATAGGGGGTGGCAACAGCACTGATGGAGCTTACTTGGAGGTTGATTTGGCTCCGTTATTGCTTTCTTTAGGAGGACTTGACTCTTTTTTTTTTGTGCTGCATTAACTTCCAAGTGATGCTGGAAAACCCAGATCCAGCACAAGGCACAATATATCCAGCGGGGCTCTGCAGAATCCCAAAGGAGTCTCTGACTGAGTGCGTCCAGTATGTACTCCTCCTTGGCATAGGCTCTCCTCAGACTAAGATCCTATAATCAGGTATTTGGGAAGTAGCACTGCTTGACGAAAATATACATCTTTGTCCAAAATGAGTGAGAAAGAAAGGTAATCTTCATCCAAGAATGGAGGTAAATAAACTCAGTTTAAGACAAGAATCAACACACCACAAATCAACAAATCTTGGTTTCAGTGTACATTTAGACTGACCTATGATACAAAAAATAGCGTGCTTTCTGTAACATGGAAGTCACAAGTTATATCTGGCAAATGCTTTCATGCAACTAATCTTCTGGGTTGGACCCCTATACGGCTGTGAGACTTCTCTGTCAGCTGATGATTACCTGCAAGGTTGAGATGGCTTGAATTTAGTTTGGTTTGACATGCTTGAAGTATTTAGCAGGGCACTGAGAACCAATGAACTGTTTGCTCTTCTTTGCCGGAATAAAATAGTACTGGTGTACCAGCCAGCAGGAATTCATAATAAGTAACTCGTTGCAAGATTGCTGGAAAGAACAGTTCCATGAGTGGTTGGCTACATTCACCTGTAAACAGCCCGCCTAACAAACTAAAAAGACATCAATTTAGGACTAATCTTAAAAAAATAATGCATTGTTTGGAGACCTGTAAGCATGATTTTCCAAGGTAGAAATCCCCAAGGCATGGGGATATGGAACAATTCCCTGAGGCCATGTATATATCTGAAACCCCCTGTTTAGGGATGAAATGGATTTTAAGGGGCGATGAGATCTCCTGTTGGCTCTCTGCAAGGAGATAAATGTGTCCCCTATGTGCTGCCCAAAATTTAGAAGCTCTCCCACACTGTAAGAGACAAAGGGAAATATGTTTATTTTTAGACCACACTCTGCCTGGAAAGATACCCTCAAGTGCATGCTGTAAATAAATACATGAACTGAAAACACGCCTGAATACATCTAGAGATAGAATTGCACATATTGGCATTGTGACAAGAAATTTATGGTCCTCCCTGAGTATTTTAAATGATGCAATGGACAGTGATAACCCTGAGAGTAGCTATGGTAACACAAAAAAAATTCCTTTGTAGACAAAAATATTTCAGCATTTTTATTGCCATCAGACCACTAATTAAAAGAAGGGATCACAACAGAGACGTCATGAGAATTTAACAGTTTTCAGCTCTGGGTGAGGTTTGCTTCCACGTTTGAAATGTGAAGGATTTGTGCAGTGGCTCTAGGACCAGTTTGTGCAAAAGTGATGGAAAGTATCTCCCCCGTGGTGTGATGCGGGGCAGGTCACTTCACCTCTCTGCTCTTCACCATCAGAGCCTTCACGTTTGCCTGCTGGTTATTCCCCTGGGACTCTGACCCTGACCAGGGCCACCCACAGTGGTAGCAGAAGTTTGCAGTTCATCATTTCTAGAGCATGGTTTGCCGGGCAGGCGTGGGGGTATGTATGGTCAAAGCACCTAACAGGTGGTTGACCTGAGATTCTGTGGAGGCGAGGTATGAGGCTGGGCCCATCTCAGTGGGCATCTCTCCAGAGCCATATCTGGTTGTGAGATTAAAGTGCTGAGCATAGCAATGCAGGTGTTAACTAAAACTCTAAATCGAACAGTGCTGGATGGAACAAGGACACATGCATCCTTGTACTTTTCTTTAAGACAAAATTATTTCAGAATTCAGGGGATTTTAAAACACCCAGGATTTTGTTCTGTGTGTTTAAGGGGAGCAGGGAATTAAAAAAGAATTAAAATGGAGAAAAAGATAGAAAGCACAACAGGATCATCTTAGAGCAGCAAGATGGTGATTAGGAAGTTGAAAAGTCTCCCCCGAAAATTAATATGGTGTGGAAGTATAAGTGACTTATGCAGAATCATTTCCTAATCCAAAATAAAAAGAAGCCCTTATTAAGAGATGAATCTTGTTGTCCTTGCATTTGTTAGGCTCCTGGGATGACTGTCCTGTGTCTTCATTACCCTCCTGAACGTCTTTATGTGTATTCTTAACTTTATCAATAGATGCAGTTCCACTGGGACCATAAAGGCACTGTGCTCTATTATTCTACCCTATTCTCCTTTATCCTTTTTTCGCCTCTCCTCACTTTTAACCCTGGGTATTATGTTATTCTAGGATGTTGTTTTTTTCTTCAGAAGTCCTCCAATTTGTTTCGGTTGATGAATCAAGGACTCAAGCTTCCTTTTAAGCACTAATTGGGAACGTGCTTTGTCCTTAAAATGAAAAATGCACTGAACATCCTTGTGCTGCTGACTGGGCTGAGGATATTTACATGACTTATGGTTCTGTTCCTTTATGTAACTGCGGCACAAGTTTTGACCCTGTTGTCAGGGAGAGAAAGCAACAGCTATTACACAGCCCAGTGCAATTTTAAATTAACCAAGTGAAGTTCAGTTTTGGTTTCAATTATGGAGCTGGTTTGTTCACTGATGCTAACAAGCACCACTCCGTTGACTGGCAGGGGTGGATCTTTGTTGGTTCATGCTAGCCATGCATCCTGTCTGTTGTGAAGTTGTTGCAGTGGCCGGCTGCTTTCCTGCAGGACGGTCTCACTCTACCTCCAGCAAAGAAACAGCCTTTGTAGAAGCTAAAATAATATGCTTTCCAAAAATTACTGATATACAAAAAATGGACCGCTGTAGCTTTGAGCTCAAATACTCGATCACTACTGCTTGAGTCCACTACTACTACTGTTGAGTCCACTTGAGATCTCTGCGTGGCAGTTACTAGTGCTATCTAGACACACAGTTGACTTTAAAGTACAGATCCCATTTTCCCTGTGCCTCTGCTAAATATTTTATGTTTTAAATTAATTCCGAGTTGCAGAGCCGGTGCAGAGATTTACCTGGCAGATCTAGGATAGCTCCCCTTAGCGCAGTTCAGAGGGACACGAGTTCTGTCTCACACGGCAGTAATGAAATTGCATAGAAAATATAATGCTGCAGTAACTGCACCAGTGTTGCAAAAGGTTTAAGAGAAGAAAGTGTTAATTTACCTGATATGAAAAGTAAGACTATATCTGTGTCCGTGACCAGTCATGTTCCACCTGAACACCCATTCTGGACTACACAGAACCGTCAGCTGGGCTCACCTCCATCAGTGCACAGCAGTGCACTAGGGACTGCTACATCTCAGGGTATGTGATCTCACCATGGATGTTTTCATGCTGTACAGGAGGCACAAGTGCTGTGCCTGTTCTCAAACACTGACATGGGTAAAAAGGACAGTATTTCTACAGCTCAATGGATGCAGCTGCACAAGTGAAAATGTGAGGAAGATCTAGAACTAGTGTGCAGAACTGGGCTTACGTAAAATTAAAAACACCCAAAATCTTACAGAGGTCAAAAATAGTCATTTTTATTTGTCATAATAATACTGTAACTCTTAACGAGGAGCTCTCCTACAGATAGGGGTGGTTGTAGCACGAGTTGAGTCACTGCCGCATCGCTGTGCAGACTGATTCATCATCCATGGCACTGACAGAGACGTCCTTGGCAGATGGTGGGTTTTGGTATGGATCGAGCACCTTTGGTGGAATTATGCCATTATCATAGTATCACACATCTTGATGATATTCACTTTTGCTGATATCTCAAACTCATGAGCTTAAATTTAGGTTAGTAGTGCTAGAACGCAGTGGCAGCTGAGTAGAGCACAGATTTTTCAACAATGTGGACCACAGTAGGAAAGTAAATAATTCAGCAGCATTCCTTTTCCTACATTTTCTACATTCTAACAGCAATTATCTTAGGTTCTGCTGGGATTTCTCTGTTTATGCAATGCCCGTGAACTTTGATCTAGATAAAGTTTAATCTTCTTTGGTAACAATTTCTTCTTAAGCGCAGTTCATTGGGTCAGCAAAGCACAGAGTGCAGAATGCGGATCCACCCTAAGGCCAGGTGCTGCAAGTGCAGTTAAATTGGTCACCAAAGAGGAATACAGTTATAAATGGAACTCGGACCAATGCTACCTGCACTTGTTACCATCCAACGTTGATCTGAGCACTTCTGTGAGCAATTTTAGCTTGAGCAAGGTGTAACTGCAGTGATGTAGTAACGGGGGGTGGGGGGTGGTATCACAGCTGTCACATGGAAAACTCACACTAGAGTATAAACTACTTCATGCAAACAAGCTGGGTTTGGTTAATGCCTGGATCTTGGTGCAGCACGAGGGAATGCCCTCGAATGTGTTTCTCATGGGGAAACAGACCTAATGTTTGAAATAAACACAATGACGATGCAACAAAGTTGCCTGCACGAGGCCACGTATTTCAAATAGCTGACAAAGTCCTCAAACTATCCAGAACGTTAATGGCTTGTATGTAAAGCTGAGCTTTCATCCAGGTGCAAAAATATGAATTAGTGTATGTTGCAGTTCAAAGTTGGAATAAGAATATTTGGGATCAACTACAAAAAAACCTTTTTCCTCTGTTTTCCAACCTAATCAGGAAACTGAATGAAACATAATTCAGTCTTCCTTGGTCAAACGGTTCTTCCAGCCTGAAACCCAACTTTGTCAAAACCAACCTAGTGATCTCAAAAACTGACTCAAGAATAGCATCTCTTCATCCTGATTCAGTTCCAGCGACCCACTGCATCCAATGATATTTGACTGTACAACTACTGATGGCGTTTTCGCAGTCAGGATCAGAGATGTTAAAATCTCCTGGAATTATACAATTCCCAATAGCATTTTTTTTCCTTTTATAGCATTGTGGCTCTTTCTATCTCTCCCTCTAGCTTCCAGTACAACTCTTACTACAGCAGACTCCCAGTATCACTGCATTCATACATCTTTCAGCAAATTAGTCCCTAATAATTTTGATTCAGTTTATTCTGTTTTTAATTTTCTTTACAGAGTGCAGGAAGCATTTTGCCAAACCAATGGCCTGGGTGCATGACCTGGATTCACCCCACTCTACACTGGAAGCCACCCCAATATGCTCCTCTTCCCTTTCCTCCCTGTCCTGTTTACATCTGAGGGTGACCCTGGCAAACAGCCTTCTTGCCTTACTTGCAAGACTTGCTCAGCTGAAATGGGTGTGATTTCCATGCAGAGCGTGGGTCGCCCTGGCTTGTCTCGGAGCTCAGCCTCTGCTCCACAAGTGCCAGGTTGCCCGAGAAGGACAGGCAGCCACTGCCGGCGTGGATAAACCCCCTTTTACTCACCTGGGCTGCAAAATCAACATTGTTGTTTTAGTAGTACAGAAGTTAGACAGCACTGGGGGGTTTTTGTTTTGGTTTGCTTTGGGTTTTTTTAGTGAAATTTGAAGCTGAACATCTTCATCTAAACTGAGGCTCTCAGAAACACTCAAATTAATTACACCTTGCTCATCAAGCTCTTCCTTTCAAATAGAAAATGATGAATGACTTCATTTCACTATGTGAGCTATGAAGACTGCCTGAGTTCAGCATCGGTGTAGCTGGCAGGTGTCTGAAGAGCTCTTGACAGACCTGGTACTGTCAGCTCTCCCCACGTGCTCTGTGAGAATATTATGCACTTTGGTGTTCTTTATGGGTTTGGGGGACTTTTTTTACTTTGGATTCAAAACAAAAATTTCACACCGTAAGGCAATCTATTGTCCCCACTCTTAGGCCAGCATTCATCAGGGGGCCAATTAAAATAGTGCAGTGCTTGTTAATAATAACTCAAAGCAACTTTTCAGTTCAGTTTTCATTTATTTAGTGGTGCACGCTGGGACCTACCCAGCATGCTTCAAAGGACCAAGCACATTGCAGGGACCAGACATAGCTCAGGTTCTCATCTAACCATGACTTATCAGGGCAGCTGAAGGGCAGTTTTACTGATTCTTAGTGGAAATATTGATAAATTAAGGAGAAATTAGCACAAGGTTTTATATATTGTTTATCTCCCACTTAACTCCTGGGTGTTGAAGTGGAATGTCAGTTAAAATGCTGTTTTGGTTCTTTGCAACTGTGATGGACAGTGTCTCTACATTAGTCATTATACTACATAATAAAACCATGGCGTGATTTACATACTTTAGTAAGTAAATGGATAGACATCCGTCGGTCTCATAAACTAGTGAAGCTCCAGTGATTTCACTCCTGCAGTTAATGAGCTGCTGGAATTAATTACAAATTTGGTTGATGATATTCACCTATATATAGCTCTATTTTAACCTCTCCCCTCCAGAAAGTAAGCGTGTGCTTACATTACTTGTCCTCAAGAAAACTCTGACCTGTGTTTTAATTTAGAGTACATGATTAAATCTTACTAATCTCAGAAGGGTCCTTTATTGAAAAAGAGGTATTGTCTTTAGATATGCTTTAAGATGTATTGTTAGATGCAGGTGTCTATGTATGGTGATACTTTTGAAGTAACTGTGTAAGATCAGAAATTATGGAAATTTTGAAGGAAGATAATTTTTTTTTTTAGGCCTACTAATACAGCTGGCAAACACAGATGTTTTTGGGGTGCTCCAGTCCCTCCTGACTCAGAGAAGGACCCTAGATGCTCTTGATGGAGGTGCATTTTAAATGCTGTGAAAAGGCTTTGCTGAGGCTTCCCAACTGATTGCATTTGTCTGCAGAGGTTGGGGCTCAGGCATCCTCTCCAAAGCCCCATTGCTGAGGCCCCACCCAGCTCGTTGGTTGCCCAAATGGGAGCAGGTGGAGCCTGGGGGGGACATCTGGGCCAGGTGAAGAAGGTCTGGAGGTGGCCATGCCTAGCTCCTCTGTGGTGGTGTGGCTGGTGGGTGTGTGGGTGGTCTGTGCAGAATGCTCTGAGCTCACCCTGAGCAGCAAAGCTTGTTTTGCATTATTCCTTAGTATCCCAAGTGGTGATCCATTTTCCTTGAGGGTGGAGCAGAGACTGAGGTGAGCTACGTCTTCCTGCTGATGCTTTGCATGGAAATTCCCCGTGGTCTCTCAGGGCAGGGTGTGGGGGCTGTGTCCCTGCTCGTGGCTGATGGCACCAGGGCACCTTGCAGAAAATCATTACAGCTTGTTGTAAAACTAGTTTTATAACCTTCCTGTTGGCTATTGTTCATGCACATACAATACCTGTGGCATGGGGATGTGGGGAATTCCTCAGGAACCCCTCAAGATAACAGTATCCATAAAGTCGGAGTCTGATTTCCTCTTGATCCAATAATGCATCAACCTATGGGATCTTTCTGAGTCAGTGCATTCTGATAAAGTAGTCATATAGATTAGGTCCTATGGTTCAGTTAATGATCAAAGTAAGTATTTCCTCTGGCATTTTATTTTCCTAATACTAAGATGAAATAAGTCCAGGATTATCATTGTTTGATAGAATGAAATCTGGTAACCAACAGAGGAGAATTAATGTGTGTGTGGTTGGTACTATGTGGTGTTTTATGCAACCTGATCTTTGTTGGTTGTCGCCTCTCTGACTTGTGAGCTGAAACGTGAGGCACAAGGGAGTGCAGGCTGGGCTTGGCTGTGGCTAAAGTAGCGGCAGAGGAGGGGCAGGGAGAGGTCAGGCCCCCTTGTTCTCTGAAAACCCAGCTTAGGGCTTGGAGGCGGTCAGAGCTTTGGGTAGTAGCAGATGCTGTTTCTCACAGGGACTTGGGGTGCTGCTGGCTGGGGACCAGCCCCTGGAGGGGGACCCTCTATATGTGTCCCCAGCCCCCGAGCAGGACCCTTGGGTCAGGGCCTACAAGCCCTTCTGTGGTGTGTGGGCAGAGCTCCGGCGTCCTGCCACGCGAGGTAGCTGTGATTCCCACCCGTGGGACAAGGGCGAGGAGGGCCAGGGGGGTCTGAGGAACAGTGCCGTGCTGGCAAGGCAGAGGCAGACCTACGCATGCACGAAAGGAGAACTGGGCACCAGGGGGCCTTTACTGGGGAAGCTGGGGGTGCTCCTGGGCTTTACCTGCCTGAGAAACCTGCTGTGTAGTGGAAGTTTCATCTTCACATGAGGTCTGGGATTCAACTGAAGTCTGTGCCTTCATTGTGCAGGGCCATGCTTTCTGTGTTTCTCTGCAGGGATAAGAGGAGTTGCTCTAGAGGAGTTTCGCTGAGATGGCCACTCCTGCCTAGTGCTCGGGCAATAGGATTAAGATACGCAATAATTGGGTTCTGTATTTATGAAACCTTGTGAGAAGAAAATCGAGCTGAATATGTACAGTACATTGAAGTGTAATAAAGCCAACTTGAATGGGTACTTTATTGCAAAGCAGACTGTTTAAATGCATAACATTTGTGCATTGCCCGACAGCACAGTCCTCTAAGGAAATACAAGAATCCTAGTCAAATATGACTTGCAAAAAAGGTGAATGAATTCCACTACCCCTAGTCTGAAGCCTGTAATGACTTGAAAAGCCTCCCTCTGTGCCTCAAAACCTCATGGGAACAGCAGGTCTCTCCTCGACCGGCTCCATGTGCTTCGCTTGTGCTGCTGAATGTGGTTTTGGAGCTGGGTGGCCGTGGGGGACAGGGCAGAGAGTGCTGGGCCAGTGCGCCGCACTGCGAGGCAGGAGCCCCGCGATGGCAGGGAGCCGCAGGTTTCCAAAGATAGAGAATATAACATTTTTGGATGAAATGTCGCCTTTTTTCTTTCCTGAAAAAAATGTTAGGTACTTCATTTCCTCTGCTAAAACCTTCTGTTGTCTCACAGAGCAGAGATCTGTCTTGGGAACAGTCTGCTAGGCCTGTATCAGTTCCCATGATTTTCTTACTCCCCAGGACCAGGAAGTGCAGAAACACCAAGATAATTGCAATTCTTCCAGGCTTTCTGGTCCCACAGAAGCAGCTCAGTGAGAGCCAGATGACCCCTGAGCACTAAATAAACTCTTACTTAACGGCATGCCACGCTCGGGATGCCGAGTGCTCCAAAACAGCATGGGCCACGGTTACAGGGATAGTCTTTGTGCACTCGCTTTGCTGTATGCCTATTTTAAAAATACTCCTATCTTCATATCTTGCCTTCCTGCCTTTAGTGTGGATTTGTGAATACTTCAGCTTTTCTTGAAACTATTTGTCAGATAGTTTGTATTTGTAAAGTACAAGTTTTGCTCACCTCTGTAGCCTAACCTCCCATCAGTGATGGGATCTAGACGCCTTAGAGGCCTGTGTTCATAAAGCTCCTACTGCATTTTCTTCGTGAGCTTGTGTTTAGTTAACTCCATAAGGACATATCATAAGCTCTATCATTTTGGTACGGTGATAATTTTCTTTAAAAAGTGGCTGTAAGTGTGAATTTAGCCTACTTATTTTTGATGACAGCAATTTCATCATTATTATTGCTATTGTGCAGCTGCTCTCTGGAGGAGCTTAAACCATGTCAAAAAGGGAACCAACATAATGAGTCTTACAGAATTCAGAGGGAGCGATTAAACTTAGGATAATGAGTTCTACTGAATTTTTAATGTTATTGTAACAATTCACACCACTGCAGCCTGTTCATCTCTGGACTCAAAACTGAAATGTGCAATTGGGAATTGGGCTGTGCACATATGTCCTTTTGCAAGTCTATTCCTCATAAGAAAAAAAGAAGAAAAAACCCACAAAAACCACAAGATGAAAGGAACCCTACAGGTTCCCCCTAATTTCAGTGTTTGCAACATACAAACCTCCAGCCTCAGGTGAGGTTATGGGTATCTGTCCTGCTTCAGAGCTGCAGAGAAGGTCCCAGACCAGTTTTCAATTATATGTCCTTGATATTTGGGGACTGAATGAGTAGAGGTAAATCAAACTTCATTAATTGGCTATTTTTCCCTGGTTCTCTAGAAATGGGTAGTGGGAATTGAAACATGGTTATTTGCAATGAGAGGAGGACAGTTTGCCGGGTTTTATTTTGCTCTGATGCATGCTGGGGTTTCTCACACTCCACTGCAGCTGCTGGAGCTTGCAGATTTGCACGGAGAAGCTCTGATGCCGCAGTACTTACAACACAAAGAGCCATCCAAGTCATGTTGTTTTTGCTATGCTAGCTGTAGTCTGAAGACTACAGCCAGGGTAAGCTGTGCAGGAGTTGTCTGAGACTGTTGCAACACAAAAATCATTGGTAAGGGGGGGTTTTGTTCTGGAGGTCAATAGATACTAAAAGAGATACCGATTTTTGTATGCTGAAAAGCTGGAAATTAGAGATGTTTTGTGCTGTTTCTGGCTGGTGCTGTAAACAAAAGAAATAAAATGTTTGTCCAACACGTGAACAAGCACTTGAATTTGAGGCTGTCGTGTTCCGCTCTGAGCTCTGCTGCATGCTTTACAACAGCTGCTGAAGCTGTGCACCCTTGCAGCTTTAACTCACCGTAATAAAAAGAGCTTCCCTCCAGTGCGTGCACGTGGCAGTGGATGTTTGCGCCAACCACCAGCAGCATGCTGCCGGAGCCGGGAGCCCTCCAGAGCAAGGCAAGCGAGCGCCCACCCTCTCACCCGGCCCCGCACGGTGTGCCACAGCCTCGGCGGGGCTGCAGGCGTCTCCCGCTCTCCCAGACGTGCGGCAGGTCCTTTCTGCCCCTTTGACACTGAATCTTTTTTCAGATACATTCTGCTTTCTACATCTTAGCAACCTCTGAACAAACCTTTATCTATTCCTAGTTGGGTTTGAATAAATTCTACCCGTGTATGAGCAGAAGCAGCCCATTCTTGCTTTCCCGAATCACATGCCAACATACAGATTTTTAGCTTTGTGAACTCCTGTCTGTGAATTTTTAAAACTCAATGGTGCCTTCCGAGACGGGGAAGCGGTGCTGCCTACGCTGACGCTGCCGTGGCGAGTGTGTGTGTACTTACACACTATTGGGAAATAGCAGAACAGGAGTGGTGCCTGGGGAGGTGGCTTACTTCTGCTGGTAGGAATGCATTATTTTCTTGTCCGGGCTGTAAGGAGAGTTCGGAGCCCAGAAGTGCTGATAAAAGGCATCTTTCACTAGTGAAGCATCTTTTCTGGACTTTTTTACCTATTCCTCTCAGCCTCTCTCTCCTGACAGGAACGGTATCTCTGTTTGGTGTTGAGAACAGTAATCCCCTTATCTTGGGTGTTGAACAATGTGATATAATTAATAAAAGTAATGACAATTTATGCACTGAATATCAATTAGTGTTCAGATTTCTGAGGGAATGGAGATTGGGAATGGAAATCAGATTGGACGATACCACATAAAGAAATTATTTCTTTGATGTAGAAGACATTAAGAAAGTGTTTCATCCGTGACAAGATGAGAAATGAAGCAAGCTTTATGGAAACCATAAATATTTTCACCCGTCAGTGGTTCATTCTTTAATGGAGACATGAGGGAGCATAGTTCAACACAAACACCCTGGTGCTCACGGCCTTAAATGTCACCGCTTCACTCACAAGTTAACTCTGTTCTGGGGGTGCAGTTGCTTAACAGGATTTCTTCCATCTGAAAAGATGCGCTGGTGACAAAGGAGAAAGCACAAACCAACTCAAACTTATTGTAATAAGACAGAAGAAGCAGCCCCAAATTATGTTGTTACTCTGGTTTAATCAGCCTACCCTGCTGCTCCTGCCCGCACAGAACATCAATTGCTAGACCCATCTGTGAAATGTGGCATTTGAGTTGCATTGGTTGAGAGTGAACAATATATCTAATGGTTGCTTAATCTGTTGTGTATTTTTTTTATGGTGTGCTGAAATGCCAGGGTTAAATCTGAAATGCCTCATTTATTGCCTCGGTATTAGGAAGAATAAGGATGCAATTAGGATTCGGAAAAATTAGGTTAAATATTCATTTCCTGATACAGAGATATTAAGGCTCCTCCTGTTTCACATTAAGCTGCAAACTGGAGGGCAGATTGGACAGCAGCCCTGTAATTGGTGCAAATGACACAGGACATGCTTGGAAGCACCTCAAGGGTTTAACTTCAGCTAATCTGACTCATAAAGAGCTGCAGGAGAGTCACATATCCTCACGCTTTTACTGCAGGCTAAATTGCCTTTGTCCTTGCTTCTCCTTGTTTAGCCAAGTCTGTTTCCAGTTCAAATCTCACCAGTTTCTTGGTAAAATGGATGATCTTCACTGTTGCCTGCCCTGCCTTCACTTCTCTGATTCTTCTCCATCCACTTTCTCAGTCTCTCGCTTGTCGAAACGGTTTCTGTTCATTCTGTGATGTGCTGGCACGTGGGAAGAGCTCGATTTCATTACAAGAGGTGGCATACTGCTGAAAACTCGTGTCACCCAAAGTGCACCCTTCTCCCTACGCCAGGCCAGTTAAACCTATTTCTTTCTGGATGTTTGTATTTACTTTCCTGAAGGACCTGATTTTTGGAGATACCATAACCTCTCCGAGTAAAGAATTGTATTGCTGGCCTCTTAATCTTTGAGCCAGCTTAGAAAAGCATATTCCTGAGATAAACAGAAATGTACAGGGGAGAAGCTCTTAAGCTGGTACTGCTAATTGTACATTGGTTATTTCCAAATGCTGGGATGAAATGAAGCAAACCCTCCCAAATCCAACTGTACCTGTATTCCTGCCCTCCCCTGCAGAAACCAGAAATGATCTTTATTGTGGAGTCAGGAGCTGTCAGTTTGCAGTGAAGTACCATCCTCTGTTAATATAGCCATAGCACTTCCTTTGAAATACTGATGAATTGGCACAGCGTTGTCTCGCTGATGAAATTCAGCAGTTAATTGGTCCCCAGATAAATGGCCTTCCCAATAAGGCAAAGCCTTTGTCCTAGATAGCACGCTTAGAAAAACATTTTCTCTTGAAAAACTGATTTTAAAAATATACTTCCTTTCCACCATGCGTCCCCCTGGTAAATGGAGCACGATGTTGTTTAAATGCTCTTTGAAAAGCATTCTTGAGATAAGATCATTAGTATATAAAAATGGTTTCTTAGCAGAGGAAGATTTTGTTGGAAAACCTTCATTGGTGGTAGATTGGGAGTAATTAAGTGCAACGTAATTTAATGACTCAAAACAACAAACAAGCTTTGGCACAGCTATTTATGAATGCGCAGTTCTCCTGGGGAAACCTTCTAATTTGAAATGAGTGCAGAACGTGCATTGTTTTCAGGGGGTTGCCTCTTTGCCATGACAGACAGACAGGAGGAGCATTTCTGAATTGCAGATTTGCTTCACTTCTGTGCCGAACCGGTTCTGTCCCCCAGCGATGCAAACCCTGCAGTGCTGTGCTCACAGCTGCTGAGGTCATCTGATGGGTTCACTTGTCCCATGCGTGCGTGATTTGATCCTGACCGTGAGGTTCCCATTTGTCTCTCCTGGTCTATAAGCTACTGGGGACAGTGACCTTCAGGTAGCTCTGTTTTGCATATGGCTGTTGGTCTTAGTTGTTAATCTGAGTTCCTGTCATCACTAAAATTAATATATATACTCTCTGGTCACCTCTTAATCCTTTATATGCTGCCAGACGCAAGTGGTTGAGTGAAAAAAAACAAATGCAAATGAGAAACAGTCTTTACAGGAATTTATACAGTTAGTGAATCTCCACTGCATGTGTTTTGCTCCAGCAAGTGATGTACATAGTGTCCTGGAGGGCAGTCAGTCCTGTGGTGCTTTTTAGTACCTCTTAGAGACACATGAAGATCAGAAGTTAATTTTCATGCCTCTTCTATAGCTGCTTTATAATTAATTTCTCTGAACCAGTTTGTTTTTCTGCTGCCAAACACTTCAATGCTTATATGTAAATTATCAACATCTGAAGCCTTCTTTAGAAAAGGATACAGGGCAATCATCAGATAAAAGTCATTACATATTCAGAGCTATTCTGCTCCACTGATAATAAAACATTCTTAGGGGAAGGTGACCTTTTTACAACAGACTTATTAATGTCAGGACTTCAGAATTGTCTTTTCTCATTATAAGTCTTACCAAAAACATTAAAAAGAGTGAAGTTTATGATCTTAAAGATGTGTCAAAGCGCCACCGTTAAAGACATTTTCACAGAATGTTATTTATATAACCCATCTTGGTGTGCTTTATGTGGCAAGTGTTGTGAGTCCTAACAGAACTCTATGTTCATGACTACTTTCTATTTCTGACCTTATCCTATGAATTCCAGGTATGGTTTCCAACACTCATGTTTACAGGCTTGGAAATCTCCCTGGCTGCCCATGTGGTGCAGTTGAGTTAGCTTTCAGATGAGACGGACTCATCCCAAACTGCTACGCTCCTTTGAGGAGCAAGTTCTGGGGGGAAACTTTTAGGTGAGAACTTACAGAATTATTCTGCCAAGGGAAAAAAATGAAAACTCTATTGTATAATTTAAAACTAGGTTTAAAAAAATGCTGCTAGTACCAACCGTAAACACAGAAGAGGATGTTAACTTCCCTGGGGAAGGGTTAGACAGCTCTTTGAGAGGGATCCCATTAAAGCACCCATTACATTAAAAATATGCATGTGGGATGACAGTCCTAAAGGAGCATAAATTTGAGGGCACAAGCTAGTGAGAAGAACAGAAAGATGTAGACTATAATTCTGTAAGTTTAGTAAAATATTTTGAAAGCTATCTAATACCAGTATGCCTCCAGTGTAACAGAGGCCTGGCTGGGAGGTGTATGAGAAAGAAGGGAGGACAGCCACCTCGAGGATTAATGGTCTGCACTGCACAAGAACTAAAGGCTTGTCAAAAATATATGACCACTAGCTAATCAGGAACCTGGGGGTGAAGATGCTGCAGGGGCTGGGCATGGGATCAGGAGTATTTTCCTAAGGGCGTTCAGTATTTTGAAATGTGACAGGAGGTAGATATCCCAGGTGCTGACTGTGCTGAGCCCCCGCAGACCCACCTGGGGCTGTTCTCACACTAGATGTAAAGTTGGGGTGGGTTCAGTTTAGTACAAGTTAAGCTTTACGTGCATCTCCTAGGAAGCAGGATCTCCATGCTGCTAAACCAGCATGACAGCAGGCACATTTGGTTGCAATCCAAGATGAAAGCAAATCATTCTCAGTGCAAACAGGACACAGACACCTTTCAGTTGTCTTTTGACATTCAGTGGTACTGGGTATTTCATCTTTGTGACTCTGAATACTGCCGTGCCCCCCCACCCCAAGTTTTGAAGGCACATTCTGCCTCTCATCTCTAGCAGTGATCTATCACACAGGCGCTGCAGGGATCTTTTGTAAGAACTACCATATATTTTTCATTACTTTTACAGAGGGAGAACTTCAAGTTGTCAAGAGGTCACTGCTGTGGTTAATGTTCAGGAAGGGTATTAATATTGAGTACGTGCCCAGGTACAGGCATTTGAGCTTTGAAATCAGATGCAACACTATGATAGTTTCTTGCATGTTTTTAAGTAGAGGATGTGCTTGGGCATACCCTGAATTGCTGTCTGTCTCGGGCAGAAGATGGATGGTGTGTAGAGCCCTGTTGGGAGAGGAATAGGTGAAAACAGACAGGTTTCCTTGTCTTTAATTTCAGATTTTGAACTCAGCAGTTCTGGCCAGGCACTGTCATTAGTGTTACTCGCCTGGCATGGGCCACTTCAGCCCATTAGCCTGGGCTGAAGTTCTGCAATAACAGCAGGATGATATTTTCATTGCCTGATACATGCTGGGAGCTTGTGTCTCCAGAGTTGGTCTCAATGAAGCCCAGAAAGAGCAAAGAAACAGATGAGCACACTTAGTGGCAATGAAAAGCTGACACAAAATTAGTTTGGTTGGTGGGGTGGTTTTTATTATTTTTTAGTTAAATGAACTAGTTTGTAAAACTGTTGTGAAAGTGGAGAAAATGATTTGAAACATCTTAACTGAAATGTGTGACAGGCTTTAGCGAAGGAAGAAAAAAGTGGAAAAAGAAAAAACTGGGATTTAATTTCCTAAATTTATCTTTGAAAACATTCATAAGTTTGAAGGGTGAGCCCATTTATCCAATGAGTTACAGTGATATATGCAAGTGACAACTTGATAGGTCTCTGTCGTCAAATATTCCTGTACGCAAGGAGAACATCAACTCCTTCAAATGTGAAAACATTTTTGTGCTGTTCTGAATTTATGTACTGAGCTGGGGGTAGGTCTGTTGCAATGATAGCCCAGAATTTCCCTCGGCTTTTTCCGATTTCCATCCTGCCCTGGCGTGGCTGGTGATGCTCATTCTTGAGCTGCTGTGACAGCAGGAATTCAGCCCCCTGTGCCTGCACTTTGGCACCTTTCCAAAATCAATATTTTAAAGAATCTGAAATTATTCCTCCTACTCATGCAGTCATGATTCATGTGATGATAGCATCAATATTAATACAATAATCGAACTTTAATTTTAGTTGCTAAGTAACCTATCATCCCCACAGAGCAAACTGGACTCGAACCAGAACAACTGAAAATGGAGAAAACATCATGTGAAAAAGGAAATATTAAGGGGGGGGGGGAAACATCAGTCGAGTACCGGTTTCTGCAGAACCATTCTCTGGTCTGCTAAAAACTGAGATCTCCCTTTTTGAATGTTCCCTTTCTGTCTCTCCTCCAGTCCCAACCTTTCTTGCATGACACCCAAACCTCTCCTCTGTGCCAGATGGGCAGCACTGCTGCAAAGGGCTTGCAGCCAAGATTTATAGCAGAGCTGTTTGTTGCCTTTGTGGCTATTTAAATCTCCTGCCACTTGCTATTCAAAAGGTAATCGTCGTAAAGAAAAATGAAGTAAATATAACCCATGAAGTTCATTCTGCTGTACGGGTGACATCTGTAAAGTTTTTCTGCTTGAAATGTGGGTTGGTAAGAGTCTCCGAGTCTCAAAAGGTCAAACAGATTTCTCAGTTCAGGCAGTTTTCATGTCAGAAACGCTCAGCTGCTACCACACTCGTGTCGCCTCTCATGAGCACTGTGGTTTAAGCGCTTGAAGCCGCTGATGCTCCTGGCAAAGGGGGAGGCTTGTGTCTCTGCTAACCCTGGGTATTGGGCCATGGTTTTTGGTGGTTGTAAGGCGGCATTGCTCAAGCAGCGGGTGCTGCTTGGCTGGGTCCCGCGTGGTGCTCGGCACCCGGCGCGGTGGCCTCTGAGCTGCCCCTGCTCCCGGGCCGGCGCTTGGAGCTGCCAGCGACCAGGAGAGCTCGAGCTGCTCCTCAACTACAGCGCTTGTTGCCCCATCACCGGCAGAAAGGGCCATGTTCCACCCTGTTAAAATTCTGTTGAAATAAAGAATCAAGAAGAAATAGTTAAATAAAAAAAAAAAAAATCTGATTTTCTTGGCTTTTTTTGGCACACTTCTGAAGAAGACTGATTCAGTATTTTTCTTCTGGCAAACTATTTTGTCAGAGAAATCCCAGAGAGCTTCATTTCTGCTATTTGAAGGTTATCTAATGAATTTCAGTATGGCCAGTTTAGAAAGATGTGTCTTGATGTGCAGAGAGCTGGGATTAACAGAGGAGGGGAAAATTACTTAGTTCAATAGCTCTTTAAATAAAAAAGTAAGTGCATTTAAAAGAGGGAAGCCCATGCAAAGTATTTCCATTGTACTGTTTTTTTTTTTCATTAAGCATTATCTTAAGAAGCCTGAAGAAGCCTGTTTATCTAGGAAATGAGATTCTGTTTTGGTAGATGATGCAAGCAGAGGTTGGGAAAGGGTACTGGAGCCAGCTGCTGCAGAAGAAAAAAAAGAAAAGAGGTCATTCATTACAATTTTTCCTCATGATTGCCAACAAAACAGAGGAAGGAACATGTCCTCTGGGATTTCCCAGCTGGCAAGAACATCCTTACAGGCTGACTTCCAAAAACACCAGCAAATGGGAGAAAAAAAAAATCACTAGACACCTACATCTTCATGGATTATATCAGAGTATTGGCTGGCACCCTGGTTGCTTTAATCTGAAAAGTTGCATGATGATGTGAAGTAGAAAAAAAATAAGATCTCCAACTCTAGGAATTGCTCTCATTTTTGTTTTCAGGGTTCATCAGTGCTTCTCTGCCTTGCTGTGCTTTCCTCCTCCTAAAAACCAGTTCTGCATTTTGGCCCATGGTGATCCCTGTGCAGAGCATGGCAACAGCCGTAGAGAGACGCCTGGCAGGTCTTGTCATGGTCAGCAGGGTGTTTTTTCATTTTCCAGACACCAGCTACCTCATTTTCCACTGACTATAATTTCCTTCTTGTCTCTTTAATTAGCTCACCTAATGCATCGGCTTCAAACAGCGACCCAGTCTGCTCTTTCTTCTTTTCACATATCGATACATCATCCACTGTGACTGCTAATTTATGCAGACCCAGCTGTCCTGCTCCCTTCTCTTTCTAGTCGCTTGCTTATTTATCCACCTGAGGTTCGGTACTGCAGAATGGGAAGCCTTCTAACAATAGGGTTACCTTTCCATGCTTGCCACAAAATACCCATGTTGAGCTGGACCTATGCCCTGTACAAGTACATTTCTGGATCAAAAGTTGCCTAAGGGCAAGAACTGTCTCTGTGGCATGCATTTGTACAAACGGCAGTTCAGGCAAGTCTCAGTCACTCTTCTGAGTCTTCTGGTGCTCCTGCAGAATTGCTATTAAATGATCATCGTTTAGTCATTTCTTGGGAACCTTGGCCTCGCCTGGGTGTGGAGATCAGCAGGCGCTTGGCAATTTTCACTCAGATTTATTGCCACTGCAAACAGACGAAATCCATGTCGGACTCCTCTCTCTCTCTCGTGCCATCGGGTAGTTGATTAGCTTTATGGGCAGCTATCAGTTTAGGGTGGACTGTTTTGTGCTAATCATCACCAGATCTCCTATGATTTTTCTTCTGAGTGGTGTTAGCATGTTCACACCCTGCAGTCACAGCACGGACATTGGTGGAGGTGCTCAGTGTTGTCTCCTAAGCCAGAAAGGAGGTGCCACAGCATGTACAAATCTACCATAGAGTGAGAACCCAGAGGCCTTATTCCCATAGACTGTTCTTAGAGATGTTCTCCCTCCGAGCAATCCTTGTAGGCTCTGCTTAATTACCTCTTAGCTCCCCAGGGGTTTCCCTGTTCTGCTCTGATTTAGTGTCTCTGTGGCTCTGCCACAACTGGAGCTCACAGGTCTCATTTGCTAGGTCTAACCTATATTTTTCCTTAAACACATGATATGTGTTTTATCACTGCAGGCACAAGGTCACTCCAAGCCCACTGTCACCCTCAGGTGGTTAGTTGCTGTGGTTCCTGATCTCAGCTGAGTGCCTGTACTTAATTGCAAATCCTAATCACAGAATGGTAGTGGTTGGAAGGGACATCTAGAGATCACCTTGTCCAACCCCCCCTTCTCGAGCAGGCACACCCAGAGCAGGGGCACAGGACCGCGTCCAGGAGGGCTGTGAATGTCTCCAGGGAAGGGACCCCACAGCCTCTCTGGGCAGCCTGTGCCCCTGCTCTGGCACCCGCACAGGGAAGAGTTTTTTTCTCATATTTAAGTGGAACTTCCTGCATTCCAGCTTGTGCCTGTTGCCCCTTGTCCTGTCTTTGGGCATCACTGAAAAGAGTCTAGTCCCATTGTCCTGACACCCACCCTTTATATATTGATAGGTATTGATGAGATCCCCCCTCAGCCTTCTCTTCTCCAGGCTGAACAAACCCAGGTCTCTCAGCCTTTCCTCACAAGGGAGATGCTCCAGCCCCCCAGTCATCTTGGCAGCTCTCCCCTGGACTTGTTCAAGCAGTTCCCTGTCCTTCTTGAACTGGGGGGGGGGGGCAAAACTGGATGCAGCACTCCAGATGTGGCCTCACTAGGGCAGAGCAGAGGGGGAGGAGAACCTCCCTTGCCCTGCTGGCCACGCTTCTTTCCATGCACCCCAGGACACCGCTGGCCCCCTTGGCCCCAAGGGCCCGGTGCTGGCTCAGGGTCACCTCGCTGCCCCCCAGCACCCCCAGGGCCTCTCAGCAGAGCCGCTCTCCAGCAGGTCCCCCCCAGCCTGTGCTGGTGTGGGGGGTTGTTCCTCCCCAGGGGCAGGACCTTGCACTTGCTCTTGTTAAACCTCATGAGGTTCCCCTGGGCCCAGCTCTCCAGCCTGGCCAGCCCCCACTGGATGGCAGCACGGCCTCTGGTGTATCAGCCGCTCCTCCCAGCTCGGTATCTGCCCCATTGATCACGACCCTCTGAGTCCTGTTGTTGAGCCAGTTCTCTGTCCACCTCACTGTCCTCTCATCCAACCCACACTGCCTTAGCTTGTCTGTGAGGATGTTATGGGAGACAGTGTCAAATGCCTTACTGAAGTCAAGATAGACAACGTCCACTGCTCTCCCTTTGTCGACCCAGCCAGTCACGCCATCATAGAAAGCTACCAGGTTGGTCAATCCTGTTTATAAGATCTGGTCCAAAGAAATGTATTTGATTTTTTTTTCTCAATTTCATTTTAATGTCTTAAGAAGTTCAGATTAAAGCAGGAAGGGGGATTAAATCCACTTACTCTGGGAAGGATCTTTTTTTTTTTCCTCTCTCCTTGTTTCACTCCATTTTTGTAAGGTTTTCTTTCAAGGCATAGTCCCAGAGCACTGAAGTCAATGAAAATTTTGCTGTTGGCTTCAGCTGCAGCAAGATGATACCCTTGAGGCTAATTTGGGTTGTACAGGGCTGAACTACAGAACAGGGCGGCTGTAGCGTGCACGTCCTGCTCAGTAGCTGGGGGAGGAATGGACTTACTGGACCTGGAGGGGTTTTGAAGACCCTGTGTGTTGTGCAGTTTTCAGCCAGATGGGCAGATCCTTCTCTTTGTCAAAGAGGAGTAACTCTGCTGAAATCAGTGGTGCCGATGCAGGCACCAACCTGCCACTCCTGCTTCATCACTGGTGCTGAGCGTATCACACCTCCACTTGCAGGAGAGTATCTGGTGTTATCTGAAATGAAAAGCTCACCATCCTGCCAGGTGAGCAGTGTAACTTGCTGAGCTTAGTGTGATTGTTGTTAATCCTCTGATCGCTGTATTTGTCTTGCAATGATAAATGATGCTATAGTGAGCTGCAGTGCTCGGTCTCCTGTGAGCCCGGGTAAGCATGAGCGGTGGTGAGTTTCCCTAAGCCACAGTGCTCCGCTTTATCAAACAGCCTCGAGTTGCCCCCGAGGACAGGGGGAGCACTTAAGCCCTTGGGATTGCCAGGCCCTTTTCTAAAGAAAACAGCTGTGCACAGTGCAGGCATGCTCCTGTGCGCCCGGCAGCTCTTGAGCCCTGCCGAGAACTGGGTCTGCAGGGTTTCGCTTGGTAGGGCTGCTTTGTCTTGAAATAAAGCCTTGTTGAATAAACTTGATAAAATAGTTCCTGATAAAGAATAATAACAATGGGTATATTTGACTTTTGCTTTCTGCTGCTAAGTGTAGCTAAGGGCAAGTTGAGAAGTCTCTGTTTGCTCAGACATAACAGCACCAATATGCTCCAGCCACCTCCACTCCTGTTCAGGATGCTGCCCCAGCTGAATCACGCGCTGCTGAACCACACCGGGCATGCAGACACAGAGCCCTCAGCTAAGTCACCTCCAGGATCTGAGTCGAGGTAATTTGCAACTCAGGAAAACTTGACATTTTAAACTCCACCACTTCAGAAAATGTGTGTGGCTGGAAGCCGGCGTGGCGTGGTGCAGCCCTGGCGCTGGGATTTCAGTGGAGCTATCTGCCCTTGCAGAACTTACACACCACTAGGAAGGAAAACTGGCTGCCTTCTGGGCTTTGCAGCAGGGAAGCAACGCTGTGCTTTGTACTGCGGAGTTTTTCTTAGTGCATGGACAAAGTTCTCACTAGATAAACCATTAGCCTGGGATTTCAAAGGAGTTAGATACCTGGCTCCCCTTGTTCTGCTTTTTCAAAGGTGAAGAGAGAAATTAATCACAAATGCACAAGAGGAGGGAGTGCTACAGCAAGTAAAAGCTTTGAATGTGATGCTAAGTGGAGCTAGATGAGCTGTTGCCTTCAAAAACTGAGCTGAGAGTCAGAGGAGGTTTATAAACTTATGCTTGGACAGTGAGAAAAGCAAGTTTCTGTTAAGCCTTTCTTCCAGCCCTCTCTGATCTGCACAGGTGAGTAGTTTCTTCCTCCCCAGCACTGGCAAAGCTGTCCAAATCAAACCTTGAGAGTCTGTGGGGGTTGAGGAGGCCTGTACAAACATGATGTGACATAGACATTACAAACCTTTACCAGAAAATAGACTTCTTTCTTTCCTTTGAATCTTCTGCCTTTCCTGAGAGCAATGTTGACACAACAGTTCTCCAAAAGGCTCTTCCATTTCACTGATGTAGGATATCTGGAGTCCAGTGTATAGACTTTGTTAATCAGAGGTATCTTTATCTTATGGGAGAACACCATTGCCTGGGCATCTGTGTATCAGTACTGCATCTCTCAGTGTGACATCTGTACTTAAAACTGATCCATCTAGTTTGTCTGCCATGGGAAATAATTTGAATTGTAACTATATAATGTAGTTGTACAATCCACCACAATTTTTAAAGGTGTCTGCATGGTTTTGATCCCACAACCCAAAGTACTGCCAAATACTCCCCCAAACCACCAAGCAAACAGAAAAAAAGTAACCCAACGCAAACCAAAAACGGGCCCAACCCACAGTGTGCAGCCAGGTAAATGTGTGAGGCTTCTGGCTGGCAGAACGTGCTGCATGCAGCAATGGCTGTTGTTGCTCAGGTCCTTCCCACCGGAGAGCTCGGGGGTGTGTGGTGGACTTGTCCAGCCCCTCCGCGCTGTACCTCAGGATGCACACCAGTGTGCCTCCTCACAAACCAGGCACTGTCCTCAGCAGCGAGGGGCCCGGAGGGCTCCCCGAGCTCTTGGGCATGCCACGGGTCTCTTACCCTTGTGAGCGCGAGGAGCTTGGCAGTGCTGTGAGAGCTGCGCAAGGGGCTTTGGCACGAGCTCTTACCTTTGTGCTGCAGACCAAAGCTGCTGGAGCCGTGGGAGGGAGCCAGGTCAAAAGGCAGAAATCACTGTTAAGCACACAAATTTTGCTGACTTCCAGTGGGCGTCAGGTCCTCCAGCGCCTCTTATGCTTCCAAAAAAATAAAGAACCTTGATTAAAGTGATCACAACAGAATAAGCCAGGACTTCGTAATTGTAGGGAGCCTTGATATTGTCTTCTGAACATGTTGAAGGCAAATTATCCATAGCAAATTACTTTGATCACTGCCTCTGTTATTTGATCTTAATCCTAACTTGATACCTTAGGCTAGATGGTAAAATTCTCCCATTACAAACAAATCATACTTTTTCTTTTCCTTCCCCTTGAGGCTTTCAGTCATTCTTGCCAATATGATTTCTTGGAGGTAGGCTTCTGCTTCTTTCCTTCTTCCAAACTACGTATTTTTCACAGTTCCTATTTTTCTGCAGCTATTTATTTTTCCTTTGAATGAAAGTAGAAATTAGACCTAAATATCTGCTTGATTTTTATCTGAGGCAGCTGTGCTGGAACAGAACCCATCGTTCAGATCTGTTACCTTTTACACAACAGAGATAAATTAATTACAGGGCTTTCCCCTGACATCCAGACTCTTGCCTGCAAATGTTCACATGAAAGATGAATGACAATGAGATTCTCATTACAGCTTGATAAATTAGCCTTTTCACTTCAGTAACAGCAAAGTCTACTTCATGGTCAACAGTCTTGTTTAGGCCCAGCCATTTTTTTTCTCTCTTTGAATTAAAATCAAACATTTGCTGTCAAACTACTTCTCTTGGTGCAATCCATTATTTTGGACTGCCCACTAGAATTTTTCACTTTTCCAGGGAATTTGCCACACTGCTTTGCCAGGAAAAACGTTACTCAGCAACAGCATCTTCCTCATTTTCTTTAGTGCAACATGTCGCAAGCCTAAGGGCACCTTGAGAAGTGAAAGCTTTTTATAAAAAAGAGAAAGGACCAGAAGACCATTGCTTCTGCAATGCTGGGCATAATCCTCTCAATCAAGGTAAGCCAAGTTGCTTCCCCATAAACTTTGGTGTCTCAGTAGACAAAGCAGGTGAGATGGGGTGGGAGGGCAGGTGGCACTGTGTCCCCGCGGTCAGCGCTGGCCGCGGCAGTGCTCCCACGGCCCGGGAGAGCATCCCTGTTGCAGTCGGTGCTCTTGGGCGGTCAGCCTCATCCCGTGTCTGCTCGCTCCACCTCTGGTAACGTTGGGGGTTTAGAAAGCTTTTACGTGAGACTGAGCCATGGGGTTTTCAGCTCTACCAAGGTAAAGACAGACATTCTGAAATCCTGCTCGCTTTAATGCAGTGCATCTCTCTCGTCTTCCCAAAGTGTATTTGGGGAACACCCTTTGCCAGCTTCAGGACCCGATGTCTCTGCTGTGCTTCCTGCCATTGTTCCTGCACAGTAATGATTGCGATCTACTGCTATCTACTTTTTTAAAAGTAGCAGAAGCTTAAAATAACATAAATATTTTATTTGACTGGAGTGGATTTTGTAATACAAAAGCTAGAGGGGAAGGAAAACCAATTATCCTCCCCTAAAGCGAAGCTGTGTAACAACTGTTGCTAACAGTCCTTCAGGTTTTCCTGTCAGAGAAGAGGGGGCACAGGTTCTGCACGCATCCCAGTCCCACCGGGCTGCAAGAGGAAAATGCAATTCCTATGTCTCTTTGAGGCTCTTGGGCTGTGACTTAGTTGCAATATGTGGCACATCATGAAGCTTTCATCTTCAGGTGAATGTGACTAAAGCAGTGGGATTACGAGGGTAGGAAGGCTGTGTGCGTCTGCAGCCTGGTCCTGGAGGGGGCTTATGGCTGAGGGTTTGCTGTGTAATGGTTTGCTTCTCTGAAAACGACCGAGCACAGAGGCTGGCAGTGTGAAAATGAACATGTCTAAAATCGTTCACCTCACTGAATGCAGGCTTCAACTATACAGAGTTATTACAGCAGCACAAATATCTACATAATGTCTCTGAGAGTTCATTGCATGTGTCCACAGATATATTTTTTGCAGGGTGGTGGGTGGGGGTGGTTACACCACCCTCTGAGGCATCCAACCCTGGCTGCTGTCTCCAACAAGGCACTGTGGTGACAGGTTGCGTGGCCTGATCCCAGGGAATCAAGGCAATCTGTAGGAGCGTTGGGGAGGAGTGCCTACAGCTGCACAGGGATCTGAGGAACCCATGGCTGCTATAAGGAAAAAAGCACAGGAAGGGAACGGTTATTTTACAAACCCTCTTTGCAGTACTGAGTTAATGATCGGGAAATGAACTTGGAAATATCTATCAGTTCTTTCATACAAACTAGGCATATACACACAATAATCTTGCTGAAGTGTAATACACAGGTTAGTTAAAACTGAAATATAAATGGGGCGGGAGGCAAATGCGCAGAGGTTTTTACTAGGAATTGCACACACATTTATTCATTTCCAGTTTGTAAGAGGGTGGGACAACAGGATACAGCCCCGCGTCTCCCTGCAGGAGAGACCAGCCCCGAGCAGGCTGCAGCACACGAATGCCTTGGTTTCAAGGGCACAAGTGCCGTTTTTGCTGACCCATTCTGCTGAGAGAGGCCAAATGGTTTTCCTGGGTAATTTGGAAAGCTATTGTCTACACAAAACCAAAGTCAAAATAACCATCCCTGCCAGGTGCTATTTTACCAAGAAAGAACATTGTGTTTCTTGCTCATAGTTCTTGGCAGTTTATCATGTTCATTTGCTTGTATCTTTAAGTGTCAACACCTTGATGAATTTTATTGCACTTGCCTGTGGTCAGAATATTACTAATGGTAGCTCTGATTGGTGTTCAGGGACAGGAATATGTCAGTTATAATGACCATAAGTGAAAACATCAAAATATCAGTAGAAAAATACCAGCCATAGTGTCAAGCTGTCATTATTTATGTGACAATATTTACTTGTACATCTTTCCTATGTATCCTAATGCTTCCTAGGCCACACTTACTTTGCTGGCTCCTCTTGGTTTTAAGAGGTTTGTGTGCTTTTGGAAGTATTATCAGAACAAGATGCCAAGGCAGAGTGATGCCGACGGTCACCCAGTGACTTCTGGATCAGGAGGCAGTGCCTGTTCCAACCCGCTGGGGCAGGAGGAGAGGCGCGTGTCAACCTGAACCTCACCAATACGTTCACGCATCTTGGGGTTGTAAGGTTTTCCAGAGTTTTCCAAGGCCCCTTGTCTGCTCAACAACTCCCTTTTGCTGAGGGCAAGGCAAACATTTGAAAAAGTTATTTTTTCTGTATAACCGTTGTGCAAAGATACATGTGCAAAGGTGTCAGAAATGAGGGAATGGAAGGAAAAGTTGCAAACTTCAGCAAGTCTGGGGCCCAGCTGTAGTTTTGAGGGAAAAGATGCTGTGTTTTCATTACTTGTTCATCATCTCCAGAGACCCTCATCAGCAGAACTGGACTTCAGTTCATTGTTTGCAGTGGTGATGATCTGGATGAGGAGTCCCATGTTCCACCACTGGGCTGGTCCCTAGGTTACGCTCCGGGGAGGTGCAGGCACCTCCTGACCCAGAGCAGTTTGTCTGTCTGTCTGCCCCACCTCCCCTAACAATGTGATCATGACTGGAAGGGCCATGGCACTGCTGGGTCTGCTGTGGCATCTACGGCAACCCAGCATCTGTCCGTACAGCAAAACAGAGCTGCTGAGAAGCGGGTGGTGATGTCCCGCCATGGGGCAGTCCCGACCCCATGGCCTCATGAAGTCACCTCCCATGGCACCTGCCACCTTCCAGCCTGCTGACAATTTTTAAAGTCTCTATAGTGAATATCGATGAGGGGAAAACATGTTCAATCCTTTGCAAGATGCAGCAAACAATTCTCCTCACATACAATGACTGCAAGAGGCGCGGTCTCCATGTGCGCCGCTGACGTTTTAACCTGCAGCCCCTTTGCTGCAGCTGTTTGTGGAATTGCTCAGTCATTGCTGCCGCTGCTCACGATGATGCCTCTGTCCATGTAATCATTATATTATAGCAAGGCCAAAATGGTGATTGGCATAAGTGATTTGCATGGAAGACAGCTAATGCTATCCATCAACCAAGGAGGAAACTGCTTCGATATCATAGTTTTCTCCAAAAGGTGTGTGTATAATGCAGTGTTACCAAAGTTTTTGTATTTTTTTCATGGCTGTTTTAAAAAGCAAAGGCCTTATGCAGCTTCACTGAAAGAACAAGTCATTTTAGTCTTAAAACTCCTGAATGGAATTACTGTAAAATGAGCTGGGGTGGGGGGAAGGAGGGTGCTACCTCTTTTCTCCCTTGCTTCACTCCCTGGGCAGAGGGATGAGGTGCCTGATGGGCACCTGCTTTCCTGGGGACCTCATCTGTGGCTCTCTCAGGACTGCCAGAAACCCGGCTCTCCAGCCTCCTCGCTAATTAAACCTGTCTGGATTAGCCTCCTGCAAGGTCTCCTTTGTAAATATATATGAATTCTAAATTTCATTCTAATCTGTTTCAAGCCATTTTATTGCCTTTAAAATGTTGGTTTATTATTCATTTCAGACAACTGCTTGAATTCTTCATTTTAGAAGTCTGCAGACAGTGAGACATGGGGATAGAAGGATGCAAAAGTCATTGGTACTGAGCAATCAAATGTTTTTGCCTTTTAACTTGTCTTAAAAACTCCTGTAAAATAATGCTTTTCCTCCTCAAACACTCACTATTAAACATAGCTGCTGAAGAAGAGCATGATTATGCATTTGAACAAAAGACAATGGTTGCACAAAATCTAATGAGGGACTTGTGCATTTCCCCGTCGTTGTCGTGCCTCAGGGTCCCCTAAGCCTAAGCAGAGTGTCCCCTCACAGCTCTGTTGAGGGTATGAACGCGTCCGTTGCCAAGTCATACGTGCATCGCGTCGCTCGATACCAGCGGGGGTCTTTTGGTTGATGCTGCTGTGCTATGGATCAGGCCGTAAGGAACAGCTTTTCAGGGGCTTGGTGCCTGTGATCTGGGTCGTGCTCTCGGGCTGGCTCAGCACCAGGAGAATGCCAAGCTTTCCGAATCTCTCAGCCTGCTTTCTTTCTTTTTTTTTTTTTTGTATTTTAAATCCAGTTTCAGAATTTGTGGCCATAAAGTAACCAGAGGGAGCCCATGTAATAAATAAACCAATCTGAGAAATGGTGTGTGTTATAATCACCTTCACCTGAGGCCTGATGGCACTATCCTCCTGGCATTCAAAGGGACCTTCACTTGTGCTTGAGGCACAGGATCGCCCCTTCTCGCTGTCGCGCTGGCGTGGGTGCCGTCCTGCAGGGAGGAGCACAGCCGTGTTTGATGGCTGACCCTGCAGGGAACGTTTTGCTCAGCTCTGATTCCCAGGGCTGGCTCTCTGGCAATTCCTTTCCCGGTACTCCAGCACTTCTTTGAGGACTTGTCCTCAAACTCCTGCGTGATAGCTCCGTGTCTTGGCCCATCACTGCTGCTCCAGACGGCTCTCATCTGCAAGAGCCCTTGAGGGACTCTTCTTGCAGGGAGCTGCCAGAACAGGAAAATCCCTTGGGGAATTTTGTCTGCTCTGCCTGCCAGCTCTTCAAGGAAAACTCCGATCTCTCCAACTGTAAAATAAAAAAGAGCAAAATACCACTCAGCCATATGGACACAGAGTAGTGTAACACCCTCACGTAAAGCACTCTCTGCTGTCTTTGGTGCCGATTATCAATGCAGCTTAGAGCAAAGCTGAGGCTTTTAATGCCCAAAGCATGATGCACTCCTTTGACCTTTTAAATTATTTTTATTGCTACTTTGGCTAGCTGTCTCCTTTGCAGGTTGTTGGGCTATAAGCAGATGCAACAGAAATGGTGGAGATGGCTAATTCCAAAGGTAGACTGTTCTTCCACAGCACGTGGGAAACATTAACGTTTTGAAATCTCATTCTTGCGGCATAGGTTAAACTGGGCACAGCAAACGGTGCCACAGAAATCCCTTTAGTCACTTGTTCTAACAGAAATTACACAAATGCCCGTGTTTATATTGTTACATGGTACTTGTGTTGCTACTGCCTGGGCTTCTCTGTGGGACTTTTTCACAGTGGCTGGGATGGACGGAGTATTTTGGCCATGTGAGCACGTGGCTGAGCTGGGGCCGGAGGAGAGGAGTGCGGCTCTGCCACCCAGGCACTGCCAGAGAAGCGCAAGGTGCTCAGCCTGGAAGGGCTCCCTGCCTGGGCTTCAGAAACAAGCCATTTACTTTACTGAAGGTTACTTAGCCTCCAGGCTCCTATATTTCTTTATTTCCTCTTAAATGGATGTTTTCCCCAAAGACAATCTTTTTAAAGCAGTTCTAACAGGTTCCCAATTACTTTTCATCACATTAGCCTTCCATTCGAAAAAATTCTCTCCGAACATTGAGTCCATTTTGAGAACTTGGGAAAGAGTTTTTTCCTTCTTGTTCTATTTTTGTAAGGTAAGTGTGTTCACCAAAGAGCTTTCCCAAACCTCTCTTCTCCCTCCACCAAGAAACCCCCAGTGAATTGGTCAAAAATAGGACCAGGCTCTTCTGCTCTATTAGCAAGGTGTTTTTGCCTGCTCCCAGTTTGTGCTTTGGAAACTTGCAGGTAAATGGCACTCTTGTAAAAGACTTTATCATTTTGGGTTAGGAAAATATTTAAGGACATTAACTTCAGATATAATGAGAAGTGCCATTTTAAGTCACGTTGAGTAGGTACTTAACCTGTGCTTATACTGAACCGTGTTCCAGACTACAGTTAAGCAGGTTTTCTGAAATGAAGGCTAACAGATCAGATACGGTCCATTTAAATCAATGAAGTTCTTTTCTTCAACATTACCAGTCTCTGGATCTTCTACAGTTGCAGAGATGAGTTAACTGGTACGACGTTTGGGTATCGGTCAGGCCGTGAAGTAGGATAATAACCATTATATTCCATTGTTTTAAATTCTGAGAGGAGCTAAGGGTAAAAGACGTTACTGAATATTCATTAATTTGGGGAAACTTCAAGTGAAAAAGCATGTCACAGTATTAAAATGAACATTTAAGATTGAAGAGAGAACCTCTGTCCTTCCCATCGAGTGGAGGGCAAGGACTAATGTCAGAAAGATTATTTTCACTACCTGATTGTTCTGAGATTATTTTGATAAAGGGCCACGAGTAACAACTTCTCGTGCTGCACCCCAGAACAGTCGTCTCCTGCTTCCTCGCCAGCTGAAAGTGCGGGAATTAGGATGCCACGACAGTTCTAGAAAGGCAGCCAACAGGGGAAAGGGGCTTGCAGCACGAGAGCAAGGCATCCCAGAGTGCTGCCGCTGCGCTCTCAGCACCAGAAAGGAATCAGCAGCATTGCATAGGAAATACCAAGTACTCTTCTACATCAAACATAGAAGTGGAACTGGATGAAATTTCCTGGAATGGAGTTAAGCACTGACATCCCATCCAAGGCGGGCCGACACATGACTGGCAGAAGTGATTGAATGCTGCTTTGCATGAAATGAAATGTCAATACTATTAATTTTATGGTGCAGCAGCCAAAATGCTTGTAACTGTCAAGGACTTGCATCAAAATAACATCTTTCCATCTACGGTACTGGAGTGCAGAGGAATTTTGGTTGCTTACTCTTAGAGTCGTCTTTGTGTAAAATAATAATAGTAGCAATAATTTTCTTAACAGAGTGCTTTCAAAAGCTGTTTTTGACATTTATGAAAATTGGAGGTTTTTTCTGAAATAGAAATTACATAAGAAAATTGTTTCCTTCAAAAAGCATATAAAATATTTTAAATGCATCAAAATTATCTTTTATATCTGTTATTTAAATTATTCTTGACTATGGTAAAACTAAATGTAGAATGGCATCATAAATGGATAGAGTGAGGTCATCTTCCTCCCTCCCCTTTTTTTTTTTAATTTGGTGGTGTTCTGCAGCATGGTGCTCTGCATTCTGAATTTGGGAATGCCTAGGTTTTGAGAAGCCGAGGGCCAGGGCTAAGACCAAGGAGAAGGGAAACTGAACTCCTTGAAGTCAAGCCACTGAGCCTTGGAAAGCATTTCCTCTTCCCTCCCAAAGATGATAAACATAATAAAATTGGGGAATATTTATTTAGTGTAGCCCATTTAGCTTGTCCATATTTGGGGCTCTGTTGTGCTTATTTATTTGCAAGCCCTGGAGAACTGAGATTTAGTGGCACCAATGTTAATTAGAAGCCAATTTCTGTAGTCGCTCAAGAAATGCTTGTATTCTCATCCAGACACAGAATGAAATCAGCACCATGTCACTCTGAAAGCCAGCCCCAGAGAAGTAATCACCATTCTCATGCAGAATATTCAAAACAATTTCCTAGAGTGTAAAGTAAAAAATAAAAAAAGGAAATTGTCATTTGCTGTTGGACTTTACACAAATTGGAAAAGGAGCTGAACTTCAGAAACACCTTATTTTATGTGGAAGTCTTGCCTACATGAAGGGTGACAGACATCAGCGCAGGGTAGCTGTAAGAACCAGCCCTCCTGCCCCCGGGTGCATTCTGGGCATGAGTTACCTGCCCGTCCCTGGGACAGGAATTCTCCAGGTGAGTCACTGGCTGAAAGGCACTTCTCTCTGTCCTTAGTCTGCAATATTTTCTGAAACCTGTTATATGGTTAATATCTGCAAAGCTTGTGATTTTGTTGTTTGATATAATTTTATTCAATAAAGCTGCCTCATTGCATAAAGGTCTTGGTATTTAATATTTAATAGCATAAATCCCACCTGAGTCCTAGGCAGAGGATGAGAATTACATTTTAAATTAATGTGCTCTCAAAGCCTGTTCTTGTTTCCTTCCACATTTAAAGGCCAACAGCCATTTTCAAGGATAATATCAGCTTCCAGAGGTGATGTCCCTATTCTCCCCTTCAAAATGGCTAGTTATCATCAAAAGACGTGTGGTAATAGCTATTCATGTGCTGAATCAGAGCGCAAGTGGGAAGCCCATTTCTGGTGGCATTGGCACTGCGAAGACACCAATCCACGCACCTGCAGTCGGGGGCTTCTCCCCCCCGGAGCCACGCTGCACGGGGGGAGCGCCCTGCACCTGCACCGCACATCGTGCCGTGGGGATGCAGCCCGTTGCGAAGGTGCCTCGTTACTAGTAATGCAAAGAGGCAGTTAGTAGGAGAGCAGTGCGACTGCAGTCCCCGATGAGCGGACCGAGCACAGCCATCTGCAGAAAAGCTGTCCTGGCAGCATCTGAGCAGGAGCGAGGAGTCCCCGGGTGGCACGGTCATCCTGGGATAATTGCCCTCCTGGGGACGGGGAGCAGCCGGCTCCGCATCACACCTCATCGGTACTTCTGAGCAAAAGAACCTTATCATGAGGTGAATGAAACGTGTTTCAAGAGGCTTGTGGCTTTTGCCGCTGAGGGCCAGGGAGCTCCTGGGACTGTGGCTTTTGAGTAACATGGTCCACCTCTTCAGCAAATCTTCAGCTATTACAAGCATTGTAATATTATATGACTTATATTTGACAATGGTGGGGGTTTTCAGCTTGCTCTGCTTTAAGGGACAGGCCAAACATCAGCATTGAAGTATGCCATTTTTTCTGAAAATGGGGGTCAAAATTTTTCTTCCTCCTATATAGGTGTCAGATGGGTGCCCTGTGTACCACAGTCGTTTCAGCACAGAAACCTGGGATCCACACTGTCTTTAATCGCTCTTTCATGCTGGCAGCATGTGTCAAAGGGCTCCGCAGCCGTGTCCACAGCTGTGCCCAGCAGAGCCCCCCCCGCATGGCTTTGGGGTCTCCCGTGGTGCCTCAGCCTGCTGACACCGGCAGGGTACAGCTAAGGGTGCGCAGCAGCAGGCTTCAAACAACACATATCTCACGTCTGGGGCAGTAACCAACAGGTCTCGGGTACTTACCCAGTTCTGCAGCAGCATGTTTCCAGCCTAGGTTTTCAGAGCGTCATCGGCATCCATCAGATTTGGCCGGATTTTCAGAGGATTTCAGGATGCAGCGCATACCTGGTATTTCACATTCTTTAACAGATTTGGCTATTTATATCACTGCTTTCACAGGAGCTGAACTCAGCAGTGACTCCTTCCATCTGACCTCAGACAGTTACTCATCAAAGCATGCTACACACTTACAAATTAAACAAATGCTATTTTAAAGCCCAGTCTGGCAAACGCTCAGCAGCCAGTTTGGTACTTGTCATGAGGATTATCCTAAGTGCCTTCAAGATCGCTACCTGAGTAAGCTTTATTTATATATTGTGAGTAACTGTTTGCGTCCAGGCCAGGCAGAATTTCTCCTCTTAGTCTCAGTGGCAGGGAAGAGAGGCAGGAATGACTGTACTCTTTCTGTGCTGCTTTGAAAGCCTGAAGTGCTCCAGAAGGAAGGTCAAACACAGCGTTTCTTCACATTAATTCCTTTGAGTGGCATTTAGACTTAACCAGCTGTGTTACAGACTTTTATTACAATAGCAGAGTCAGTGCTGGGAAGTTTGTGTTCTCAATGGTTTGTAGCTCTAGCACTATGGAGACCTTTTAAGAGCAGGGGAGCTGCTGAAGAGAATTACCTTGATGTACTCTGGGGCCTCTTTCTGCTGCGATTCTGCCATCTCCTCTAGCAGCTGGGAATTAACCATGCGGCGTTCCTGCTCTCCGGGCACTGCCAGGTTTGCTGCTGGCCAATGCCGGCTCCCGCCCGGCCACAGGTTACAGCACGGGTTAGCTCGTGCGGATGCGAACCCTTGCAAAGGCAACGGGACGTGGCGGTGGGAGAGCAAATCTTCGGCGTACGCCTGGCGCAAGCGCAGGAAATGCAGCACGTTCCACCACAGCAAAGGCCCCTCTGCCCCTTTCCCAAAACCCTTCCAGGGCTGGGTGACACTGGCCTCTAGAGGATCCTCCCCGGGGGAATCGCTGTGAAGCTTTATGGTTATAGTGTGGCTGCAGATTACTAATCTTGCAAACACTTTATGAAACAAAGTAATGATAATTTCTTTACTTTCTCTCTGATGAGTTTTAGCACAAATTATTTCCTTTTTGTTTGTGTTGGAATAAGGTTTGAGATGGAAAACTGCTCCTACGCTTTTTGTTCTTGAGCCAAAAACATGCTCAACTTGTCACACGGTTTATAGACCCACCCCACGACTAGCAATAGTCATTGTCCCTGAGATGTAATTTCCTACCGCTTCAGTGAAATGGACATATAAATATATATACACATATATAACATTTCAGATTATGTAATTCCATCTGCTGCTTTACAGAAAGAGTGCTCACACTGCACCTCTGCTGCTTTACGTAGTGGTGTCCCCCCCCCAGATCGTTAGTTACGTGCAACACGGGGCAGCTGGTGAAGGAGGGACTGTACACTTTTTCTTCTCCTCTGACAAAATACTGCTTCCTTCTAGTAAGGTAGAGGTGGAGAACTTGCAAAGCAGAAACACCACGTATTGTACCATTCCCTGTTTGTTTCCCACTTACTGTTTTTTTTCTTACATATGCAAACCAGGCAGATTGTGTTTACTTTGATAAGCAACTCTAATGCAGGGTCAAGTAGAAAGAGAAGATTGGCAGGAAAGAGGCAAATCTCCCTTAAACAAAAATGTCTGCAATAATTAGCAAATGTGGCAAGAAAGAGTTGATAAACAAGTAAAAGGTGAGAAGTGAAAGGTAAGCTTCAGGGCAATTCATTAAGATGGTAAATGAAGAGCAAACCAAAATTTCTGTAAGCGTTTAGCAGATGGGAGAGTATTCTGGGAGCATGGCATTTGTTCAAGCAGTGAGTAAAAGCTAGAAATACAGGGATTTTTAGAGGAATCTTTGGCTTATTTCTCAGAAACAAGCCATGAGGAAGGCAAGGCGGTGTTTACATTTTCTTTGCCTTTATTTGTATTTCTGCTGCTTAGGGAGCCTAAAAAACCGAAAGCCTGCTTTTCAAAATTGGCGACCCCACACCCAGCTCTGCTTTTCAATTACAGGTGCCAATAGAGTGATCTAATTAACCTGCAGTGCAGCACACATGCAGCTGATGTTGTTTGGGATCTAACCTGCATCCTGCTCTGGAGCCGAGTCTTACTGCCGGTACCTTCCAGGGGGTTTCTTCCCACCTTCCCAGCCCCCAGAAGGCAGCCAACTACTCATGGTGGTGACTTAGGCTCCCTCTGCAGCAGAAAAATTGAGGCACCTCTGGAGGCCAAGTCAGAGCTCGGGGGGCTCAATCATCCTCTACAGCTGTCAGGGTCAGCAGGGTAATTGGCTGAGATGAGTCACTCCAGGAGCTGGATGGGTTAGTAGGTGCATAAAAGGCAGGGAGGTGACCCTCACTCAGCCTCTGTCCTTGTGTGTCCTGGGTTTCTGTAGCTGCTTGAACCCACGTGAGAGATCTGGGTAACTGGAAACTGGCTTCTTATTGGTGAGGGGGCTCTGCTTTATGGCAGTGGGGAGTGAGAGGAGTGGACTGGCTGGCACCATTTGAAGCTCTTCTGAAGACTCAGCCCTGGGCTGTCTCCAGAGCTTTCTTGCTCCTAACTTCAGGAGAAGGCTTGCTATAATGACTATGTCATCACCTCAAATTATATTCTTTTAAAGCCTGAAGCACTCTTGATTCCTTGGGGTGGGCTGCTTTATGGTAGTTATTGCTAGGGGTTTTTCTGGGGAGAAAGGGGCACAAGGTGCTCCTCAGAGACAGGACTGCCTTCCATACGTTCAGTTCCTGTTGGTTTTAGTTTTGATTAGGAGCAAGGGACTGATATATGTTATGAGGATAGTGATGAATTGCCTGGCATGTCTGGAGCACTGGGGATTTTCTCACATCAGGATGATGGTGATTGATTTTTCTTTCTTTCTTTTTTTTTTAAATCTACAGCAGAGGAATTTCTCAGTGCCTGATTGCAGCAGCAGGTAAGCTGTGGAACTGGCTCACTGGTGGCTGTGACAGGTCTTCCTATCTCCTATCCCTACTACATTTTAGACACTAATGGCTTGCTGAAGACATGTTGTCAGGATGATGGAGATGGTGAGACTATTAAATGAGGACATCTTCTTGCTAAATTGCTTTAATCTCACAGGAGGCTATATTAGCTCACATTTGCCACCCCTTTGTAGGAGTTAGAGGAGAAAGCAAAGAAACAAAGAGTAAGGATGTGGACTGCAAAAACCCAGCAGTGTTTGTTTCCCTGAGAAGCTGTAGCAGAGCCCAGGAAGAAAGGTGGGAATTGTACCTTGCTCTGCCTGCACCGCTGGCACAGTGCTGGTCAGGGAGGAGGCAGCAGATGAATTTAATTGATCCCAGCACACGCTGGTTCCAGAGGACTATTATTAGCTTTGGTGTGTGTGAAACACAGCACATCTGGTGTCTTGTCCCTTGCTGGCCATGGAAATGATGAAGTTATTCTGTGTCAGGCTGCATTTTCCTCTACTGTTGCGTGGGCTTATATCCCGTGCCAAGGGAGAAGAGGGCTGCAGCATGGGGGCTGGAATTTGGATCCTAAACTTGAGTATCTGTTTCTCTGGAAACTAGATTGCAGTTGCAATTTATATAAAATTGCTCTTTTCGAAAAGAAATGATGGAACGGGTTTGGACTAATTACAGAGTTGTTCAAATATCTTGGGCGTGATAGCGTGACTTGAAATCCCATGCACTCTATCTGTTATCAGCTGGGGAGGTGGAGGGGGAATGAGGCACAAAATATCAAAAGGAGCAGAAATTAAGAAGGAGTTGAAAAGGGAATGAAGAAAAAAAGAAGGGGAAAGATCCATGTAAGGAGCAACCAATAGAGTAAATGCAGCTGTCCTCAGATATCATTCATTATGAATGGGAAAGCATGTACCTACATTCCTGAAATGAAGTAGGAAATAGCCTGCAAGGTACTAGAGATTTGCTGTGTTTATTAGTTGCTTGCTGAATTAAGTTCTACTGTTGGATGGCACTGCAAAAATAAGAGCTGTAATTTGGTCTTAGGCATCTAAGGCACAATTTCTGTGCTAGGACATAGGAAACGTGTGCTGGGAGAGACAAGCTTCTCAAGTCACTGGGTAGGAGTCACTTTGCAGCCATCCACTTTACGAATGGTCACTTCTCCTGAGATCTGTGTATATTTTGTAGGGTAAATGCTTTCTTGTGAGTGAACTTCCCTGAGTGGTATAAAAGTAGTGACTGACGGAAATAAATATTCCATGTCGAGGTAGGTCTGTACTGCTGTAATACTCTGTGGGTGTAATTAGCCCAGCAGTCACTCCCACAGAGCTGTGAAATGCTGGCTTTCCCAAAGGTGTGCTATTCCTTGGTGTACTCTTCAGAGAGGGCGATATCTCTCTTCAGCCTTATTCAGCACAACCCAAGGGTCAATAAAGCACAGCTCGGACTTCCTGCACAGATAAAATGCTGGCAGCACTTGAGATGCGTCTGATCATGCTGATTAGGGACGTGCAAAAGCACAATGACTTGATGGATGTTTTTATCCAGCTTTGACTTGGTATGCACGGAAGCTTTCCAGTATGGTTTCCTTCAAATCCAGCATGACTTCCAGGTTTTCTGAATTACCTATAATTTCTCTTCCAGTAGATGGCAGGGCTATATGCCATTGCAGACAGCCTGTATCGCCACTGGGGAAAGCCGCTGCGGTTCCTGTCAGGAGGGTATCCTAAAACCCCTCTGAGTAGGGCCACAACACCCTCCTGGGTCAGGCGTGTCATTGCTGCGGGCAGGCACGCACAGCCCATGCTGAGGCACAGGGCCACGTCTGGGCGTATCAGACTACTTCTGGCATGCCTTCAGCTTGGGGTCCCAGGTCTGGCCTCCTCCGGCTGAGGGAGCTACTGTCTCTCAACAAAACAGTTCACAGTCCAAGAACTTCCTGCTGTAGGAAACCAGAGGGATAACAACATTCCTTTCCTATCTTCTTCATTTTAACTATTTAAGAAAGCCTAACTGAATTCAAAGCAGGTAGGGCAGCTTCCCGCACGTGAAAATGTGGTCTTCTCTCTCTTCCTCCTTCCTAGAGTTCATACAGTAATAATAATAATAAAACAACCACAACAAAAACTCACCAAAAATAAACTACACAATACTGAATAACCTTCTATAACTAGACCAGAGTTAATCAAGCTGAATTTATTAAGAAGGTCTTTGCAACCAAATGAGCTGATTACCAGTATGAAGAAAGTTTATTATCTGATTTTAAAAGCTTGAATAATTTTAGCAATCGACTTTATCGTCGGCTAAAAGAACTATTTCAATTATTATCTCTAATAACTTTGGAGGACATCTTTAAAGTTCTTTTCCATGAATCTTACTTCAAATGCTACTGCAGAGATGAAAGGAACAAGTTTAACCCAATGAATAACTGATAAACCAGAAATATCACTGCCTTGCCTCAAAACATCACAGATCAGAGCTTGTCCCTTGCATATAATCATAGTGTATGCTATCGCTGGCCTTTATTGGAAGCAAAGCTCTTTTATGCTATTCTGTCATTTATGACAGTTCCTCCAGAGAGTTCATTAGGATGAACATTAATGTGGCTGAACCTAGGAAACTGCTTTTCCTGACATAATGCCAACATATATTACAATACTGTGCCAATGCAGTAGGGGAGCTTTATGGTTGTTTAATGTATGTGTGTGTTGCAAATTGCATCACTTCTTAACTCTCTCTGTAAGGCAGTATCTTTTTTTCTGAATTGCCACCACTATAAATATATGTAATGGGGTGCCTGAACAGCTGTTTTGTTCAGCAGTTATCTATGATGATTATGTATTCATAGGTTAGAGTTTCCAGCACTGGAGAGTTGCAATTAATCTATACTGTGCTTCAAACCATCTGTGAGCTCGTGGGTTTTCCCCCACTTTATTGGTATTTCTTGGAGTTCCTTGTACATAAAAGTCTGTATTAGGAACTGAGGCAAAGGAAAGAAGTAATGGCAAAGAACCGATGACTTCCCCCTTCTCCACCTGTTTCCACACAGCTGCGTTATGCAGGATTAGCTAACTTCAAGTCCAGAGTCAGGTCACTCATTTCAAGCATAGTGATGGTGGATCTTGCAAGGCCAGTGGGATTGGTGGCTATGGGTCAACTGCTTCCATGCAGTGCAGAGCGGGGAGGGGTGTGTGTTCTTCAAGACAAAAGCCAAAACCCCAAGAACTGTCCCCCACCTGTTGAGGTCAAAGGGTTTCATATATCTTGTTATGAAACGAAACTTTGAATGCCCTTGCTGCCTGTGTATTTATTTTAAGAAAACTATTGCCTTGTCTGGTGACAAAGGACAGGACAGACATAAGAACTGAACTGAAGGGAGAAAAGGATAAGATCTAGCTAATATTTTCCAGAGGAGTAAAAGAGCATTATACACCACTGCTAGAAAAAAATAGGCACATGGCCAAAAAATGGGGACTATAAATGTCCATTAACATTAAAGGTTTAAAAAAGGTTTTTTAAAAAAAAGAAAACCACAAACGAAAAAACAAAAGGTGGAATAAAACATGAGGCAGTAGAAAAGGTGACTGAACATAACAGACACTTCTGAAATCCCAGCAGAACGACCAGAATACCAAAGACCAACTCTTTGGAGTGAGGGAAAAACATCTTGTCGTCTTGAGTTCATGCCCCAAGTCCATTTCTTCTGCTTTCCCACCCTGCTTCTCACCCCAGACTTGATACTTTAGGATGAGTAAATACAGAAAAGGACTAATTTCTTAACTGGGGTCATCTGGTGAATATCCATGGGGTTATAAGTATATTTGTAGGATCCACGTGATGATGCAATGTTACATAAGCAGATGCTGTAATATTCCTTGACTACTCTAAGGAGGTAGCTGGAAGAGCGTTATAAAATGCTGTTATTAAGGGATTAAAAGGTTAGTTTTATGTTGTGCATTTTTCTACAAGGTGTGGGTGTGAAGCTGTAAACTATCTCATGCTTTTTCCCATAGCCTTATTCTAATCTCCTTTCTGGGTCAATTCCCAGGTAAGAGAGCCATGCCATTACATTTTTAATTGTTTCCAGCTCAGTCTCCTGAATCGCCAGCAAGGGGCTGGCAGAGCCGACAGGACACGTTGTAATGCATTGTGTACAAGCATCTTATCTGGTTGGCACTGCCGTGAGTACCGTGCTTAGGAGACTTCCACAAATATGGGCATTTATCTTAGTCAGCCATAATGAAACACATCTGCCAGGCAGGAAGAGGACAGCTGTAGTGGATCCAAATCAGCTCCGTCTCTATCAGCGGCTGCCTGCCCTGTGGGCTGGGATGGAGGGGATCCTAAGGATGAGAGTCAGGAAACTTGGCTAACAGGCAGGAATATGGCTTTGGGGAAAGACCTTCAGGGCTGGTGAGTGAGTTTCTGGGTTCAGTGTGAAATGAACTTGGAGGCCCAGAAACTGTGTGTGTGGGTGAGGATCCCCAGGATTCAAGCTTTATCAAGTACAGGTGAAAAAAGCAAGGTATATGAACTGCTGATCACTGCTGAGAAACTGGGGTCCTGGTACCTGTGCAGCGGGAGGAGATTTGGCACAGCAAGTCATGTAGGGTCGCCCAAGAAATGGGACTGGAATGTGGAATCAGGAGAGAAAGCCTATGAATCCTGCTGCAAGGTGTGAACCTGGGGCAACAGGATCATCCCTGACTGAGATCACAGGGAACACACAGCTTGTAAGGACAGCCCCTGCTTTGAAGGGGTTGAGGTTTCAAGGGAGGCAGAGCCGCTGTGAAACTGGAACATTAATAGATGGGGAAGTGAAAATTGGGGAGACTTGGCTTTTCTGCCTGTATTGGGCA
Source organism: Phalacrocorax aristotelis (assembly GCF_949628215.1). Lineage (NCBI taxonomy): Eukaryota > Metazoa > Chordata > Aves > Suliformes > Phalacrocoracidae > Phalacrocorax > Phalacrocorax aristotelis. The sequence continues at coordinate 6,545,064 of NC_134293.1, read as the reverse complement.
GAGCTGGGAGCTGAGACTTGATTTCCTGCATCCCAGTGCCAGGCTCTGTAGGCAGTCCTCTGTTACCTCGGTTCACAGGGAGATGTCAGAAGGAGAGCACTGCACATGAGCTGATCTTCAAAAGGATGCCTTGCTTTACCAAATGAAAGCCCTTCAGCTGTGCACAACTTCAGCCTGCACCTGTCTGACAGCTCTTTGAGGGTGTCTGTGTATTCACACCTACCCAAGATCTGGGATTTTTTTTTTTATCTTATAGGCATCAAAAACCACCCAAGCAGTGGCCTGATACGTTATTGTCTTCTAACACTTTGAAAAAACCCTCTGGACTGGAGCCGGACTGGCTGTGGGGTTCATCACCTGCAGCGCTGCGGGGCACTCCGGTCAGGCAAGGGCATCCCGTGGTGATGCTGCTGCTCAGGGCCAGCGTGGAAACTCCACTGCCTGCACCACCTCCCAGGGCTGCCCTTCCCCTCGCTCCCTGCAGCTTTCAAGAAACATGCCCCTGTGCAAAATCAGGCCCCTGTGCCTGATTGTGGCCCCTGCCGGCTCCCAGAGGTGGCTGGTGCCCAGCACCAAGGCTGCAGGAGCAGCCACAGGCATTGCTGCAAGGAATTGTGCTGCGCTGCAGGGCACGGCCAGGACTGTCCCTGCATTTTAGTGCTGGCCCAGAGAAAGGGAACAAAGATAAAGCTTTGTTTTCTAACTGCTCTCTGCAGCACTTCTGAGTTGATAGAGTAGATTTCTTTTTTCCCCCCTTTCAAGTCTAATGATGTCAGGAAGAGGTAGCCAGGTTATTACTCTCTTCTTAATAATTGGGAAGAGTGGTACAGGACCGTGGAGAGGTTTCCAAATTATTTTTAACAGCTAGTTATTTCCTTGAAGAGCCTGGATTAGTACCACATATAGCTGATGAATATACCAGAGTGACTGGATTGATTGATAGGAATTTCAGGATGTGACTAGGAATTAAATTAACTTTAAAAAAAAAAAAAAGTTTAAACAAACAGTTTAAACAGAGTTTGTTTTACAGGGGTTTAGCAGCCTTGAAATTTTGTTCCAATTTGGAACAAAAGAACAACAAAAAAAACCCTAGGTTTACTGCGCTATTAATATTTTTAAATTATTTTGCTTTGCTGCAGTAAAATAATTTTGTTAAACTAAATGAGTGCTTCATTCGATTGTATTTTACATTAATATTGATATCTGTACAGCACATAATACTATTTTGTACCAGCTTGCATTCTCTAATGATTTGAATGATAAATAACAGCACAATTAACTTCAAAATAAGAAAGTGTTTCAAAGCCAGCCCCCTCCAATTCTCCTCTCCAATAAAGTCAAAACAGAACAATTTGACAGATTCAAGGTAGTGTATTTCTAGGGGTTTTTTAAAAAACACAGGTTTTTTTAATCAGCACTAGCATGGGCAGCAGAGTTTTGTTTCCAACAAGACATCGTTTTCCATCAGAAAAACATTGCTTTTCGTGACGGTGGTCAGCTGTAGCTTGCCTCTCAGCGCCGGCACCAGCAACAGCGCGAGCACGGGCTGTACAGGTTTCGGTGCACGTGGTGTGGGGGTGGGCGCAGCCCTGCTTGGCCATCACCTTAGGGGGTGCACCGGGCAGAAATGCCTGGAGAGTCCTGAACCCTGGCCAGTGCCGCTGACCTGCTGTCCCAGCTGTCGCGGTGCGCTGGGGAGCAACCTTCAGCTCGGATAACAAGCGGTGGTTGCTGGCTTCGCGGGCTCAGCCCTGGAACGGCACCTCGCCCCGCTCCTCTGTGCCAAGCACTTGGCAGCGGTGGCACTGAGAATGCGCATGTGTGATTCCCATGCTGCCGGTGCCAACCACCAAACTAGAGGGGTGAGGAGCGATACAGCCTTGCGTGTCCCAGTGCAAACATCCCTGCTATCTGCCAATTGTGCCTGCTGCTCGTTGCCCCCACAGTCCTGGAGGGCTGCTTAAAAGGGGGTAGAGCAAGAGGGAGAAAGAGGAAAAAGAAAAGAATAAAGAAACTTTATCAATTAATTGGTAAAAGCCCCTCTCTTTGGTTGACTGTATTTGTTTTGACAAGAGCCTTCCCTTCTTCCCTAGAGTGCTTTGGCAAGTGAAACTCTTGCAAATAAAGCAAAGGATGTGCTGAATGCACAACCATGCATAATTGAGTAATGCTGGAGCCTTCTGCACGTCTCATCACAAACTTGCATTCAGTAAGTGCTAACACAACTCCTTTGTGGGTAGGGATTTCTGTGTGTTTCTTCCTTTTTTTGGTAAGATTTGGACATCAGACCCCTGCCAGGAATTAAAAATTGACCATCAAGAAGATTGTTAACAAGGTTAACGATTAACAGGCATAACCATTCAAACAGGCACACATTTAAAATAAAGAAATGTTTGTGAATTCTTGAGTGGGTTGACTTTGAAGGATAGTATGAATAAATAATGGAAGACTAGGTTTTCCTTGAATTCACACTATTCGCCCATAAGTCATAGAAAAAACCCTTGATGCTAGAGAAAATAACTCAGGGGGAAAGAAAAAAAGATGGCTCTTCTTTCATTTGAAGGGAAAAATAGCATTTTATGTCCCTGGACTAGGTGTTTGAGAGGAAGAAGCCATAACTCTGTAACTTATGTGTATTCGTCCCCATCAGGTAGATGTTTCATGCAGGGAGGAAAACAAAAAATGATTAAAACTAGTGCTAATATTTACTTGGACTAATAGAATGCTGTGCAACATCACCTGAATTAAAATCAAGATTGTAATTAGTAGGTGGTTCATTCTGTTCTAACAATGCAGAATAATTAATTCTTCTTTTTCACCTCACAAATAGTAATTAAAGAGAAATATTACATAGCTGCACCTGTTTTTCATTATACGGTTGCCACAGTGAGTAAACCAAATCTTTTATTGATGAGAAGAGCCATAAGTTTGAAAACTGAGTGAAGAACATGAAAACCCCTCTGAGGTTCCCTGGAGACATGTGAGAAATCTGAAGTTATTAAAACATATGGTGGCACATACTGATCACCAACAGCTCCTACTGTAGTTGTGAGCCCTAATTTTTCTTTGACTTTCAGTTTTTCTAAGTATTCTCGACTTGACTGGTTATTTCCCCCCTTTCTTTAGTAAATCTCTTGTGACAGGGAATCAAAGTGACATTGCATAAAGACTTGCATGTTTGTTTCCATCCACCTTTCCCAATATTTTTTCTTTATAAGTTTTTTATTTATTTATTTTAATAACCTAGGAAGTGATGCACTTGGAGGAAATTTGAGCAGCATGGAGATGGCTTATTTCTTGTGTCCATGTTTATTTGTGAGGTGAAGAGCAGGTCATGGGGGGCAATGGGAGAAGGGAGGAGTAGGTTCAGATTACTGCCTTCTCCAGAATAGACAGATGCTTTGCAGAAGCAAGTAACAGAAAGGTATTCGAGGACAGAGAAATGGTAGAGTCAAAAAAGGTGTTGCTTATTGTGATGAAAAGAACCTTAAAGTTGGAAATTTGGTGAGTTTGAAATGCAGAAGGTAAACTTCCCGACAAGGCTATCACCAGTACTGTGGAGCGGGGCTGGTGCCTTGTGGTATGTCTAAAATATTCCCTTGAACATTAGTTTGAGAGCAAGGGAAGGAAAGGGGAAAGCAACCCTTGAATATAGTTTTAAATAATAGCCATAATGAGTAAAAGTACTAGCATTAAATGGATGCCATCTGCTATCTTAGTAGTTGTATTAAATGGGTACCATACCGTTAAACGGACCGTTCATTTGCTTTCAGAGAGTACAGAAGGTGTTGTTTCAGCAGATACCAACACGCGTGGGTCTGCCAGCATTCCTCTGGCCCAGCCTGGTTAGCGAGTTTGGTTAGTGACCGCGGGGGCTGTCGTTACTTGTGGAAGCATTAGTGGTATTCTGGGAATTTATTACATACATTCTGCTGTTGTTTTGTTTACGTGGTGGCAGCGTCCAGAAGCCACGCGGTGGCTCCAGGCGCTGGGATGACCGCGCCACCCTGTACACCTCTCGTGTGCTGTGCCGGCTCGTGGTGCGGTGTTTCGGGACGGATGACTGACACCCGCTCTTGCCAGCAGCAGCGTGGGGTGCTCTTGTCAGACAAGTACTGAAAGCGTCGTGTTCCCTGGCAGGAACAAATCCAAAATTGTTCAAAAGCAATTTTTATATCGCTCCGCCTGGGAGTTTGATAGGGGACGGCACACGTGCCTCTGGCAGAAGGGGCAGCTGTGCCGTTTGTAAGGGGTGATGGCAGGGGGCTGCAGCAGCGGGACTGCAAGAGGAGTGCTGCGGGTCCAGCTGGGTTGGGGACCCAGGCCCGGAGCCATGTTCCTGCTGCTGGGGCTGTTTGGTGGCTCTGCTGCTCTTGCAGGACAACTGCTCCCTAGGAAGTCGTGGCCAGTTGTGCTTACGAGCAGCAGGTGGTTACGGAGGTCAAAGTTTCGATTGCTTGAACCTCAGAAATCACTTTTCCATGCTGGTAAAGAGCCTGAAAATTTCATTATTTATAACTCAGTTCAAAAGGGCTGGACTCATTTAGCTGATTGATTTTTGTATAGGTGGACAAAATTTTAATCTACTGTTCCTTGTTCCCCGTGGCATTTTATCTTGATGCTGTGCCATACAAGTTTAACAGAAATCTTCAGCAATTATCAAGGAAAAAAAAATCCAGTCAACGGAATGAATTACTCCAGTGCAGGTTGCAGCCTGGGACTGGGACGATACAGACTGAGTATCACCTTGTGACTGCAGTTTATCAGCGGGTTCAGAGATTAGAGGAGCGCTTCGCTAATACTCGTGTGTGACGCACCCGCGCCGCGTGTCACCTCCTTCCCGTCTTCGTGCCGGGGTGAGTGTCACGTTCCTGTTAACGATCCAGAGGCCTCGGCCAGGCTTAGGAGGGTTGTTCTGGGTGCCGTTCTGCCCAAATTGGCATTGTGCAAAGAGGGTGCTCTGAGCCACCCTGAGCTTGCATCGCCCCTCAGTAATCAGGCAGTGATGGTTAGAGGCTGGTCCGTGCGAGAGGCAGCTGCTCTGGGGCTACGGATGAATCTCTACCTGCTTACGTAACGTTGAACTGCAGCAAATAAAGAGCTAGAGGTTTATACACCAGGAAATATTTTCCATAAAAAGGTAACACCAGGCCAAAGCACTGAGAAAAACACATGAAGAATTGCACTGCAGACCTCTTGCAAACACTGGCCAAACCTTACCCCAAGAGCAGTGGTCCAGCGGTGCCCCGCACCCTTTCTGCGGGCGAACGCGGCTGGACTGACGGACAGCCTCGCTGCAGAGGACATTTCTCTGGTGTTCATTCAGCAGCATCCTCTAAGCCCCATCCCTATTAGGTGTATGAGGTAGTTTAAAATCCTGCCTGCCTCAACAGCCCCTTGAATCCCTAGGGTTTATTTTGTTGTCGTTTTAAAAAAATGTTGTCGTGTAGCTGATTTTAACACTGAGTGTTTACACTTGGTATTATATTTGGGCCCTAGAGAGAGAGTGTATTTGTATGTGTGGTTGATGTATTTATACTGTTTACCAGGTTTCCCGAGTGCAAGGACATGCAGTACCATTCATTGGCATTATCCATGGCCGTTCTCTTTTTATGCATGAATAAATATTTATGGATTTTGATTAATATTTATTCCTTATAAATAATACATCACTTTGATTCTGAATACTCCATTGAGAACAATGCAGAAATACACCAAAGTGTAATAAAGATGGTAGTAAAGTTTGCTCGGTGCCCTCGGGGAGCTACCCCAGGGATTCAGGGCCAGCTGACGGCAGCGTGGCAGCGCGTGAGCACACCTCGGAGCGGGGCATGTCTTGCGTTGCACTCGAATCAGCTTTGCTGCCCAGTAAGTTCTAGGTTCAGGCCCCAGCTGAGCTGAATCTGTTGGTTCTGGGTGCTGCTGCATGCTTTGGGAGGAAAAACTCTTTCCTCTGCCCCAGCTAGAGAAAAGCAAGAGGGAGCGTGGCAGCAGATCGCTCCACCGGCTGTGGGTGCCCAGTGCCAGGCTGCAGGGATGCTGGGGATGAACTGCTCTCCTCCACGCCATCTGGCACAGGCAGCAAGCCGGGCGCTGCTGTCCTGGTGCCTCACCGGCGCTCGTGTCCTACCAGATTCCTGGACTCGGGGCCACAAGCCTTGGGAGGAGGGAGCTGGGTCTGCAGCTGCAGCAGCCAAGGTGTGCCAGTGCAGAGCCCAGCTCACAGCCAGCCCTCGGCCTCCACCTTTGCATTCAAACCTTCGCTGGCGGCGGCGGGGGGTGGCATGGGGCCGGGGCTCTGCATGCTCAGGTGTGGGCACAGGGGAAGTTCTGCCTTCAAGTCGTGCCAGGAGGAGAGCTGGCACAGAGGGATGGGAGAGCACTGAAAGTACGTTGCTAACAATTATTGCTTCTCTGAACTACCTCAGTTATTAATATTAGTAATTTTTTGCCTCAGTAAAATTGGAAGAGCCTCATCAGGTCTCACAACCCTGTTGTACCAATCGCAGCATAAGTAAATAACATAAAAGCTGAGCCCTGAGAGAGTCCACGGTCCTGGGTTTAGCCAACTCAGACGTGAGGGGAGGAGGAAAATAACATTAGAGGCAAGCACAACTGCGGCTCCTCCACGGGCAGAAGTAGGTCATTTTGAAGCAGCAAACAGCTGAAACAAAAACCAAATAAACAAAAGAAAGCGAAAAGAAAAAGAAAATGGGATTAGGATAAAACCTGTTTTATCAAATCCCAGCTGAACAGCGATATCAGTTCTGGGAATTATCTGTGGCAAGTGGTTGGCACTGCACCCACCACTGGAGGAGGGAAGGGGTCCCTGCTCTCCCCAGTGAGCAGTTGCTCATGTTAAGCTGGGAAATTCTGAAGAAAACAGGCTGTTGCACATGGTCTCTCAGGGAGTCCACCTCCCCTCACGCTGATAGCTAAATCCCATGCATCCCTGGAAAATGCTTAGCTGATTTATTATTTACCAACAAATCACAGTCAGCCAAGTGCAACCCAGTCCCTCCACCCTGGTGTTTGTTATTGCAGTGCAAACCTTGTCACTTGTTCGAAAAGACTGATGCCAGAATGGTTTTCTTGAGGCAAAAAAAAGAATCCCATTAAATGGGACTGCCCTCCTTCCAGTACAAAGGTAGGGCACAGGAGGGGCACCAGCCGGAGCCTTTCAGACCGCAGCGGTGGGGAAGGCTGACCTTCTTTGCAGCAGAGCGGGCTTGATTGCTGGTTCTTTTTTTCTACGCTTTCCTTTGGTGAGAAGACAAAAGGGTGGAGGATTATATGCTTGAGCCAGGATGCCAAGCATTGGGGAGTTCTGATTTTGCCCATGCAGTAATCCTATTGATCTTTTTTTAAACATATGCTTTGATGATCAAAAAGCAATTCTGTTATCAAACAGCACTTTGCTACCCTGGATCTCCAAGTGCTTTTCAAAGGGGACAGGAACATGCACTGTGCCTTACAGCAGAGGCCTGGGGTGCTGGAATAATGTTGAAAGTCACAATGCAGACCTGAGGCAAAACGGGGCACTGAGGATGTCCACACTGCAACCACGCAGAAATACCTTCTGAAATGGCAAGGGATATGCTATTACAAGAGTTGTTCTTCCAAGCACAACCCAGGTATTACACATATATAGTCATTAAACAGGGAGGACTCTATGTCCCTGCCTTTGGAAACTTCAGTAGTCCCTGTTATTGGAAACACCTATAAAGTCAATATACTATTGACAGTCACTGTCCTCTGTTTGTCACATCAGGTTATCTGCCACACCAACAAGGGCTGGGAGTTTTGCCGTTATGTTCATTACTTATGCAGTGATTGGTGGTGCTCAAAGTTCATGGAACTAAATCAGTTTGTACCAGCTGAGTATCTGACCCACTGGCTTTTTGTCCAGGCAAATCTAGGCTAATAAACTTCCTGTTACGTAGAAGACATGTTAGGTGGTTGCACTACTGCTAAAACCAAAATAATTGCCATTGAATATACATTGTTCATCTAAAATAAAATGAAGGCCATCACCTTCTGCAGATGATTTTCAGCAGAGTCTGTTTTATACAAGAAACCTAATCTAATAAAGTACATCGTCGTCCCCCTCCTGGTACCCACTTGGGAGCAGCCCCAGAGGCCACCCACAGCCAGGCTGGCCCCTCCTTCCCCTGACTTCTCGCCCCAGCCGCTGCGAGCGTGGCTCTGAGGTGGCCTTGGGCAGGCTTCGTGGTAGCGCAGGGAGAAGCTCAGCCAGCCCAGGCAACCTGAGGACACGCAAGACCCATCTCTGCAGCTTCTTTTCAAAGCAGAGCAGTTGTCCCCTTTCTGCAGGTACGAATTCAGCCACCCAGGCTTTCTCTTGGTGATGGTAGGATGGAAAGGTTTGGTTAGCCTGGATTTCTGCTGTTAGCGTCTCTCCCCTGCTTTCCTGGCTTTTGTGGGTTTGTCCTTGTACATTTGTCTTATGTTTTGATACTTGCCCTTAGTAACCTGACCTAGATTCCACTTCTTGTGTACTTACTCCCTATGGCAAAATACAGAGTCCACAAGACATCAAAGATGGTGCATGTCCTCTTCCAAATTTATTGTGAAATGATTGTCTGGAGGCAAATGATAATTTCCACAAAGACTATGAAAGATTGAGAAAATCCCTGTTTCAGATGGCAGCAACCGCAACTCTGAAATAATTGCTTTCTTTGGCTACGCTTTGCATCAGCTCCTAATGGTTTCTGCTCCTGTAGTTTTTCTGAATCTCTTGCTAATAGTCACAGTACGTCTGATCGCGTTATTATTTTGCAAGGGAAGAACTGGGCGAGACACTCCTGTTCTGTTTGCATACAATGCATGTATGATCATGGTGGCGTGCCATGGCAGGTGAGTGATGCTCCACTTCCGTCTCTGTCCCACGGCCGCAGTGGGTGGCTCCTGCCACAGGAGAGGTGGGAGTGAAGCCCTTGATGCTCCTTTGCCCAACGTGAAAAGCGTTTTAATGGCTTGGTCCAGAGGGGTAGCATTGAGTCGAACAAGTAAGAGGAAATTTTATTCCAGTGGGAGCCTCTTTACATATCTGATGTTATTTAGAAAAAATCCAGAGAGAGATTCTTCATATTTAAATAGAGTTACATACTTTATCTATCAAGAGAGGAAGTCTGGTGTGTAAGAATATGTAAATAACTGATATGTTGGGTAGCTCTGAGGCTGGCAAAAGAGACAATATTAAAAAAAGCCAAAGATTCGAATCTCTGGTGGCTTAATATCCTTTTTTGCACGTCCTTGCCTCCTTATGAAAGAAAATATATTGCGTAACATACTTAAAACTATCACAGTTAAATCTAAGTTCAATACCTCTAGTGTCATGCTCCTGTGTGTAATTTGGATGCTACACATTTTCTAGTCATTACTTAGGAATGACACTCTACAAAGTCAAGCTGAAAATCAATTGGAAAGTTGACTTTTTGCAACTTCTACAGCTTTTTTTCTTTTCTTGTTAGTTTAAGTATTTTCCTGCAAGAAAATTGCATTGACTGAATTGCTGCGCTTCTCAGTTACTTCTTGCTTTGTGAATTCATAGCTATTCCATCTTATCAGAGTAGAAATTTCATTAGGGAAATTTTGAGGGGTTTTCTTTTAATTAAAGGAGATATCATACTTACTTGGTCAAACTACAGCTGCTAATTCCCAGCTGTCATTGTGGCATTTCTTTAATTAAGAGCAAAATCATCTGCACGACTGGAGAACCATGAGATAGGCTCTTTCAGCATTTGCAGGGTAAGACGTGTAGCTGGGGTAAATCAGCATCGTTCCCCTGCTGTCAGTGAAAACCAGAACCTTCTGCCATCTGAGGATAGATTAGAGCAACGGGAGAGAGCGGAAGCAATCGTACGTCTTCCTGGGCTCGGAGCTGCCAGTTACCCATCACTAATGATGCTGATAAGGATGTTTTCCCAAAGATCTCTTCCTGTCCAAGGTGCACTGTTCACCTCGCTTCCATTTTTCAAGACAGAAACCAGCTGTCTTGCCTTTCTGCAGATATACTTTGCCATACGTCACGCTTCTGCCACAGTTTATGCTTAAATTTTTTCCTTTTGCAAACCTAATATTTGGAGGGTTAGCTTGCCTACTTACACATCTCCTGGGGAACTAAGCCTGTGTGACTTACCAGGCTTGTTCATGTACGTTTGATTGATCTGTGGACATTAAGGTTCCCATCAAAAATGTGTGCGTTATGACCAACTGAAATTTAGTTAATCAGAAAGATAGGCATCGTTATATTAGCTTAGCAAATCGGTATTATGGAGGGGAAAAATCCCCTGATGGAGATAAAACATCTCTCAGACACGAGTCATCATCTTACTGACCTTCAAATGAGTTTGGAGTCCTAACCTATTATCATCCCAGCATGAATGAAATATCAAAGACCTCTTTTAGCATCAGGCAGAATTAATGATTATCCAGCAAGGAACAATGTAAGAAATTTTCCTTGTAGGATGTAAGGATGGGTAAGTTGTAAAATGAAGATTATAATTAGAAAATTCATCATAGTTAGTTATAGTAGTTTTGTGATTTTAAAAAAAAAAAAGCAACTTTCAAACTTCTTTTTTATGATGCGTACACACAGAACGAGCAATTGGTAGAAATAGTGAATGTGTGATGAAACGCAACAAAAACGTGTGACCTGAGAAATGCCCCCTGTGCTTACCTGGCCAGGCGGGCTGTGAGATGGAGGCTCTGTGGCGGGGCGAAGGCTCGGAGGCTTCGCAGTCTGTCCCACTCTGACCGTGGCGGAGCGATGGTGGTGGGTGCTAGAGAGCTTTTACCATTTCCTCTTATTTTCACTGTGCTGTTTCTTCACGTAGGACTGGCACCCTCCTGTCCCTTTTGTGTGTCTACTGCCTGCTCTGGCAGCAGCACCAGCAGCTCAGGCATCAGATAAAACTGCAGAGGAGCTGTGGTGGCCTCGCCTACGCGGGCGCTGAATCCTTCTCTGCCAGGGATGGTGGCCGTGGCCCAGCACGGCAGCAGAGGTGCTGCCCGGCAGGGTCCAGACGTCGTGTGCTGCTGCTTGGGAGCAGGTGTGCTGCAACAGGTAGAACAGAAAATCCTTTCCCTGGGTCACGGCAGGGACTGCTGAGATTTACTGATCTTCTTTTCCTCCTGCGGAACGTGGGACATGTTCCACTTCCTAGAACAATTTGAGACTTAAAAAAAAAAAAGAAATCCTCCTTTTGGAGGGACTCAGGACATTTTTTTATGCCCTTGTTTTGTTCTGCCAGCCATTTTCTTTCTTCATTTCATGGTATTGCCCTTGGAAGCCTGTCAGACCACTTCATGCTTGAGCAGGACTGCCACATTGGTTGTAGGATGCTGGCAGAGGTTTGTGCCTTCAATAAGCAGAAACACAGAGCTTTTTTCTCTAAACATGGATTACACGCTCACACCAGTGTGGACACAGTGGCTCAGAAATCCCTTTCTTACAAATAATAATCTGAGATTTTTCTTACGGAGCAGAGGTGAAATGAACCAACATGGAATAATGACTAGTCAGTCCCAGTGCTTGTAACTCAGACCGGTCTTTGATGTAACGGGGGGCGGAGAGACGTGTCTGTTGGTACGTATGTATGCATATAAAGAACAATACTCAGAAGACCAGCTGACCACACCAGGAAACCCCTAAAAAAAACAAACAAAAACCCACCCGTGGTGTGGGTGGGCGCATCAGGGGCTACCTGTGGGGCTGGGGAGGACAGGCGGATGCGGGGGGGCTGGCCCAGCTGTCGTCGTGGCTCTGGCAGCACGTGGTGCCCGCGCTCATGGGGTTAATTCGGGTGCAGACGTGGCTGGCAGGTTTAGCTGGATTGGTCATGACACCAGGAGAGCCTGAGATGTTAATCAAAGCCATGTTAAATGGGGAATTCATGTGTGACCCGAGGTGATGATTTCCCATAATCTTCTTTTTTTTTACTGGATGGATGAAATGGAAAATTGATGAGTTTAAAGCACATTTTCTTAAAGCCTGCTTCTGAGCAGTAAGCTAGAGCCACTTGATAATATAATTGATGCATCGAGTTTGCCCAGACCTTCATTCGTTGATGGTCTGAGTGTATGGTTTGACTTGAAATCCTCTCCAATAAAGTCAAGGCTGTAAAACTAGAACAGGACTCCAGAGCAACCTCCAGTTTCTTGAACTAAAACGCATGCTTTCAGAGATTTTGGGGAGGTATTGCTCTTTGGTGTGTTTAACAATCATTATTAACCTCAGAATTATGTAGGTGAAAAATGAGAAACAAAAGGGAGGGTGAAACGTGTAATGTTTGCAGTGCTAGAAGAGAAGACTAATTGCTCTTGTAAGAGACTCCCTCGCTTCTCGGTGCCGCTGCCCGCTCCCCTGCGGCGCCGTGCGAGTGGGGGCAGCAGCAGCAGCAGCGTCCTGCCCCGCTCGGGGCAGCCAGCGCGGGGCCCGGGGGGTGCAGGGACAGCAACGGAGCCGCGGGGGGTTCTGCTGCCTGAGAGTCCCCTTGGCCGCTCTTTCCGCTCTGAGGCATCACCGTCGAGTTTGTAGGCACAGGAATTTAAGTGTACTCCTCCTTTGTTAATGCCAGCATGACAGAAATAGCACAGCAGCGAGAGCCAGGATCCTTGGGGGGCCGTCTCCTCCTCCATCATGGGGTTTTTAAAGCCTTGAAAGGTATCGACCCATAAAAATCTCATAACAAAAGGTGAAAAATGTGGAGAACGTTTGACCTGTTAGTAAAGGATTTAGTCAAACATCTACGTAAATATTTATACTGCACTCTACTATTAGCTTTTCCAGTTAATCTGCCTTCTCTGCTAATGGCTCTGAGCAAAATATGTTCCCAGAGTAGTTTACAATAAAAATTAGCGCTGTATCTGGCCTATTACTCTTCTTCCACAAACGATTAAAAAGGGATAGATGGAAAAATCCATTTCTGAGCGGGCTTTTTTCTCCCGACCACTGATCATTTTTTCCTCTTATGGAAAATAAAACAATTAGAAGACCACAGAAATTACCCATTTCTGGGAAGTCTGCTTGGTTTGCCTGTCATTTTGCGAGGCAACTTTTATTTGTAAATGGAAAAATCTTAAGAATTTAAAATGTCACTTAGAGAGTCTGCAGTTGCCCTGTAGAAGAGTTTGTTCACCTGTCAGACTTTTTAAGCATATGAACATGGATTTCTTTTACTCCTGGGAAATCTTGTCCAATTCTAACACTTTTCAGTGTGGTTGGCGAAGGGGTGGCCTGGAGTTAAACACAAGGATACGTTATTGCATTTGACACTTTTCACAAACATTGTGCTTAGTGTTTTTTGAACATTGAACACAAACGACGGGCCCTTCAGCACACTGGGTAAACCTCGTTCATGCCAGAAGTGCAGTTACTACCAGCAGAGCAACTTCTGGGTGAAATTCTGCCGAGGACCTGCTCTGGGCTTCTGCATTTGAATAGTAAGAGGCTGCTTCACTTTGCATGTGAAGAAGAGTTGCAGTAATGGACTTTTTGACTTTCTGTGTGGTCTGTGCTCAGCTGCCCTATAAAGCAAATATTAACAGCCCTTCTGGTCTGCAAACAGCTGTCTCTTACAGCAGCAGTGAAGATTAAACCTACCAAGGGCCAGCATAAAACCCTTTCGTTCTCCAGCTTCTGCTCAGTCAGCCACAATTACTGGTTGAATGGGGGTAAATATTTTTAGAAATGCTGAGACTTAAAAAAACCCTGGATCACAAGGCAGCTTTAAATGAAGCATAGTAGATCTCTGAAAGCCAAGGGTGTTCACTGGGAAGACACTTGTTTGTGGCCACAGGAGACCAGGTGAGGAGTGTGCAGCCGGGATGGCTGGGGTGGCAGGAGGCAGCCACATGAAAGAGGGAACCAAGGCACCCCAAAACAAGACATGAGAATGTTTCTCCGCCACCTTTGTCAGCTGGAGGGATCACCGGTGTAAATGCCATAGCATGGTACAGACCTGGTTGAAAGCAAAAGCTGTCGCTCGGTCTGTCTGCAGCATTTGGAGAGGGGGACGAGCAGGGAAGGATAAAGACAGCGAATTTGTGGATCTTCAGATTTTGTTCTGATTTGAAATGCTCCAGTCTGAAATCTCAAAATATTCTCAGAGATGTTGTCTTTCCTTCAGCTGTATCCACAGCCCTTGGGTACCACAGACTCACGCAGCATTGGTTGTGCCGTTGCGACCGAGCCTGGATTTTCCCTACAAATCCCTGCTGTAGACAGAAAGTGGCTTTAAATTAGACCTCTCTTTCCTACAAAGGTTCAATCTGCAGGTCTTAATAGCAAGAACACATACTAAGAACAAATGCTCGGCTTGGGCAGCCGCTGGAAGTGGACACAGAAGTCTGTATCTCACTGCAAAGATGCCCTTACGTGCTGGGTTGGAGGCATCCGCTCAGGAGCCAGATAAACACGTAACTTAGCAACAAAGAACAAATTGTGAGGGTTTGCAGTGAAATGTCAGAGCACAATCTTTAGATCAACTCATACCTGTGTGAGCAAATACCCCGATTTGCCGGGCTGAGCCCTCCTGCACGCCCGGTGATGGCTGCTGGCGTGGGCTGTCTCCTGCGGCCCCTGAGCATCCGCTGCCTCTATCTTTGCTGGCTGCTCTTTTCCTGGACTTGTTCAATCGGTTCTGCTTTCCTATGGGTCGGATAAAAAGCGATTATGTCCATTTCCTGCCAAAGGGACCCTGTCATGAACAAAAACCTCCGTGTTATTATCCACCTCTTTCTTAAAGTGATAAACAGTACATTGAGCCTACAGCATTACGTCATATGTCTGCACGAATTCTTGCAAAAGACATGCTGAGGCTTGGGAAAACTTATTTTAGATAAGCCAAATAATCTTTTCAATTATCTTTTGCTGAAAATATTGTATTTTTGTAGGCATTCAAGAGCATTATGGCATAAAATACTAGCCTAATTATCATTATCTTCTCTATTATGTTTGCTGAAATATTTTTTGGAGTTGTCAAATATGTGTCTATTTTGTTATTTGGGAAGGAGTCTTTAGACAGCTGTATATTTTGTTTCTCGATCATGTAATTTGATCGTATTTGATTGCAAGAAGATGTTATCTGAAAGGATAGCAGCAGCAGCTCGTGCTTGTTTATTAGAATTATTCTGTTCTGGCCAGAACAGATTCCTCAGACAGCTCCTACCAAACGGTGCTTCCCGGGGCCGGTACGGTGGGTGCTGGTGGGGCTGAGGGAGGCGTTTTTCCCCTCCTGGGGGTCTGCTTGGCCCCCGCGGGCCAGGGCAATGGTGGATGCAGTGCTCTACACAGATCCCAGGGCTCAGCTTAGAGTCAAGCACGCGATTAGCGAGCGAGGCTGTGCCCTTGCTTCAAAGCATATGCTCGCATCTTAGACCCCTTTGAGCTAACGCTCAGCTCCTGGCAGCACTGAGCTGACAATGCTGAAATGCAGTTTTTTCCCACAAGTTTGGTGATTAGGTACAAGGCTGATGGAAAATCCCTCTAGCTGCTAATGTTGCAAAACACTCTTTGCCTGAAATTAAGAGAAATTTTATTGCAACAGGGAGCCAGCAGAGGGGATACATTTACAATTC
This sequence comes from Phalacrocorax aristotelis, assembly GCF_949628215.1. Lineage (NCBI taxonomy): Eukaryota > Metazoa > Chordata > Aves > Suliformes > Phalacrocoracidae > Phalacrocorax > Phalacrocorax aristotelis. Next base: position 6,529,461 of record NC_134293.1, on the reverse strand, counting down.
ATCTCGGTTCCCTCCAGAAAATGTTGTTTGGATCTTGCTGGGGACGTGACAGTGCTCTCTGGCTGCTGAATAACCATGAGATAGGTGCTGCGAGTGCATGTGTTCATAGTCCGGTGGGGGGGTGGGTGTTAAAGCATTGTGCTTCAAGCATCAGTATATCCATTTACTTAAATTATCACTAAAGCTAATGTCACCCCATCTACTCCGTCGCATGTTATTGAGTGCTCCAGCTGAGTAATCTCATTAGAATTTGTCTCGTTTTCACCTCTGGCAGCAGCCATGTACACAGCTTCTGAAAAGGTTATTCACACAATATTGCGTGACCTTGATGAAAGGCTAATTTGATAAGAATTCAATTTAAAATTCCATTTGTACTGACAAACCAGGATTTTATTGATGTCGCAAATTTTCAGCAGTGGAAGAGACATTAGGAGCGAGACTGCATTGTTTGTAGGCCTGAAGGTGGAAAAGGCAGAGGATTTATAGGGGCTGCTTTATCAAAGGGTCGACATACCTTGCAGCAGTTTAGTCTAAATGCTTCAGTAAAGTGTTCTTAAGTTTTCTTTCCTTTATTATCTTATTATTCTTTCCAGTTTACTTAAAGAGACCTTTGCAGTGGCAGGGACAGAACAGTGGTTGATAAGTAAGGTTGCTTCCAAGTGCATTTTCTACTTGCCCTTTCATCCTTTGGTCTCCGTGGGGTTGAAATAACAGACTGAATATATAAACAGCATGATTTGCTCTCTCCGAACGGCAAGCTCATGCCATGAGCGCAGGTCCCCCCTCTCCCCGGCAGAAGCCACTAGGCTGCTGCGAGCTTGCGGGGCTGAGCTGGGCATGGGGGTCCGGGCCCCGGCCACGACGCCACTGAGGGTGGGCGCCGGTGTCTGCACCGCGGCGGCCCATGCCCAGCACGACAAAGCGTTTGCTTTCACCGCCTGTGCAGAAAGGACAGGTTTGCGATGGTTGGCGCCAGCCTGTGCTTGCAGCTGGGGCCACTCTGCGCGGGCAGAAGGCACCCGGGCGCTCGGCACCATCCATCCCCTCCCCAGCTGCCAGCAGCAAGGAAGAAGTTCGAGTCGTCAAACTGGAGAAGGATTTTGGTGCAAAGGTCTCAGGTTCCTGAAAGCTTGCCCAGTTTCACCAGCTGTGTCTGTGGCTCTAATAAGGGACACTGCCTCTTCCTGAGCCTTGTCTCTTCTGCAGAGCCAGATTTGGACCCACAGTTCTGTAATCCTGTTACTCTGCTGAAACCGCAAACCTCGCTGTCTTGTAGTCTTTATTGCCTTTTTTATTGTGAGAAAAAGATACAAATTGGTGCCATCAAGCACATCATGAACTGAGGCCTATTTCAGATGAATCCCTCTTTGGGGGGAGGACTTGCAGGGAGTGACCAAGGGCAGCGGGAGTCAAATCCTCCTGCGCTGGTGTCGCTGGCGTTGGCCGAGCCTGAGTAGGAGCCAGCACAGAGGGGTAGGGTGTTCCTGTTTTTTTTGGAGGCAATTTTGTTTGTGTTACGGGGGACACCCATGGGAAGAGAGAGGTGTAATCAGGAGCGTGCCCAAACAGGCACCAGTGCAAAGGCATCCGTGGAGTCACAGGGCAGCAGGACAGGTCAAGTGCTGTGGCAAGGGACTGTCTCGGACCATCTGCTTACCCAGGCTGTGCTCAGTCTTGCTCTCTCCGACACTGCAGCACAGACAGTTTATCTAAGAGGATGTTCGTCGCTCACTTTGCCTGATTTCTGTCATGTTCTGGGAACAGGTGGGGAGTAAACAAGAAATACACATTTTTCCAGCCTCTTACACTGCCCATCAGTTGCTACACAGTCCACCACCTTGATGTGATGCTCAGTACCATTTTTAATGCTTCCTGCATGTAATCAAAGTAGCCATTTAGACCACACCACACACGTCTGTCAGACACTGCCTGCCCATCGCTCATTAACCTCTTGTAACGAGACCCTGCAGTGCAAAACACGACAGGGCGAAGATGATGCTACAGCGGTCCATTGCCAAGGGCAAAGGGAGGGTTGTGCCCTGGGAGGGAAGGGGGAGCACAGGGAAGAGAACCGCAGGTAGCCAGGGGCTGTGGGAGTCAGCGTGGGCAGAAGAAAACAGCAACTAAAGGGAGAGTCACAGCAGCCTATTACTGTTTCTTCCCAATCCAAAAAGCTTAGCAGCAGTACAATCTGTTTGTATAAAAATGTGTTAGTGTAAGGCAGGGTGGGAGAGCCTGCCTGAAAAAGGCACTTGAGAAATAACAGTGCTCCGGCATGGAGAGACATCTGGTGAGAAAGGGTGGTGGCATCTTGCAGGAGCTCCCCCATGGGTCTGCACACACGGCGCGCTGCAGCCAGGCTGGGCCAGCCCTGGGACGGGACGCCGCTTCCTGTGGTCTCCTGCAGGGGCTCCCTCTCCCTGTTCCTCTGAGATCTTCTATCTTTTTCTTTCTGGTTTTTGTTTTGGTTTTTTTTTTAACCCAACACAAGGAAGAATAGGTTGCTCAAAAGGATGACTCCCAGTGGTATAGGGCCATCTTTGTTTCAATGGAAGAGGGCCGTTTCAGCCCCCCTCCATCGAAAGCCTGTCTGACCATGCCAATCCCACGGCCTTTGAGATGTCCATCTGTGCCCAGTGTGGCATGGAGACCCTCCTGATCCCAAGCGTCCCACTCCCGAGAGAGCCCAGGGCGGCTGACAGGAGTGCCTGAGCGGGAGGTGCCCCGTGCAGAAGGGCTGCAGATGGAGAGCGACACCGCTCAAAGGTGCGTTCCTGCCTTTCGCTGTTACTGATCTCCGTTGGAAGATAGAGAGGCCATTCTGTAAATCTTGAATATCAGCAGCTTTGCTATTCTTCCACATTTGTAGACCGTACGGCTACCGAATCTCTCTTCTTTTTCCCCCAGCCAAGAGTTTCTTGAGGTTCTCAGAAAATCCCCTGGGAGACCTGTGTAATCACAGCTTTCCCGCGTATCTTCTCAGGTGTTCAGTGGCTGGGAACTTGTCCCTGCAGCGCAGCCTGGCATTTCCCCAGACGAGGCAGTAATCAAAGAGGAGCCCGAGCTGAGCGGGGAGGAGGAGGGTGGCGTTTCTGTCCACTTTTACAACTGTTAATTTAACTCATCTTCTCCTATTGATTTAAATCTGATCCTGCTGAAGAGGAACTTGGCTCTGAAGCTCTTGATACACCTTCACTTTTTGCTTTATCCATTCTAATCACATATACTCTTTCAGGTATTCGATTTTAAATTGCAAAGTGATTACCATGGGCTGGCTGGATTTAGAAGTAACTTGCTAAAATACCGAGGGTATCTGGCAGCTTTCTGGGTATGATTGCCAAATCTGGGGAGAACATTAGAGGAATACAGAAACTAGTCCCAGTGAGGCTGGGGGGGGTGCTGCTGTCTTCGTTTAGCTAAAGCCATCGTTAATTAATTGCAGTTGCTGCTCAAAGGTTGGTCCCAGAGGGCTGAGAGGTGTCCGGGCAGGCGGGTGTCCTGCTGTGGGGATCTGGGGAAGAGCCATCCCCGTGGAAATACTTCCAGGATCCCAGCAGGTCCTGTGAGCTCCTCTCTGGAGACTCACCTGTGAAAGACTCTGCTCCAGCCAGCGTGGCTTTTCTCCGGGCCACAGACACCGCTGGTCGTTCACGTGCCTGCCCGCGTAGATGCCAACCATAATACGGCTGGTGAGAAACCCCTTCTCTCCGTGGGGGTTGGAAGTGCCCTGCACAGGTGAAGCATGGCTCACCCCCTCACCGCAGCGCTCGATGGTCCACGGCGGGGGCCTCACGGGCTGTGCAGCGGGATGAAGATGTGTCATCCAGGAACGGGAAAGCTGCTATTTATGGCTAGGGTAAATCAAAAGGAGGTGTGGAGATGAGTGTGACAAATTGCTCTGTAAGTGTCAGGGATGACTGAATGGCTTTGGAGGAACTAAAAATAGCCAGACCTGACTCCAAGGCCTAGTCTTGTTCATGGTCTTTCACAGCCCCAGAAAGCTGGTGGTGACGTAAAATGGGTTACACCCAGGGATGGTGTAAATCAGTGTAGTTACACCAGCTTCGGTCTTGGGGGGGCATTTAGGGGTGAGAGGGACTCTCTCCTCCCAAGATGCCCGAGCTCAGCCGTGAGCCTGTGCCCAGGCTGCCCGCCGGTAACGCCCGAGGCCGCGGCGGGCTCTGCACAGCTCGGGCGGCGGGAGGTGGCACTGGGCGGGGACGCGCGCTCCAGGATGGGGCTCCTGCCCGAGAATGGTGATCGCTGTCCCCTATTGTCATGAGCTGCTAATCAGCACGCGCTGCGGCTACTGCGCCCAGTGTCGCAGCTCTAAAGCAGATCCTGTATTATAATTACTCTGAGTTAGTACCTTGGAAAAATCAAATGTGTTCTGAAAGTAACGACATCCTCTGCAAAAAAAACCTGCAAAAGGAAAAAGCCAGCCTTATCTGACTTAATTTCCCTTTGCTTTGATAGGTTTTGCAATAAATTACTTATTTAATGGATAGCATGAAACATCACACAGTGATATTTCAAACATTCAAATGCCTTGATCATTTAATACCATTTTCCCTTTTTATTATGCCATAGGCACAATTTTAATTATAATATTTATGCAAATTATGTTTGTATAATCGTATTTGAAAGACTGTGTGGATCAAATTTTCCAGCCAATTTATCTAAATACAAGCCTTAAACTTTCCCTTTATCACTGTCACAAATATTCTTTCTCTTAATTCGTCATTTCAGGCATTTCCTATTACAGTATCATACAAGGCTCAGTATCATTTGTGGCCTCCAAAAAATATAAGGACTCCGGATCCACGGTAGGAAAACCCAAGCACAGGTTTATGTATGGGGTGCGGAAAATATCAGCGTTGTATTTAAGATTATGTATTTTTGAACCACTTTTTTTTTCTTCTTTTTTCCCATCACTTTACAAATTTTTGCCCATGTGTTTCTCCCAGAAGACATGACCTGTGTTGCTGGAGGGCTCACAGCAAGGTGGCTGTGAGAGCCTGGGCTGCCCTGTGGACGGCACTCAGCTTTTTCCTCCCTCTTTAACGTTTGCTGCAAGGCGGTAAGGAAGGCAACATGGGGAAATCAGAGCAATTCTTTAGAAAGTCTCAGTTATTCATTGCATCGCTTCAGTTTCTTCTGTCACCCTTCTTGCATGTGGGTTTGAAGGACCCCCCAGCTTGGAGCCTGTGGTATTTTGTCAGGCAAAGGTCCCCTGAATTCAGCTTATCAGCTAGAGATGAACTTGGGCAGAGCGAGTGCCCTGCTTGGAGTCTGAAAGCATTTCCATTTCCAACAGAAGCGGTGGTTTTTTGGTCTAAAATCTTTTATACTGTATATTTCGTACCAAATATTAGTAGAGGCTGACATGTATTGCAATGATCTCGCAGGGACCTGCTGGTGTGAAGGAAAGACGTGGAATATTTACAAATTGTTGAGGATTGGCAGAGTTTTAAATGTACTGTGACAATATGAGAACAGAAGCCCAGAGCCAGAGAGATATTAAATATTCTCAGCTTTCATCTTTTCTCTAAAAGAAGGTTGATTCAGTGAGAGCAGAGCTTTGTCCCTTCTGCCCCCTGCCCTGGTAGATGTGCAGGCTGGGGGCTTGTGATGTGATGAAAAGACCTCAGCTGCACCTGGTAGGAAACACTTAGAGTACGGGTGTGATGACTGCAATGGGTGGCTCTTTTTCTTATCTTGACTTCCTTTGAGAGCCAGCCCCTGGATGAGATGGGTGCATGCTGTGTCCCCTCCTGGGCAAGCCTGCAGCCCCGTGATGAAGGTGATGTTTCCCCCGTTAACGCTCTCCATGGCACAGCCCCTTGTTTTCTCCTGTGGTGTGGCACTGAGCCGCCCTCGTTTTGGGCTCAGGTCTCCGGGAAACATGTATGCTTCCCCTTGCCGTCGAGGGAGCCGGAGGGGCAGATCCCACTTGTGCAGCACCAGCTTTTCTTCAGTTGCTGGCAGCCGTTGCCAGGACATCTGGTGCTTCAGCTCTGTGTGCCACCAGTCCCCAGCTCTTCTGTCGGAGGAGGGCTTGCCAAGTTAAATATCTATAAAGTCCCAGCTGAAAGCATTTGTCTCTCTAAATGGGGAGTCTGCAGATCAGCAGGAGACAGATAGCATTTACCCTGGACTGTGGCTCTGAGCTGGGGTCTGGGGACATTGCTGGTGTCCAAAGCCTTGCTTCAAGAGGAGGCCTTGGCATGGGCGCATGGGAAGTGGCAACTCTGATCACAGGAGAGGGTTAGAGGCAACCTGAGCATAAACCACCCCCCGTATTGAAACGCCAGCCCGTTACCTGCATATCCCCCCTCCTGGGGATGGAAGCCGGCATGTGCACAGCCTTGAGTGCTGGACCTCCACAGAAAATCCCTTGTCCGTGCCAAACGGGAGCGTGCTGTGGCAGAGGAGGGGTAGGCAGCAGCTTCCACATGGCGCAATTAGCACCACGTTGATGGCGAGTGGAGCCAGTCTTCAGTTTCCAGGCTGTGATACAACTACTGCACACCAATGGCTCAGGAAGGCTCCAGCACCTGTAACGATGAGCTGCTTGTCTTCCCCTTCTCCTCCTAAATCCGCTTAGAGTGCCACATGTAAATCCTCCATGCCATATTAGTGTGTGACAATGTTCATTAGCAAATGACTCCAGGGTTGTCTAAATGAGAAAAGCAATTAGGCAGATTTGTGGAAGACAAAACATGTATTGATTAATGTAATGATGACACATGCAGAATAATTTTGGACTCAAGCAGAAAGTAAAAATCAAAAAGGAAAAAAGCGCAGGTGTCTTCCAATTAAGGCGTAAATCAACAATTATGAGCTTTCTCCGACTACCTTCTGAAACTCCTGGCATTAATCATTGCTGCTCTGTGTATAACGCTCCAAAGAAAGGAAGCAACCAATATTTTCACATAATTAAAGGAAATTATATATCCGATACCTTTTACTGTGATTAACAACTATAGGGGGAAACTGTTTAAGAGCAGCAGTTAAGAGGAATATTAGAGTACCATTTAGACTGAGTTAAATAACCAAGGCTATATCTGCCCAACTGAATTTGGAAGGTCTGCCTTGTGGGTAAGATAAAACTGTTCACTCAGATAATGAAGCAAGTGGTACCTGGAAAAGATTATAATTGTGGCTGTGAAACAGGGCCTCAGTGGTATCTATTTATTTGGTTTCCTCTGTGATGAATAGTGAATTTGCACAGAATCTCAGTACATCAGAAAAGTTGCCCGTATATAAACCAGGCATATTATTCCACAATAAAAAATAGATACACTCCTAAATGCATTATGCAAAAGAGAAAAATTAATGTAGGGCTGAGCTTTTTACTTGGTCACAGCTCAGTGGGCTGCAATGATTTTTGAAAGCGGGTGGAATAGAAAAGATTAAAACCAGCATGGGAATGGTTTTTCACAGGGCTGCTTTGTGGAGGGGCCGCTGCCTCCGGAGGTGCTTGCTGGGGGGTGTCCCTGGGAGCCACAGTCGGGGTACAGAGGTCCAGTGGGGAGAAAGGGCTGGTGGGTGGACAGATGGACAGACAGATGTCTCAACGACCAGGAGCAGGGACCTGCCTGCAGTGTCTGGGCGGGTGAGCAGCAGCCGGCTGTGCTCACCGGCAAGGACGTGGGCTCTGCGCCGCTCTTCCCTCCCAGCGGTTCCCCCACGGCAGCAGGGCAGGCTGCTCTGTCGAGGTTCTCACCGCAGATGGGAGCATCGTGTCGTGGTCCTGCTCCCCACAGCCCCGTTGCCTGCCAGAAACCTTGTTTCCTCCTCCCCTTGCCTTCTGCCTCAAGGCTCGGGCACTGTGGCGCAGCTGGGCAGGGAGCGGATGGCTTGGGGTGAAGCTCCAGCCCGCCTGGCACTGGGACAGCACCTGCCGTGCCTCTGCCAAGGTTGCTCTGGACCCGGAGCTGTGCGGGTGCTCGTGCTCTCTGCTTCACGTGGTGTGTGCCCTGGGGAGAGGAGCAGCCGTGCCCTGGCCCCGCTGGGCTCCGCAGGCTGCTGGCCCAGCTAGGGAGGGCGGCTCCCCCGTGTCCCGCTTGCGTGTCTCACTCAGCCCCGTGGAGCCCGTGGGTTTGTTTGGGCCCTGCTGCAGGAAAGCTGAGCCAGAGGAGCTGGGAACAGAGGCAAAAGGTGTTGCAAATGCTTGCACCACCTGCTGCCAGCGGCTTTTCTCTGTGCTGGGAGCTGGGAGCGGTGCGCTGCTGCTCTCTCCGTCTGACCCCATGACAAATTTCATCACTCCTATTATCCTTAGCAGACAGGAGAGAAAGCATGTCACTAGATGAAAGTGCACTTCTTGAGGCTACATTTGTATTTTCTTCTTAACTGTCTGCTTGAAATGACACATTACTTAGAGGAAACAGAGCACTAATATACATAAGAATTTCTGTTAATGTAACGTACAAGACAGCACATATAAAGAGATATGCTTTCATTACGCAGCGGGTATATTAAATGAAACGGTTATGTCCTGGCACAGGCTCAGTTTTCTGGAGGGATAATTTGTTGTATGAATGTAGGGACCTGTTAAATTAACTAAGACCCAGTAGATGAAGTATAAATTAAGAACTCTTCCATGCCCTCCTGTTTTCTGTCTCCAGACGGTACCAATGATCTTAAACAGGGAAGTGCTCCTTTAGAGCTCGTTATGCTTCTAAGTTAGGCAAGAGGACAAAAGTGCCGGGTACCTGTTGGAGGGTAATTATGTTCCTGCCTCTAATGCTCAGCAGCATTATCAAAATCCTGGGTAGTGAGCTATTCCCCAAGTGACTCGTGTGGCGCGTGTTAAGCTTGGTCTTTAGTGCCCTGAAGTCAGCGAGGAGGTTTGTGTGGACTTGTGGCAGAGCTGGGGTAAAGCCATTAACCTCCGCTCTGGAAGGTGCGCGAGCGCCTCGTCAGTGTGTTCGAAATGCAGGAAGGGGCCAGGAAAAATGAGCAGCATGTTTGCTGCTGCCTGTTCCTGCGCCTTCCCAGTGCACACCCACCAGCTCTGCCTTTGCCAGGTATTTCAGCCTGTGAGCTTGTAGCAACCTGATGTCTGCATCTTCCACCCTTGTGTGATCCCTTGCTCTAATCGAGACACATAGCTTGCAAGAGACCTTCCTCCTGCCTAGTGACTCTCCCTGCTCAGCAACGCGCCAATATTTTATTTTAAATACCAGCAATCTCCAACCTGAGGTAACAGTTAGAAAACCTGCCCAGCAGCAGCGTGAGGAGCTCGTGAGCAAACCTGTCGCTCCCCAAGCATGGGTCCACGCCTCGGGATGTGGTGTCTGAGCAACAGCGTGACACCGAGTACTGCTGCGAGCCCGGGAGATTGGTCTGACAGCGCGAGCAGCGCTTCTGGTGTGGGACACGGCTAGGAGGAGTCCTGCCAGGAGAGCTGCAAAAAGCTGGCTCAGGCAGAAATGCCTGTTAATGCTGGATCCTAATGACAGCAGCTTAAATACCAGTGTCTTTAGTTATTTCCTGGTTTAATTTAGCAGAACCAGACAGCTGATGCTTTTTATTTTTCTTCAAGCAGAAAGCCTGCCCCCATCCCTGAATTAACTGCTAGCACAGCAGGCTGTCCTCACAGATGCTGGCGTGCCAGTTTATCAGGACACAAAGCCTCCATATACTGGGTGTGAATAATTAGTGACTGCAAATCTTCACTCTAAAAAGAGATCTGCTGTGTAATTTCCTGTTGTCCCCAAAAGTCTCTGAATCAGGGACCCGAGGGGAGCTAGCTGCCAAACACCGCAGCCGCGGGTCGCTAAGCCTGCCTCTCCCCACCACGGCACCCGTTCAGACGGACGGCTGAGCCGAGCGCTGGCTGAGCAGCTGTGCGAGGGGTATGTACAAACCATTTCCCTTCTGTTGATGAGAGAGGCATAAACAAGGCTAATGCCTCCGTAAAAATCAAGTGTCAGTGACCTTGTGTTCTCCACCGCTGGAGCAGATGCCGACGTGCCACTAAAATGATACTGAAATTCTGCATTACGCACAGCGATCAGGAACTACCTTGGGGTGACCTGCTCTGCCCAGGGACAGCCCCGGGCCGGGCCGCTGTAACCTGGGGTTCCCCAAGTGTCCCAGTGGGCAGAGGGACCCACCGCAGCATGCTCAGGCAGTGAGTTTTGCTTCACTTTTCCTTTTCACGTCTCAGTCTAAAACAACCTGACCGTGCATGCTCTCACCAACTGCAAAAAAAGGAAAAGCGGGGTGAAGAACCACATGGCGGCAGAAACCTGGAAACTTCAAACACCCCAAGTTTTCTAATGTGTTTTGAAGTACTGTGTCAGCTTAATGAATGTAATGATATGTCACATTTAAATACCTTAGCAAACCCTCTGCTAAAACATGGCCTAAAAAGATGGAAATCAATCCCTGGATGGTGGAATTTGCCTGGTCCTCTTATTTCAAGCAGTTAAATGACTGAGTAATAGATCCATAAATGAACATCTTATTAGCCTAATCCTGAATGGAGGAATACACAAATCAGCCATTTGTTCAGTGGATATCATTTAAGCCTGCCATCCATCTTAGTCAAAGGAGATGCCTAGTTTAATTTATCAATGCCTAGACGAGAACTCCCAGAGAGGGAAGGGGGAGGGGGAAACAGACTACAACTGGCACTGTCCTGCTTTTGATTAGCAAAACTGTGATCTAAATGCAGCAGTTCCTACAGCTGTGGGCTGTCCCGCTTAAATGTAGAGAAGCAGTGCGGTAAGCAGAAACATCCAATTAAAAAAGGATCAGGCATCATAAAAATAAACTGCAGGAGGGCAATAAGGAAAACAGGAGACAGAAAAAGCAGGTCATGGTTCTCCTGGAGAGTGGGAATCGGTGGGTGTCTTATGGAGGGCAGGAGAGGGATGGATCTGGCCTGTAGGAAACAGGGCAATGCTGGCAATGCAGCTGTGAGGACCCCAGAGAGCCGTGGGGAATGCCCCCTCTTTGCTGCGGGGTGCCTGGGCAGAGCAGCAGTGCGGCTGAGCCCTGTGCCAGCAGCAGGCACCGAAACTGCTCCTCCCAGATCCTCCAGCCGCTTCCACCCAGCACCCTTCTCCGTGCACCTTCCACGCGTGGAGGCAGGCGCTGGTGCCGCTTCCTGGGCCTGCGTTCCCAGGACAGGGAGCTGGAGGAGGCCCAAGGGTGCGTCCTGCTGGGAGCATCTCACACGGGCAAGTGGCATCTGCGGTCTCATGCTGGTGTGCTCCTGCTCCGTCTCCATCTCCCTGGCTGTGGTCCTCCCCCTCCACCCCAGACCCGTCCTTAGCTTTCCACATGTGCCTCCCCTGTGCTGGGGTTCCGTCCTCCTCAAAGGGGACCGGTGGCCCTGATGGCAAGGCAGCTGGATCTGAGGGCTTTGCTGCTGGCAGGTGTGCTGGTCTTCACACAGCATTTCTACGGATCTCCTCTGTGCTTTGTTTTCCTCATTTGTAAAGCAAAGGTGAGACTTCACCCACACACAGGTAACGCCTTTAGACTTTGTGGTAGCCAGAACTGCATAAAACACAGCTATCTTTTGTGCATAAAATTTAACCCGTTTCAGTGCCAGCACTGCCTAACGCTAAAATTTTGCTGATAACGGCACTGTTACAGAACACTTGCCTTCGTCGCAGGGCTTCAGCGTACACATTTGAGCCAGCTCAAAGTCAAATAAGACTGTTTTGAAATCTTTACTCAGTTATCCCTCCAGATCCAGTTGGTATGCAATCCCCAGGAAATTTACAGGCATTGAAACTCCTAAAACAAACTAGGGTGTTAATGGGATGTGAGTGCCCACGGGTCATGTGAGGAAGCGCTGGTCTTCATCACTTTCTCCCTATGACAAGTGCAGCCGTAGCGTCCCGGTCTAGCTGATCCGTTTGTCTGCCATAACATTGGTTTAAGTTTACTCTGACGTTTTAAAAATAAGAAAGTGCTGCAATCCTCAGGGGGCTTCTATGCACCTGGCATTCAAGAGATGCATCCTGCTGCCGTGGATATGTGCTGGGCACCCCCTCGGGGTCCTTCACCTCTGAGAATGGCAGCAGACCGCAGCGCATCAGCAGCACTGTGGTTTTACCCACAGCTCTGGTGTAGCAGGTTGGGGAGGGTTCCGAGCTGCCAGTGGGAGCTGTGCGTCAGGCACGGCGGTGCTGGGGTGGGGCAGCATGCCCCCTCCGTGCCCCCCGCTGCGGTGCCTGGCCTCTGCTGGTGAGGGCAGCCAGGAGGGAAGCGCAAGCGCCTGCCTGAACGGGGTGAGCGCGATCTCCAGTGCTTCTCTGCCATGCCAGGAGCTGCCGCAGGTGCTGTGGGACCCGGGCATCCCCCCTCGCTGCCTCCTGAGGCTCTTGGGAGGGGATGTAGGAAGGACCAGAATCATCTGGACTTTGCGGTGTCCTTGAAGAAGTCTGAAGCTGGACGAGGGACTTGTGCTTTCCTTAAAATTGACTGATTGAGACATAATTCGGATGCAAAACTTGTCATCAGTATTCATGTCCTTTGTCTCAGATGGCTTTTATTGAGCCAGATTTGAAATGATCGGAAATAGGAGAGTGGCACATTTGTAGAAGAGACTTACGAGGTTAGGCTGGGGTTTTGCAGAGGTCTCTGAAGGTGACCAAGAGAGTCACAGTCTGGACATACAGGAGGTTTTGTGGGTTTCTGATTTCTGGGTCTTTATTAAGCTGTGTACTGTAAAGAAAATGTAGTACAAGAGAGATGGGAAAATCACCTTCAGTCAATGTTAGTAGCTCAGAGTAAATCAGCATGCAGTTGTTCTCCAGAATTAATATTTCATCAGGCATGATTTAGATACTGCTGATTGAATTAACCCTAGAACTATTGCACTTAAAGACTGCACATGTCCCATGAATACGAGGCATCACTTTCACAGCAGTAACTATGATTCTGCTGCATTCAACGGCAAGAGCCAGTAATCAGTGGTTCTGTAAAATACAATACTTCTCTTATGAGAAATTATTTCTTGAAAATATACCCCTCGGCGCCAGGGCCTGGGCCCGCACAGATCTGAGCAGAGCTTTGTCGTGCTGGTTTATACCACTAGAGGGGATTTTCTTTCCTAAAACAGCAGGTACAACCCGAACCGGACAGTTGCGCGAGGACGGCCTTGACCCCGCGGGTCAGCGCGGCGGCCGGGCGAGGCGCGGTGGGCGCAGGGGAGGGAGCGGTGCGGCGGGGCCGGGCTCAGGCTGCTGGCACTTCCCTCCCTGCGGGCTCTGGCTCGGCTGCAAGGCAGGTGCCGGGCAACACGCGGGCGCTGCCGGCACGGGCTGCACGGAGAGGCTGCCTGCCATCCCCAGGTGGGGGATGCTGGTGAGGGGGATGAGGTGAGGGACTGCTGGAAACATATCTTAGCTGTGGTTTTTAAAATAATTTTGTAGTGCAGCGCTAGTTGGGTTTGCACGCCAATTTAAAATCCAAAGAAGAACCTAACAAACTGCGTTTTTGTGAAGAGACCACAGGCTCTCCGTGTGCACGGGCTGCTACTCCAAAGCGTCACAAATTGTTTGAGCTGTTGAAAACTGGGGATGAAATTCTGCCGTGGGATGTGTGTGCCGGGGTCAGAGATGGCGCCGCTGTGTCGCTGCCTGGCTGCCGGCACGGCACCGCCCAGGAGCAGCGCCTGGGCTTCCCTTTGGTTCTCCTGCGGGGCTTTAGCCAGATATAACTCAAATCATGATATAGCTCCTTAATGTCACTAACTGTGTGATTTAGGTTTTTGATCAGTAGAATATAGTGATCCAGAACACTTTTAATGAACTATATATTTATCTAGGGAGTCATACCACTTTCATCCTCAACATAGCTAATAACCATAGCTCAAAAGAGGCCACTGGCTCTGCATCTCATTTTCCATTTGTGCCTTTTTAAAGGAGATAATAATGAAAAGAAAAATGCAGTAGTTAGGGGAAATGGGTTCGCTCTGTGTCGCCATTTGTAAAAGAGGCGTGCGAGAGGCTGCAAGAGCTGATCAGTCCAGGGAAGACGCTTTGCAAACCCCACGCGTGTCTGTGCAGCCATGGCACGGTGGGGGTGAAACGCTGAGGTGATAGTGTTTGATGTCCAGACTGTTCTTCATCTTTGTGAGGCTCGGCGGCTGCCAGCAGGCGAAGCAAGAGAGAACCGGTGGCAGTTCCTTTCAAGTCCAGCTACTATGAAGAAGCTGCTTAAGCAGGAGACTTTATCATTCCCACTTCTTTCAGAACCACAGAGTTGCTGAAGTTTCCCATTTGTTTTTGGTTTGACTCCTTTTCCTCTCTGAAAGATTCTTTTGGTGCAAGTCAGAAGTTGCATTGAGTCATGCAATGGTGTTTTTTAACCATAATATCAGAGTTACAAAAAGGAATGGAATTGCATGGGTACATCGATGGCCTCTCTTCTAGTTGCCCTCTCCTTTTTTTAAGGAGGGGGGAAACCCTAAAGCCTTCCTAATTGTTGTGCTCTCACATAAAATCAATGCTTGACTGATAATTATATTTATTCTGAAATAGTGAAGCACTTAGCAGTAAGACTGCATCAGCTTGGTGTGAAAGAGCTTTTGTTTTTTCGTTTTGTTCCTATTTCATTTTGGGGCAAATGCTGCAGAAGAAGGGCAAGCCTGATGCTGCTGGGTGCTGAGGAAGGGGAAAGGTGGTGTTTCCTCAAGAAAGAAAGTAAAACCCTGCCAGGGGAACGTATCGAATTAAGGACTTATACACTTTTTTTTCATTAGCTTATCATATTTCTGGCCTAACTTCTAGCCTTTTTTAAACATGAGGCAGCTCATGCTTTAAACATAAAAAAAGCTCTTGATTTTTATGCATGTTTCCAGAAAGGGATTCCTCTCAGCAAAAGACGACATTAGATATCCATTTCTTATTGGGGAATACAGATCAGGCCTGGCTCGTTGTTTTAGGCACCGACTGTTATGTTGTTTCCACCGGAGATTTGGCAAATCCGCTCTTCTAGATTAACGATTGCACCAGTCCAAAAGCTAACAGAAGACCAAAGAAATCCTTGAATTAAAGGGGTTTTAAGTTGTATTTCCTGGGAGTAAAGTTCACTCCTGGAGAACTAAGGCTCTGTTTAAGAATGGTTTAATCTGTTGAATGAAATGCCATTTGCATCTGCGCCGTGGTTTAACGATGCCCTTTACCCGTCGTCCTGAGCCCCTGCGTGAGCCATGAGCTCCTCTCAGTCTCTGGGGCTGGGAGAGAGCAAAAATGGCTTAAGAGCCTGGTTGGAGGTCTGCTGTGAATTATAAGCCTCAGGCAAGGATTAAAGCTCTATGGTGAGGAATTCTGCCATCTCTAACAAAAGCTGTAATCATACTTAAGACTAGTACTAGCTGATCAGAATTGCACTGAAATTACCAGCCCCAAACCCACTGAAAACTGGGGAAAAAACAGAGCTCCGTTTTGGAGCCTGGCGAGCGTCTCTGTGTGTGGAGGAAACCTCTGCTCCTGTACCTGTGGAAAACGCTCCCGTCTTCCCAGGGAAGTGATAAATGATTGACTGGGTGGGCGTCTTTGTGTAGTGCATGTTTTCGCTAAACACTGAAAAACTGAAATAAACAAGTATGGTCTGTCTTTAATAATATGTGCAATGACTGTGTAGAGTAGCTAATTTGCATCTCATTAGGTTAACTTTAATTTTGGGAACATGTTTGCTGCCTGATTGGTCGGGAAATAGTACAGCAATACTTTATGTCAGAGTGCATTTCTTCATGTGGTTTTGTTGAGAAGGGCACTGTTGGATGTGCTGTGTTCACTCATCTGCATAGTGATTCTGGGGGAAAACGTCATTATTTTCATTCTAAGATATTGTTGTACCCATCTCCTCTGTGTAATGAAGGTAATCCTTGGCTT
Organism: Phalacrocorax aristotelis; assembly: GCF_949628215.1. NCBI lineage: Eukaryota > Metazoa > Chordata > Aves > Suliformes > Phalacrocoracidae > Phalacrocorax > Phalacrocorax aristotelis. The sequence goes on along the minus strand of NC_134293.1, from coordinate 6,513,589 downwards.
GCATTTGCAAGAGATGCGACTTCATGGCAGCGTCACAAGCAGAGGGGGCTGAAACTGCCTTTCCCGAGGAGCCCGGTCACAGCGATGGTGGCACAGAGTCGGTAAGCTCCGTCCTGAGGGCAGAGACAGCCCGCTCACCTGCTGCGGCTCTTGGTGCCTTTCAGAAAGTAACGGGTGGTTCAAACAAAGGTGGGGGGAGAAAATTGCTATGTGTTTCCCCAAGTCCAGGCAGCAGAATGCTCCCGGTCTTTATATATGAAGCTTGTGTGAACTATATGCTTTATTCATAAATCACTTGTGGCAGAAAATGCACAACAATGTATATCACATCCTACACAGGGTGATAAACAGGAGTTCTTAAGTATCTCAGGAAATTTTATTCCTCTGGCTGGTCTATTGGTTGGTATTTGGGGCCATTTTAAAAATTGTTCTTTGCCAGTAAGGGCTGCAAAGAAAGTATCATCAATCTAAAGCGTTCGAGGCCTGAGACCAGGCTGATTTTAGCTTCTCTTTTGTGTTATATTGATATGGTAAAATGCCAGTTGGTTTTTCTGAAATAAAAACAGCAACAGCCAATAATTAATGTTCCCATAGTTAATTAAATTGGTCTAGCTGGATATGGGAAGCCATATACTCTGGCCTCAGAGATTTATTTGCTGGGATTCACATCTACCCGCACGCTTTTCAGGGCTGCAGGACTGCAAAGGCTGTGTGCACTGTGCCCTGCTCAGCCTTCAGTAAGCGGTTCCAGTGACACTGGTGACACCCCTCAGACCACCGCAGGGACTTTTGGCTTTCCCTTTCTGGAGCAAACTGAAATGGCTGAGCAGTGTCCTAACCTCTCCTGCCCTTGTGCAAAGTCATTATTCATTTGTGGGTTTATTAGCTGTTTATGAACATGCTCCAATATTTTAGGGGACAAGGATGACCCTAGTTATGCGTAATTACCCAGGCTTGGCGTGATTTGTGATTGCGCAGGTATGTGTGTGCACTTCTGGGGCAGCATCTCCTCTCCCTGGGTGCAGGAGGTCATAACGCAAAACCAGCCGAATTTTATCTTGTCAAACACTGAAACACAGATGCGTGACTCGTTAACAGCAGGCTTTGCGGTTCAGTTAATTGAGGTTAGTGGATTTAGGTTAGAGAGAGAGTAGAAGGAAAGGACTCTCAGAACAGGTGGAGCAAGGAGGTTAAGCCGGAGACGGGCAGGTGGACGTACCGGCGAGGCGACCGAGGCGTGACCATCTCAGGGTGCACGTGTCCTCTGAGGGTTCCCTGTGTAACATAGGCTTTTAGGTTCTTTGGGAAAATTAATACCTGGTAAACCTAGTGCAAGGCTGACTACAAACTTTTCTGCAGCTCTAGATGATGAACGTCTCAAATGAAAGAACAAAACTGAAGCACCTCGCTTGAAGCATAGGATAGGCTCTGCAAGTTACGATGGGGGAGAAAAGCCTGCTTATACAAGCAGCACAGCAGCCTGTAGGTAGTCTCGCAGTACATATCAATAGAATGGAAGGTCCCAAATATGTAAGTGTTACTGATTCGTGGTTTTTAAGGCCTCAAAGGATTGGTCAAAAACTCCCCAGCCTACTCTGTTATGTAACGTGGTTCAGAGTCCATTGTATGATTTCTGTCTCAAGCAAAGTAAATTGTGCCTGAATAAAGCATACCTTCCTGAAAGTTGTGCTGTCATGGCCTCAAGATTTTAGGACACAGATTAAACAGTGGTAAGTTTAATGGGCTGGCGTTAGCTGTAAGCAAGCAACTAAGCAGTTTCCTTCATACCGCTTCACAACCCCCTGTTTAAGCAAATGGGAAAACTTCTGCTCTAGCGATGGTCTGGAGCCACTGGATTACAGTTTGGCCCGTTTTTCTTTGGGTTTTAGTTTTAAATCTCTTGTGTTTATTTTCTTCTTGCTGCTTATCAGTACTGTGTTCTTGTGCTGTAAGAATAGGACTTCACAGAGCCACTACAAGGCTTTCGGTTCATCAGTTTTTAATTAAATTTGAATTGAAGATTCTCTTTCCTCTAGGCTAATTTTCAAGTGACAAACAAAATCCCCCTAAGTGCCTTTTCTTTTCTGCCATAAACTAGTAAAGCTGCTGTCAAATTCCCTCAGAAACCCAACTTCTCCAATCCCGTAAGAGTGCAGATTATTGTTCAATCAGAAATAAAACAGAGCAGTTCTTAGGGGAAGCAGATCAAATAAAAAACAATTCTTCTTTTTGCAAAGCCTAGGTATTAAGTGCACTGATTTGGGGTGGGGTAGAGGTGTGCTGCAGAGTACCCCCTCTACCCCACACAAGGCTGTGCTGGCTGACGAGAGCTGGGAACGCTCTTGCAGCACTTGCCTCTTTGTCCTTTCTGCTTTCCGTGTCCTTAAGATCTCGAGTCCTTTGGCAGCAACCGTGAGTGTGCCAGCACGTATAACGGGTTCAGGCTCTGCCTTTTTCCCCACTGAGACCTGAGACAGGATACTGAGTAAACACGCCAGACTTGTTAAAAGCAACATATTATTTATTTAGATGCAAGAACATGTCAAGGAAAACAAACCTTGAAGCAGCGAGCAGCATGCTTGTTTCTCAGTCTCAGGGGCTCGCTGTGTCCGGAAATGTTCCCAAGCTCCATGTGGTCCAGAAGGACACAACTTCCCATCTCTGCCACCCTAACCAAGCCCAGCCCCAGATGGGTGACCCCGCAGCGGCGTCAGCCAGAGGCTGCAGGAGGTCCAGCCGTGGGGGTGAGCCCAGCCTCGGTGCTCGGTGATGCTGCTGCTCCTGGCACCACTCACCCCCAGTACGATCGTTCCAGCACGGCTGTGTCGTCCCGTGCAAGCGGGTGACCTGCCACCCTGCCAGCGACTGCTCTGCCAGTCTCCCCCACCGGAGAGCTCTGGATCCCCTGCGAAGGCTGGGCGGCAGAGCGTGGAGAGCCGCGCATGCCCAGCCCTCGGGGAGCAGCGGTGAAGCCCGGAGACCAGGCAGGGGGAAAGCGAGCGGTCGCCAACCCGAGCTTGTGTCTGTGGGTAGGACGAGGGCGATGGAACCACCGAGGGTAACGCAAATGCAGTGAGAGATGGCAGAGGCCAGCCCTCCATGCTCAAGCCACCAGTCACTGGTCCTGGTGCTGATCTCCTAGGAAGAAATTACAGTGCCATCAAGCCAAGAAGCTAAATTGTGCTACTGAACTGCTCTTAATGATGAGTGTCCGGGGCTGGGACACGCCTTCTGAGGTTCCTCTGCCCCGGTCCCTTCAGCTGCCTGTCTGCGGGAACTGCAGCCGGGGTTGCATTTGCATTCAGAGCCCTTCACGTGCTTGTTCTGCTGAGTGATAATTACAGGACTAACCCCATATTAATTGACCACTCCAACACAGCATCACTCACTGAGACCATCTTTCTCTGAACGGTTTCCTACGATTAACTTGAATTAGAGAGAACAGGTTTGATTAGACTGTGAGATCTACTTCTGGGGAAACTGCTCCCTATTCTTAATGGGGCAAGAGAAAAAATACAGGGCTTATTGAAGAAATCTGCTGTGCAAAATTAACTTATTGTTCTTTTCAAATGAATTTTCAGGCCCTTTAAAGCCCAGGCTGCAAGTATTCATCTGCACCACTTAACCTTTCTGAATGGGTTCTGGAGCTCAGCTCTCCCTTTAGGTGAAGCACAAGTTTAAGAGAATAAATAAACAAAACAAAACAAAAAAAACCTTTCACAAACGAGCCTTGAATCTGGCATGCTTAGGAGAGCCAAAGGCAATGACCAGAACCAGGTTTCAGCCTTAAAGTAAATTTTTCTAAACTATACCCTCCATTGTCAAGAAAATTGCAGCCAATCTGGAAGCAGCTCTACGCCCGACACGGCGCGCTCTTCTCCGTTTGCATGCCATGAGGTTAGTGCCATGCGGCACCCTGACCAGCACACGGTGTGCAGCAGCCCCTGCTTACCCTGGTGCACCGAGTGCAGGCACGTCTCCCCTGAAATTAATTTGCAGTTTCTGAGGCTTCTTGGAGGCAGGTGCTTGTCCATATAAATTCGCTCCCCTTGCCTAGGGTTGTCTTACCCTGTACTGTGTCACTGTGTCACTGCTGGCAAAGGCATTAGATGCTCAGAAGCCCTTCAGAAATCCCCCCAGAGAAGGTATGGTTCGGAAACGTCTGTCAGCAGCAATGCATTTCATGTGCCATATGAAATAGCTCTCAGTTCTTTACATCAAACCGTGAGGGGCTGAATGTTTTTCTGATTAATATTATAAATTAATCCATGATAGTGTATGCAAAAGGAAAAGAGAGAAGGGGAAGGTATTACTTGGTTTTCAGAGGGATTTGGTAATAATAATGCTTCTGTAGCTAGTCTATGAAAAGCATGATAATGAATTTTAGCTTATTCATGCCAGTTGCTTTTATTAATATGCCACTCTTGTAGGCTTACAGTTAATTTTAAAAAGTCTTTTTTTCCCTGTGGTTGTAGCTGCATGAGAGCCACCATTGTCCTGCTCAAAAGCAAAGGTAATTTTTGCTTTTTTCCCTTAAAGGCTTGATTTTTGTTGTTGTTCTTATTTCTGTTGTTCTAAGAACAAACAGCTGTAGCACAAGCGTGGACAGGAGAAAGCAGGAGTGTTTAGAGGTATTAGAAGAAAAACTGTGCCTGAGCCAGGCTCTTTTAGTCAGTTGGATGCATCCACCTACAGTTTGTACAATCCTCCCGTCAGTTTACTGGGTGTGCAAAGGCCACTAATGAATTTATCTCCCAGACATGCCTCTGACGTAGACATCCCCGTCTTGCAGCCAGGGAAATGGAGGAGGAAAATGCAGTTCTTGGTTCAGGAGCATTTTTCCAGTAATACCAAGTAGGTTCTACCTTTCTCTCAAGGTTGCTGGGGAGATGCGAGTCCCTTACCCAAACATCTCTAAATCCTATTTAGACATCTTCCTGTGAGTCTAAGTTCCCAAATAACTGCAAAATCTGGGCTCAGTACTATGGTAGGCAACTCTGCCAGGGACCCAGAGGATGCGAGTGGCAAAGCACTCCATTTGGTGCTTTGACCAGGCGACCACCCTTCTGTTCACACTCCAATAAACTGGAAAGCTACATCTGCCCAGAGCTGTGGAGTCTTACTGCTAGCTTGGAGCTCAGATTTAAATATAGTGCTGGTATAATGATGTATTTTTAGTATCATTCTGGTGGAAATTAATCAGTGTTCTGTGTCCTTAAAGAGGAGCTCGTGCCATGGTCACATCCTTCCTTGGGATGTTTGATTCTTCTGTATCTAGCTCAATTTCCCTGCACGAAACAAGACAAAATGTAAATGCTGTCGTCATGGAATTACGATCACCTTGCAAAAAGAGGCAGAGAAAGAGCCATCTACTCTCATTTATCCCACCAAAAAAAGTGTCAGGGAGAGGTACCATGTCACTGGAACTCCATTCTACTGTTTGCCCCTCAAATAACTTCTTTTCTTATAATTTATTAAATGACCTAGAAAATTAAGCTGCAGCCAGAAGATGGAGATCGTTTGTCACGAGTTGTCACACAACCTACGGATCCATCAAGCAGACAGTGTTGCCGTACATCACATTCTGGTGCCATCCTGTCTTACAGACCACCTCAATGTCAAAAAAAAAGGACTCGCAAAATATTTTGGGATGTATTTCACGTGCTGACTCGGACTCGGTGTCCCCAGTTAGATTAATCTACACTGGTAGAGAGTTTTGGCCAAGGAGACTTAGATTTTTGCTGCATAACTCCCCTCTGTGTTTTCTAAAATTCCCCCTGGTCTAGTACTCATCCTTTGTGGGTCCTTTTCTTTTTCCCTCCAGAAATATGACTGGCGACAGACTGAACACCCTGACCCTCCCCTCTGTGCCCAGGTCTCCAGACGGGAGCATCACCCATCACTCACCTTTCCCTTTCCCAGCCGAGTCTCCCACCACTGCCTGTATCGACACACCAACGGCTTGGCTGCTTCTGCTCCCGTGACTCCGACTTTGTTCCCCTCTTGTTTAAGTTCTCCCTTGCAGGAGCTCCTGAGCCTCAGGATGAGGATCATCTCTCCCATCGCCAATAGCATTCTCTTTGGAGCTCTTGCTGTGGAAAATTAGTTCTTTACAGCAAGCTGGTGGAAGGGCACCCAGGAAGGGTCTGCAACAGACGGGAAGAGCACAGCTCATTCCCTTAAGCACAACATTGCTTTTTATTTTAAAATCGACTACTCTGATCATCTTTTGCCTGTACTGAGGCGTTGCTAGCAACCACGCACATCGTTTTTTCTCCAAAACATTGGTCTCTGAGCACCTCTGTATAGAACCTATGAAAGAAAGAGAGTTCGCTTTAGACTGAAAAACATGTTTGGTACCACAGGTATCTCCTACCCGCTGGTATGGGATGTTACAGCATTGATGCATCTGGTACAGCAACGCTAAAATCGTTCATAATTAAATTAATTTCATTGTGTTTCAGTCCTCGATAATAATGAGCAACTGTTTTGTGTCATTTCCTTTCTTCTCTATGCATGACAATCTGCTAGACTCATCTTTCCAGGAATACAAGTTAAAGATGATAAGTATAATTTATGATTCCCTTCTGGACTGGAGTTCGTTATTAATAGCCATGTTCACTTCGACTGTCATCTAATCTTTCCTGCAAAGGGCTTATCTTTCTGCTTGTACACAGAACACAAACTGTTTGCTGTACTCTCTGTTGATGCTTGGAATGTCAGTGGGTGAAACGCACGGTGTGCAAAAACAGAAAACACATTTTTAAGCTCCCATTTTGTTGTTGGAATTTGTAGTTTTGCTACAGACAAAAAAAAACCCCAAACTCTCAAAACTCATCCTACCAGCATGGTCAATGTCACTTTGCAGTGTCCATGCCAGAGTCTGTGTCTGTTTGCTTTTATAGTACTTGTATAACTAATGTTCCCACAGTATCTGAGTATGTCCCAGGTTCTAGTCTACTTTTCCTTCCAAGAAGGAAAGGAAAAGTACGTTGTGAGGAAGGACAGTGCTGTCCTCCACTTCTGCTGCTGGTGGCATGCCAGCGCTGCACTGAGCAGAGCTGAAGGTCAAAGCTGCAACACGCAGCTCTGCAGAAGCGCATGTGCCACGACGCAGCAGCGCAGTTTTCACAGCGTAATGATTCCACTGCAAATGCTGATTACGCATCCGGTTCTTTCCTGGAGTCTACTATTGCCACCTGTAGCTGGAAGAGATGCTGAAGGTGATGTGGCAGCTCAGCGCCGCGCCCCACATCCAGCTGCGTGGGCAGCGGTGCGCCAGCTCCGCTCCCGGCTGGGGGCAGTCTGTGTCCCGGCGGTGCGGGCAGAGCGGGCCGTTTGCCCGGGAGGCTGCAAGCGCCAGCACCCGCGGGGCGGAGGAGGCTGACGTGGGAGGCAGCACCCTGGAGTGGCAAAATAGGGAATGAGAATGAAAAAGGCAGTTGCCCTTGAAATACCAGTTGGTCGGTACTTGAAAAAGAGCCCTCTTTCCCCAACGGCATCTATTCTTTGGCTTCTGTTTCAAGTTGAACTGGTTAAGATTTTTCCTTTTCTTTAATTTGAGCTATTAAAGGAAAATTCTGTTTATAGGGGAAGAAATAAAGCAAGAAGCATTTTTCCATGGAGAATATTGATATGTTTGTCACAGCTCTTCAGCGATCTGTCAGAAAAATGAATTCCCAAACCCTTCGCTGAGGCCGGCTTTGTAACAAGGCGATGCTTTGGTTTTTGAACCAGCGCAAACAGCCGGGGCAGAACCAGCCCCCCTCGGGTGGGCTCCCCCCACGCAGTGCCTCCCCTGCCCCAGCTCCGCGCACCCACAGACCGGCCCAGCCGCACCGCAGAGGGGTGTTTAACTGTGTTCATAGCTGAGGGCCAGCTGTTTCCAGACTTTTCCCACTACCTGCCGTAATAAATCTCCTTCCCTCCTTCCTGTTGCACCTGCAAGGGGTAGTTCTTTTTATTTGCAAAGTGCAAAAGTGATTTTTAAAAGGTGAAAGAGTATTTCTAACTTTGATAGCATGATTAGCTTGGATTAGCTTGGCTCAGAATGTTGTTAAAGCTTATCGCGCTCCTCTGTGATAACTCAGAAAACAATAAATGTCTTCTTACAGCAGACTGACATTCAGTATTGAAATTGGTCTCCTAATCTTTATGTGATTGCTTTCTCTGTGATAGAAATATTGCCTCTTGTAGAGTATTTATTGTCTAGTTCCTTCCAAAGTATTGACTTTATGTAACAGTTTGATATACATCAAATCCTTTAGAGATTTAATAAACTCTTCTGGTCACTCTACTGTTGTAAACACATTGAGATTTATGGTCATCTTAGTGTAAAGCCCTTTTTCGCTGAAATTCTCTACTTCCAGATATCAAAAGATAAGAATGGGAGCATAGATCATGGTGGAAATCTTAACCCCTGACTGTCGAGTGTTAGTCAGAAGCTGTTGATGGTTAAAGGGTTGAAATACCAGTGATGGGTGATGGCACAGCTGCGGAGGCCAGGGTGGGGACACAGTAATCCCCCTTTGCTCCCTGGGGAGCCGTTTCGCTCCGCAGTGCATGGCCATGGGGTTCGGGCTCGTCCGTCCCTGGCACAGCTCGGCCCCAGGAGGACTCCCATGAAAGAGTCCATTGCAGAGGAAAAATAAAAATTTACTATTATTCAGTTAGGCATAAAGTTAATGTATTGAAGCTACACTACAGCACTCGTAATTGGAAAAAACTGGTAAACTGGGAAGACAAATTTACAGCCCTCACAAAAGCTGTGTGCATTTCCTCTCCCTGCCGCGCTCCATGTGGTTTTCCACCCTCCGGTGCAGAGCAGAGCGGCCACCAGCCCGGGAGGCCTGTCAGCTCCGGCCTGCCCTGGGGGCCTGCGGTGTCGTGGGGCGCGCACCTCCGCTGGCGTCTGCCACCCCGCGAGGGCTGCCGGGCTGGTGCCCTCGGGTTCTCACCCTGAGAGCAGCGCTGGGGCGGCTCGGCACGGGCTGAGTCGCCGTTAGGGCCGCGGAGGGGCAGGGGGAACGCTCCCGAGGCCGTGAGCTGCCGCGGTGCGGCGAGGGAGGACGCCGTTAACCGCTTCTGTCGCGGGAGCTGCCGTGGGAGCTGATGCCATACCCGGTGCGGTCCTTCGACGTTGTCTTTCGGTCGGTCCCGCCGCACCCCCGCAGTCACCCCGGTGCCGGAGCCTCTCCGGGCGCTGCCGTTGGGGTGGGGCGGTGTGCAGGCCAGGCACTGTTCGTTTGAGTAAATTCCTTATTCGGGCGCCAGACCAAAGTTATTTAAGTATGCCACTTATTCAAGTATCCCGTACTTTGAGATTGGAGGGGGGAAGGAATCAGGAGAGCGTGATCCCTGTAGCCGGTCTCACAGGACTGTATTACACACACTTATATTTAAGAAACTTTCCTCCTTACAGGAACCAACTTTCTAGAGGCAGCCTTCAAGAAATCTGGTAAAGCTTTTAAAATTCACTCATTAAATGCAAGTATACTCTTCTTCATAATACATTAACCTTCCTTTAATAGCGTGAAAGCATCTTGTCATTTTACAGCTAAGGTATTAAAATACTGTACGGTGAGAGAGTTTTGGAGTGACATAAATCAATACAAGTCATGAAACAAAGCAGATTCTTGCTTTGTTTGTATTGGGGAGCGATTACCATTTTTTAAATGTACTCTTTACATTTACTCTTTATTTTATGAAACAAAAGAGATCACCTTAGGCCATCAAGTGCATGTGAGCTCTGCTCCCACTGCCTGTTGGAGATCTGTGTCTAGAGACCTGTCCTAGAAAGAAAGCTCTGGATTAAGGCTTTCTTCTTATTTTGGTAGATGAAGAAGAAGAGAGAGGTGAATTTCCATTTCCCTTATGATGAGGTGATTTGATGGAAACAATGCATTTTGCGCCCCTCTCAGTGGACTTTGCTTTTCCTGTTGTTTGCGTTACTGCCCTTTGGATCTTAGCCCGGGTGAGGATACCCGTCATTAGTGGAAGGTAAAAGGTTATTTCTTACCTGCCTATGAAAGAAGGTGCCTGTGTTGCTTCTCTAACTGCTTCGTAGCTTGTGGGCAAGTAGTTAGTTGGGGTGGTGACGAAATGACAAATAAACCGGTGGGCCTCCATCGCTTCACTTCCGATGGGAACACTTCAAGGGAAATTTTATGGGAATGATAAAGCGACATGTTTGGGAAAGACAGGAGGAAAATTTGGGTCACATTTTGAGGCAGGATGACAACCGGCAGCTTTTTGGCATCTCACTATTACCCCACTCTGCAAACCTGCTCCTTGGAAATAAAGCACGGTGAAAGTGAATGGAAGTGAGAACAGGCTTACGGCCCATTTACCGAGGGAAGATCTTCTTCCTACATATGTTATTTATTATAGCCGATGTTCTAGTTAAGATTACATTTTAAAAGCTGTGGTTTTTTTACAGTCAGCTCTGAGGTACCTGAGCAAAGGCAGGGGCGGGATCCGACCGGCAGTCTGCAGCAGGTTGCGCAGCAGCACTGACATTAAGGGGCTGACTGCCCAGCCCGGGCATCGCTGCCCGCTGCACCTGGGGTCTGGATGTGTGGCATCGGCATGGAGGGGACCACTCTTGGCAGTGTTGTACGTGGATGGACGGAGGCGTCCAGGGTGGTGGTGCACTTGGTGCTGCCTTTGCGAGGAGGTCTCAAGATCACAGCCCCTGGGGAAATGGTATTCTGCTTGCCTCCTATTCCCGTAGGGGGGTTCTCTCCAAGCACAGACGTGTCAGAGCTCAAGAGTGCTCTCAGTGCCAGATTTTTTAAGATTTAAATTTGCAATTGCCCTCTCTGTAGGCAGTATTGCTCTGGGCTGGAATCTCCCTCAACACAACTTTCAGGAGCAGCTTCCAGGCTCACCATTGCTGTTAGCCACCAAGTCTGCTCCTTTTGTGGCACCAGGTTGTTGCCAGCAAAACAACAAGCAGAACTTCCATGTGTAGCTGAAATCTTACAGCATTTTTTCATTTCCGTTATCTTTCCCTCCTGGTCTATCGAGAAATAACCACTCTGAAAGACAGGGACATATTATGGTCATGGAGATGGCTTGGCTGGGACACAGCTAGTCATTTTTCCTTGCTGATATTTTATTAATATATGTTATTAACTTTGATTCTCTTTCCCCGTGGTCCTTTATCATCTGAACTAATTAATTCTTCTTGCAAGATTTACAGGGAAGGGATGGGCATGTCTGCCTTTGTAAACTAGACATATCTCCAGTGGTGTTACCTGGCACCACCCAGCTGCGAGGAGACCTGGCACACAGCAAACAAAACCAAGATACAGCTGCCCATAGGATGGTTGAATTTGTCTTGTCCCTTTTAACTGGCACAAAGAGTAATGTAGGTGATACGCTAAGAAATAACAGAGCTAGTTTTCTACTTTGTCATGACCATGAAATAGCCAGGAAAAATAAATGATTTATCTGGTCACTCGTCTCCCGCCCAGCCCAATGCCAGGGGCGCAGAGCACTGAGCAGCACCTGCTCTTACAAAGCCCGTGGGTGCTCCCCTCTCCTCTCCGCTCTTCCCGAGCTGCTGTGGGCAATGCTCACCCCTGGTTCACCCACAGGAGGAACAGCAGGACACAAACACGGGCGAGGCAGAGGGTCTCCCTGCTCCTAACAGAGCTCCAGGCTGCTGCTGTGGGGCCCTGCCCCTCCGCCCTGAGATGCTGCCGGAGGCTCCAGCCCCAGGGATTCATTCACCAGCTGCTCTGGGCCTTTCAACACCTGCTATTAACACTCTTCTTTTTTTCCCTTTTATTTTTATTTTCCCCTTTCTTATTTTTTTCTTTTTTTCACGCCTTCATGCTACAGGGCTGACACTTGCTAATAACAGCGAGTTTTTGATAGAAGCAGTGAAAGTCTGGAATGAAATTCTGTGGCTGGTACAGCCTAGCAGGGTAAAATGTAATCCTATTAGCAAGATGAAAATACCATATGCCAGGGGGAGATGGACAAAGATAAGAAAGGATGATTGTGCTTGTAGAAGACAAAAAAAGTACACAAATTCATTCAAAACTAAACAAAAATTGGCTGCATTTGTAAACAACTTTAATGTCCAGAAAATTGCTCATCTGACTCATCTTACCCAGATATCTCCGTACATTTGGTGACCTCTGCTTTCGCGGCGTGGCTTTGTTGCGGTTTATCTACATAGACCACTGGTGCCGATTGGAAATTACATTTCAAAAAACGATGCATTTACTTCTGAGCCATGGCCAGGCTGTGAAAGGGGAGTCCTGTGATCCCACTGCCTGAGGATCTGTTTGTCCATCTCAGCCCTGCTGATAAATCCTGAATCTCATCTTAACAAGGTGTTTTGGACGGGTAGAGGTTCCTGGATACCTGCAAAACCCAGGAGGATGGAAAAAGCCATTAGAGAGGAACGAGAAGTCTTGTTTTCCTGAAAACCTCCAGCCTTTCACTGGGAAACATCCTGGGCTGAAGCACTCGGCTGGGATCCGTAGGAATCCCACAGAGCAATATGCAGTTATGAACTATTTGCTGAGGACGGGCTCTCTGAAGTCCAGCCAGCCTGTGGTGAGCTCCCTGAGGCTGGGGGAGCTCTCGATGCACAGGGCGGGAGTAACTGGCATTATGGTTTCCTTGCTTGACATTTTTTCCCCTTTAGACACCTAAAATCTGTCAGCCACAATTTTACCTAAAGCCATCCCATAAAGAGCCATTGCCATTTGTGCAACCAGGTGGAGCAGAGGGGGAAACTGCTACAGCTCCAAGGGAGGATAAGTGGGCTGGGATTTCACCTGGAATGTTTAATTTCTTCTGATAGTGACAACCTAACCTCTTCTCTTCTCAGAAACCACCTACTGCACAAATACTTGTGCAACAGGTAGCGGATGCACCACAGAAGTAGCAGATTTTCTTCTCACAAGACCCATGTGACTACTTAATGACATATTCCATAAAGACAATCTATTAAGATCCCATTATTAGATGAACATTGCTCATTTAGAAGACAGATATAGCCATACATTTTCCCTGTAGAAATGTGGTATTATGTACCCTTCATCCATTACAGAGAACTTAAAGCACAATGGTTTTGATCAGGTACCCTGCAGAAGTAGCAGAGTGCCTTGCAAAATCAAGGATTCCTCTTGCCTTAGAGATTAGTGTTGTACACTAAGAAATACGATCTGGACAATCCTGTTGGGTGGGAAGGAATCTCTCTTTCTCTCTCCTTTAGAGCGAGGAAGCCAGTAGGACTGAACAGCTTATTATACAATGCAGACCCATAGTTATGAGAATTAGGAAGATTTTAAGTTGCTTGTTTGTTAAAAAATGAATAACTTCTATACTAAGCAGATAATGACCCATGCAATTGTATGGATCATTGAGAAAAACAAGAAAGCAAATAATTCTGCAAAAATTCTTGGAAAGCAACCATTGAATGCATCATTTTCCCAATTTCCTGACTTACCTTTCTTCAGTCAGAGGTAATGAATCACCCTGTGAAATGTGTGCTCAGAGCAGACTGGATAGTGAATCCTGTCACTGAGAAGTGACAACTGCAACTTAGTGAAACCTGAACCAAGGGTAAAGGTGGACAAAAGGTGCAGCAAGTAACTTAAATTTCAAATTGCTTTACTTAACCAGGCCTGGAGTGTGTGGGACAACTGAACATGCAGAAATCAGGACGTTCAGTTCTGAAACAAAAACCTTAATTGCATGAGCTAAAAGGGTTAATTTGAGTAGAGAAGTTTGTCCTCTGTGTGACCAGCAGCTAGAAGCAGAAAGCAGCAGTTTTATTCTCAGCCATTACTGCTGTTCATATCCCATAGCATGCAGTAAAAGGAAAAAGTCCTTATAGAATATTTTATTCATTATGACTAATAAGTCCAGTCCAGTAAAACAAAAAATCCATTCCACTACCCAGAATTTATGGTGATGTCAGTCATTAATCCTGCCGGGGGACTATAGCGACATACCGGTCTGCTATATTGTTTTCACGGACTAAGCATGAAAACAGTATCATTAACTGATTTTAACAAACGTTCACAAATTGCAAGACTTGTTTGTTGTATGTTGAGCCAGAGAATTTAAAAGGTGCTTAGATTCAATGGTGTGTGTCATTAAATTCAGTTTTATTATATCCACTTGGATACTTTTTATTGTGTGTTTTATGTGTTCATAATACAGGAAGAGTCTAAGCAGTAATGCTGTTGTTCTGTACAGCTTTTGCGGTTGTGCTGTGAGCTGGCTTCCCGTCAGCTGGGGCTGGCAGAGCAGGATTTCTCTGTTGGATGCAGGGAAGGGTAAAGACGCCCAGACTCCATTGCAGGGACCAGACAGTGTTGAGGGTGGATGACAGTGGGGTGGAAACCCTCCTTGATAAGAACACCCAGCGAATTTCCAAAAGGACACGGCTTCTTAGGCACTAACAGAAATTTTCCGATAGTCCAAAGTTCAGGGCACTGGTTGAAAACCCTACAGCTTTGGAGATACCCGCAAGAAGCCCCCGTGGGGACGTGCAAGGGGGCACGGGGACTCGGAGAGAGCCCCGCCGGGCCCCCAGCACAGGAGCTGTGGTGCTGCGGGGTGTCTGCGTGGCTCCGAGCCGCGCACTCTCCGGGTTAAGCTCCCTGCCCCGGTGGCTAAGCGGTGCGTGGTGCTCTGGCTGCCGTGGGCTGTGCCGATTCAGGCACGCTGCTTTTCTGCACGATAGGAACATGGTGATGGTGAGCGCTGCGTGGGGCAGATGGAGCATTTCAGTGCTGGAAAACCCAGCTGCCCTTGCATCCTTGCCACGCCGTGCTCAGCTGTAGCCAGTGGCCTGGCTTTGGGTGCGCTCACTCCCCTGCCCTAGCTTTAATTTCTCCCCCGGGAGCTGCTGGCGGAGGACAGGGGCCGGGTGTCAGTGCAGCCAAGGCCCTGGGCAGGCTGCGGCAGCAGACACTGTCCTCTGGGCAGCATCTCCCACTAGGAGAGGCTGCATCAGTCTCGTGGCTTCCCTGCGCTCCCCCGGGCACTTTTCTTGGAGAAACAATTTCAGGTAAAGTGAAGAAACAATAACCCTGTAATTACCGTGAAATAAACAGGTGCGAGCAGGTCTTGAGAAGATAAAAGGTTATACTCAGCATCAGAGATACACTTTTGTTGATTACTCAAAGTTCATGGAAGTCGAACTGCGTAAAAGTTAGTAGGAAGGAGATCTGAGGACAGCCTAGGGCTTGTAGTGGGGGGGTATGAAGTTATTTGCTCCTCACACACGGTCCAGAATGACTGACCAAAGGCCAAACGGGTTTTTTTCTGTGTTTTAACCTTTTTTTTCAAGTTTGTTCTTGGGTGGGGTTTTTTTGGTTTTGGTTTTCTTCCCCACTGAAAAATCTGAACTGAAAAATGAATTTATCTTTCTTTCTTCTTTTCTGCGTGATTTCTAAAGACCGTGTACTCAGTGGTGAATTTTTCGGTTCCTCGTAGGTGACCGTTTTGTGTGTGCGGGTGTTTGCGTGCAAGTCGTGTGCTTTGAAGCTCAGCTGCCAGTAACTCGCTTTCCCTCCCAGCAAGCAGTTCCCCCGATGCACAGAATCTCTTCACAGTAATATGTACAGGCAATTCAAATTAATGGTAATACAAGTTATGCATGCACATAAAGGAAAACGGATCTTGAGAGCAAGACAACCGCAGCTGATCAGTCATTGAATAACTGATGAAAAATACAACCTTTGAATAATTTGATATTGATGTTGTGGCTTTTTACATGTTTTCCACTTACCTTAAGAAAGATCCCCTGGTATTTTGTAACGTATGATGTGACCTTACATATCTCTCTCACAAGGACTGCAGAGAGCACTTTAATTTATATAGGTTACAGTCACTATAGGCAGCTTTAATTTCTGCTCTTTCTGCTCCTTCAAAACCTGTGCAACGCGGAAAGAACCACTTTGATGCAAAGTAAAAATGCAAATAGCATTTACAAGGAGGGAAGTCATCCTTGAAACTCTAGGCCTTCATGTCTGGGCTGCCATCTCCATCTTCTCCTTTCCCTCTGTTAATTTCTTATATTTCTTCAAAAGTGGCTTTGCTCACTGGGCAAGTTTTCCTCAAGTTCTCTATGTAAAATACTAACGCACTGTGTGGGGGTAACCTGTCGCGTAGCTGCAGCAGCTCCCTTAGCTGATTCCATGACGATTGCACCACCGGCCAGCTGACCTGCTGGACCCTCGTTTCCAGAAGTGACTGACCGTCCCCCACCACGCTGCACATCCCGCCCGCAGTAAATGCAACTGCACAGATTTCTCCTTCCCCCCTTGCCCCACTTTGAATAGAAATACGCAGCAGATCCCCCCCCCGCCCGCCGGCAGCCTGCCCACACATCTGCCGCCTGCATCACGGGATGTTGCTCCGGTCCTCTGGCAGCCGCAGCCCTGCTTCTGCCCGCTCGATGCTGCACGTGGAGATATGCTCGACCACTGGGATGCATCTGGGTTAGAAAGAAAAGAGTCTTCTCCAACACAGAGGCATTGTCAGAGGTTGGAAGGAGGCTTGGCTGGGGCTCAGCTTTCAGAAGTAATTATATTTTCATGCCTCAAGCTCTTTGGTGAGGCTGGGACCAGAAATGTCAGGGCCTAGTGAAAGAGGCTGTTTTTCTACAGTGAAATGAAAAATAGAAGAGATGGCCAGAAATCACACAAAACCTGAGGAGGACTCAAAGCTTATTGCAGGTGCAGCACTTGGTCCCAAACCACAGGTACCACTGCCTGCCCACCTGCAGTGCGGTGCTTATCTGCAGCACTAATTGCACTGACGGGGGGGGGGGGGTGGGGTGTGAAAGGTCATAAGCAGAAGAGAGTAGAAATCGGCATGACACCCTTAACAGGGCCAGAGGCTGCTTTCCATGCTAGCCAAGTACCAGAAAACTTAAACTCCGTTCAATCAATTAAGCAGTCAGCAGGCTGCTAAAATAGAACTGATCAAAGCGGGAACAATGTAGAGAAAAGCGAAAAACTCCCGGCGCAAATACCTGTAGCGGAGAGCGGTGGGGTGTTTGCCTCCAGATCCCACCCCTGTTCCCCACTGGCTCCTGACGAGCTGGGGGCAGCCTGGCCAGGCTCTAACCTTGAAAAGGAATAATCAAAAATTCAGAGACTCTCTTTCACTGCCTTGCATTTGCTTCTGAGGTAAGTTGATGGGTTTGTGATATTACATAATTTTTAATGACCTGTTGGGTTTTCTTGCCCTCCTGAGCTAGTCAGGGGCCTGGTGCTGTGAGAGGGTGAAGATTTCCAGCTTCGTATGGGTTTCTTCATGCCTGTAGCAGCAGCAGTGGTTCCTGTAGGCAGAGAGCTGTGCTTTGGGTTGGCTTTCCCTGTCAGCGCAGATCCTCAGGTATTGTTTTGCCTCTGGTTAGACCCCAGTTGAGGCCCTGAAGACTGGAGTACTACTTTCCCACTGCATTACTGATTTCTGAAGAAAACTCCTTAAAATAACATAAAGTGTTTTCCCCTCCCTCACCCCCTTTTTCTCAGTTGATGTCTCCAGTCCATTCTTACTGTTACAGTTGTGTTCTCAAACCTAAAGTGATACAAGTCCAATTTTTTCTGGCTATTTCTTGGTTTCAGAGTTAAAATTCATTAACATTTTGTGCCAATGGAGACTAATTACTGTGTTCCCTTCTCCTAAGGGTTTCCATTCCAGGTTGTGCTTGCAGTTTTTGTTAGAACAAGCATTTTGGGAACAAAAGTGCAGCAATGCTGGTTTCTTCCTGAATTGTTGGCGCTTGTGCCGTTTCAGGGAGAACAAGCATTGGCAAGGGCCAATGCTCTGTGTTCTCCTACCAGGAGTTTGCAGCCTCTTTATAAACTTACTGATGGGGTCTGAATTTCTTAGGGGCACTGAATTCCTGGCTGGTTTCTTAGTGCCGGCCACACACAGTCCACAAAAACAGGTTTTTCTCCCAGACTAGCTCTGTGAGTTCAGTGTTGCTGCAGGGTTTGGCTGGTGCGTTTGGGTTCTGGCAACCAACAAATTCACTGCAGGGTTCATTATCACGCCCTGCGTGGACTCAGAGCTTGGCGGCTGGTATCCAGAGAGGCCGGTGTCTGTGTTGCAGCCCTTTGATGATGGCAGGTCAGTGGTTTAGAGCTAAGTCAAGAGACTGAAGTGGTCAAGAACCGTCTTAGCGCTGGATCCTGCCCATTGCATTGAGTTAGGGAGGGGGCTTCAGAGCAGGGTAGGTGCTTTACGGTGTGCCTTGATACAGGGTTCAGCCATCTGCCTGGAAGAACTCCTTGTGGCAGTCAATTTCAACGCTTCTGGTGATAGTGTCCGAAGTATCAATGTTTCTGTGGTGGAGTAAAGGTGTATCCACAGCCCTCACAAGCTATGGGGTGGGTTTTTTCCATCCTAATAGCTTTAACCAAGTTAATATTATTCAGTGCCTTTGCTGGTACACTTTTTTTTTCCCCTTTCTTTGCCATAGCAGACTTTGAATTAATTTTTCCATTTATGCCAAGTTAAAAAATAAGCTTTAAAATGGTCTTGGCTTTTCTTCAGCTAGTAAGCAAGGCCCTTGGAGGGAGAGGGAGAAGATATGCCCAATTCATTAGCTTTGAAAAGAGACCTTTTCACACATTTTGCATTTCCTGCTATTCTATTTCTAGCTGTCTTACTGCAAATAACTTTCCGCAAGACTGCTTTACTGTGGCAAAATTATATTGATTTACGTGTGGAAAAGTCTCTACGGTAGGGAAGGCTGTAGAAACTAATCTTTTCATTGAATGATTTTTGTTGCTTTTTCCCTCCTCTTCTCAGGCTAAATGTTTGTTTCTTTCGATTGTAAGAGTTTTCAGTCAAACCCACTAATTCTACATGCACGCTCAAAAGTTCCAAAAGACCATTACCTTGATCCTCATCTGGTTTAAAAAATAAATGAATACTATAAGACCAGCAGAACTAAATCACATTGGGTAATAGAAGCTTGGTTTATTCTTCTCAGAGAGTTGTGTATATAAAATCACAGTGTGTGGCTGGATATTGAATTCAGTCTTTCCTTCATTTTTTTATTCCAGCAAATTTGCTGTTGTGGGATTTTATCTGTACCTTTGTTCTAAGCATTTTTCTCACTTGTACAATTAGAATCAAAGTAAAATGGATCCGGGTTTCTATTAGCATCACCCCTACCAAAGGTATACAGAGCAATTTATAGTAACGTATATAGTATACTTTGCATATAGTAATTAAGTCTCCACTTGGACAGAGATGCCACAAGCTATGCCCGCGGATGCCGGTGTCATCTGCATAGGCAGGGCTGGCCGACCCAAGCTCTGTCCCCTTCCCAGCACACGTGCGCTCCCACGCGCAGTCAGCGAGCCAGTGCCACTGGGGAGAGAAGGAGCAGAATAGTGTTCCTTATGCCAGGAGAGAGCTGAAAATCCAAATGTTGGTTCAGGGAGATTGTCTCGGATAGCAGCCTGCAGTGTTTTACAGACATTTGAGTGTTCTTCCCTTTGAACTAAGCTGCAATTTGTCTTTGTAGATGCCTCTAATACATTAATACGAATGGTGTAGTAGTAGAAATGCATTATAATACTGCGCAATGTTGCTCTTAGTAATTCTCCTCCTTCAGCAAGTGAACACTTCCGTGCTCATTTGTATTCATTGTTTTGATGCTTAACTTGAAAAATGTGTATTATACAACAGGCTGAAATCCATGACGAATAAAAGAAAAGAACCCAAGGGTATAATGAGCATCTCAGCACTGCTGTGATGTCTCATGCTGCTAACATCAAAGCAGCCAAAGACATTAGTGCTGCGCCGGAGAGGACAGGGCGCACACCACAGAGCTTCATCTCGCCAAGCGGGTGGGAGCCTGCGCTGCCGGGGAGGCAGGGGGAGCGCTGCCTGGGCTGCCGCTCGCAGCGGCTCTCATGGGGCCGGTCCTTCCCTCCCCGGCCGTCGCCGTGGTCGAGTGGCGGCCCGGCGCTTGCTTCTGCTTGCAGGCAGCCCGGGGACGGTGCCGGCTTCCGTGACGCGGAGGTCAAGGGATGGTGTGTGTATATATAGCTATACCTTCGCGTACAGCACCCATCTTGGAGTTTCAGTATGGCACGCATGCTCTGTAGGGGAGCTCAAACTGTGAACTACTTCTGGGAAAAACTGGGCCCTTCGAGTGACGGTGAAATTGTCAACAGTTTCATTTAGAAAAAGCAAGGGTTTGTGTGAAAAGAGCAAATGTTCCTCCATCCTCAAGTGGTGACAGCCGTGGGGATGTATACCTGCCAGACATGTAATCCATCACCTAGTTGGAAGTGGAAATCAAGGTGGTTTTGAGTAGCAAAAGGCAGGGTTTTGCCCCTCTGTGTTTCCAGCACATTAGATCTTGTTACAGTAGTTTAACAGGTAGTTTCATAAGCCGTAGCATCAGTGAAACCTGGTTTCCTACAGAATTGTCTTAAGGCTGGGCTGACATGTCTTTGACATTTAAAAAGAGTTGAGCCTGTTCCTTGGGGATATTAAAAAAGGATTTCTGAGCTGTCCAGCCACTTACTGACATGAAACTTTCAGGGGCTTCGCATCATTTCCATCCCAGCCCCATGGCTGAAATCATCCCAGAAGTAAACTTGCACAGATACAGGCAGGAGAGGCACATGTACACAGAGAGATCCCAAGAGCTTTGTTTCTGTACCAAATGAGACTAAAAATAAACACTGAAATGGGTCAGGCTGCAGCAGGAAACAGTGTCTTCAGCAGGTTCCTCTGCGTAATTTAATTTGTTTGGGTGTTTGTGCTAGCTGCTCATTCATCCTCTGCTCTTCTGGAGTAAACATCTTCCTCTGTGAAAAAGTACCCTGTGAAAGCCACCTGCCAGCCGAGCCAAGGAGGATCTCAGCTGGGTCCCTCATGCTTTCCTCCATCCCCCTCACTTTCTTTTAGCTCTTCCCAGGTACCACTGCTTCTTACGCTCACTTCCCCTAGCTGGAGATTAGGGGCTTCAAGGGAAGGTCAGGAGCATCCCAATCCCCCGTGGTTTGGTGGTGTGGGGCTGCTGAGGCTCTCGTGCCTGTTGGCAGGGCTTGTTGTGGCTCCTCCTGCCTCCCATGCCCAGCTGTCTCTCACTAGCCGGTTGTTTAGATGCAGCTGCCTGTGCCCTTGAACCATGAGGAAACATTCAGGTTTCTCTTGTTAGTTCTGAAGGCAAAGGATAAAGTGAGGATTTTGCAACGCCACTGAACGTAAAAAGGACTGCAGAAATAACTGGGGATTGGTGAGAAAGGGCAGGAAGGTGCTTGAAGGCAGCACAGCAAGAGAGACCAAGGGGGCTGGAGGAAAGGGGGGTGTGCAGGGGACATCACAGCACTCACTAAAAAAATTCTGAAGCTAATAAACACTCTCCTGAATTCCTTTAATCTCACGTCCTTTTAGTTAATCTTTCATCTCTCCAGCACATCTCATGCCACATACTCTGAAGCATGTCTTCTGAGAGGACAGCATCCGTGGGTCAGGCTCATGATCCCAGCTGGGGGGCGGGGTGTCTCATCTTGCTGCTGCAGATGTCAGCAGCACTTTAAGTAAGGCTTGATGTGCAGGGCTGGCTGGTCAGGAGGGTTTTCTAGGAGGAAAACAAATGGTTTTGGGTATTTAAACTGAGAGCTGCAGTGATTGGAACAAAGCTTCTGGTAGGTGCTGGGCTCAGCTTCTCTTCTGCCGCATCTTTCACATCTGCGGGCCGTGCAGCTGCGCTGAGCTGCCGTGTGCTGCAATGCTACGTCGATGTGGCTTTGCAAAGAAGGACCTGGGTGAGCCTGTGAAACGGCAATGTCCAAGTTAGCACCCTGCAGCCTGTGTTGAGCTCCTGACTCAACCAAGCCTTCCCTGGCAGGACAGGGCAGGAGAGTAACCTGCACTTACCTCCATGGGGTGGAAATATCAGGTGCTAAGTAAGTTATTTTTACAATGAGAACCAGCAGCTAAAAAGTAAAGCCAGAAAATCAAAGGAGAATGAAGGAAGGCAGTCCTATCTTTTTTAAAATGTCTTTTTAGAGCAGATGCAATAATTCAGTGCGGCACAGCTGAGCAGAGCCGGGACAGGTTCTGCAGCTCCTACGGTCTCACTCCAAGACCTGCTGTCTCCCAGGCAGTCACGCTCCAGTGAAGCAGATCTGTCTGGGCTCATCCCAGCAGGACCTAGTTATGTCCCACGTCATGTTTGACACCACTGTCCTGCCCATTCGGTCCCACTGCAGTTGCTGGGAATTAATTGTCTGCTATGAGGTAATTTGGGCTTTGGTGCTCTCAGTGAGCAGCTCTCTTTGAAGTCACTGGCATTAAAGGGAAGGTTTTGGCTATTCCATATAGAGTTGTCTTTAATAACCTCATTCAAATTCTGCCTTGTGATCAAGACTGTGGAATCCTGTATTTAGTTTTTGAGATATTACCATCATGGATTTTTACCATGTAGGCATACCTCTAAAACCCGTTAATATTCAAATAACTTTGCTAAAGAAGCAACTGTGCCAGAGTAGTTATTTATTACTATTTATGATGACAGACTTCGCTCTACTGATTTCACCAACACATTTCTCCAGAGGAATCATGGAATCATTAAGGTTGGAAGAGACCTCTAGGATCATCAAGTCCAACCATCAACCCAACGCTACCATGTCTCCTAAACCCCAAGTGCCACGTTTACACATCTTTTAGTACTTAGTTTAAGTTGTGCCAGGGAGAAAATGGTTCTATAAATACTTCACAACTCATCTGGAGAGATGACAACTATTGGTATGTCCTTCACAATGTCATGTTGGTCACTGGGTCTCGTTTTAAATTCAGTTGTTTATTTGCTCCAGGAGAAAGGTAGCCTGGTGGTTTTAAAGTGAAGAACAAAGTGTAGGCGGAAAAATCAGTCTCGAACTCTGAAACCTTTAATCTAAGGACTTTTTCTTTATTTTTTTTTTCCTTTTTTTTTAATCTCTCCCTTCTGATAAAATCACTGGGGAATAAATTCCCAGACAGCTTAAGACTTTCTACTTGCGTACATGGCACTGGAAGACAAAGTGATTGTGCCAACCAAGGTGTGCATGCCACCAATTCAGTGGTGAAAGCAACCGTTCATGTCCAACGATGGCACTTGGCTGCGTCCCTTGCACTGCTCTGGGCAGAGGGTTTGCACAGGGAGCTGCGGCGCCGTCCCTTCCCTTGGTGCAGCGTGTGGCCAGAAACGGCTCAGGAGGAACGTAGCACAGCGTTTCCCTTGGGACTTCAGCACCTTTGTAGGAGGAACTTAACAACAGATGACCGGGGGAAACTTCAATTCAATTACGTGGAAGTTTTGCTTGGGAAACAAAATAAGAGACTGTATGAAATACATTAAAATAAGCAAAAGATTTGTCTAAATCTCAGATTTTGCCAGTTATAAAATCTACTGTAGTTCACAGCAGGCCTGAAAAACTGAAACAGCTGGCAAAATAATGAAACGCATTTCTATAGGCTTCTGCCTAAATTGCAGGAAAACTGCATCCTGATTTATGTGAACTAACACAAAAGGAGCTGTAATGGATGAGTTAGGCTGGGGGAAAACCTTTGCATTCCTACATAAGCACACATAACTACTTACTTCCAGTGCTAGCCCTTGTTTAAGCTGATGCCTCAGTTCTATTGCTGATACTATTTCAAGCACAAAAGTGACCCAGGGCCACCCAGTTAGTTTATTTGCAAATAACTGATGATTCAGAAGTAGATTCGGGTACCAGTGGGTACCTGGATGGCTGGTGGGTGCTGCCAGCCGCGCGTGCCGGAGCTCCCAGCGAGCTGATGGGCCCTTCTGGAAGTATTTGCACTCCCAAAATGTATCCGCACTGCTCACGGCTGAGCAGCAGGACAGCTGCTAGAGCAGGCAGGTGCCTCCCCATGGAGGTGCGGGAGGCAGGAGGGACCACGTCGCTGGCCGGCTCTCCCACTACAACAGAGCAAATGTGCAGAACGGGAGCAAGACCACTCCTCGCAGGCCGATGATTTTGATTTACTTATTTGAGTGTCTTTCCTGCCAATTTGTAAAGACTCAAATGCAAACGTTGTTTTGCTGCTGACTCTGAGGTAAAAGGGGGTTTTTTTGGCAGCTAACTTGTTATAGAACCTCAAATGTCAAGAAATACACCTGCCAGCCCATCTCAGAATTAATAATTCTATTACCAGCTCTAGATAGTTTCAGAATAAACTCCAAAATTATGGCCAAACAAATAAATTGCATCTAGCTGCAGAAGTCAAATGAGCTAATCCTTCCTCGTGCTTGGAAAAATGTTTTCTCTATATCTCTTCTGACATGTCAGGTTATTTTTAGCCATAATTAAAAATCCTAACATACAATGTCATAGAATCCATTCTTTTACCTGATGTGCCAGCACTTTTTTTATTAAATAGACTATAAAAAGTTTTTAATTTTTAGTATTTGGAGCCTTCAAGGAGAAAGCACTCCTAACATTGATGCCCGATGACAGTTAGTCAATGAATTAAGAAAAAAAACCTAGTGGTGGTTCTATCTGTCTCCCAGCTCTTGCTAGCACTAAATTACAGAATTAATAGGCTTTTAGAAGAGACTGACACATAGTTACTGTGGAAAAGACAATTAAATGTGGAAAGCCACTTTTCTCACCGCATTTAATTTTAACTGGAGGCTTTGAGACTCAATAAATCTTTTTCTTATTTCATTCTCACATTTTCCACAGGTATTTAAGTCCTTAAGGAAAGTACCTGATGTAAGTGACTCAATTTTTCCTTCCCCTGTATCCTTTGCTTTTCTCATGTTGGTTTGGGGTTTTTTCCCCCTCTCCCTCCTCAATAAAAAGGCGAGATGCTTTCTGATTGCCAACGCTTTGTTTTCTCTGGGATTGCTGGTACTAAAGAGTGGCTCAGGTGGTGTGAAAATACAGTGGGACAAGAGTCCCGGTCCCTTCTGGGATTTTTCTGGCAAATCCAACTAGGGGGAAAAAAGCAGACGGAGCTGTTTGCTCAGGGGAACCTCCTGGGGCAGTGGGGCACAGGTGCAGCGGGGCACAGGGGTCCACGGTGGGCAAGCGCAGAGTCTCCTCCAACGCAGGGCCATGGCAAGGCGGACACCAGGTGGAGATGTTGGTGTGCAGCCCTCGCCGGCTCCTGCCGAGTCTCTTCCCAAGCAGTTTCACCTCCGGCCTGCTCAGCCCCCCACTGCAGGGGTGGTGCGGTGGGTGCTGCTCCTGTTCCTCTTGGGAGGGCTCTGTTGGGTTCATCCTCTCCTGCTGCACGTCCTCTTGGCCAGTGGGGCTTTAGCAGAAATTACCTTAGCTTTCTCACTGATTTTTTTTTTTTTAAGGACGAGAGTAACATCATGAAAATGTACAAATTTTTGGCAGCTTTGGAAACAGGTTCAGAAAACCTTTTTTTTATGGCATTGGAATGAGGAGTGAGTGACCTTTTTTTAGCCAAAATACTTCACTTCTTTATTGAAATGCTTCGGCTTGCTGTTCTCAGATGAAGGATTTTGTTTTTTAAATCTGAAATGATTTGTCATTGCAGAAAACCCACTAGTTGTGTTTTACTTATCCCTCCAACAAAAAAATTACAATTCATTCTGAACCAAAACATGTCACTTGCCCTGGTATGAGCAAACCTGTTTGGGTTGGGTTTTTAAATTTTAATTCCCTGACATTTTAACCCTCTAAGCAGAGGGGTTTGGTGTTATTTGGAGATAGAGAGTAGGAGGATACTCTGAAAAAGCACATCTTTGTAGCCTTTCCTTGAGGGTCCCCATGTCCCCTCTGCCCTCCGCCTGTTTCCCTGCTGCACTGTGCCGCCTGCCCTGAACACTGCAGCCGGCGGCGGTGAAGCTGTGCTGCCGTTTCACCTGAACCTTTTCTTGCTTTTGTTGTTTCCTTGCTTAAAATGCTGCTTATCCCCGTTTCCTCACACGAGAATCTGGTGTCCTCACCTGCAGGTCTGTCAGTCATTATTCTCTGTCTAAATGACAGCAAGAATAACACGATATAACCTTCTTTCTTAATTAAAAATTAAGCATGAAGCCTAATTTTTATTATTTCTGAGCCTTATCTGAAATGACAGCAAATTAGTTCATGTTTAGCACAAAACCAAACAGATTTTAGCCCAAGTCTGTAGGTAATGTATTTGGATTATTAGGTTAATTTTCTCTAGGTGGTGCTCTGGTTGACTTACATGAGCAAATGCCTGTTACTACAAGATCTTCAGAAAGAAAGAATAATTTGCAGGAATTTGGGCTTGTAAAACACCAACTGATTTTTCTTGGCTTTAAGAGACAGGGTACCTGTGTACAGTAGCATAAAATGTCTAAAATACCAGCATCTCTGTCCGCTCCTATAAGCAACTGTGTCAGTGAAGTTACAAGGACGGACAGATGCTCAAACACTGAATCTGGACAGGGATCCCAACTTAGCTGAAAGTAATAAATAAGGTACCAAAAAGCAGAGATGCCAGTTCAGTGCTAGAAATCTTAAGTTCCAGAGAATCTCTCAAATGTACGGATCCCTGAATTCGCACCAGATACTGCCTGCTGCTGCCTTGCTTCAGGGTTTCACGGTCTTTCACCTGTGGGATTTTTGTTCTTAATAGCCCAGACAAATGAGAGGAGAATGGAAGAAAGTTGTTCTGTTTCTTTTTTGAGGGCAGGAGAAAGGGCGAGTTTAGCACAAAACCATCAGTCATAGCAGAGGCTTTTGGTTTCCTCAGCGACCCTTGGATGAGGTCCTGAGCATCACCCAAGGTCAAACCAAGACTCTGTGACAGCTGTAAAATTAGCCTGTTTGCTGCCACCAGTCCTGTTAAACACCAGAGGTGGGAGAAATGCTCATTCAAAGAGCACGGGCTTAATTAGCCTGCCCTTAAACTGTTGGTATTGAATAAAACTTTAAATTTGGTTTTAAAACACTTGTTTTAAGAAATAGCTAAAAATTTATTTATCCAGCCTAAATAGGCTGCACTGTCTTGCCATTTAGATGAAAACAGTAATGATTCAGCATTTCCCAAACATGTGATTGCTCTCTTTGTAGGTTTTATTAGGACAGCCTATTTAAAAACCTCTCAGAAAGCTGTTGGCGCAGCATACTGTAAATCTCTTAACTTGCTGAAATTTGTTTTAGGCTCCCGTTCAATATCAAGTTCACTAGATATTTCGACCTTGAGTGAAGAGCCAAGAGACCTAGTGTTACTGCTTCTACTGATTAGTACCGAATAGTCAAAGATAAAGCCATCACATTAGGGAAAATCGGTAGTGAGCCAGTCGCACCTCCTAGTCTTGGGGCATCCGTCATCCCCCTTGATCAGATATGGTCAGGCTAAGGTCTGAACAGTCTGACCGGTGGCAGAGCCCAGCATAGGGAGGTTAATGGAAATACCCTGACTTTTAGCAGTTTGAACAGAAGTTTCAAGAGAAACTTCAAAGAACTTTCAAAGAACGGAAACTTCGGTAGGGGCAGCAGGACACTGGAAGACGGGAGAGCTTTAAATCCTTTCTTCCTCCTGGTCCTTTCTGACATGCCTCCAACTTGGACCTGGCAGGACCATCAGAGTTTGTGGTCATCTTCCATCTTCCCTGGTTTCCTGCCACTGATTTTAGATAAATCAGATAAAGCTGATTTTAGAGCAGCTTCCCTTGCAGTGCAGCGGCAGCAAAATTAAAGTCAGGTGCCATTTATAACTCCCTCCCTACTGGCTTAATATCATGTGAAGGCTTCGATATCTCTGTACAGATTGATGGAGCACATTACCCTTTAGAAGGACTTGTGTGTCTCAGACTGTAGGGACTGGGTTGACTAGTTTCAACATGACACTTAACTTCCCGATGGCAGCAGCATGCTGAGACGAGTCCTGGCCACACATCCATTGCTGCTTCCCACTTAATCCCCTGATGAACACCCTGGCCTCAGCTACCTGCAGGAACGGTGATGGATGTGCTGCCTGGCTCCAGCTACGGCCTGACAGGGGTCTAATACAGCGTGCCCTGCCTGTTGGCTACAGCATGCTCCTCTGCCCGCCCCACGGAGCAGCCCAACGTCCCTGTTACCTCGTCACGAGGCGCCTGGAGGCCAAGGGGTTAAAGAGGCTGTGCAGCCAGGGCCGCCGCTGCTGCGCGTTGCTCATGGTCTCCATTGTATTATAATCAATTCCATTATGATATTGTCGACGAGGGTGAAATGAACTTGCAGTAGCTTAAAGCAAGATAGGTTAATTAAAAAACCTTGATCAAAGCACCATAAACCACATAAAAGGTTCCAGCTTTTAATTATTTTCAAATGGTCTCTCAGGCAGTAAGGCCAAAAAAAAAGTCCCTGTTCCCAGGGCCCATGAGCTGTGAAAATTGTGTCATCACATCACATTCAGTTATCACTTGCTATGCAACAAAGAGAAAGGCGAAGTTCAGGATGGACCCCCTTGCTGGGGATGAAAAGGAGGCACTGGTGATGACTGCTTAGCTCAACTGGTGATGACTGCTCTGCCAAGCAAACAGATCCTGCGCCACAGGGGTCAGCACGGCCAGGCTCCAGCCTGTCTGCCATGTAAACCAGCTCTGATGCTGACTTGCTGGATGAGTGTCTGATGGTCAGGAGGACTTCGAACACCATCAATCTTTCTTGGTACCAACGGTCCTCCTTTGTGCAACATGTCAGGGAGTCAACACCATCTGATACAACTGGAGCTGGAGGAGGGCAGTTTCAGACAAGCTTTCATGAGTAGGCGCAGACTACCAGCAATGTATTCTGCTACCAAACAGTAGAGGCTAAGGACAGATCTGAAGAGCACGAGTTCTACACTTGCTGTGAGACCCAGCAGTACTGCCGCAAGGATAATTACTAGTCGGGTTTTAGCAGATGCTCCTATCAGGTCTATAACAAAGGACAGCCAGCCTAGTCTTGAAGTGTTTCTTCCCAATGCTGGCCCAAGCGCTGATGTGTGTGCAGCACCATCCAGCAGCTCTGTGGCAGAAGTAAGGACAGCTCTTGGGTCATCTCATTCTGGTCTGTTCTTCCTAAACCCAGTGAATAATTTACAAGAAATTGTATCAGGAAAATTGTAAAAGTAATACCAAAGTGGATTAAAATTGACAGTGGGAGAGAAAAAGGAACATGCAGCCAGCGTAAGAGAAGAGGGGAGCTTTCCAGCGGCATGCACCGTTACTCAGGTTCTCCGCCAAAGCGCCGACGTTGTGGCAGGGCATCGTCATGCCTCGGCGTGAGGCGCCGACAGCAGCAGTCTGTGCGTGTGCTCCGGTTCCTTGTGGGAGAGCGCTGTGCGTTGTGGATTTTGTTGTGGTTTTCTTTGTCGCCTCCACCGTGGGGCTGCTGCTCCACAGAGCACCAAGTCCTTGTGCCACTCTCCTTCAGCTAGGTTTGCAGCTTCTGCTTTCAATAAAAGCAGACGCCCTCCGATTCCCAGGACCATGTCAACTGGCAATGCCCACGGTTTTGTACTGATTCATCTTATTTTTGCCCCGTAATATCTATTGTGGCTGTTTAGAGAATATGGCAATAAGGAAAGATTGAAAGAATTTTATCCTTAAGAGGAGTGGGCTGAGGAGGCCACGGTGAGTCTGAAAGTGCAGAAACTGCCCTTGCTGTGCCCAAGAGAACAATATGTTCCCCATTTATGCAGTGTCTGGGACAAGGAATAAAGGTCTTGGACTGTCGTGAGAAAGGTTCAGGTGAGGCATTAGCAGGGAGGCTGGCGAATTGCTGGCAGAGATTACTTCTGCAGGTAATCACCAGCCCTGAAGGTCTCTAAGGACAGATGGGACAAACCTCTGCCAGGAGTGACCATAGGAACAATTGGTCCTTCCTTGGGACAGGGAAAGGACTAAGTAACTTCTCTACATCCCTTCTGGCTCTCTGTTTCTGCAGTGATGCTGTTCCTGCTTGTGTACCCTCTGCCTGGGGCTGTGAACACCCCTGCAGTACAGGTTAACTTCTGTTTGCTTGCTATAGGTGAAAATGGGTGTAGATTCAACCAGGGAGTTGTAGACAGCCTCCCAAGCAGGAAAGCAGGAGCTGTGCTGCCTGGGGCATGCTGCAGCTGAGCTGGGCTTGGCAGTCTGTCATCGTTTCAAGCTGTGAATCTCACGCTTTGGGAATAAGGCTTCAGCACCTGTTAGATGTTTTGGTTCTCACAAACACTTTCTGCTGTTCGACTGAAATCAAACTGGTCAGCCCTCCCAGCAGCTGATGCTTCCAAAGCTCCCTTTTTTTATCCAAAACATCTCATCAAGTTTCATAAACCACGTAATTGAGCAGTGATGTGTGACCCCGCTCCAGGTCATGATGAAAGTATTTACTGCAGCGGCGGCATTTAGGTCAGAGGATACAGAACCGTTTCTCCAAGGAAGACTTCAGTAGGAATTTTAGGTTACAAATTATAACTATGGAGTCTTTTGTTGGGCGGCTGGGAGATGCAAATTCAAGTCTTGCCAAACGTAGCATTGTATCCTGGGTGACCGCAGGTATCGAAGGTGGCAGTGCAGAAACCTGCCATAGTGAGCGTGGCACAGATGTTTCCTGCTCCCCACCCCCTGGTACGTGAAATGGGACCAGAGTAGCGTGTGCTTCCTTCTGCCCTTTGGCTTTTCTACCTTTTTATGCTGTAAGAAGCTTGTATTTACTATACTTTATACACTTAGAAAATGGCAGGCCTGAAATACTAACTGAAGGCAGTTAAATGGTAGCATGAATACAAATAAATAGCATTACCAGTACAATACTGGGATATTCTGGGCTGTCTTGAGTAGGGTGATGCAATTGCAAAGACTTTTTTTTTTTCTGTTGGTTTTGGATTTAATGCAATTGTTGTTTCTATCCCCTTCTTTCAGCCTCTGTGATAGGATTTTTGGAATACAATGAATTCTTGCATAATGGACTTTCATCACAGGTTTGAACCCAGCAAAACTCCTTTTCTATCCTACAGAGTTTTATTGTGAGAGGGGAAAGAACATCTAGAGAAAAGAGCATCATACTCTCATGCAGCTAATAAAACCAGGGTGTGAAAAACTTGCTGTCTTCCTTTCCCACCCAACAACGATGACTCCAAGTAGACGCAAGTACCACAGGAATGTGGGAGGTGTTAACAAATGATTTTTGCACCACCTCCATTTGCTTCAGAAAAAAGCTGGTCGCATATCCACCGAACAAAAGAGAAGAACAAGGCACCCCCAATTAGAGGCTCAGGTGGACTCGGCGACCCTGCGACGGAGCGCTGGCTGCCGTGCGGGGCGGTGCATGCCGAAGCCCTGCGGAGGGGCCGGGGGCAGTGCAGCCCTCCCCTGCTCACTGCTGGCACGGCTCTGGGCGCACCCACTGGCTTACAGCTCAGCTGAATTCCTGAGCTCTTGAATCCTGTATCCTGCATGTGAGAAAGGGAGGTTGTTCGCTGCATCCTGCCATGTACTGACTGCAAGTGGACCTTTGGGCTCTCTCTGTTAATTAATTGATTTGATGAGAAGTCAGATTAGTTACTAAGCATGCCTGCCTCGAAAGCCAAATTACAGAACAGCCTGTGAATCTGTCTGTGGTGCTGGGCCAGCCACTCAGCCAACAGCCAGTGCTGGTCTTCATCTCCCGCGTGCTCCAGCACACACTTGTGCCCTTTTCCCTTGTTTTCCTTTCCTATCAAATCTTGTTCTGTGGGCTGCACTCTTCCACTGCCAGCGTTGAAGAGGACAGCTTTATTCCATTCCAAGTACAAATCCGCGCAGCCCACTCACCTATCATTTTCAGTATGATCTTTATTGCAGAGACATCAAAACACAGACTCCTCTGGAAAAAGGAGGAGAGCTAAAGGGGAGAGAAAATATAACAAAAGCAGTGGCAGACAAAAGTTGTTGTTAACCCCTTCCTGGAAGAATAATCTACGCAAACGTGTGCTTAGCACTTAAATACGGTAGCACACAGCAGGAGCAGCTAAGGTTCTGTGCACAATATAATCTTATCATGGACTATTTGAATAAGAAGCACAGCTTCATGCATTTCCCCTTCTATAGAAGAGATTTATTATGAAAAGCAGGTCGCTGCTTCAGAGCACATATGAAAACAGTTGGCTTCGTAACCTTGGGAAAAAAGATAAATAAAGAAATCTCATGAGACACATGTGAGAACCTAGGAAGTATTAAAACATATGTTGGAACATATTGATCCCTGAAAGCCTCCTGCAGCAGATATGAATCTTTTTCATTTCCAGCCACACTGATACCTTAATGAGGACAGTGTGTGCCTCTCACCTGTATAAATCATTTATGCAGATTTTTGCAAAGCCCCCAACATGGAGCTGTGTCTCAGCCAGTTCGAGAAGCACGGTGCCATATGTTTCAGTTTAGGTGAATCAAACCGTAGGTTGGCAGGGGCTCTGCGCAGAGCAGAGCTGCAGCCGGCGGTCTGGGAGTGAGATCCCCAGGGTCTGAGGACTGCTGCCTTTTCTCATGTCAGAGGGACATCCAGGGACCTGCGATCTGACCTGCAGATCAGCGTCCCTCTTTCTATTGCTTGTGCACCATACGATTTTGAGCGCTGCTTGCTTATGTGAGTAGCAAAGCATCTACCGTGTAGGATGAGCACTGATGGCAAATCCCAAGTGTGTCGCCTGGACTGGTGCATTCTGTGCATCATCTCCCAGTGGTACAGCAGTAATTTGGTTGAGAAAATGCTAGAATGAAAAAATAGAACAACTTTCTTTAACTGTGTTTGTGTCCCTGTTATTTTCAATTCAGCAGCCATCTAGCTAAGTGTCTTCCTGCATGAATCACTGAGGATATGATTAAGTTTTAAGTGGTACCAGAAAAACTATATTTAGAAACAGTAGAACCAGCCATTCCAGTGAAAAAGATGCGTCGGAGACATTTGCCCAATGTGTGAAGAGTGCCCCTTCCATCAGAGCGGAGGGCTGGAGCTGGTGCGGCTGCACGTCTGGCTTTGTCCAGGTGGGCTTCTGGCGGGCAGCAGGGGACCCGGGTCTGCCTGTGGGTACCGCTGGCCGCTCACTCCAGGTACCTGTGCCTGCACGTGCTCCCTGCCCAGCTGCCCGAGCCGCCGGCAGCCAGCTCGTCCCACCTCCCCACTCCCCGTAACGCCTTGCTCGGTGTCAGCAGAGCGCCTGAACTTGACGCTTTTTTATTCCTATTTCAAACACACCAGATTTTTCCTCTTTCTCCCTTAAAAGTGTATTTGCAATAAACATAGCCCAGGCCTAGGAGGATGAAAAGACAAATCATGGCTATGAAAATATTTGGCTGTATTTTAAATAAGAATCACAGCAGGTACAACAGCAGCCATCTACCGTTGATGCACTTCAGATGTATCAAAAGACAATTTTTTCCACTGTTGAGTTATTGTTAATTATTCTTAAAATAAAGTGCTACCACGCAACATTAATTCAGGAGAAGAAACTGTAAGTTCCTTGTTATTCTCTAAGGCTTGTTTTCACAATGAATTAATGGGAGTTAATTTAGCACTGCACAACAAACTCTGCCACTGAAGGAATACAAACTAGATGTTGCTTCCTAACTTTTTCTTCCCTCTTGTTAGTGCCCCTCTTTGTTCTTTATTCTCTCTGGTACAAAAGTTCTTAGTCTGGCAGACAGTAGATTTGCCGAAAAAGTAGAAATCATGACAAAATACTGCATGATTCCCTCCTCTTGTGAATATTAATAGTTTGGTACAGGTACACTGCTCTCCCAGTGAAAAAGAATGGTAAAAACAGGCCCTAATTCTTTGTAGTATGTTAATATTAGTATTTGCAAACAGTATTTGAGTCGTTCCATCTATGTAGCATCCAAAATTAATTCAGGTTTTATGGAGAAAGCACCGCTTCAGCCCACAGATGGCACTTTGACTTGTTGATAATTTCCTCTAAAAATGCAGGAGATTTTAGTCCTCATTGAGATGGAAAACTAAAATAACCAATTTGGAAAACATCCTGAATCTTGGAGAGACTTTGTATAATCTATTCAAACTCAGCTTGAGAAAGAGAAATAGTTTTACCCCAGAAGTATCCAAAAATACATAGAGTTAGCATGCACATTGTGTAGGAAAATCTTCAAATCCTCAGAAGCTGGAAGCAGAGGTCACCTGTGCTAATGAAGGGCTCATTTAATGCTGCAGCTCCTGCAGATGTCTGTGGAAGCTGGATGCTCAGTGAGTGTTGGTGTCCAAAGGTTATGTGACTAAAAGTCTCTTAAATAGTAATTTCTACAAACCCTAATGTGAATCTCTGGGGCCTCCCAGGCCAGTCCAGAAGCTGGAGGGTTGCACGGTGGTTCCTTGGGCATCCTGGGGGGAGCGGGATGCTCCTGCCTGCCGACTCAGGCTCCTACCTCTGTGATGCCAG
Source organism: Phalacrocorax aristotelis (assembly GCF_949628215.1). Classification (NCBI taxonomy): domain Eukaryota; kingdom Metazoa; phylum Chordata; class Aves; order Suliformes; family Phalacrocoracidae; genus Phalacrocorax; species Phalacrocorax aristotelis. The sequence continues at coordinate 6,479,233 of NC_134293.1, read as the reverse complement.
AGATGGGGTCTAATTTTTACTGCAGTGGACATCCTTTCTAGAAGATCACAAAGGACAAGAGAAAATGGCCTCAAGTTGTGCCGGGGAGGTTTAGACTCGGTATTAGGAAGAACTTTTTCACTGAAAGAGTAGTCAGGCATTGGAACAGGCTGCCCAGGGAAGTCGTTGAGTCATCATCCCTGGAGGTATTTAAAAGACATGTAGATGTGGTGTTTAGGGACATGGTTTAGTGGCGGGCTTGGCAGCGTTAGGTTAATGGTTGGGCTTAATGATCTTAAGGGTCTTTTCCAACGTGAACAATTCTGTGATTGTATAAAGTTGTTGCTGAGTCAGGAGACCAGCGCTGCAAAATCATCTGGGCTGTTGGGTTGACACAAAACCTCGTACTTTCTTATACCATCCTGGGGTGCTTTTGGGGACCCTCATGCTGAGTGGACTTGGAGAAAGAAGCTCAGATGTCCAGAGGTTTGCAGTTGCACTCCTGGAGTCACAGGGCAGACCCTCTGCATGTTATCCTTGACTCTCCACTCACTTAGCAAAAATTTCTCTCTTTCCCTTTTTTTGGTGTGTTATTTTGTTTCAGCCCAGCTCCCCGTACAAGCTGCATTGCTCACGGTGTCAGAGGGGCATGAGCAAAGGAGGTGGCTCCGTGCCTTTCCAGAGAGGTGGTGTGGGTTAGAACTGCTCCCAGTCTGCTCGGATTCAGGCTGGAGAGCCAGCTCCACATTCAGGAGAGTGCAAAGGAGGGTAAAACCCAGCTGATTTCAGCTGCTGCAAGTTTTGACCCCATAACTGACAAAGAAAGGAGGGATGAGGAGTAAAAAACCCCACTTACTTCTTTTCTGCACACGGCAGGGCATTTATCATTCTTGTGCTGCTTCACTTTTTAATTTTTAAATTTTTTTTTAAAGAAAACACCTCCTGCCAGGAGTGTCAGGGCAGGGGGAGGGATGGTCCTACCCCTCTGAGAGATCACAGAGTGAGCTGGGGCTTTTTGTATGCATCATGAACAAAGCAAATCAGTCCTGAAAATTATACCTAGATCATTTTAAAGATCTATACCAGCATTTAGTGGAGACTGGGGGTGGGAGAGAGCAGAAGGGAGAATTGACACACAGAGAAAATTTCATTCAAGCAATTAAAGAATCACTACACTTTTATGATTAACTTCATGTTCACAGGTTGAATGCAAAAGCTGTTAGTAGGGGCATTGCTATTCCATACCTGACATGAACAATGGGAATATTTGTTCTGCCCGGGAGGATTACACCTTCCATTAATCTAAGTTTTATTGAAAGTTTAAATAACAGACAGACAAAATTTGATCAATTAGCAGTGTAATTCCAAGGAGATGTCACACTGAAATTAAATCTCAGGCATTTTTAATGCAAAGAAGCCTAGGAGCTCCCTCCTGTTTTCTTTCTCAGTAACAGTGTTTATATTTTAATTGAAAGTTTATTCTGCTTTGTGCATCTTCTACTAAATTTTAATTTAACACTGTAATGAGAACAGTTTTGTATCACAGTGTTCAGAGTGCTTCACAGATAAGTTAAAGGGTGTCTCATAAATGAAGGATACAAACAGGTTTTGGTAGGATTCACTAGCCATGGAAATCTCCTGAAGAAAAGAGAATTTGATAAGACGTAAGGAAAAATGAGTGGGAATTGCTACTTTGATGGAGAAGGATGCCAAGGGAGGAACCAAGCAGCTGTGATTATTGTGACCCTCTCCTCAGGCCCCTGGGAGGACTCACTCGGCGATTCCTCCTGGTTCCCATCGGTTCCAGCCAGCGAGGAGTCAGCCATGCCTATTTTATGGCTGCTTGCTTATTCCGCCCAAGCAGAGATGTTGCTCACCAAGCCCACCTCCACACCACCGTCTCCTCTCCTCCCCGCACTGTAACAGTCCCCTTCTTGCCATTTCTCCACTTCTCTTTTCATTACATTATATAATTTTTTTTTGTCCCTGGCAAAATGTTATTGCTATCGTTACTGTTCAACACTCATTCGTTTTTTATTATCATAAATGTCATTCTTATACAGTAAATATCAGAAGTGCCACAACCTTGCTGTGAATCTATTTCAGCACTATCTTGGGAGACATCCCTCATCTGAAAAGGAGAAATACTGAAAATATATATATATTTATTTATATGCATGTATGTCAGAGAGATCAGCTGCTTGGACGGCTGAAGCAGTGCAGATCTACTGACGTGCACAGTTCTAATTTCATTTGCACAATAGGAGTTTCTGGTCGAACCTAGGCCTTCATACCCTTATAAAAGGCTCCCCAAAAGGGACAGACACTTCAAATTTAGCAGAAAATACTACTAGTTTCTGTTAGCAGAAAATACTTAGCTTCTTGAGGACAGTGGTTGCACAGGATGAAGCAGCAGGTACCTAAGTTGCCCAGCATGCAACACACGGGCTTTGATGGCAAATCACTTCAGACTGTTCCCCTATCAATTACCATCAGATGAGCAAATACGAGGAGGAAGTGCTGCTTATTAAAATTAATAGATGTGGCTGTACATACCCAAACACCTAATAATTTTTTAACTCTATCTATAGAGCTGCTCTGTTTGCTAAGTCCTGCTGCATGAGGGTAGCCTGGTATCCTTGCCAGGGCGTGCCAGCTTCTTCTGCGGCATAAACCTGCCCATTGAGAGAGTTGAGGATTTTGATTTGTAGCTAGACTGTTTTTCAAGAAGTAATTTTTTGCAGTAAAAGCAGCAATACAATTAACCTTACTTCAGTCACGTTCAACAGTATTTAAAACAAAAAAGAAAAGAGGCGGCTGAAAGCTGCTAGTAGCTTGGCTCCAGCAGCCTCTCCTCCATATGGTATGTTAAATGCCAGAACATGAAATTAACTCTCATAAATAAGTAATAAGGGATGATTTGCCCTGATCTGGATGGGCTGGCTTCCCACGTAATATAGCGTTTAACTATCGCTGTACCGCAGCAGCAAGGATATGGCCCATCTCAGAGAGTGTATGCTGCCTTTCAAATGGTGTGAGAGTTTGTGAGCGTTTGGTGCCCCGTGCAAGGGGCGCACATGCCTGTGGGTGGGATGCAGAGACCCCCGCGTGCTACCCTGCTGTGGGAAGCAACCCCGCGCTGCTCCAGCCACGCTCCCTGGCTGCCGGCATCGGGGCTGCCCTGCTCCTCCACTCCCGGGCAAACGGGGTCCAGATCCCCTCGGCTCCTTGCAGACAGGTTTGTCAATGTGTTGGGGACCGCAGGAATGGTCAGAGCCAGACTTATGGGCACCAGGAATCGGCCGCCTTTTCCCACGCTGTCTGCAACTCTGCTCCTACTCCCAG